>NC_133555.1:42676205-43301205 GCF_048773025.1 Camelus bactrianus
CAAAGTCTGTCCTGCTGCCTGTTTCTGTAAATAAAGTTTTATTGGAAGATGGCCTTGCCCGTTTGTTTCTGTATTGTTTTTGGCTGCTTTTGTTCTACAGGGGCAGAGTTGTGAAGAGAGTCTCTGGCCTACAAAGTCTAAAATATTTGATGTGTGACCCTTTATGGAAGATGCTCTCTGCTCTGAGTTGTCCTGATTCTGAGATGTAGGCTGACCAAGAGGTATCATCCAAGATATGGTTGCTTATTTTGGTAAATGAAAAAAGTATGACAAATCACTTACAGGTCCTTAAAGCACTTTTAATTGGCCAAAGCAAATCACACGTCCACACCAAAGTTCACGGAGGAACAAGTAATCCTTCCTTGGATTGGAGGAGACCCAGAAATACTTTGAAGACAATTACAACCAATTAAAACACAGCTATATGTCTCTATAGAATTTCTCTCAAAATATTTTTTCTTTTTTATTGAGGTGAAACTTACATTCAGTAAAATGCAGATATTAAGTGTACATCTCAGTGGATTTTTATATACACCCTTGAACCTATCACCCAGGTCGACTGAACATTTCTAACCCCTAGTAGGTGCCCTGTGCCCCCCTCCCACACACAGATAACCACTATTCTGACCTTTATCACCGTGAATTACTTCTGTCTGTTCTAAAGATTCGTGTAAATGTAGTAATTATATGTACTCTTTTGTTCACTTTGTGTCTGTAGGTTATCCGTGTTGTTGCCTGTAGCAGCAGTTCATTTTTTACTGTGTAGTATTCTGTTGTATGATTTATACCACAACTTAATAATCCATTTTCTTGTTGATGGAAATTTTGGTTGTTTCCAATTTGTGGTTATTACAAATAAAGTGGCAGTAAACATTTCAGTATCTGTCAGTGAACATGTGCACCCATTTCTCTTGGTACTCTCTGGTATACCCCCTGCTTCCATACTTCCCTGATAATTATTCACACAGCAACCAGAGTGATCCTTATTTGAAATATAAATCAGACCATGCCAGTCCTCTGCTGAAAATCCTCCAGTGGCTTAGTATCACCATTAGAATGAGATCCAAGGTCGTTATGGATCGTTATGGTCGTTGTGGGTCGTTAAACAAGGCCCTGCATGGTCTGTACCCACTCAGGCCCTTTTTCATCCTACTACATCTTACATCTTACCCTTTATCCCTTCCCCTCCCCCTGCTTGCTCTGCTTTGCAGTAGACACTGCTGGTAAACTGGGGATTCACGATACACGAGTTGATCCTGTCTTAAAAGCGGTTGCAGTCTACGTGGGTAACTTTAACAAGCCATAACACTGGTTTACGTTATCAATTACTAGTTCTGTAGAGAATAGAGGCAGATACGCCCTATGATTAAAATAATCCAGGTAAAATAATTTACAGTGTTTAACTCCTAGAAGGAACTTAGAGAAGACTAAAATGTAAAAGCTTGATAAATTCAAGAAATATGTAAGGTCTTGCATTTTAGTTCTAGTGGTTATTAGAGCTCACCAACTTGGTTACGCTATTACAATTTACTATTTATTATTACATGTTCACTTCCATGAGTGGGGATAGGTGAGGGCTGAGAGGGGTGAAGAGGGGTGAGAAGGCATTGGGATAAATAAAAAAGTGCTGATATTAAGCACAGTCCAAAATAGCAGTCATAACAAAGGGCCTCCTTAAGTGCTGTGCCATCATTGGAACTTTATTGGTTATTATAAAATAACAGAAAGGGTTCAACTTAAGCACTTTCCACATTTGTTTTTACAACTTTACTGATGTACAGTGAAGTACAATGAACTGCACATACTTAAATTTTGATCAGTTTTGACAAATGCATGAAACACCACAATCAAAACATTTCATCGCCTCCAAATGTTTGCCATTTCATTTTGGCTAATGGGAAGGGGGAAGATGTCTCTCAGAACCACCCTTGTCAGTTCCCGTCTCTGCATCTTTCCTATCCCTTTACAGCCAGCCTTGCACACCTCCCCGTCTCCCCATCACAACCCCACTCCAGGGCCATTGGCCTGACCCAGTCTCCCCATGTGCCAATTCCACATTCCCGGGAAGGAACTTGTGTCAGTCCAGTCTTTGATGTCTTCCCTGAGGCCAGGCGTATGATGAGTGATGGTTATGATGGAAAGGGTCCCATAATGTGTTTGATAGGGCTTTCAGGTTGTAGGAAACCACACTGGCTTGAAGGGAAACAAGGGAGTGAGTAGAGAAATACAGGAGTATCTTATGGATGCCATTTAGGGGAACTGAATTCAGTGTTCACTCAGCAGGTTTTTTGTTTGTTTTGAGGAGATGGTAATTAGGTTTCTTAATTTAATGAAGGTACTGGGGATTGAACCCAGGACCTTGTGCATGCACCCTACCACTGAGCTGCACCCCCCCACACACACCATTCAACAGTTCTTAACGAAGGTTCACTGGAGCCAGGTGCTGGTCTGGCACTGGAGATTCAGATAACCAAGCCAGATAAATTTCCTATAATCATGGATCTTGTCTATGCCTTCTTTGCACATTAGCTTTATTATTCTCTCTGAACACCAGCGTCCCCTGCTCATATGTATATTTTTTTAATGGGAGAACATTGTTATGACTGGAAAGATGATTTTTCTCAAAAAGGGGTATATAACACAGCTACAGGACCCCAGCCCTGCAGTTGGGGTGGGTTGAAAAGGGCGACTATAATAGTTTGGGCTAGGCAGACACACCAAAAGTTGTCTACCAGCTCTCTCAGTGGCTAGCAACCATTGGTATTCAAAACCACTCCACGGGGAAGGGTATAGCTCAAGTGGTAGAGTGCATGTTTAGCATGATATGGATTCTGGGTTCAATCCCCGGTACCTTCTCTGAGAATAAATAAATATGTAAGCCTACATTACCTCCCTCCACCAAAAAAAATTCCGGTGGGTTTATTGGCACCTGTTATCAGAGTTTCTCCTGAAATCAGAACATACAGAACCGAATGTTAAAGATTCCATAAAAAGATCATTTATCCCAACTCCTTTACAGGTAAAGAAATTGGGTCCCAGAGAGAGGCTAAGGTTATTCTACACGGCAGAACCAGGATGAAAGCTGTTTCCTGACTCCTGTCTCCTTTCCCACTCCACCCTTGCTGTCATTACCAGATTGGCCTCATTTCTTCATTCCTTTTAAGGAGCTGCCTGTTTGCCAGATGAAGGACCCCAGAATCCTTAGTCTTGCACTTTGGTTATGGCTAATAGTGGTTGAGACAGGATATCTCTCAGTGCTAAACAGAATGCTTTGGGAAATCTAGAATTCAACATACTGTTAACATTTGTGAAATAAAATTCAGATTTTATGGCAAGACAAGAAAAATGTAAACATAAAAAGACTTTCTCTGCACTTTGGCCCCTTCTTCCACCCAGCCCGCTGTGTATTGTGTATCTGCATTATGTCTGGACCAAACCTTCTCCGTCTGCAGAAATATCTGCTCAACCATAAACAGCAATCAGTAAGTAGTCTCGTAGCATCAATAAGACAACTCCTTAAAGATAACATTCCTTCTTGATCTTGTAAGTAGTCACATGGTATTTAGATCTGGATTATGTAAATTGTCGATAACACATCATTTGATGTACAGCCCTCTGTCTCAAAAAACTTACGGAACAGTGCCTTGACTTCTAATGGGTGGAACAGTTCTCAGAGCTTTCTGAGATGCTCTTTCTGGGTTATAAACCTCAGATTTACCTTGGATGAAATTTTCCATTTCTTTCTTAGATCAACTGATTTTTGTTGACACATTAGATATGTAACAAAATTATAAAATTTTCACATTTTGATGTGTATTCTGAAACAGTTTTAATAGTTTACATAGTACCTGTTTGTAGAGGGTTTGAAAAAAACTTGTCGGAAAAGAATGGGACAAGTTCCACTATAGGGAGTTCTTTAACAATTTTTCAATTTCCTCATGTCTTTTGCTTCTTGAGTTAATTCCAACTTTTTGGATTTTCCCAGGAAATTTTCCATTAAATTAAGGTTTTCAAATTTATTAAGTTGTTGATAGCATGTTTACTTCATGTCCTCTATATCTTTGTTTATACTCTCTCTTTCATTCCTAATGTTCGGGCTTCCTCTTTTTCTTAATTAGCCTCACTACAGATTTTTAGTTTTTTGTCCTTTTCAAAGAATTTGCTTCTGTGTTTATATATCAGTGCCATTATTTTCTGATTCATTGATTTCTGCTTTTATTTCTCTTTAATTCATTCTTCCTATTTTCCGATTCATTTTTTCTCAATCTATTTTTCCATATTCTTGAGTTGAATAGTTCTACACTTTTTTTAGTAGTTAACCAATCCTCATTGTACAGTAAGCCTATTATCAATATAAAAATAAGCTTCTAAGGCCTATATTATGCCTTTTATTGCCTTGAATTCTCATTTGACTGATGTGGATGCTGTGCTGTGCCACTGACACACCTCTTTTAGCCCTGAAGTTTCTATTTCATCTCTAAAAAAGCAAGTATATTTTCTTCTATAATTACAATGCTTGTCAAACCTAATAATAATTCTTTGACAAAACCTCATGCCTAGTCCGTATTTTGTTTTCTCCAATTGTTCTTAAAAATGACCTTTTATACCTGATTTCTTCAAATCAGTATCCAAGCAGTGCCCACACACCATATTTGTTTGCTGTGTGTTTTAAATCTCATTTAATCCAGAGGAGTCCCTCTGCCTGCTCACCATTTTTTTCATTCCATTGTCTTGTTGGAGAAACCAGGTCAGTTGTTAGATGGAACGTCCCACGTGCTGGATTTAATCTGATTTCTTCCCTGTTGTGTTGTTTAATGTGTTCTTTTATTCTCCACGTTTTGTGTAGTCTTGCAGTTACTTCTAAAGGTTTGGTGAGACCCGGGTTTAACAACTGTGACTCTTTGCAAAGGTGGTCCTTGTACTTCTTATTACCTGACATCAGGGTCACAGACTGTCTGGTCATCCCAGGCTTAGTAATGCTCAGGTTGGTCAGTGGGCTCCAGTGGTCGCAGCCTGATCCTGCCATTGTCAGGCTCCCTGTCAGCCTTCCACCTAGTGGTTTTGATCTGTTGATCATTGTTGCCTGAATCCATTATTTCATTAGGACTTGTGACATAGTAATTTTTCTAACTCTATCATGCCTTCTACACTCATTAGCTGGAATTCTTCCGTAAAGTAGAACTTTTCCATAAAAACTGGGATTACTTAGCTTGAAATACAGTTTTAAGCAACCTGCCAAGGATTCACAGATAAGATCTATGAGGGTAGCAATTTATTTTGCTCTATTGATGAGTCTCTGGTACTGAGACCAGTGCCTGACACTAGTAGGCCTTCATTACATAGTTTGAAGACAGAATCAGTACTTAGTTCGTCCCCTTTAATTACTAATTTTCAGAATTAGGAGTTGGTGTCTCCTTTTTTTTCATTTGTGGACTTTCTACATTTTAATAAAAATTTTTCTTTATAAGCCTGTAGACTTTTATATTTTTAATTGTTTCAATTGCTTTGCAGTCATTGTCCTTTTTGATGCTCATGTTGCCCTGTCTTTGACCACTGGGAGCTTCTTTGAGTTGGCTCCTGTATCCTTTGCCATGATGCCATTAGCCTCTGACCTCGTCCATGCATTCCTGCGTAAGGTGTTCCAGCTCACCTTACATTCCTCCCCCATACTTGGTTAGGGGCCCCAGTTCCCTGAAATAGCGAATGGTAGTTACTGGTCACCACTAGAATGTTGGTGTTGCTTGTTGTTCATTGGCCATCGTTGCTTCTAGGACTTTCCAGTGCACAGAGCTAAGAAATACACATTTTAAGGTCCTATTGGTATTTCCAATTCAAATTTAACATTGTAGAGTTTTTGTTTAACTTCTTTGATTTTGCAGTGGTATTTCCTTTCTTTTGTTTAAAATATTTGTTTCTAAAATATTAGCATAATAACTTATGTTTATCTACAGTATACATAAAATACTTTTAAAATAACATTTAAAATAATTTAGTAAAATTACAGTAAGATTGCCAAATTAATCTGAGATTTCTGTGCAGTTCTGGTTTTCTTTACAATGTATTCCACTAAGGATGTATAGTCAAAAATACTGTTCTGTGAAGTCAATTGAAATAATTATTTCTTTTTTCATTTTTTAAATTGAAGTACAGTTGGTGTACAATATTACACAAGTTACAGGTGTACAACATAGTGATTCACAATTTTTAGGGGTTATATTTCATTTATAGTTACTACAAAATAATGGCTGTATTCCCTGTGTTGTGCAGTATACCCTCGTAGCTTATTTATTTTATACATAATAGCCTGTTCCTCTTAATTATTTTTATGTATGGTTATATCACTAAGCAGGTTTAGGATTGGCTAGTTTCAATAATCTCAGCTGGTTCTGGGATACTGGGGCTGTCTCTGGTTGTCTGGTACCTGGCTGTGGGATGATTAGGGCAGAGGACTATTGCCTCCTGGAATGTACGAGTCAAATAGAGGAGGTGGTTCAGTTTACAGGCTCTGGATTAACTGATTTGTATATGAAAGGCATTGCTCAGAGGAGAGTAGTTTGCTAGGTCTAGAAGTTAGCCAGCCCTGGGAAGGGCGTTCTCCTGTGGGCTAGCAAGGCTCCAGATGCCAGAGGACCAAGAATACAGAAAATAAGAAATTATAGTTAATACAGGGGGTACGTGTCATTCCCGATCCCATGATTCCTGGCAGGGAAAAGGCAAGTCCCAGCTCAGGGATAACTGACTTCTGCTTGCAGATATTCAGGGAACTCATTTCAGGAGTTTCCTACTCAAGGGGACGTTAATTTAAGAGCAAGTCAGTGGCTTGAAGGAGAATTAAGTTCTGGCTTTTGTGCTTAGCTTGGATTCCTCAAGTTCCCATATAATATAACTAGGAAAGCCCACCAGCTCACTAATACTGTCAGAGTAAGTATTACCTACAGCATCTGGTTTAGTCTCCCTCTGGTGAATCACACGAGTCACCAAGACAAATCAGAGCCTCAGCCTCCTCCTATAAAAAGATCATGTTAGTTAGAATATGAAAGGTACATGCAGAAAGGGTATGTGTGGGCTAAGTGATGGTGAGGGTTCCTTTATGGTCCATTGATGTGATCTTCCTCTGCTGCTTCTTTACCAAGTATACTTGACTGTTATTCCTTATTTTGAACACAGGCAGAAAGACTGGACACCAGTGATTCATTCCTACTGGTCAGGCAGCCTGCAAAATACTGTCCTTACTTGACAGTTCTAAACAGATCTCTGTCCCTGCTTTCACAGCTACTCTAAAGAAGGTATGTCCTTCCTTCTCTATAGCGTCCCTCCCTACCCGCGATCAAATGTCAATAATTGTTAAGGCTTGTGGGTATGTATCTGGGGGTCTTTCATATTTTATGTATGTTTGAAAGTTCCATACCAGAAATGTTTTTAAAAATGAATCAAGTTTACACCCATTAGGATGGCTACTAAAAAACAACAACAAAAGCAAAAACAGAAAATAAGTATTGGCAAGGATGTGGAGAAATTGGAACCCTTGCATACTTTTGGTGGGAATGTAAAATGGTGCAGTCACTATGGAAAACAGTATGGTAGTTCCTCAAAAAATTAAAAATAGAACTACCATATGATCTAGCAATCCCACTTCTGGCAATTCCAAAGAAGGGAAAAGAGGGACTTGAAGGGAGATTTGTACATTGAAGTTTATAGCAGTATTATTCACAATAGGCAAAAGATGGAAGCAATGGATGCATGGATAAACAAAATGTGGTATATATGCACAGTGGAATAATATTCAGCTTTTAAAAGGAAAAAAATTCTGCAATATGCTGTAACAGGGATGAATCTTGAGGACATTGTGCTAAATGAAATAAGCCAGTCACAAGAAGACAACTACTATTGATTAGGCATTAGAGGGTCAAATTTAACACAGAGAGTGTGAAATTCATAGGACAGAAAGAAATGTGGTTGTCAGAAACTGGGGGAAGGGAGAGTTGGGGTTATTATTTAATGGGTACAGAATTTCAGGTTTGCAACATGAAAAGAGCTCTGGAGATGGATGGTGGTGATGATTGCACAACAGTATGAATGTACCTAATACCACTGAACTGTACTCTGAAAAATGGTTAAGATGATAAATTTTGTTATGTGTATTTTACCACAACATAAAGAGAGTCAAATTTGACTACCCTATGAAGTTAAACGTAAACCTGCCCCAAGTCTCGACAGTTTCCCTCCTAGCTATTTACTCAAGAGATACGAAACGTATGTGACAAGAATGTTGAATGTTAAGGTATGTTCATAGCAGCTTTATTCATAAAAACCAAAAACTGGCAACAAACCAAGTGTCCATCAACAGAAAATGGATACTCAAAATGTTTTCTGTTCATATGGTGAAATACTAATCTGGAACAAACTACTGATACACAGAACAACAGGATGAATGTCAAAAACCTTACCCTGAGCAGAAGAAACCAGACAACTGGACACAAAAGGGAACATGCTATTTACATGAAGGTCAAGAAAAAAAGAATCCAAACTATGGTGATAGTATGGTGATAGAGGTCAGAGGAGTGGTTGCCTGGAGAGGAGAGGGACACAGGGAGACCAGGGAGGAGTGTGTGTGTATGTGTGTCTGTGTGTGTGTCTGTATCTGTGTTATTGACTAAAAAGGTCCAAGAGGGAACTTTCTGGGTTGATGGAAGTATCCTGTCTTGCCTGGGGTGTTGGTTCTACAGGTGTAAATATTTGTCAAAACACATAAAACTGCATACTTAAGATCTGTACATTACTATATGTTATTTATACTGCAACATAATTAGTATTTAAACAGTCGTGTCTCTGCTCTCCCCCTGGGGTCAATGATGCAAGTATGGGAAAAGTAATGTAATTTTTTTTTACTCTCTTCTATGCTTTGGTGAATATCACTTAAAAGACGACTGCTACTCATTTCTCATGAGCAGGTTTGCTGGTAACAGAATAGGGCAGTAGGTCATCCTGACTGGCATAGCCCCCTTCGCCTGTGTCCCAGGCCACAAAGGGGGAAGTGAGAGATAGCAGGTGTAAGCTTCCCACAGCTGGACAGCTTCACACGGGCAAGAGAGTTCAGGAAGGCAGCATGGCTCAAGAGGAAGGTTGCTTGGTGAGCATCATTTTCATTGGTATCAGTGAAAAGCTGGTTTCCTTGGCAACCAGGGCCTACTTACTGAATGGTGCTGGGCGCAGGCATATGCCCGTAGCACATGTACACAGAGAAAAAAACACCTCACCAAATGCTCCCTTTCAGTCTGCATCCTTGGGTCTATGGATGGTTTTATTTAATTAATTTATTTAAATTGAAGTATAATTGATATACAATTTTGTGCAAAGTGATTCAGTTATATATATATATATATATTCTTATATATATATATGTATATTCTTTTTCAGATTCTTTTCTGTTATACCTTATTAAAGATATTAAATATAGTTCCCTGTGCTATACAGTAGGACCTTGTTGTTTGCCTATTTTCTGTTTTATAAATAAGTTCATTTATGTCTTTTTTTAGATTCCACATATAAGCAATGTCATATGATATTTGTCTTTCTCTGTCTGACTTACTTCACTTACTATGATAATCTCTAGGTCCATATGAATGGCTTTAAAAAATCAGAAAATGCCAAAAGACATAATAAAAAGTTTTGGTGTCCTCACTCCTCTCCCCCTTCACTGCTATGCTGTACTAGTAACCACTTGTAACTTTATCTTCTGTTAGTTCTTTTGGTTCAGATGTATTTCTATATATCATTAACTCCACTTATCAACTCTAGACATTGTTTCTTTATCGCCTACTATGATATATACAGACTTAGCCAATTCATGCCACCCCATTTCTCCTTTCCTTCTTGCCTCACTTTTTCATAGTTGTATCATTGTTTTTGGTTACTTTTGCTGATTTTGGTTCTCTTCTTAAACTGTCCTCTGTCAATATTCACCAGTGTCTCTTGGCTCCACCCCACCCTTGATTTTGTCCCTCCTCCCACATCTACTGCCTAGTCCCTCTGACCATCCAGTCTGGGGTTAGAGTTAGGGGACTCTGATTTTCTATTCACATTGTCAAGACTGTAATATAACTATCATCCGGGACACAAAATAAAATTTCGCTAAAACCCTAGAAGTCTATACCAACACTTAACTGCTCCCGCCCCTGCCAACTCACATGCCCTTTCCCGGTCACAATGCTGCCCTTCCCAATTAGAGATATCCATAATTCTGACTTTTATGGACATAATTTTCTTGCATTCAAAAAATAATGTTACCACATAAGTATGCATCCTTAAAACTAAGCAAAACAGTTTAGTGTTGCATATTTTTAAGCTTCACATAAATAGAATTATACAGTATGTAGTATTTTATGTTGACCTCATTTGCTCAGTATTACATTTTGAAATTGACCCATGTTGCATGAGGCTGTAGTTCATTTTCTTTGCTGTGTATTATTCCATTAGATGAATCTAATACAATATATTTATCCCTTCTACTGCTGATAGACATTTAGGTTGTTTCTAGTTTGGGCTATGGTGAATAATGCTGCCACAAAACATCCTTATACGAGTCTTCTGGTACTGATGGGTAGGAGAATTTTTTAACCAGTTGCTAATACACCATTGTTAAAATCTCCACCAGCATTATGAATATCTCTTTGTGGGTTGGACAACTTTTGCTTTATACATAAGGAGGTAGTTACTTGGTACATACACATTTAGAATTAATTCTTCCTGATGACTGGTACCTTTTGTCATAGTGAAGTGGCCCTCTCGACGTTTTTTTGACCTAAATTCTATTTTGTGTGCTATTAATAAAGCTAGACAGGCTGTCTGTGTGTGTGTGTGTGTGGCAAAATATACATTATGTGAAGTTTCCATTTTAGCCACTTTAAAATGTACAATTCAGTGACATAAAGTACATTCCCACAATCACCACTGTTTCATTTCAGAACTTTTTCATCATTCCAAACAGAGACTCGGTACCCATTGAACAACAGCGCCTCTACCTCTTTCCCCTCAGCCCCTTGTAACCACAATTCTACTTTGTTCTTATGAATTTGCATATTCTAGGTACCTCACACAAGTAGAATTATACAATATTTGCCCTTTGGTGTCTGGCTTATTTCACTTGTTTTTGGAGCTTTAAACGAACTTGTTATAAGATAGCATCTTCATCTAAATGCACTAAGCAGAGATTATTTTTTTAAAACACCTGCAGAGTATAAGTCCTGTAGGGGAAGCCAAGATTATTCCTGTCCCGAAAGCGTTTACAGACTAGTTAAGAGGAAAACAGGAGACAAGGAGTAAGCCTCAGGGGGGGCATGATTGATTGTGAGATCAGCAGCCTTCCTTTTGCTTGACCTCAGCAGATGTAAAGAGACAAAGGTGGACGGTGCTTATATGTCATTGAAATTGCGTCCCTAAGCGTGCTGAGCCCGAGCGGTTTCCACTTCGTGGAGGCAAACCCCGAACCCTCCGCCGGGGCTGAACTGCGTGCTCTGGCCTCACGGTGGCGCACCCGAAACCAGCCGGGGCGCTCCTACAGCCCAGGGAAAACAAAACCGTTCACCAGCCCCGTCGCTGTCGTCAGGGTGCGGGAAGCACTTCCTTATCCCTCCCACGCCACCACCCCTGTTGTCCCTACACAACCCTTACCCTACAGCCCCCCTTTAAGAACCCTCCATTACAATCACTGCCTTTCACTTGCCGATTTCCTGGCGCCCCCTGCCATCCTTACCGTCAGAGCCCACCAGGGCTTGCAGTCCTTTGAGCCTTTACTTTAATTTCTGGGTTTGCTCCTCCCCCTGCCTCATGGGCATGGGTTTCCCAGTTCCAGTACAAATAAATCCCTTGGCACAATCCCTCTGAACGTTGTTGTTGTTGTTGTTGTTGTTGTTGTTATTTTGTCCCACTCTTACTTATTAAGATGATGCATTTATTGTCACAAATACCAACTGTGAACTATACCCAGCGGCTTCGTGATGTCCTTTTCATTACTGACATGTATTGTTTATTCATTCATTCCACAAATGTTGTGTCATCTAAGTGCCAGGGAGCTGGCAGCACACAAGGAACACGATCAAATCCTAGCTTTTGAGGTGTGCCCTGTCTAGGGGGTAGATGAGTAAACTGTTGTTTAAAAAAAAAAGCATAAGGGCTGTAACAGGGAATCAGGAGCAGTGAGCAGGAAGTGGTGAATGCGGGGAGGTGGGGCTGGGTGGACTTCCGACCAGGCTTACATGGGAGATGAGGACAGCAATGAGTCACACTTTCGTTGGAGTTGACCAGATGGAAGAGGGGGAAGGGCCACATCAGGCTGCAGAAATAACCCATGAAAACAACATTAGTTCCTCATACTGCCTGGAGTTCAGTGAGGTCAGGGCAAACGACGTGTAGGGGAACTCCCTGCCAACCTCTCTGGCCTCTGTGGCTGGGTTTTGTTTGGTGGGCACTGTAGTAAAGTTTTGAATTAGTTAGGTAGGAACTTGACATAATAAAATCAAGATTTCTTGCTTCTATTTTTTTAAAAAAAAGATCTTTGACATCAAGCTCGTATTCTCGATGGAACAATCAGCTGGAGCTACTTTAGAAGGAGCCTTGATGTCCCGGTTTGTGGCAGACCTTACCTCTCCCTGGTACTGACCCCTGGCCAGACACGCTGAGTGTGCTGCTTGCCTTGCCCCTGGACGGGCAGCTGAACCTATAACCCCTGCCTTGACATCCCACCCCAGCTACAGGTATGGGCCAGGGTTCTTAAGAAGCCCATGCAGCCTGTGGTAAGGAAGAGGAGGGAGGGAGGGGGCACCAGGGCTGATCCAGCCACTGAGATTGGTGGTTTAGAGGGCCAATCAAAGGTCCCACCTCTGCAGAGACAGGGATCAGAGCAAAGGAGGAGGAAGGAGGCAGCAGACCATTCTTGTGGCCAGGACCTGCATGAGGAGCCAGGATAGTGGTGAAAGAACATGCCCAGCCTTTGGACATCAATCTTGGTCTGTGAGGATGGGAATGAGGGGTCTAGCCCTGCCTGTCATGGGGACCAGGGCCATAGTCCAAATGGAGATCCTCAGCCCACGGCCCGCCCTCTCCTCCTCCTAGTGCCATCTCTGTCCTACAGCACAAGGAGAATGTTTGTGTGGACACCCAACCCACAAGTTAAGTTCTGTCCACAGCTTCCCATGCTCCTGGCAAACAGCCACCCATGGCCACCTCTTGGGCTTAGAGGTGTGCACAGCAGAAGCTTGGTCCCCTGTCAAGACACGCAAGAACCAGGCTTGGCCAGACCCAAAAAATGGCTCAGAGCCATTTGGACAGGGAAATTTGGTGCAGATCATGGTCTACAAAAAAGGTGTGGGCTCTGGAAGGGCACATTCTTTTGGGCCAGGAGACTCCTCACCCCTTAGAAAGGGACGTGGTCAGAGGAGAGCCAGTGTCCTGGAGTCTTCTACAGCCCCTGGCCAGGGCTGACGCATCTGGGACAGAGATGCACTTGGGTTCCTTCAGATAATGAGGTCTGCACTCGTTTGCTAGGTCTGCTGTAACCACAAAGCACCACAAACTGAGCAGCTTAAAACAACAAACGTATTCTCTGTCATTCTGGAGAGTGGATGTCCCACAAAATCAATGTGTCAGCAGAGTTAGTTCCTCATGCAGGCTCTGAGGGAAAATTTGTTTCATTTCTTCCTCCCAGCTTCTGGTGACAGCTGGCAGTCCTTGGCTCTCCTTGGCTTGAAATACATCACTCTAATCTCTGCCTTCCTCTCCCTGTGTCTCTGTGTCTTCAAATGGCCATCTTCTTATAAAGACACCATTGGATTAGGGACCCACCTCCCTCAGTATGATCTCACCCTAACAAATTACATCTACAACAACCCAATTTCGTCTGCAACAACCCCAGAATGTGAAGTCACATTCTGAGGCACTGGGGGTCAGCACTTCAATATATTCTTTGGGGAGGTCCATGATTCAGCCCACTACTAGGTCTATCATCAGGTCACAGGCAGTGACAAGGGAGGTAAGACTCACAGGTTTGCAGAAACTACCTTTCAGCCAGGACTCCTGCAGGAATAGGGTGGATGCTTCCTCAGGATAACTTGGTTCTCATTGACCTTTGTTGACAAGAATTTACTAGTGATCTAATATTATGGCACCCCTGTCTCTCTCTTTCTGTCTCCATCACTCCCACGGCTTTCCCAACCAACTGCCTTCACTCTGTGCATCTCTGTTTCTACCTGATGACTTGGACTGGCTGTTCTCTTGCAATATTTTCCACCTTTTGCTTCCATTACCAGTTGCCCTGGCTGTCCACTCTAACCTCCAGTTCAAATCACTGGTTGGCCCTTCCAGGTGAATGTAGTCAGTGGTCAGGACTGTGAGAATAAAGCCTACCGATTATGTATCTGCCTCTGCAGGACTGCCTCAGAGGCTGAGAGGGGCAGCTCTTGCTGTGGGCAGGGGGTTGGATGGTGTGTCAGTGGGTTCAGATGTGAACAGCTGTGCTCAAAGTGGGGAAACCAAGACAGTATATTCTGTGTGTTTGTGTGTGTTGTGTGTGTGTGTGTTGTAGCTGCATGGATTTAAATGAGCGTGTTCATTGGTTTATTTACAATTTGGGTATCCATTACTGTGAAGGTGCAGTTCTCATTGTGGTTGTAGGTATCTGTGTCTTGAGGTTGGACCGTACATAGTCCATACGGCCTCTCCTCCTGTGTTACCAAGATAGATTAGTGCCATGTATGAAACTTAGTTGATACTCTCAGAATGCTAAGGATCAGCTATACTGAAACTGAAATGAAAAACAGAATTTGCCTGGATTTTTCCTATTGTGGTTTTTCCTGTCATGTAGACCTTTCTGTCTCTAGGCATGTGCCATGCATAACGAATGGGTAAATGCCCTCAGTGGTCTCCAGGGACATCATGCCTCAGACCAGAATCCAGGATGGACTGAGCTCACGGTCTAAGAAGCACAGCCAAGTCCATTCTGAGCTCATCTGTCTTTTCTACTCTCAGCCCTTTGACCAGCTGGTTGTACAACAAACTGCTTAACCTTTCATTTCTTTAGTTTTCCTTTTTGTAAAGTGGAGATAATTAATATTCTTTTTAGGAGATTCTCTTGAGAACTTACATTATCATAAAGACTTAAAAAAATAGTGCTACATAAATGTTGACTGAAAATAAATTGTACTTCCTCCTCTCCTTGGCTTTTGCCTTAAAAAAAATCAGCTGACATTTATTTATATATTCTATGTCCCTGATAATTTATCTAAATATTTGTCTTTCTTACGTGGTTAGCTATCTGGGTTGGATCTGTAATCTTCACTTGATACAGTGGCCACTAGTGACTCAATAGTCATTTGTTTTCATGATGTGTTTGACAGTGATGACTCTGGCCTGCCATCTGCCCGTTCCCTAGACTGTCTATCAGGTTTCAGTTATTCAAGGTCATTGAAATGAGTTCCTGGACACTTTTAAAGGAGAAGAGCTTGTATGTGGTTGCAAACAACCATATATGAAAAGAAGAAAGATATATGGGGCAAGGCTCTGACCCTGAAAACACTACAGTAAGGGACAGGCCACAGACTCAGAGGAGAGAGACTCATGGATGCTCTTGCCAGGTGACTTTCCTGCTTTTTCAAATTAATATTCTTTTTTTTTCCTTCCAGTTCTATTGAGGTGCAATTGACAAATAAAATTGTATGTATTTAAAGTGTACAACGTGCTGATTTGATATATGTATACTGTGTGAAATGATTACCACAGTTAACACATCCATCACCTTATGTAGCTACGTGTGTGTGTGTGTGTGTGTGTGTGTGTGTGTGTGTGTAGTGAAAATGTTTAAGACCCATTCTCTTAGCAAATGTCAAGTGTTCCATACAGTATTGTTAGCTACAGTCACCATGCTGTACACTGTATCTCCAGAACTTCTTCTTCTTATAACTGAAGGCTTATACCCTTTGACCAGCTTCTCCCCAGTTCCCCTATTCCCAGCCCCTGGTAACCACCATTCTATTCTCTGTTTCTATGGGTTTGGTTTTTCTCTTTCAGCACTTTTAATACATCATCCCACTCTCCCCTGGCCTGCAAGGTTTCTGCTGAGAAATCTGCTGGTAGCCTGTTGAGGGCTCCCTCATATGGGAGAATTTTTTTTTTCTCTTGCTGCTTAAAGGCATGTAGAGAGGAAGAACTGGAGCGAGTAAAATAGCAACAAAAGCCTGGGTGCCGGAAAAGTGTTAGAAGAGGGGGAAATAATAATAATGGACATAAGAGAAAACACGGTAAGCCGGTAGAAGGGAGAGCGAAGGGCCAGCTCATTTTACACAGCACAGTCACCAAAAGTCTCAGGAACTATTGATATAACCAGATATTTCTGCAAGAGAGAGTAAAGAAAGGACCTAAAAATAGGGAAGCTTAGTTAAAAGTCCAAGAAGTGCAGGACCCCTGGATCCCACCCCAACTCAGCATAGCTGCCTGCTTGCTGTCTCTTCCTTACCTGGCAAAAGGGACTCTGTTCCCTGGAGGAGATAAAAGAGCAGGTGTCAGGAATGGTGGGCATCAGACACAACTGAGGAGAAAGGTACCATATTTCAAGCAGTCAACACGTGCATAGTGGGTGCTGAGGTCCCTAACTCCCCTACGTCTCCTGGTGCCCATAACGCAGGCAGCCAGGCTTTCACACTCCAGAAGGGAGATTGTCTAATCTGACCAGGCCCAGAGGGACGACCCAAAGACCCTGACATCAGAGATTTCTCATCCCAGTGATTCACTGACTGCCTGCAAGTTAATCTCACTCCCATGTTCTGAATTTCCAACTGGCTTTTTTTTTTTTAAACATTTTTTTTTTTTATTGAGTGATAGTCAGTTTACAATGTTGTGTCAATTTCCAGTGTAGAGCACAATTTTTCAATTATACATGAACATACATATATTCATTGTCGCATTCTTTTTCGCTGTGAGCTACTACAAGATCTTGTATGTATTTCCCTGTGCTGTAGTATAATCTTGTTTATCTATTCTACATATGCCTGTCAGTATCTACAAATTTCGAACTCCCAGTCTGTCCCTTCCCACCCCCTTCCCCCTGGCAACCACAAGTTTGTATTCTATGTCTATGAGTATGAGTCTCTTTCTGTTTTGCATTTATGTTCTTTTTTTCCCCATATATGAGCAATCTCATATGGTACTTTTCTTTCTCTTTCTGGCTTACTTTACTTAGTATGTTCCTTAAATCTCTACTGGTTTGTTTATAATTATTACCCTTTCCTTACCCACTCCTAATTTCTTTATCGCCACCTTCTGGTTTTTGGTTTTAGGTTTAAAGATCAAGTCAGTTGCCCTGTAGGTTTTAGGTTTAGAGGTCAAGTCAATTGCACACTGGGTTTGTCTGATTGCATCCTCAGTATGTCCTTTTAACCTGTATTTCTCTGTCCTCTGTGCACAGATAGACCCAGAGTGGGAATTCTTAACCTTTTGTGTGCCATGGACCCCTGTGGCAATTGACAATGTCCATAGCCTCCTTCTCAGGATATTGTTTGTTTGCTTGCTTGTTTGTTTTATGAGGGGAAGGTAATTAGGTATATTTATTTATTTATTTATTTATATTTGGAGGAGGTACTGGAGATTGAACCCAGGACCTCATGCATGCTGAGCATGCACTCTACCACTTGAGCTATACCCTCCCCCCTTCTGAGGATATTTTTTAAGTGCATAAAATAAAGTGCATAGAATTATAAAGAAAACTATTTATATTAAATGAGAATACTCAATATTTTTAACAACTAGTGACATAATAATATATCCTTTTAATTAACACATTAAATAACAAGACCTAGCAGCAGGTCTAATAATGACCATAATTGTGAAGTAGGTATTAGCAAAAACAATATTTTGAGGTATCCACAGCAACAGTAATGGGATATGAAAGAATTCATGATTTCACTGTTAATGAAGCTTTAGGTGCTGCTTTTATTGTAGTTTTATGTTTTATTTGCAATTGCCTACATTCATAATTGAAGATGATGCTAAATTTAAGTTAAGTTTAGTGAAAATTAAGATGATAATTATGTTCTTGTTCACAGACTTCCTGAGTTCTATCCATGGATCCTTGTTTAAGAATCTCTAGTTTACAGACTAACTTAGGTTCAGATTCAATTTAGATTCAATTTTAGGGATAAGAGTTCTTCATTCGAGTTGCTGTGTCTTTCCTTTTGCATCATGTCAGGAGGCACATTTAGTGATGTTAGGATTGATAAATGGGACAAAAAAAAAATAGCCAGATCCATCCTTCCTCCTAGTGGATCACCACTGACCACTGATGATCACATCTATGATTGGCTCCCACTGTTCACATAGGGGAAAGTAGAACATTAAGAAGAAAAGTAATTGTAGTGATTAAAGGACACTGAGTATTAAAAACAATTCATGAGCTCATTTAGACATTTTATTGGTTGCTAGGGTTCCAACTCATTATTTTGAAAACTGGTAAATAAAAGGGAATGGAAATAAGCATCCTGCTTTTTCTATCTGAACTGTTTTTCAGAGCAACCAAATGACCATAGATAGAAAGTTCTTTACTGAAGAATCCCAGCAAATAAAAAGAAAGAATGATAGAATTAGAAAAATGATTTTTTTTTTATGCTTAAAGTTCCCGTGTTTGAACAGTGGAAGTCCCTTTAGATTGGCTTAACACAACCCCATTATTCTTTGGTAGCTTCTTTGCTTTCTAGAACAACAAGATATCCCAGGATCAACTTGCACATTTCTGCCCCCAACATGGAATTAATGATTTTTTTTTTAAACTGGGGATTGAAAATTTTCTTAAAGAGTCCTGGTTCCTTATAGAAAGGAGAGGTGTTTAGAGATTACATACTGGGTGCCAGGGATCCATGCTATTATTAAACCCAGCAGTACTCCATCACATCAAGAATGAATAGAATGTACAGAAGTAGACAATAAACTTCAAGTTCATACTGATATTTCTAATTCAGTTTTCAGTGTGGGATGGTTAGCTCAGTGGTAGACTGCATGCTTAGCATACACAAGGTCCTGGTTCAAACCTCAGTACCTCCATTTTAAAAAATTCAGTTTTCAGATTATAGACTTTTCCCTAACTTCTTTGACTTTATATTTGTATTTTTTTTCTCTTACACTGAAAATCTTAATTCTGAATGAAGTTATTCTAATTGATTATTTGCTTATTCTAATTTATACACATTACTGAGTAATAAAAATATTGCCAAGTAATATTTCCCAGTAAATGTTCTTAACAAAGTTTGTAAAACATACCAATATTAGTATGTTGTAACTTAGTAACCATAAGACTGTTAAATTCAAGATTTCTCTGTTCCCTTTTCCCTTAGGGCATATCCCTTTAGTAAATAAAACTATGATTTAAAGTCACTTGAAATAATTTTTATTTGGTTACACAATCCACTTGACACATAGTTAAGTCTATTTCAGCATGGTTTCCATTTTAGGAGCTACTCTTCAGAAATTAGACTTAACTTTTCAATTATATTAAAGGTTCTCATAGTTTCAAAGTCAAAACCCTAAAACAAGTTATATTTAAAGAACCCTAGCTTCCCTATCTTTCCCCTTGCCCTTATTCCTTATTAGAAGTAACCATTTGTCTTAGTTTTTGGTTTTTCTTCCATTGTTCCTGTCCAAAAATATAAAGAAATGCATAAAAATATCCATCTCTCCTTAGTACACTAAAGGTAGCAGGCTATAAACACTGTTCTCCACATAACAGTATTTCCTGCCCTTTAGCCCACAGTTTTACACAGTGATCTGCCTTATGACTCAGTTCTCTGTGGTGTAGGTTACCATGGTTTAATCAGTCATTCTCATTAATGCACATCTGGTTCCCTCAGTCTTAATCCTGAGCAGATAACCATCTGAGGAAAATCCATCACAAGGAGAACAAAACAAAAAATATAAACAGAAAAAGAAACCCAGAGAACAGAGCCAATATATAGAAAACAAAAACTACTATTAATACTTGCAGGGAAATTAGAAAAGGTATGGAACCATGGAAAAGAGAATGGGGTACACCCACAAAGGAGAGCCTACAGAATAAGAAAGAGCTCTTGTAAATATCAAAGTATGGTATCAGAAATTAAAAAAAAAACAAAACCCAAAAACCTCATTAAGAAGGATCAGAAGTTGAAGAACTCTTTCAGAAATCAGAGGAAACACCCAAAAACTAAAACCTCAGAAAGATAGAAAAAAGGAGAGAAGTGACTTGAAATTCAGGGAAAATCAGAGACACCCAACCTGGAAGTCCCATATTTGAATAACAGGATTTCCAAAAAGAGACAATAGGGAAAATGGAGGAGAACTTAAAAAAAATTTTTTTAAATAATTTAAATAACCAAAGAGCTTGAGTTTCAGGACTAAAAGAACCCACTCAGTACACACTGGAATGGATGAATGGACCCACATCAAAGAATAGCATTGTGCAATTTCAAAACACTGGGGAGAAAAAGAAGATTTTTCAGGCTTCTTAAAATTAAAAAAAAAAAGAAAGAGGTCACATAAGATGGGTAACTGAATGTTTTCAGAATTCTCAACAGCAGTAGTGGAAGCCAGTGGTGATTGGAGTAATAGCTTTAAAATCCTGAAGAAAAATTATTTCCAACCTAGAATTTTATACCCAGCCAAACTGTAAGTGAGGGTGAAGGTTTTCAGACAAGCACATCTTAAAAAAAAACCCAAAAACCTGATGATGCATAAAACCGGGGGAAAAAAAACCCCAACAAGAGTAGAGTGTCATTTAGAGACACAAATAGAGCCATCAAAATGATCAGCTAACAGAGGAAAAAGTGGTTGCCTGTGGGGAACAGATTGGGTGGGAGGGGGGACTGCTCTTTTAACAGTGAGAGGGAGTAATTTTGATAAAAATATAAAAATAGCAGAAAGAGAAGAAACAATCTTAAAAAAGAACGACTTGACTGTTTTAAGAACTGTAAGGACTGTTTCAAGTTGATCTGACTGTTTTGAAGACTATGATGAAAGACACAGAGGAGGAAATATGACAAAAAGATTCTGAAATTCTTATGAAAACTGGTCAGTGTATCAAAGTTTAGAGATACCTTTTGAACCATCTGCACTTGGCTTGTCCTCCTTGATGTAAAAATGTGTCTAGGCCATCTGGAGAGAGATTCCTTGCAGTTGGCCAAAATCAAGAGCATGCTGGAACAGAGGGTGTGGGTCTTTCCTAAGTATAGGTGGGAAATGTTGCTAAAAACATTGGAGAAAAGATATGTCAAGTTTTTTTTTTTTTTTTTTTTTTTTTTTTTTTAAGGGAAAGGACCAATAATGTCTAGGAAATGGCAAGCAGCTCTAAGTTGGAGAATAAGGGTGTTTCCCAAACTTTGCTTCATGTTATCATCACTTGGAGGATCTGTAAAAATCCTAACAGCCATGTCATACCCCAGACCAATTAAATCAGGCTAAGTAGGAGTAGGAACCAAATATCAGTATTTTTGAAAGGCCCTGCATTCCAGTTTGGGAACCACTGGGGAGAATGTTTGCATGAGGAAGCTGAAACAGGAAGGGGAAAACTGAAAAGTTTCAAATGCCCAGCTATTTAAGGACAACAGAGGTGCCACTGAAGGCTTTTGAACTGGAGGTGACGCAATGTGGTATTTGGGTAGGATTAATGCACAGAAGAAATGGGAAGAGGTGAGATTCCAGAAGCATGGAGAACACTGACTGGACTGATAGGCTAGTTCTCGGCTCAGAGTCAGCAGCAGAAAATACGCGGCTGTGTGCATTAGGTGTGTCCATGTGTCGTCACCTTATCCTCCCTGCCTCCTCGGAAACTCGACTGTTTCTCTCCCCCAAGCTCTGTGGCGTCCTCTCCACCCAGGGATCTGGTGTGGTGGTCCCCCAGATGGATGCGAGAACCACCAGGAGGCAGTGTAGGCCAAAGCCGGGCCCCAAGAGAGGGCTGCGGGCTCCGCTCTCTGGTTGGACCGAATCCCTGACGTGAAGGAAAGTCACCCCTGTCCCAGAGAAGTTGAGGACCAAGCCCGAGCGGTGGGTGAAGGTCTTCCTGACCGGAACCACTCACCACTGTCCTTCAGGAGGTCCCTTGCTTTTCCCGCTGTGGTGAGAGGCTCACTCCTCCGTCCGCGCCATGAACAAGCCTGTGAAGGTCAAGAAGTCGGGGGCCTCACCGGTCTTTCCCGACCCGAATCTTCAGCACCCCAAGAATGGAGGGACGAGCCCACAGTAAGTACTCGAGAGCCAAGGGAAGACTGGACGAAGGCGAAAAGGATGTGGGGACTGAGAGGCACGGTGTGCGCTGACCCTTAGTTTCTTTGTTGGCGGGAACGGGAGGCCAGGAGCAGAGGCGGACCAAGGCTGTCTGCTATTTCCTCAGCTTCCCCAACAATCGATCGCGGCGACCAACTAGCGAAACAAGTCACCGTGACCGAAACGTGGCGGAGGGGTGTGTGTGTGTGTGTGTGTGTGTAAGTGTGTAAGAAGTGTAAGAAGTGTAAGAAGTCAACGTGACCCGTGGCGGAGTGGGGGGGGGGGGGGGTGCGCGCGCGCGCTCGCCTCGTCCCTCATGGTGACCCGCTCGAAGCACTCGGTTTCCAAAGGCGGCCGAGAGCCATCCCATTAGAGAGCTAGCCTGCAAGATGGGAGACATCGAAACGCCTCTTTTGAACACACGGTGACAAACACCCCCTCCCACTCAGCGGCGACGTGCACGTGACAGTTTTCGGGCCCTCGCAACTACGTGGAAACTAGGAATAGGTCCGCGGCTGCACACAGCCGGGCGCCGGGGTCCCCGCGCCCTCGCCCCGCTCGTCGCGGCCCGGGGGCCGAGCCACCGAGAGCAGGGGACCCCGCCCGCCGCGCCCGGCCCCCGGGAAGCGGCTCCTGAGGCGACGGCGGCGGCCCCGGCCATGTGGGACGCGCGGGTAACTAGGTGCGTAGCGACGAGGGAAGCCCGAGGGGCGCCTTTGGCCTTCCGGGCCCCGCGCCTCTTCCCGGCGGGAGGCGCCGCGCGCGGCGGCTGGCGACCCCTGAGGCGGCGGCCGGGCGGGCGCTGCCCTCTCATTCAGGTGCAGACCCGGGCCTGTCGCGCAGGGTCGGACGCAGGGGGCAGCTCCGGCCTTTCCAGCGCCGGGGGACGGGGCAAGCGGTGCGACAGGACTGCGGCGGCGCGCGGCCTGCCTCATCCCCACCCCGGGCCGAACCTGCGGCTCCCGAGCCTGCCTCCCACCTCCTCCGGGGGACCCCGGGGCCGCTAGCATGTTGCGATGAAAAGACCAGCGGAGGCGATCCCGGGGTAGGCACCGGGCCAGCAGGCACCCGGGCGCCGGACGCGATTTGCGGGGAACTTGGAGAGTGCTGGCCGCTTCCCGGGGAGGAGGTTGGCGATTCCAGCCCCCGGCAGGCCTCTGCCCCAGCCCGCCCAATCGCGAGCTGGGCTTGCCCAAAAGAAGCTGCATGGCCCGCTGTCCTCGGCTAAACGAGCCTCGGGCGGGGCAGCAGCAGGGCCCCGAGGCTCGTAAGAGGAGTTCCCAGAAACCTAGGCTTCTGCTTCCGAGCATTTGCAAACGCGGGCTCGGAGCCCGGAGCCTGGGAGGCGCACTCCGCCCCCTCGCCGTGCGCCCACTGGAAGCCCGGCGCATTTGCAACCCGGCTGAAACAGTACCTATCAGCAGCGCTGGCAAGCTCAGCTCCCAGCTGGGGGCATTTCTGGAAGGCTGCAACCTTTGGTGCTTGCTAGAGAAAGATTTTCGGGAGATGAGCAATTTGAAAAAAAAAAAAAAATTAGAAGAAAGAAAGGGGGCTCCGAGGTCTCTAGTCCCTAGCCCGTTGCTGTTGGCCCAATCAGTCCTTCCACAGGAAGAAAGCGGGAAGCCAAGGGCTTGCGTTCCCAGCACCCAGGTTCTTCCCCACCGCCTGGTGCTGAGTCTCCCGGGTGCCAGGCACCTTTCAGAGGCAAGGCTGTTACCCGGATGTCTTGGTCTATTGTTGAGCATCCTGTTTTGTGCTTTATACGAAGTGCTACCTTGTAGGAGAGTCAGAAGTTTGCTTCAACTGTTGTGCAGTCGTCTCTGTTTTGTAGAATTGCAGGATGGATGCTTGAGCTCTAAGTACCCTGTGCTGGCCTTTGCGTCCCTGTCAGGGGTGAAGGTGGGATGGGTGTGTGTGGCATTCGTCCCAGGAGTCAGATCCCACTGCTTCAGGCCTGTGAGTTTCTCAGTCTTTTCTTGACCAAGACCCACCATAGAGACCCACACCCAGCCACATACATATATAAGGACAAAACTGCAAGAAGAGAGAGGTCACAGGGTATTTATTCCCTCTACAGAGTGAGGCACAGTGCCATTGTCTACTCTGCTCTATTTTCTGTTTTTTAAAAAAGCTAGTCATAATCTGTAAATGTGATTTTATGACTGACTAGCCAGTTTAAGGTGGCAGCTGGCAAGCTCTCTTTGGGGGCACCCCCAGAGGGGCTGGGGAGAGCATCAGCATTTCCCTGAGGAACTAACTTTGGAAGGGCGGAGCTTGTGTAGGAGACCTGAGGGAAGCTGAGATTCAAACTTGAGTAAGGAAATGCATCCTTGAGTAACGGGAGTACTCTAAGTTGTGGCTACAGAGACAGGCTGAGGCTGAGGGATACTTCTGGTTACTCCGGTTCCATCTGTCTGGCTGCACCAAGTTGGCTGTCTGCCCTGCTATGAGCAGGGTGGGGCCTTCTGTGAGTGCTAGGGAATAATGGCTTCTTGCCATTACGCTTTTTTTTTTGTTTGTTTGTTTTGGAGGAAGAAGGAAGGAGAGTGCTGAGAAGCAGCCACAAACTCTGGATTCATAAATTCAAAAGGGGATTTTTGAAGT
Source organism: Camelus bactrianus (assembly GCF_048773025.1). Lineage (NCBI taxonomy): Eukaryota > Metazoa > Chordata > Mammalia > Artiodactyla > Camelidae > Camelus > Camelus bactrianus. The sequence goes on from NC_133555.1 coordinate 42,701,082, forward strand.
CTGCACAGAATTTCAAAGCTGCAGGGTCAGGAACAGGGCTGTGAACATTCTATAGATGGGCTTGAAGCCCATCACTTGTTAGTCATCACAGCTAATTAGTGATGGATCTGGGGTTAGACACCACTCTCTCAGGCTCTCAAAAGAGACTGCGCCTTTGTGGAATTCTTAAACTTCTCTTTGCTGATTAGTTCTGTTTTCCTGTGCTTGCTACCAAGGGCCCACTGCTATGCTGTGTACCCTCTTGTTATTTTATTTTTTAAATTAATCAGGTTATATGCCAATAACCTTTATTTATTTTTTATTTATGCACTTTTTTTTAGTGGAGATGCTGGGAATTGGACCCAGGACCTCACGCATGCTAAGCGGGCACTCTACCACTGAGCTATACCCTCCCCCTCATTTTTGCTTCTTGGTATGAAGATATTTAGCCACCAAAGTGGAGCCTGCAGGCTCCATATTTGGGTGGGGGTGAGTGACCCTGAGGCTGTTTTAAAGAACTGAAGTGGGGCTGGGGTGTGGGCCTCTGGTCATCATCACGAAAGTGGCATTGTTTTATTGACCTCGAGGAGCAAGCTCTCCTCTGCCTTTCCAGATAGGGAAGTAGAGCCCATAGGTCGCTGCCCTGCCTGCATGTTTCCAGTCAGTGACACAGCTGACCATGGCTCATGGCCTTTTCTAACAAGTTCCTTGGGGTGCAGCCTGAGGTTCTTAAGGCCAAGAAATCTTTATGAGAAACCTTTGCAAGAAAGAAGAATTTGGGGGAAATGGACAGTCTCTTTCACAAAGATGACAAGACATTACAGCTGAGATCGGTGATGGGGACAGAGGTCGGGTGGCGAGAACGTTCAGGTTTAAACTTAGAAAAACGGTTACTGAACCTAGTAAACACACATCTCTTGACAGCCAAAACGTCACAGTGTCCAAACCAAGAGCAGTGTTTGTCCTTTGGTCAGTGAGGTTGTCCATTCTGCCTGACCAGACATTTTTCTTTGTCTCAAATTTCCTGAGTCAGTGTTGCCTTGTTTCCTTGATTTTGTGGCGAATCTGGAAGGGTGAACAAGCTTTACCTGTGACACCCTGACCTAGCTTACCTGAATCGACCCCATCTTTCGCTTGGGTGGTGAATATCAGTGTGCACCTGCAGCCCCCACGGCATGTTTGTCTGAGCTCCTGTGAGCCTGGTGGGCGGGTGGGCCTTCTGTGTGTCTGCTGGAGCGAAGACAAGTCTGGGTTTAGCTCTGTCTGTATTTGATGATGATGTCTAGATTGAGATGTTTTTGTTTTTTGTGCACTGAGTCCTCCCAGCAATGGGGGAAGCATTTGGAAAGAACCCTAGAAAATGGTGATGACCTTTTGGCCGTGTAGGGGCAGAAAAAATTTCCCTTCTTCCCTTTTAGGTTCTTTGGCTGGTTCTGATAATTAAATTGACATAAGACGGATTAACAGGAGAAAAAGAAATGTAATTTCAAGCCTTTGGGAGCCCTGTAAAAATATGAGACTCAAAGAAGTGACCAGAACAGGAAGAAGCTTTTATACCTTTTAGACAAAGAAACAATAAATTTGTGAAGACTTGACAAGACAAAGGGTTTGGGCATGGGGTAATAAATTGGTGAAAAAGTAACAAGGGTTGTTTATACAGCCCTCTCAGCCCTGAATACCCTGCCACGAGTGATAAGGATGTCTTCTACCCTCCTAGTACTGGGAGGGTGCCTTCACATGGGAGATTTATCTCCTACTTTTAAAGGGAGGGGGGAAGGTCAGAGTGTCCTTTTTGCACTGGCTGTTTCTCAAGTACTTTCAATTCAAAATAATCAATATGCTAAGGTGGTATATTATGGGGTGGCATATTCAGAGGAAACCAGGCCATTTGGGGGAAAACTGCACAACACAGAAAATACAGAGAATTGCAGGGATATACTGTGCAGTCTGTTTCACTGTGAAGAATACTCAGATCATAGCCTTGAACTAGGATGAGTTTCGTGTCCAGCTGTGGCCGCCGGGGCTCTCTCCTTTGGTCACCCTGGGGCCAGCTCATCCTCCACCCTTCAGGGTCCACCCTACCTGGAGGCTCAAAAATGGGTGATTTCCAGGGCTGACGCAAGTCTGGAGTCTGAATTTATCGGCCAGGAACTAAGTGTCCCCATAATCTGGCCTCAGACTTTCTCTCCAATATGCCCTTCCTTCTCCCCTCAGTGTCTTGCCTGATCTTACCTCTTCTGCGTCTTCGTTTTTCAGTGCAGTTCCGCTCCTTGTATGTCTGAGGGCCCTGTACTGGCTGGAGGAGAATGTACACACGTGAGATGTAGGCGCTGCTGACAGTGGTAGAACATAGTGCCAGGCAGCCCTGTGAGAAAGGTGGATTGCAGTTGTAGACGGACACTCCGGGAGGCTTCCAGCTCATGAATCCTCCCTCGGAGGAAGTCTGGGAGGTCTGTCTTGAGCGGTGCCTACACAGACGGCAGGACTTTCCAGCAGGCGGACTGAGGGGTGCCAGGAGGGAGAGGGGGGCATTCCAGGTAAAAGGGGTAGCTTCGTATTAAGAATAATGGCGAGCACCATTTCCTCATATACAAACTAGAAGTAATAAGACCTTGAGAACGTGTTTGGAGGTTCTGACGGGGGGAGCCCAGCTGCTTGCACACCCTTGACTGAAGAGTAGTCCTCTATGGGAGAAGGGCGGCCTCTCCCACTGGGCATGCGCAAGGCGCCTGTCTGGTCCTTCGAATCAGGTGAACCAACCCTGACGATCAGTGAGGTGACTGATATCATTTAAGGATATAGTCTCACAGAGGGAGAGGGTATAGCTCAGTGGTAGAATGCGTGCTTAGCATCCACAAGGTCCTGGATTCAATCCCCAGTACCGCTATTAAAAATAAATAAATAAGTAAACCTAATTATCTCCCTCAAACATAAATTTTTTTTTAAAAAGGTAGAAACTTACAACTATTAGATAAATAAGTCCTGGAGATCTAACTTCTGGAGATCTAATGCACAGCATAGCGATCCTAGTCAACAATACTGTAGTATTAATCTCAGAGATGCCAATAGACTAGATCTTAATTGTTCTCACCACAAAAAGAGAAATTACACTTGGATGTCATAATAGAGATATTAGCTAATGCTATGGCGGTAACCATCATGAAATATATTAATGTATAATCAACCCATTGTACACCTTAAACTTAAAAAAGGTTATGTATCAATTCTATCTCAATCTCAATACATTTAAAAAAAAAAAGGAAAAAAATAATGGTGAGCAGAAGAACTTATATGCCAAATACCAATATAATAATAATAATAGTAATAATACTGGTAATAGTGGACTCTATGTCAGGCTGTATGTTAGATGTGTTTCATATATTACCTTGTTTAATTCTTTTTTTTTAACATTTTTTATTGATTTATAATCATTTTACAATGTTGTGTCAAATTCCAGTGTTCAGCACAATTTTTCAGTCATACATGGACATATACACGCTCATTGTCACATTTTTTTCTCTGTTAGTTACCATAACGTTTTGTATAAATTTCCCTGTGCTATACAGTATAATCTTATTTATCTATTCTACAATTTTGAAATCCCAGTCTATCCCTTCCCACCCTCCACCCCCCTGGCAACCACAAGTCTGTATTCTCTGTCTATGAGTCTATTTCTGTCCTGTATTTATGCTTTGTTTTTGTTTGGTTGGTTGTTTGTTTTTTAGATTCCACATATGAGCGATCTCATATGGTATTTTTCTTTCTCTTTCTGGCTTACTTCGCTTAGAATGACATTCTCCAGGAGCATCCATGTTGCTGCAAATGGCGTTATGTTGTCTGTTTTTATGGCTGAGTAGTATTCCATTGTATAAATATACCACATCTTCTTTATCCAGTCACCTGTTACCTTGTTTAATTCTTAAAGGAATATTACAAGCAATTCCTATTTACAGGTCTCTCTGCACTAGAATGTAAGCTTCATGAGGGCAGCAGAGTTTTGGGTCAGGCTCACCTGTTCACATGTCCCAGCACCCAGTAGAGCACCCCACACACAGGAGGGGTGGAGTCTAGGAGAGAGGGAGTCCAGTCGTGTAGGTGATACTGTTTTCCACTAAGGACACTGAGGCCTAGGTTTATAGGCATTGGCTACCTGACACCAGGCCTGGAAGAGGTCAATAGGACTGGATCCCAGGTTTCTGGACTTTCTTTTCTGTGAAGAGAATACATTCCTGACCTCCTCCTGGTGCTGGTGCCTGCACACACTGTGCAGAGGCATATGAGAGGGAGGGAACCAGATGAATGTGGGATCCTGTGGTTACAACATGGGGGACATAGCATTGGAAAAGTCTGGAAAGGGAAACTGAAGGGTGTGTGTGTGAACAGCTTTGTGTTTTATTTAGACAGTTAGGAGTGTGAACGAATACATCTTTGCAGCCTGGCCAAAGTCTATACTTTTTTCTTTTATTTTTTCTTTTTTTAATTAAAAAAAATTTTTTGCAGGGTAATTACTATTTATTTGTTTATTTGTTTGTTTGTTTGTTTATTTATCTATTTAATGGAGATACTGGGGATTGAACCCAGGACCTCGTGCACACTAAGGCGCACTCTACCACTGAGCTCTTCCCCCAAGTTCATACTTTTTTCAAGGGCAAGTGCAAAGCCCTGTGTTTAAGGAATCTGTCAGCTGGTGTTAGAACTAGAGCTAGACTTCAGGTTCCCCCCAGCATGGCTAAGGGACTTCCTTTCATGGGGGTGCCCTTCAGGAACCCCTGTTTTGGAGAGACTCTTATTTATGGGGAGCTCCTTGGCACCTCTGGACCTCCCCATGCCACAGGGGATGGGGTTTTAGCCTCTCTGCTGGATTTGTCTTGCCTTTCAGACAGAAGGGGAAGCAGGTTGCTTTGGTCTTAGGGGCGGGAGGTGGAATGGAGGCCCTTAAAGTGCATCTAAAATATTACAGGGGGCTTGGGGAGGGATCTGGGGGAGAGGGTATGTGGGATGCTATTGTGCACCTGTAGTTCTCCTTTAAATGAGAAAGCATCTTTGTTCTAGGGCTGTCCCTGGAAGGTCTTTCCCCTTCTTGGGGCTACTCCCAACCATCAATAGCTCCCAGGTGCTCTGAGGGACAGTGGGAAGCCTAAAGGACCGTGGCCGCAGTTGGGCAGCCTGCATTTAGCGCAGGTACTGAGTCAAGATTTACGAGCAGCCTGTGCTGGCCAGTGCGTAACTTCCTCCATTGTCTTGAGGCAGAGTGTAAAATGCCAATTTTTTCCAGTTTTCTTTGAGTTCGATTTTGCAAGGGTTTGATTTTAATTTGAAAGGCTTGTTTCTCCCTGTCCCCCTCACCCTTTGTTCACCTCATCTCTGGCAGGGGAGAGGGTATTGTAAACACAGATTTTGGTATCAGACTTGGCTTTGTGCCTTGCTTGGAGAAGTCCCTTCTCTTTGATTAAACTTGACCTATCAAATTGGAATCATAATTATACTTCCCCCACCGGCATTGTTAGGGACATTTGAAGAGAAAACGCCTGAGAAGGGCTTAGCACAGGGCCCGGCACATAGAAAGTGCTTAATGAATGTCACCTGTTGTCACACAGCTGCCCGGGACTACTCTCATTCAAAAAGGCCAGTCTGGAGGAGCGGACGATATAGTTCAGTGATAGAGTCCATGCTTGGCATGCACAAGGCCTGGATTCAATCCCCAGTACCTCCATTAAAATAAATAAATAAAAATGTAATTACTCCCCCCACCACCCCGAAAAAAATAAAATGGTAAAAAAAAAAATAAGGCCAATCTGTGACATACACCAAGCAGAAATTGTGCCCACCCCTGGCCACCAGCTGGGAGGGAGGCCTCCTTCTGACCTTCTTCTTTGGAGATCAAGTGATTGTGACTCTACTTCAGAACCAGGAGTTGAAATTGATCCATCTTTGCCCTTCAGCAATATTTCTTGAGCAAGTTTCTAGCGGCCTGGTGTGGTTTTAGGGACTTGAAACTTCTGCTTTTCAGGGCCAATACCGTCTGCACATTGTCCATGACTAAAATGTGCTGGAAAGCTCTCAGCTCATCCTTCCGTTGAGAATGGGTTTCTTTAGTCTGAGTTTACATTCTTCCACTTTTTTCTGGAGTTAAAATATTCCTTCCTTCTGTGAAATTATGAGGACAGTAGATGGTACACTTTGAAAAAAATGTTCTGACTTGGCAAATTAAGGAGTTGGCAACCTTATTTAGGCTCCCTTCGATTTCTTTTCTGTGTGTAAATGTTACCATTTGTCAGTTCCAGAAGTCTAAGAACCACTGATCTACAGGATTATTCTTTGCTTTTACCATTTCTGAATCTCTGGGACTTTAATTTCACATAGGGATGTGTGACCCTGTTAGCTCACTGTTGAATTCTCAACAGGTGCTTATATATTTGCAAGTATCTTTCTCTTTTGTTTTCCCCAAGTAGCCAGCAGCGTTGGCAGTTTTATTTTAGTTGGACTTATCTGGTTGTTTCTGGTTTGTACTTTGTGTGGTTGGCTTTTATTAAATTTGGGTCCTTCTCCAAGGGAACAGCTGACATTTCTTGGCTTTCCTGGAGATGACCAGAAATCCAAACTACCGGTGAAATTGTCTAGTTTGAATTAAACCCCCCAAACCTGTTTTCCTCTCCCATTTCTCCAACTTAGTTGTCTGTTTCTGATGAGTAAAGGAAGAGCCAGAAAATCATTTATTCAGGCAACAACACTGAGTGCTTAGTTGCAGAAATAATAAAACTTAGTAAGACTTAGTTTCTTCCTTAAGAGTTCAGTCTCCTGGGGAAAGCAGAAAAAGTGTCTAGCATGGAGCTTTTGAGATCTTAGCACAGGACCTGAAGCATAGAGGTTATGGGGGAAGTGTATGTTGAAAGAATGATTTGATCTGTTAAGTGGTATAAAAGCTACACACAGGGCCTTATAGAGGCATTCAGAGCCACAGTGGTGACTTCAGCTGGGGTGAGCATGGCAGGTGACAGGTTTACTGGGACTCAGAGTATAGGGAGGGAGAAGGACCCCAGAATCTTTGGAAAGTCCTTTGGAACTTTATGGAAACCATGCTTGAGAGGAGATGGGGTAGGGGGTACCTCGTGATCTTGGAGGCTTTTCTAACCGGGACACAGCACATGATCTGATGGATCGGGGGACCATCTCACCGATGGTGATGAGGAGGCTGAGCTGGAGCTGAGTCTGGGGCAAGGAGAGCACGTGACAAGGTCCATGCTGTAGTCATCTGGGCTGATGAGGACGAGGTCTCAGGAGGGTGTGTGTGAACCCAGCTTGGGGACAGCTCTTCTGGGGCCTGCATGCCTCTCAGGGAGACAGAGCTGATGGTGAGATGGGGAACACCTGACCTGCTTTGGCCGAGTTAGGACACTTTGGGCCTTTGTGCTTGGATGCACACAGTGATTTTGGCCCAAGTCTTTGTTATGCAAACTGGGAACTGCACATAGGATTCATTTGGGGCATGAGTGTGTGGCCACCTAGAATGAATGTTGTGGAAAGGATTCTGAGGCCTTGTCAGACCCTGTGGGAAGGAAAACTGTGACCAGAGATGTTGGGGTGAGAAGGGGCAGGACACCCCGATAAAGACCCTCGTCTCATGTGAAGTTATGGAGAGGGATGAAATAGGCAAGCCAGTCTCGCTTCCTCCCTTTCTAGTGAATGAAAGAAAAAACAATTTGCTTAGGCAAAAGGAGGAATGTTCTGGAAGGCTGCTGCTTCTTTGGTAACCAGGGAAGGGGCAGGGGATGATCTGGGCCTCAGAGGCAGGGGAATGTGGGATGGTGGGGCCCCAGAAGCCCCTCTTTCTGCCTCTGCTCTCTCTGGGAATAGGCGTTGTAGTCTCTCACCCACAGTGGCTTCTTCTCAGGGTTTGGAGGGGTAAGGACGCACCCCTCTGGAGCCTCCTAACCCAACGGCCACCCCCAGAAGAACTCTTCTCAAAGTCCCATCCAGAAGCTCCTGGGGAAGGGAGCTGTCAGAGAACTCTGGCCCGCAGGCCTGGCACCCAGAGCCCACGCAAGGCCCAGGGCTGCCTCTGTGCACTTTGGCTTCCGTGGTGAACCATGTTGACTGTCCTCCCGCTGAAAAGGTTAATTAGGGCCCAGGAGCCGGTGCTGGGCCCTCCCTTTCAAGTGAACAGTCAGAGGAGTGAAAGATTTGGGGCCATTTTCAGAAGTTACAGTGCTGACCCCTCCCCACACTTCATCAAAGGCCTTGAATCATATCTTCTTAGCTGTAGCTGCTTTAACTCACTGCTAATTTCTGGAAACCTCTGTGAATCGGTCAAATCTTAGGGCTACGCTTTTAACAAAATATTTTCTCTTTGCTGAGTAAACAAAGCAAAGGTTCTCTAAATGTTGCAGGGATTACACTCAAATAACCTGCAGGGACTGCCACATCACTGATCTGAAACTTCGTGGACTAGGGGCGAGACTGGGTCTGGCTCCGGCTTTCTTGCCCACCCACAGGTGGTGTGGACCAGGGCGCCGCGCAGCAGCGAGCCCGGTTTCAACCCTGGTGCTCACTCCTGTGTGACTGTGGTCAGGCCCCTGAATATCTGAGCCTTGGGCTCCTGGCTCTGGAAATTTTAGCCCAACTGACTCACTTTATTAAATCCTTTCTATTTATAGAATCTTGTGAACATATTCAGAGAAGTGTTGTATTATTTTCCTTGGGGCTACAGTAAAAAATTTTACAACCACAAACTAGGTGACTTAACAGAAATGTATTCTCTCATAGTTCAGGGGCACCCTCCCTGTTTCCAGATCTACTCCCCAAAGATTACCTAAGTATCCTTTCCTAAGTATCCTTCCAGAAATTCTCCCAAGAGATCAAGTAAACATATACACATACACAAGCCTATCCTTAAGCTCTCCAGGTTGCTCTACAGATTGTTCCCCGGCTTGCTTTATTCACCTTAATTGCGTATTTTGACATCTCTTCCTCTTCCTCTAGACCTGCCTTTTATCTTTAACAACTGTAGTGTTCTGTGCTAAGCAGTACTTTCCTTCTATAAACATCTCCGCTTGTTGGACTCTTGGATTTGTATCATTTTTGCTTTGACAAAGAATAAGGCAGTTAACATCCTCAAGTACTTGAATGAAATGTGTCTGGAGAAGAAATTCCCAGCAGCTGGGTGGAAAGTTTGTGCATTTAACATTTCTGTAGACAGAAGCTGCACCCCTCCTTAATCTTGCCATCAGCTGTGTGTGAGACTGACTCTCCACCCATAATCTTGCTAATTTAGGGTGTTATTAAACTATTTTCAGGGCTTTCTGCTGTCCAGAAGTTTTAGATTTGTAATGAATTCATGGCTGTCACGATATGGTTTCTGCTTTTGGTATTATTAGAATGATCTTCTCAAATGTGAAGATTACGAATTTTTTTTTTTATCACATTAAAGCCTTTTTGAATTTATGTAATTCAAGAAGGAAAAAATGCAAAAAGTTTACAAAGAAAAGGCAGGATTAGGTCCCCCTTCTCCCCTCTCTATCCCACACACCAATAAGGGTAAATCGTTTTATTTCTGGTGCATCCTTTGAGAATTTCTTTATGCATATATAAGCAGATGTAAATATAGATTCTTTGCCGTCCCCTTGGTGTTTTAAAAATTTTGCACCAAAGGGAGCATAATGTACACACTATTCTGGATTTGCTTTTAGCAAATATATTTTGCAGATTATTCCAGATGAGTAAATGCAAAGCATCTTCATTTTTTTTTCTTTCTTTTTATAAACTTGTGTTATACTTCGTTGGGAAGGGCTGCACTAGACTTTATTAAACCCGCCCTCTATTGAGGGCCATCAGAGCTGGTTTCAGTCTTTCATTATTACAGATAATTTGACAGTAAACAATCTTGTCCGTCTACCGTTTCCTCTGTGTGCAATCAGTCTGCAAAACTGATTCCTGGAAGTGAAACTGCTGGGTCAGAGGCCATGTGTATGTGTGACTTGATTAGATCTTATCAGATTTCCTCCTGGAGCAGTTGAAGATGATCTAAGATTTGTATTTCTATTTTCTCTTACTGCTTTTATGGTTTCTTTTTTCTCAATGTTTTAAAAAAATGAGATATTTGCATGTAATAAAAGGCACAGATTTTAAGAGTACTGTTTAATGAGCTTGAATAAATGTCTATATCTGTGTGGCCACCAGCCCAATCCAAATAGGGAACATTTCCATGCTCCAGAAAGTGCACTCGCTCCCGGCACTTCCAGCCAGTAGCCCTGCCTCCCTAGGCAAACACTCTTCTGGTTCCTTAGATTTGCCAGTTCTAGGGCTTCAGCCAAATGGAATCACACAGTCTGCACTCTCTTGAGTCTGGCTTCTCTTGCTCAACATGTTTTTGAGGTGCGTTAGTTACATTGGGTGGGTGCCAGCAGCTGGTTCCTTTTTATTGCTGTGGTGTCTTTTTTACGCTAGTGCTTTTTCCGTTGTCTTAGAACGAATTTTGGTATATGATGTGTATTAGTTTTCTGTTACCACCATAACAAATGTTCACAAACGTAGTAGCTTAAAACCCAGCGGATTAATTATCTCACCATCTGTAGGTGAGAAGTCTGGGTTCGCTTAGCAGGTTTCACAAATCTGAAATCAAGGTGTTGACTGGCTGGGCTCTTACAGGGAGGGGCTGCAAAGAATCCTCTTCTAACTGCATTCCTGTTGTTGGCAGGATCCAGTTCCTTGTGGCTGTAGGACTGAGGTCCGTGTTCCCGTTGCCTCCCCCCCATCTGCAAGGCATGCTGTGATGGGCCTAGTCTTTCTCATGTATCACATCTACTGCCTCTTTCCTACCTTCCTCAGGGGCTAGGTTGTGTGTGTGTGTGTGTGTGTGTGTGTGTGTGTGTAAAAGAAAATCCAATATTATATGCATTTGTATTAGAAACCAATGTTCCTATTTCTGTAAAGAAAAGTTTGACCAAATGCTTTGGAGTTGATTTTTCCTGCCCTTTACTAGCATGAAGTCCTTCAGCAACTCTTACTGGCTCTGCCTCCTAAATTTGAAACATTGGCCTGTTTCTCTCCTTCTTGCTCGCAGCCAGTATTTTAGCCAGTCAGTTCTTGTTGATCCCCAGCTTAAAACCCTCCTGTGCTGTACTGTGTCCAATATGGGAGCCACTAGTCCCATGTGGCTATGTAAATTAAAGTTAGCTAAAATTAAATAAAATAAAATTTTAAAATAAAATAAACTAAATTATCAAATCAAATTAAATATTTTATTAAATAAAATAAAAAATTCAATTCTCCAATTGTACTGGTCATATTTCAAACTAGCCATGTGCCTACCAGCTACCATATTGGACAATACAGAACACAATGTTCCCATCATCACAGAAAGTTGTAATGGACAGTGCTGCTTCCCCAGTTGCATTTAAGATGAATTCCAAGACCCTCTGATGGCCTCCAAGATCCCAGGTCATCTGCTCTTGTAACCATTACCTGCTCCTCTAGCCTCATTTCTGTCTTCTACTCACCTGACAGTTCTTGAACTGTGAGGTTCAGAGTCTTTGCGTATACTGTTCCCCCTGTGCTACTCTACACTGGGTTAATGACTCATTTTTTGGATCTTGGTTCAAACGTCACTTCCTAGAGAGACCTGCCTTTCACCTTATAATTTAAGTTGTATTTTCTTTTTATATGATTTCTTCTCCCCTCTACTTTTTCTTAGGGAGAAAAATTTGTTAGTTATAATTTTCATTTGATTATTTATTTAATGCCCATTTCTCTAACAGACAGTAAACCCCTTGGAGGTGGGGATAGTGGTTATCCTTTCACCATCAAACTCCCGATGCCCAGTGCAGTGTCTGGCACAGGGCAGATACTTTGTAAATGTTAAAATTAGGATATTCGGAAAGTTACAGATCCTCTTGGGGGTTGGGTGAGTGTGAGAAACTTTCATCAAAAGAGGCATAGATTTAAAAACAGTCAAGAGACTGCACATATTAGAGAGATACAATTTATGGTGTTTACTTTTTGCAGGGAGTATGACTTTTAGGATGTAAATTTTACAAGGGAGATTTGGAGCTGGACTAGTCAACTAGTTTTATAATCACCATCTTGCTGTTGATGTACATGTAGTTGGAGGTAAATGAGGCTGCCAGTTAAGGTGGAATAATTTAAAATTGATGGCCAAAGGGGATGGCTTGGACTGGGTTTACGGCAGCCCACTGAACTGGGCTTTGGTGGGTTGGGGCAGGTGAGACAGCTGGGATGGGGTGCCACAGTGATCTGGTCTTTCTCATTTTATTTAAACACCCAGATAGGGAAGGCTTGGAGCCACCACTTCACACTTTCCCAAACGCCTTTGAAAAGTTTTGAGTGAGTTTCTTAAGAAAATCCCTACTCTTCTCTGTCCACGTTTGCACCCCTCCCCTCAAGGGAAAAAAGAAAGAAAAGCAAAGAAAACAAATTGGAGTTCCCAGAATGAGTTCTGACTTTGGATTCTTATCCTGCTGTCTGTGCCCGCCTTCCTGTGGGAGCAGGGAGGAGTCAGTTTTAAGAATTGCTCTCTCTGGTCTCAGTTTGGAACTGTCCCTATTCCCAGCTTTCCAAGAATTGATCTTGGATCATTGATTACTTTGGGGAGTATTTTGAAAGGATTTTATTTAAAAAAAAAAAAAAAACAAACCACCACCACCAAAAAGCAAAAAAGTAAACAAATTTGCTGTTAAGATGTCAAGTGGTACCCAGAAAAGGGATGGAGGGTCTCCCTCTGCCCCTTTCAGCTGCCCCGAACCCACCCCTGTTTGCAATTTTGGTCCTGTCAGTTATAGAACTTCATGTGTGTTTACCCAATGGAATTATAATGGAAAAGAATTGAAAAAAAATATAGATATATATGTATAACTGAATCACTTTGCTGTATACCTGAAACTAACACAGTATTGTAAATCAGCTAGACTTCAATTAAGGAAAACAAAACAAAGCACAAAAAACTCAAACATATACACACAAAACTACAACAACCTGCATCTGCTAAGTTTCAGACTTGCTGGTTTCAGAACCTCCTCAGTGTGTTTGCATTTTCCCCGCATCTGCTTCCTGTGTTTCTCAGCAGCCCTGGCCACCTCCCAGCAAGTGGACCTTGAATCCTCCTAGGGACATCGTGAACCTGAGCAAAAGCTGACCCCGCCCCTGTGAAACTGTCTTTACATCCTCATCTTTTAGCATTGGCAGCACTGACAAAACTGGAAGTGCAGGACTGTGACTGCTGTGGCGTAGCCCGCTGACAGCTTAGCCTCTGTCTTGGCTCTTCAGAGTGTAGTCGAGCTCCCAAAGCCAGCCCACCTAGGTTTGGATTACAGCGCTGCCACTTTCCCTGGGATGATGGTAAGGAGCTTACTTACCTCTCCTGGCCTCACCTTCTCCATATGTGGAATGGGGACACAATCAAGGCTACCTCCTGGGGCTTCTTGCAAGAATAAAATGACATGATGAGGTAAAGCACGTAGCAGGTGCTCACGACATATTAGTTCTAAAGGGTATGGTCATTATGGTAAATCATTACCACTTGTATTTAGCAGTTTCATCCTATCAGTAGTCTGCTGGCTCGTTTAAAAAAAAAAAAAGATTCAACAGTTGAGCCATAAGTGTTCTGAGGCAGAGATATAAAGCATTCTTCCCTGTAATGAGGATGTAACTGTCAATTTGCTACTAAGAAGCAAAAAGCTTTTGTGTGGTTGGCAATCCTTCTTTCCCCTATTACTTGACTGCACCAAGAAAAAGCAGGGGGGAAAAAGCAGCAGAAAAAAAGCACCAAGAAAAAGCAGAAAAAGTAGATGGATACATTTGATGTTTGCTCACATAATATTAAGAGCTCACTATTGGTTTCTAATTTTTTTTTTTTTTTTGGAGGGGAAGGTACTTTTTAAAAATTTTTATTTATTTTTAATAGGGGTGCTGGTGTTTGAACCCAGGACCTTGTGCATGCTCACTATTCATTTCTAGAGGTGTATGAAAAAAGTTCTGACATGAATACTTTTTATTGTACTTGTAAATACAGTGGAAACATTCTGTGTTTGTTTTCTTCAATGAAGCCCTTAAAGAGTCTTGTTCTAGTGACATTTATGGTCTGATTATGAATGTGGCACAGTCTCAGGCAACTGGAAATTCAGAAAAGCACAAGGAGGAAAATGAAAACCCTGCCTAATCCCAGTGGTGGGGCTGTTAACATTCTGGCATGGTTTCAATACATTGGATGTGTTTAAAATTTAATTTGAGATTATATGCCTTTTTATGTTGCCTCTATCTTTCATTTAGTAACTTAGCCTATCATTAAATGTTCTTTTACAACATGATTTTTAAAATAACTGTGTGGTATTCTACCATATGGATGTTCTATAACTGACCCAAATTCGTTACACATTATGAAACATTTAGGGTTGTTTCTGGTGTTTTACTGTGGCGAACATCCACAAGGCTCAATAAATCTGCGATGTAGCATATTTCCCTGTAAGCAGAATAATATGACAGTGCCCAATATTTGGGGTCATTCTTTTAAGTATTTTCCAGTGATACCTTGTTGTTTTAATTCTTCATTTCTTTGCGTACAAGTTAGGGTGGTCCTGGGTATCCACTTTTCATATATTAAGCAGTTAATTATATTCCTTTGTGAATTTTCTGTTTAGTACCTTACACATTTTGGTCAGGGTGTGGATCCTTTCTTGCAGTGAAAAAGGATTTATAAAACAAGGGTATTAACCCTTTGCCAGTTGTTATAGCGGTTCCTTTTTCTAGTTGTCTGATCATGGCCAGTTTATAAATTATTTATGGGATACCTGGCTAACAGTGTTTGAAAGAGAAAGATGTTTTCACTCCCTCATCTTCAATTAAAATTTTTTTTCATGTTCTCCTCTGTCATCTCAGTATAAATGTGAGCCATGGGATTGAGAGATTATTTAATACAAAGACTGGGTTGGAATTTTGTATTTTGACTTGTTTAGCGATCACGCACCTCCTTCTGGTACATCTCTGCTGGAAGTGTGCAGCACAGTTCAAAAGCCCAATAAGCTCATGTGGGTTTACAATAAGCCAGCACTTCTACCTGCATGGGTCTGCTTCCCCTGCCCCCAGCCCCTTCAGCAAGATTTAAAATGATACAAACAGTAAGAATGATTATCTATGTAAGGGCCGTGTTGGTTAAGAAGACCCCCAGTAGCTTGTATGACCCCACAGCTGTGGGGCCTTTGCAGCTATCTGTCCTCACTTTTGAAACAAAACTTAAAAATTAAAGAAAAAATTTCTTTTTTAAATTGAAGTATCGTTGATTTACAATGTTGTGTTAGTTTCTGGTGTATAGCCTAGTGGTTCAGTCATACACAAGTATATTCCTTTTCATACTCTATTTCATTATGGGCTATTGTAAGATATTGAATATAGTTCCCTGTGCTCTACAGCAGGACCTTGTTGTTTATCTATATTATATATAGTAGTTTGTATCTGCTAATCCCAAACTCCTAATGTATCCCTCCCCTACCCCCTTCTCCTTTGGTAATCATAAATTTGTTTTCTGTGTCTGTGAGTCTGTTTCAACTTTGTAAATAAGTTCATTTGTATCATTTTTTTTAGTCTCCACATATAAGTGTTATCATGTGGTATTTGTCTTTCTCTTTCTGGCTTACTTCATTTAGAATGATGATCTCCAGGTCCATCCATGTTGCTGCAAATGGCATTATTTCATTCTTCTTTACGGCCGAGTAGTATTCCATTGTGTATGTATATACACCACATCTTCTTGATCCATTCGTCTGTCAATGTGGACTGTCCTCCTTTTTAAGACCCTCCCCACTGCCTTGCATTTCCTGCTGCCATCTTGGGAGGAGAAAATTGTAAGCGACATCTCTTCTGACCTCCACCTTGTCCCTGCCTCCTTGGCAGCTGCTTCTTGAGGCTCTCCAAGGCCTCTCCTCTCCACTACCTTTGTTCACAAACGTGTCCTGCAACCCATCAGGTGGGCAGGGCTCCAGGCCCTTCTCTCCTGCTACCCAGACCGTACCACAGAGAATCAGTAATGGGCAGCCTCTCTGGGTCTGGTATTCAAGGTCATTGCACCACAGATATTTAAGTACCCATCGGATGTTAGGCCAAAGGGCTACCAAGTGAATAAAACAAGAGTCATGAAAGAGGCCAGTGCTTCTTGGGAGTGGGGTGCAGAGGTAAGCAGGCAATGGCGATCTCAGGGACAAATATTCTGAGGCCTATTTTACTAGTGTTTTTAGGAAGACAGGAGGGCGGGAGAGGTCGTGGTTGTGGGTGGCCCTGTGTCCTAGCCTCTTGCATACTTTAACCTTTAGAACCACTCCACCCCTCCCTCTTCCCACCTTCTAAGAGAATGGAAGAGCCATCAACTCCTTGTACTAGTAGGTGATGCGGTACAGGGTCAAGAGTGGAAACCTGGAGTTGGGATCTGTCTAAGCAGGTCCTTAGGCAAATGACTTGAACCTCTTTGAGCCTCAGTTTTCTTATCTGAACAGTGGGGACAGTGCCTCCTCTGGGTTGCAGTGATGGGTCCATGAGTGCGGATTACGGGGTGGTGGTGGGGGGGAGGAATAGCTGCCGCTTCTCCAGTGCACGCTGCCGGCCAGGTGTATGTTGTCTTGTGCACGGAAGCAGCCTCCTTTCTCAGAGCCCAGCTGATCGTTAACACAGAATAGATGGGATCGTTCTGGCCGCTGCCCCTGAGGTCAGAAAAGAACTGAGGAAGAAATGGTCTCATCAGATCAGCCCCGCGTCGGGTTCCCTGGTGGTGGCGGGAGGCGTGGTCAGGGTGTGCTCCCGGCCTGTGGGAGGGGCCAGAGTGAACAATCTGCCCCTCCGGACTCGGAGCCTTGCAGATATGCAGGGGAAGGAGCCCCTAGCGGGCGGGCGGCAGCCAGCCTTTCCTCCTTGTTCTCGCAGGATGGACCCCATAGCTTACGCTGAGCTGTTGAAAGAATCTGGCAACCAGGTGTTTAAGAACGGGAACTTCTCTTTGGCCATCAGAAAGTATGATGAAGCCATCCAGATTCTCATGCAGTTGTTCCAGTGGGGGTAAGTGTTTGGATTTTCTCCCCGCCTTTTAATTTTTTTTAAGTCATGGGGGACTCACTCGCTTGCTTTTGTTTGCTTCTCTTTTCATATCACACCACCTAGTTTCTGTTTTCTTTTCCCCGTCACCACCCCTTCTCTCCTACTTTCTGTTCATATTCTCTGCATTGTCAGCTCAGAAGCTGAACGGAGACTACTGGAGGAATTCAGGAAATAGAAAGTGAAACACAGAGGACTGTTGATAAATATTGCAAAACTTCCCCTTCTGTCTGGTTCCAGGATCAGAGTTCTTGGGATAACTGAAGTCCCGGACCCCTCAGTTGTCATTCATTTGCATCTTGTTTATCCATCAACAACCTTGCCCCAGGGCACACGACTGGGAACTAAAGCTCCCCCCATCCCCTGCCCCTTTACTGCTAGCAGACCTGCTCCCAAACAGGTCAGTATCATGGTCTGCTTACTAATTGTGGAGGACCTCAAAGAGCTGTTGTTGATGTAGGTCACAGCTATCAGTAGAGTCCGTATGAGAACTTAAAACTGAGAACAATTTAAAATATGCATTGATTTACCTCTTTTTAAATATCAGTAATAAACCCATGACATGTTAACATAAGTAACATTTTAATGAAAAATGAGTGTATTTTTCACAACCAAAAACTTAGTGAGGAGAGTTTTATTTTACAGCTTTGCCAATCTCTTGAATGCGTGTCTCACCACAAGACATCTGGCTTCTCACATCTGCTTCAGCATTGAGTCTGTTGTGGTGTCACATGTCAGATAGCTTCTGCAAAGCTCCCCGTCCCCATGGCAGAGAACGAGCATGAAAAAGGCACATACTGTCTTGGTATTGTTGGATTCGTTAACTGTTGTTGTTATGAGAAATGACCACAAACTGAGTGGCTTAAAACAATACAGATTTACTATCTTACAGTTCTGGAGGTCAGAGGTCTGAAATGGCTCTCATGAGGCTAAAATCCAGGCGTTGGCAGGGCTGTTTCCTTGTGGAGGAGCAGTTTCCTGGCTGCTTTCACCCTCGGGTGACGGACACCTGTATTCCCTAGTCTGTGGTCCTTTCCTCCACCCTCAAAATGCATCCTTCCAGTCTCTACTTCTTTCACCATGTCTCCTCCTCCTCTGCTGTGGCCATGTCTCCCTCTGTCTCCCTTTATAAGGACCCTTGTGACTGTATCAAAATCCAGGATGATCTCCTCCTCTCAAGATCCTTGAGCTGATCACATCTCCAAAGGCCCCTAAAAGGAAACATTTTTGGGGGGAGCATTATTCAGCCAACTACAGTTGTGAAGATATTCTGACCCTTTGGACCACCTGAAATGGTCTTGGGGACCCTCAGAGATTCCCAGATCATCCTTCGGGGACACCTGTAGTAGAGGAAGCAGAGGTGGGCACTGGTAGGGTGCACGCAGCCTAAACTTGTGCTGAGAAATGGCACTGGGTTAAAGTCATGAAACATGGCTCCTATCACCTCCCTCCTGTCACCTTGGTGTCTCTACTCCGGGGGGACTTGAATTGGCTGTCATTGGCCTGGGCCCATAGTTTTGTCCTTCTGCCCTACCTGGTTCAGATCACAGCTGTGTCAGAGCTGGGCCTAGAGCTCCTCATTCAGGGGAAAACAGTGACCTTCCTTAAAAAGGTAGTGTCATGTAGTGGTTGTGACCACAGACTGACCCCACACTGGGAGTGCTCAAATCTCAGCTCCCCCGCTTCCCAGCTGCCTGATTGCTAATGGGACATCTGCCTGCACCCTCAAATATTACTTTTCATGGGACCTTCCTGGCACCATTCCCTGGGCCTTCCTACCACTCCAGCTGACACAGGGATTTGGGTGCATGTGGTTCCCAGAGCAAGTGCTCTCAGGAGAAGGGGACTGAGGAAAGCCGGATGGGGCTGGGTGGGGCCGGAAGGCTCTAAGCAAGGGTGGTATCCCAGCTGAAGTCAGCCTCATCCTGATCCCCAGGGAGCTCTGGAGCCTGCATCGTACAGCAGAGCTGGTCTCACTCGAGGACAAGGAGGCTGAACTGACCTTTTGATTTCCATGTCAGTCAGTCATCAGTTGTAGGCTGTCTGGTCCCCAGGGGTTGTCCGCGGGAGCTGGGCTGGATTAGTCAGCTCGGGCTGCAGTAACAAAATACCATTGACTGGGTGGAATAAACAACAGGAATTTACTCTCACAATTCTAGAGGCTGGGAAGTTCGAGGTCCAGGTGCCAGTCAATTCAGTTCCTGGTAAGTGCCCTCTTCCTAGTTTGCAGACTGCATCCTCACCCGGTGCGGGGGGAGGGGGAGAGAATGGAAACTCTCTGGTGTCTCTTCTTATAAGAGCCCTAATCCTACTGTGAAGGCCACTTCTCATGACTTATGTACACCTAATCACCTCCCCAAAGGCCCCCATCTCCAAATATTATCACACTGGGGGCCAGGGCTTCAAATATGAATTTTGGAGCAGGACACAGTCCATAAGAGGGGTGTAACTTCCTGGGGAGACGGCAGCTCCCATTAGCCTGAGGATAAATCTCTGGAGCATGAGGCCCTAGGAGCCCCTGGTTGCAGCCAACACTTCATTTCTGCTGGGGACGGCTGCACTGGCCAGGGTATCCTCAGCTCCACACTGAGGTCATAGCTCCCTTGTCAGCCACCCGCTGACGGCCTCACTGCTCCTCCTGTGCTTCTGGGTCCTCCTCCTTCACCTCGAGGGAGGGGTGGGCAGTGAGAGGAGCCCGATACACAGCACTGTGGGTGGGGACGCAGTAGAGGGGAATTTTACTTTATTTTTGTGGGTATTTGTATCACCTATGTTTTCTATTTGTATTATTTTTACAATTAAAGTTTTTTTTTTTTTAAAGAAATGTAAGCCTTGCTTTTGCATCTTGTGTGTCTTGAATTCATTAGCACCTGGGCTCTGTTGACATATTGTGGTATATTTTGTGTTTCCCTGTGGTATATTTGTGTTTCAGCACTAATCTTGCAGCTGTATGACCCCTAGACCCAGACAAGAGGGGCCCTGCCCTGCCCTGCTTTCGAGGCCCGCTTTGGCTTTCCCCCAGCTGTACCCTCCCCACAGGCAGGGTCTGGGGCTAGGGGCTTTACCCACCCAGAGTCCTTGCGTTCCCTTTGGTCTGCACTACTGTTGCACGGACCCAGGAATTTCTGCCCCTGGACCCTGCTCCTAGGGCCTGCACAGGCCTCTTCCCCACAGCCTATTCTTCAGAGGGCTGGCCAAGGTCAGGGGCATGGACAGAGCTTGGAATTGTTCTTCCTGCAGTGCAGGATGAAGGCTGAGATGGAAAGAGAAGAGGGAGAGGGCAGGGGCACAGGCCCGGCTCACCCTGCCCTGACGCAGTGCCTGCAGTTCCAAACTTGAAGCTTGCCTTTCAGTTCTTATAAAGTAGAAGGAGAGAACATTTTTATTTACATTTCTAAACTTGATGCATGGCCTTCAAATACTTAAGACTAGTGCTGTCCAATAGGACTTTCTGAGACAATGAACCTGTTCTATAAGAGAGAATGTGGCTATTGAGTCCTTGACAGGTGCTCCATTCAGGAACTGAGGAATTTTAAATGTTACTTTATTTTAATTGATTTAAATTTAAATTACTACGCATGGCCAGTGACTACCATATCGGACAGTAAATTAGCCATATGGTGTGTGAGCCTCTGTTTGCTTGCTGGCCCTGGGTCCTGGCCCACGGTCGGGTGGCCCTATCTGTCTAATAGAGCAGTGCTCATCCTGCATCTCTCACTGGGGTCCGTGGGACAGTGTGGTCCCATTCTGATAAGCTCTGCCTCCAGTCAGCCCAAGCGTGCATGTGGGGTGGCTCACACGGAGTCTGCACTCTGCTCAGGCTCGGTGGGAACTCCCGTCCTCTCCATCCTTAGGACCAGTCATGTTTTCTGCAGCATGTTCACTGATGGTCTCTAAAGAATAAAAAGACCGGTGGAGGTCGTAGGAGGTGGACCCAAGGTGTTGAGAACATCTGTCATTAAAAGGCGGGAGTGAGGAAGGGAGATCGGGATGTTGCAGACGCCTCAGTCTTTCTAGGCTACAAGGGTCAGATGTGATAGGCATAAATGGGACATTTCCTGCTGAAACCCCATCGTGGTGGCAGCAGCTGGCACCAGAGTGGTGGCCTTCAGGGATGGTGTTCTGTATTTGCAGAAAGATAGAACTGTTTACCAACCACCCATTTGTCCTACCTCACAGGGTTCCCCCCAGGGACTTGGCTGTGCTGCTGTGCCACAAATCCAACGCATTTTACAGCCTTGGGAAGTGGAACGACGCATACGAGGCTGCCAAGGAATGTCTCCAGTGGGATCCAACCTACGTGAAGGTATGGAGACAGTGGGGCACCGGGACAGCTGCCTCCTTCCTCTTCTGCCTCCTTCCCTTCCTTCTTTTTGAAAAGGAAATGCCAGGAGTGCTTCTCATTCAACTCTCTTTGCACCTGAGACTGATGCGCACAGAGCCTGTGAGCAGAATCTGGAGAAGAGTAAGAAAAATGGTGGCCAAATCTTGAAAGGCATTTGCAGGGGTGAGCAGAGCGGGGCATTTTGGCGGCTGGAGTCTGGTGGAGACCCCAGTGGAGCTCATTTTATTCTGATGTAGTTGCACCAGAATTAACCGTCTGTTCCTGTTCTTTGCTGTTTGCAAGTTTCATTTCAGCAAAGCTTTATTCCAAATGCAAGCTGTGTGGAGTTCTTCAAAAAGCATTCCTTACAGCAGAAATCAGCCCTTCTGGAGGGATCTGGGAAGTTTGAGAGGCCAGCAAGCCCCTTTAAGGTGGTTAACAAAGGTCAATAGGTAGTCATTTGATCATCTTTTCAGCCAGGATGCTCTGAGTGGCAGCTCTGCAAGGCGCCTTCTTGATGCCCTAAGGCAGACAGAGGGTGTGTAAGACAGCAGCCCAGTCCTTGAGTGATTCAAGCGGGGAGAGGAAAAACATACCCGAAATATCTGAGGCCTTCATTTAAATTGCATTTCTTGAGCCAACTGAGGCAGCGGAATGTCAAATTCATGGTACAGACAGACAATTTATAGAGACGCTGCATCCATGATGAAATAGGAATAGCACAGCCCTTTCTCCCCCATGCCCTGCCGTGTGCTGATTTCAAGCACTTGGATGAGTGAGTTTTCTCTCTATAAGACTTCATTTCCCCAACTGTAAAAATGAGAGAATCCTAGTGTCTTAGAGTTGCTTCAGGGAATAAGGAGGCATGAAGTTGTTGACACTCAGTAAATAAGAGTGTGTATTATATCTGCGTGGTCTGTGGTTCATGGATGACTGCTAGAAACAGAACACAGTGGAAAGTAGGGGAGGTTTGACCTGAAGGGAGGGCACTGTATATTTAACATTAAACCTCGTCTATTGGAGGATGGATACACTAGAAATTATTGAATAGTTTTGAAAATGGGACTGCATTCCTGAGGAATTCTCCCCAAAGACATTTTAGGATTGTCTCCATTCTCCAACTGGGATACAGTGGGGAGTGTTTGGTGTTTGCCCACATCCCTCAGGTGGAGGGTATGGCTGTGGCCAGGGGACCCAGAGGGTCCTGGATGATGCTCCCGGTTTCCTCTTTGAGTGTTCCGACCTGTAGCAGCTGCTGACACACAGCATAGGACCCCTCTGCATTCTTACCTGGAACTCCTGGGTGTCTCCCTCTCCATCTCTTGCTCGGCCCAGCCCTCCCCCAAGTGTCCTCTGTAGGGAAGAAAGACAAACTTTCCTCTATACTCTTTTGTTCAGTGCCTGAGGCCCTGCAAACTAAGCTGACAAGAGACAAATTAACAGAAGGAAAGCATACAAATTTTATTTGATATTATTATGTGACTCAGGCCTTCCTAGACAAGAAGTGAAGACCTCAGAGAAGTTTTTTAACAAAGAGAATAAATTGCAGAGAAGAGACAAGACTGAGGGAAGGGTTTTTAGATTTTTAGGGGCTGTGAACTGAGGGAATTTAAATATACGGGGGAAATGAATGGAAAATGAGGGCTGTCTCAGGAAGGTTGGCTTGCCCTAATCCATCTTGGCATCACTGTGTCTTTTTTGTGGCATGAGGGTTCCCCGGGAGAGGAGATTTATGGCAGTCCTCATTTCTTGGAGTTTCTGCTTTTTAGTCAGAGAACGGAAGCTCCAGGAAGACTTATTTCTGCATCCATTGAATCTCAGATGCCTTCAGCTCAAAATAATCTTTTTACCAAAGTGTCACATTTGGGGGTGGTGTATTCTGGTCCTCTTCATCTTCCTCCAAAACGAAAGATAAAACTTGAATCTGAGGAACAGACTTACAGACACAGAGAATAAACTTATGGTTTCCAGGGCCTAAAGGGGGTGGGAAGGGATAAATTGGAAGCTCAAAATTTGTACCTCTTGGGGAACGATGGCAATGTTAGCTATCTTGATTGTGGTGGTGGTTTCATGGGTGTATACATCGATAAAAATTCATCAAACTATACATCTGAAATATGTATAGTTTATTGTATAGGAATCATACCACAACAAAGTTGTTAAAAAATTTTGGATCTGAGAAAGGCAGAGAGATGGGAAATTCTGTTCAGCCAGCTTTCCCAGAGCACAGAGCGCCTCATTCCTGACCTCCATCCTGAACTCCTTTCAGCGTGTGTTGGAGGTCAGTGGCTGCAGCAGCTCACAGTTTAGTCCAAGCAGAGTTAGATGGCAAGTGCCAACGTGACCCATCCTTGTAGAGGCAGGTGGCAGGTGCCAATTTTTAGTTAGCATATGTCATGGATTGGAAAGTGATTGTTTTCTTGCCAGTTGAAAAATAACAAGAACAGTGTGGCACAGAATACAATACAGGAAAACCTGTAACCAGAGCTTGTTAGACATCTGTATTTGCCCAGAAGTGCGCCTCCTCCAGCCTTTCTCCATCGTGCTGTGAGCCTTGAGAAGAAATGGGTGTATATGGTGTTGCCTTTTTTTTTTCCTTCGTTCCAGGGATATTACCGAGCTGGTTATTCTTTGCTGCGTTTGCTCCAGCCTTACGAAGCTGCTCGCATGTTTTTTGACGGCCTGAGACTCGTGCAACGCAGCCTGGACCAGACCCAGGTTGCTGATTTCCTGGTGGGATTCTTTACCACCATGGGCAGTAAGTCAGGAGCGGGGCGGGGTGGGGGGCGGTGAAGGGGGGTGGGTGGGATGGGGAGGCGGGCCCTCTTTCTTTTAAAAGTCCATGTGATTTTTATTTGAATGGCTCCTGGAGACTGAGGCTTCTGGGGAGATAATTACAGGGTGTTTGTGGCTTACTTTTGTTTGAATGAAACTGGTTTTTACATTAGAAAGCATTTGGGAAGCTTTGGTGGCTCAGGCCTTTTTAAAAACAACTGGGTCTTTTTGCACAAATCCCTCAAGGCTGTTGCAACTTTCCAGTTTTGCTAGGGACTTCTTAAGTTTTCTGGGTTGCTATCCGTAGAGATTTCCCTGCATGTGTATTATGTGTTTTATGTGATTTGTGCACTTCCCTCTGATGTTTTTGCTTGTATTCTTCCAATATGTCGAGAAAGTATTCCTGTTTGCTATGAAAATAACCTGAATGGGCCGACGGAAGGTTCTGGGGAAGCTGACTGGGGGCGCTGGAGTCAGGGCTCCCCCCCACTCCCATCCCCCCACCCCCCGCCATGCACCCAGTCTAGGAGGGGTGGTGGTAGGGGTGGGGCTTTTGCATTGCTCATTGGATTATTAGTCTGAAGACCTGGCCTGCGAGGTGGCTTTGTCGGTGGCCTGGAGTAGGCAGAAACAGAAAACCATGAAACATACGCTCCCTGCCGGAGCAAAGGGGCTCATTCCCTGGTTATCAGTGCAGTCCGAAGTTCAGCCAATGGCCAGGCCATTGTTTTCAAATACTGTGTTTGATCAAATTTCAGATTGTGCTGGTTTAAGATGGGCTGCTAATTTGTATCCTGCCACTGAGAGAACATTGATCACAACATGTGTGCTGATTCTAGAGATGTTAGAATGTGAAAAACGGCACAGGTTATAATGGCTGGAAAGTGGTCTCAGCTTTCAGAAGTGGGGAAACTAGGGCTGACAATCGATACAGCTGTTCTCCTGGTGACTGTGGGAAAGCAACTTGTGTGGTCTGTGAATGGGATCCTATAGATTGGCAAGTTTGGCACAGAGTAGGGGTAAGAGCAGCGTCAGGCAGTGCGTGGGGAAGAGGTTAGAGGTGGACTCAGCCGTGTCCCCCAACAGAGAGGTAGAAGGTGTGCAGACAGGTGCTAATGGGTCACAACTCTCCAGTCAGCCTTTGGTGAACAGTGACTAAAGCCCGCTTCCCTTTCCTCTGAATCTGAATGGCTTGACCCATCCCCTACACTTCCTCATTGTCCCAATATGTCCTTTAAATTGTTTTTTTTTGTAATGGAGGTACTGGGGATTGAACCCAGGACCTTGTGCATGCAGAGCACACACTCTTCCACTGAGCTATGCCCTCCCCAACTCTGTCACTCTTCTACATGGAAAATAAACTGACTTGATACCAAAGGAGAAAGGTGCAGATACGGGGTAAGTTAGAAGTTTGTGATTAACAGATACACACTACTATATATCAAATAGATAAACGAGAACCTACTGTATAACACAAGGAACTGTATTTAGTATCTTGAAGCTATAATGCAAAAGAATCTGAAAAAGAATATATATATATGTGGCTGAGTCACTGTGCTTGTACATGTACACCTGAAACTAACACAGCCTTGTAAATCAACTATACTTCACTTAAAAAAAGAGAGAAAAAATATTTTAGGAATTAATAAAAGTCACTGTTCTATCAGAAGCCAAGCCAGAGGTATTGGAATTCCAGACAGCCTCCTCGTGGTGACTGCCCCTCTAAGAAGTCTGGATCCTGAGTGGGGCCAGTTAGCGGGACTTCTTGGGGCAATGCATCCCAGACTTTTCTACCAAAGTGCGCCTGTTTGAAGGATACATAGATGCCCATGGTCCAGTTTCTAAATTTTGAAAAATATATTTATGGAACTTTGGTATCCTTTTGAGACAATATATTTTTGTTTTGGTAGTTACTGATTTTTGGAAAATTAAAAAAATTTTTTTTGAGGAGGGGAAGTAATTAGGTTTATTTATTTATTTATTTATTTATTTACTTACTTACTTACTTAATGGAGGTACTGGGGATTGAACCCAGAACCTTGTGCAAGCTAAGCATGCATTTTGTCAATTGAGCTATATCTTCCCCACTGATTTTTTTTTGGAAATTGACAACCTAGAAGAGGTGCCATGTTATTCTAGCACCTGACCCATCCCCCTGGATGTTCTCATCCATAAGTCTGGAGGATCACGAGATACGAAAGGTTGAAGGGCCACTAGGTTGGTAAGAATGTGGATTGACCCAAAGAGCTGGTAGACCTGGGTTCCGCCGGGCTTGGTTTTGGTCATGAACTAGATACACGATAAGCCATGAAGCCTGACCTCACTCGTCGTAGTTTCATATCTACTGAGTGAAAATATTTGTCACATCTGTCTTAGAGGAAGTGAGTTTGGTACCTTCCCCTAGGCTTCCATTTCCTCCTCCGTAAATGGAGAAAGGCACTACCATATTGGTTCTTTTGAGGGAGTAATATAAGTACACATCACTGGGCTCAGAAGCCGAGTGAATGTTAGTTCGTGTTTTCCTGCCCAACTCTTAGGGGACTGATTTTCACCCAGACTTAAGATGATTGCCTATAATTTGACACAACATTGTAAAATGACTATAACTCAAAAAAAAGGTTAAAAAAAAAAGATGATTGCCACTTCAATGATATAGGACTTTACACTTCGAAAATGCCTTTCTTTCTGATGTCTTAAGTTTACCGTTTTTCTCTATGTGCGGTCCTAACTGGAGGACCTTTTCCTAAATGTTCTAGACTCTGCCCAAGTAAAATTTCTGAACTCTGGAACTTTCTTTCAGATGACCCCATTGTTTTGCAAAGTTTCTCGCCCTGCTTTGATCATATTTTCACTACTGGATTCTCAACTGAAGTGTGGCAATCGGTAATAGAAAAGTTGGCAAAGAAAGGATTATTGCATGTAAGTAAAAGGAGAGGGGGAAGGACATTCTTGACTAAATGATTTCTTTCTGCTGGCACTGGGGGATTATAATTTAGTACTTACTTATCTTGATGCCAAGGTAACTTTTTTTTCCCTAATAGAGGTACTGGGGATTGAGCCCAGGACCTCATGCATGCTAAGTATGCACTCCAGCACTGAGATATAACCCTCCTCTCAAAATAACTTTTTAACATCATTAAAGATGGAAAGTCACTGAGATGTGTTAGTTCCCCAGTTTCCATTTTTTTTTAAGCTAGGAAAAACACTCGGTGGCAACCTCACTGCTTGCTCTGTGTCTCCACTGTCATCAAAGAAACGTGAAGCCCCACAACATTATAAAATGACTATAACTCAATTAAAAAATGTTAGAAAGAAAGAAATGCAAAGCCCAAAGGCTGAGGAAAAGTTCGTCTTTATAATCCTCTTTATACGGTGTTTGCTGGCAGGGGGCCCTGATGACCTGCCTGTGCTGCTCGGGGGGTTTCTGTATGACTTTAAGGGACATCTATCTAGTGACTGTCCACTGAGGGCTTACAGTGTGCAGACACTGAGCCAAAGGGGTTTTATCGCACCTGGCACGTATATGCTCGGTGCCCAGTGACTAGTGGGTGTCATTGATGGTGGCCTATACACACTGTTGAGAATGGGCTGGCCAAGGCTGGGAGTTTGGTTAGAAAGGTGCTGCAGGCTTGTTAAAGCTGAGCAGTCCAAAAAGCAAGGGCAGCCTATAGGGGACTCTGGACTCAGGAAGCTGAATGACATTAGAATACAGGATGCTTACATTTTTGAAAAAGTCATGGATGCTGTTAAGAATCTGATGAAATCGGTGAGACTCCCTTTGCAGATACACACAGTGACGGGTAGAGCTTTAAGGAGCTCATGGGAACCCCCTGAAGTCCAGCCACGGGCTCCCTGAAGCTCACTCCTCTGTTACAGTCTTGAGAAGGCAGCAGCAAGGGTGAGGAAAATGGGCTGGACTCTACAGGAACCAGGAAGCAGACATCCAGGGCCCTGTTAACTAGAGATCTGGGATCTTTTCTTTTCAGATAAAATGGGTGAACAAAGAAGAGGTTTTTCCAGTTCTATTAAAAAAGTTCTGAAATTCTGTGATTCCAAGTGTTAGGGTAGATCTGTGGGTAGGAGGCTCTAGGCCTCATTAGCAGGAAAGTAGTTCCGTTTACAGCACCCAGGAAAGAACTTTTTATGTCCCCTCTTCCCCATGTGGGATGAATGTGGATGAATGGAGCCCCGTAGCCTAGGTGGGGAAGGAGAGAATGGGGCCAGATAGCTCCTAATATGCTGTCACCCAGCCAGACAAGGAAGAGCCGGGAATCCAGCCAAGGTGGTGGTCTCATATCCTGCTAGCAGCGAGGCCCAGGTCATTTTCAAATACTGGAGACAGATGAGTCTTACAAAAGCCAGGCCAGCCATCAGGACTGTCAGAGCCCTGAGATTGAGTCTGGGAAGTGGGGCCTGTTCAGGGTGAGCAGTTAAGAGTAGGTGTCAAACTGAAAGAAACCAGAAACAAGATGTGGCCACAGGATTAGTTCTTGTGGTCCCACGGCTCCTGGCAAGAGCATGCATGAGGGAAACGATTCTGAGACCAGGTCTTCAGTCATGGCCATACCAAGCCCAGAACTCCTAGTCCAGCTGTCATCCCTGGATGATCTCAATCAGGGCCTCTCAAGGTGCGCTGTGTGACCTGGGGAAAGTTGCTTAACCTCTCTGGGATTCAATTTAGGGTCAGTGGTTTAGCAGCAGGCTCTCTGAAGTCCTGTTTTGTGGTATTTGCTAATTTCCATGGTATAAGTGCTTTTAATTTCAATGGCCAATGTCAAGCTTCTAATTCAACTGTAAGACTTAGAGTTGGGAAGAGAATTGCCCAGTCAACTGACTGTGACAGGAATGGCCCCAGCAACCCACTCAGTAGGGTCTCATGGGCTCCAAATACTTGGGGCTTATGAAGCACTAACGTGCTAAAGAATTACTTGGGATGAGCTATTTGTAAAAGATTTGGTTCTTCTGCTTGCTAAGCTTTAAGAACTTTGCAGGAAATTATGTTTTCATCCCTTCTGCCACTGTACTCCCAGGGCTGCCCACTGCCAGCTGCCCCTGTCCTCAGCAGGCTTTGAGGAAATATGGAGAGAGCTTCGCTCTCCCCAAGAACAGGAAGTTGACTAGACAGAGACACTTTGATTATCACGGCTCAGGCCAAAGAGCTTGGTAGGTAGCTTAAGAAAAGAGACAGGGCTAGAGGTTGTCTTGTTTTGTTTTTCGTTTGTGTGTTTTAAAGCTTAAGATTACTTTTGTTCTAGTAACCTATGTGGAGAACTGTCCTGTTTCAGCTTTTTCTGTTTCTCCTCTCTCTTCAGTCATTTCTACTTTTATTGGCGAGAAAAGACCGACTCCCGAGAAACATCCACGTCCCAGAGTTATCGCTAAGAAGTCTCTTTGAGGTAAGGTGGCTTCTCAACACAGACGGTTTCGAGTCAGGCCACTTCCAGCTTGTACTTGGGACAGTCCTCTTCAGCTGCCTCGCTGGAGATTTGTTATTTCTGGTAATCTCAGGCTTGGGCCACAGCGAATCAGGGTTTTGCTGATTCTGAATAACTTTATAGGTGGGGACAAGGGCAGGGGAATTGGATGAAGGCAGTCAAAAGGTACAAACTTGCTGTTATAAGATAAATAAGTACTAGGGATGTCATGTACAACATGGTAAATGTAGTTAACATGGCTGTATGTAACATTGCATATGAAAGTCATTAAGAGAGTAAATCCTCAGAGTTCTCATCACAAAATCATTTTCTTTTTTCTGTTTCTTTTATTTTGTATCTACATGAGATGATGGATGTTCACTAAACTTGTGATAATCAGTTCACAATGTATGAAAGTCAGATCACTATGCTGGACACCTTACACTTAGATGGTGCTGCATGTTGGTTATAGCTCAATAAAACTGGAAGGAAAAAAAAGTACCCAAACTTTATGGGGAAGGAGCTTGAAGTTTCATATTGATGCGGTAACTGTCTATGATTCGTCCTGTGGTTTTGTTTTGTTTCGTTTTGTTTTGCTCCTAGAAATATGTCTTCATTGGACTTTATGAGAAAATGGAGCAGGTGCCCAGATTAGTCCAGTGGCTCATCTCCATTGGGGCAAGTGTCGAGACCATAGGACCATACCCTCTCCATGCCCTCATGCGGCTCTGCATCCAAGCACGTGAGTGTTTCGCCGGCCCGATGCCCTCCAGCTCAGACCTCAGAGACTGCTTAGCTCAAGTGAAACCAGAATGTGGCCACTTGAATGTGGACTATTTGGTGATTTGAATGGTCAGTGATTTAGTTCTTCAAATGAATGAAGGCAGCAGGAAAGCAGCATCATTTTTATTTCTCCTGCAACCTCACAACTACGGGAGGCCCAAATTGAAAGGATTCTGTGTTCCCAGGCAGATCCTGGCAGTAGAGCAGAGCCCTGGGACCCAAGGAGGGACTTGGGACAGATAGCCTTGGCTGGGCAGAGCTCTCAGGAGTGCTGTGGAGTTTCCTCTCGCTGGCAAAGGCAGCTGTGGTCTTTTCCTGAGTTCATTTTCTCTCTAGACCAGAGGACCAACTACTGTGGGTGGGGGTGGGGGAATCCCAAGGGAAACACTGGCTGTCACTGATACAGTTTGCTTGTTGTTCCTTTAAAGGACTCATATATATATATATACATACACACACACACACACACACACACACATATGATATGATATATAGATGATTGTTGCATCTCCCAGTTGTCTTCAGACGTTGTCAAATATCTCCTGGGAGGAGGGCAGAATTACCCCCAGTGCTGAACAGCTGGAGGAAACTGTTGATGGGTATCAAATGCAGGTAGCCAGCAACTCAGCCACCTGGCCCAAGGCTGTGAGAAGCAGGAACCTAAATACACTAATATATATAATATATAATTATAATATGTGATGTATTATTTATATCAGTCTTTACCACTTGGCTATAGGATTTAAATTTTAAAATATTTTTATTTCATCCTTAAAACATACACACATACAATACCCACATTTACACTTTAGCTAGAAGCCTGTTTTTCTTTTCCAAGCACATGTGGCATCATTGTTGGCCTAACCCAGACCATCTTAGAAGGGGCCACGAGAACTTGTCTACACAGTCTTCCTCTTCTAGGCTGTAGCATCTATCTCCTCAGGATGGGAGAGGGGGTGGCCAGGGGCTTGAAGACCTCGGCTCCCATCTCTGCTTCAGCCAAATTTCCCCTGTTATTACCCATTTCGTATGTTGGAGAATCCATAAGAGATTTTACTCTCACACAGGGATTGGTGGATGAAACGGTTCACCATAAAGTCTGATGGAAAGCAATCTAATCCAGTCCTCCCAGTTTCAAATTGGGTGTACCTCTGAGTATGACCATCATGATCCCTCACTGTGTCTGCTTTTTAAGTTTGCTCCTGTGGTTATAGACAGGTATTGATAAGATCAAGTCTTCGAGTTTATTCCTGATTCATTTATGGGAGGAAGACTCTGAGGTGGTGACAAGTGGTGTCCACGGTTGGCAGAAGTGTGTGGCTTCCCTTCATCCCAGGACCCACAAGGAAGGAGTCTGGGAGAAGAACTTAAATACATGTCCTGTTGATAGTAATGCAGTCATGTAATGAGTACTGATGGAGCACCGTTGGTGCCTCACCCAGGTCCTCTTTAGAACCAGTGTCCCCATCCCCACCTGCTGCCCCCTTTGCCAGAGAGCTGCTCTTTGCCAACAGGTACCACCTCCCAGCAAGGTTTCCCCTCAAACTCACCTCCCTCCCCAGAAGCTCCCTGTAGTTCTTGACGGGGGTACAAAAGGTCGACCCCTGCTTCAAGGTGGGTCAATGCTGTGGAGCAGTCCCTGCTCCAGAGCTCCCAGTGGAGTCAGGCTGACGTTGACTCAGCTGAGACCACATCTCTCTTTGCCTCCTTCTCCTGCCCTGCCCCCGTCACTCTCCTTCTCCCAGTAAACCACACGTACCAGAATCCCTCTGCTTCTAGAGAAGCTGCCTGAAGTTGAGTATGAGTAACTTGCTGTAACGTCCTTTCGACTCACAGACGCTATGTCCCCGCACCTGTGTGTGGTCAGTGGCTGCGTGCGTGGGATGCCCCATTTGGTTCCCTCAGGGTGGTACACAGTGATGTGC
Source organism: Camelus bactrianus (assembly GCF_048773025.1). Taxonomy (NCBI): domain Eukaryota; kingdom Metazoa; phylum Chordata; class Mammalia; order Artiodactyla; family Camelidae; genus Camelus; species Camelus bactrianus. Next base: position 42,733,367 of record NC_133555.1, read on the forward strand.
TTTGCTGCTTTCCTGTGTGTTGAAAGTAACATCAGTGACTCATTTGAATTCCCTCCAGGGGAAAACCATCTTTTCCGGTGGTTGATGGACTACAAGCCCGAGTGGAAGGGTCGTATCAACCAGAAGGATGCGGATGGCTGCACGGTCCTGCACGTCGTTGCCGCCCACTCCCCCGGGTACCTCATCAAGCGTAAGTGGCCATACTAGGCAGAGGCTGGGCTGTGGGTGGGGCGACATCAGGTGCGAGGGAACCCGCACAGCTGATCGCTTTACCCGGTCCATCCTACGACAGTCTCAGACAGCTGGATTTTGCCTTGGTTTAAACACGCAGAAAGGACGTGAGGTCAAAGCCCTCAGCTTTAAGTGGCTTCTGTGGGGTTGAGTGTCTCAAGGATGTGGGCTTCTGGCTGCATTTGCTTCCTCCCTCATCACACTGTGTGTGTGTGTGCCTCTGCTGGCATCACACCTACACCAAATCCAGGCTGGTGATCAGCAGTAAATCATGTACCAGACAACAGACAAAGTCCTCGGACTGCTCAGAAGCTAACACAGGAATTGCATCCTCTCTTGCCTGCCAGGGCCAGGCAGCCCACCTGAAAGAGCGCGGCTGGCCTGGGCAGGGAAAGCTGCTGCTTTTGCTGCAGACGTACCTTGTTAACCTGTGAAATGGGAAGACCGCACCTGCTCCCACACAGCCTTCTGATGCCTCTCATTTCCCTGGAGCCCCTCATACCTCTCAGTCTTTGTTTTCTTTTTTGGATAGAGAAAAGCATGTTTTTTCTATTAAAAAAATTTAGGGTTGCTGTGATGGTACGTGGTGATGGACTCTCAGCGCCAGCAGAAGGGAGGTTATAGGGAGCGGTGGGGGCTTGTGCCTGGCGTGGCTGCAGCCTGGCGTGATCATGGGGACCAGACACAGCTGCCATCTTCGGCTGACAAGTGACGTCAGAAGGCTGGATTTTTAACAAATATGAAAATTTGTGATTATAAAATGTTGGCTTAAAAGTAACCAGGCCTGTGGACTAGCCACAGCCTGAAGGCCACCGGTCAGGGGCCTCTGGTCTGTTGGGGCCTCCTGGGAAATTGCAGTTTCCTCTCTTCAGCAAGTCCCAGGAGGAGCCCTGGGCTTTGTTTCTCTGATGTCACCCGCACTGGACTGGGTCCCAGGAATCCACGTCTGCAGGGATCAGAGAAAGGGTTCCTCTGGATTCTTTTGAGCTTTATTCAGATGCTGTATGATTCACCTGTTTAAAGTGCACACTTCACTGCTTTTTAGCTTATTCACAGAGTTACGCAAACATTGTCACAATCAATTTTGGAAATTTTCATCACCCTCAAAAGAAACTCCTTATCTGTTCAGAAGTCACTCCCCCATTCCCCTTCCTTTCCAGCCCCAAGCCACCACTAATCCCCTTTGTGTCTCTGTGGACTTGTGTATTCTAGACATTTTGTATAAATGGAACCATACGATACGTGGTCTTTTGTGTCTGGCTTCTTTCACTGAGCATCATGTTTTCAAGGTTCATCCCTGTGGTTTGAATCAGTACTGCACCCCTTTTCATTACCAAATAATATTCCCTTGTGCGTGTGTCTGCCACATTTTGTTTATCAGCTCATTAGCCGAAGTAAGTTTGTCTTGTTTCCACTTTTCGGCTATTGTGAGTAATGCTGTTATGAACATTTGTGTTGGGAATGTGTTTTCACATCTTTTGGGGCAGCACACTTTGGTAATTACATTAGTTCTCTGTGCTGTGTAACGAATCACCATAAATATAGTGACCTAAGATGACACTCATTTATTAGATCACTGCTCTGTAGGTCAGTAGTCTGGTATGATGTGACTGAGTTTCAGGGTCACTGGAGACTGAAGTCAAGGTATTGGCTGGGCCTGCGTTCTCATCTGGACCTCTGAGCCTTCCTTCAAGCTCACATGATTGTGGCAGAATCCAGTTTCTTGTGGTTGTAGGACCGAGGTCCCCGTTTTTTTGCTGGCTCTTAGCCAGAGGCTGCTGTCAGCTTCTACATGCCACACATTCTTTGTCAGGTGGCCCCCTCTGTATTCACAGCTAACAGTGGAGAGATTCTTGTGCCTCAAATCCCTCTCATGCTTTGGATTTCTGCCCTCTTCCATCTCTGACCTCTAGACCTTTGACTTTTAGGGTTCATGTGATCAGGCCAGGATAGCCTCCCTTTCTTGAGGTCAGCTGCTTTGGGACCTTAACTACCTTTGCAGTGTCTCATCACAGCAGTGTTTAGATGAATGTTAAATGAATAGCCAGGAGAAGATATGTGTGTCCACCAGGGGTTGGGAATGTCAGGGTCTACCTGAGAATTCTGCCTACCACAGGGAGATGCTTGATGGGTAGGGAGTATGCCTTGTTTATCTTGTCTTATTTTCATAAAATGGGAAAAAAGCAGCCGTGACTGGGGAGGTAGGAAAAGAGAACACCATGAACAGGACGATGCCTGGAGAAGAGATGCTTTGTCAAGGCGGTGAATTTTGGGGAGGCACGGTTATGGGAGTTGGGAATTGGGCATTGATGCATTTGACTCTCCGTGCCTCCAGGGATAACCTGTTACATTCTGAAAGCTGTTGCATCTGTGATCACAGAGATACCCCGATGCTTGGCAAATAGATATGTCAAAGCAGCAAACGGAGCTGGCAGCCAGAGGGTGGGGCTGCGAGGGTGGAAACAGTGACAAGAAGACCCTGATGCAGAAGCAGTAGTCACTTTCTTCTCTCGTCCCCAGATAGGCTTTTTTAAAATTTTTTTTTCTGGATGTGTATTCTGTTTGCTCTCTAGAGAATAAAGAAGTTGAAGTCACAGCTTGCTGTCATCCTTACAGCTGTAACTGTTGCCTAGTAACCAGATTCCCCCTCTCCTTGCTTGTTGCCAAGGAGAGGGGAGAAAGGTAGAGAGGAACGCACTACTGAACCTCTTAAAAGCTATTGTCTTTCCCACTCGACACAGGACTCCTTGCTCTGGGAAGTCGGCTGGATTTTCAGGTTCTGTAAGCAGAAGGACATTGGTCCCCTGGCCCGGGGCTGCTGGGGCCGGGAACGGGAGCAAGTGCACTCGTGAGGACGTCTCCTTACGGCAGGAACCGTGTCAACACCCCCTTCTCGCTCTGGCCCACTCTAGGACAGACGGAAGATGTGCAGATGCTCCTGCACTTTGGGGCAGACCCCACCCTGCTGGATCGACGGTCCCGGTCCCCTGTGGATGTCCTGAAGAGGAACAAGAACTTCAAAGCCATCGAGAAAATCAACAGTCACTTGGAAAAGCTGGCTGCGTGTTCTAAGGACCTCTCAGGTACAGCTTCCAGGGAATGAACTTTTTCGAGGGGGCAAAACTGGTTCTGTGACATTAGATGCAAATCAGTTTATCTTTTCTTAGTACATGAAGACAGAAGTGAGACCCCCCCCCCAATCTTCGGAAGAGTTGTTTACTTTTCTTGAAAGCTAGAATGAGACAACTCTTATTGAGAGAGTGTCTGCCACGTTGTAGGAACTTGGCCAGGTCCACCTTTGGGCAGTAGGGGTGAATTTTTTTTTTCCATGAATGCACACGTTAAAAAAGAAAAAAAAAAATCAGACAGAGCAGGGGATAACAAAAATTAAGCCCACTCCTCAGAACCAGCCACAGCCCCCAATTTAAAAAATGTATCTCTATTTTCCAGTCTGTCAGCTGGGGACAGCATCTATTGACTGACTGCTGTATAAGATCAAGTGCAACAAGTCAGCCCTAGTTGTTGAATTTTGTCAAGTTCTTTGTGTCATTTACATTCTGTTCCTTAACTCTCAGTTTTCTGTGCTTCATCTATAGATTGGTTCTAAACATTGAAAACCAGTAAATGGCATTCACAAGGTGGAGTGATGATGTAAATGTTACACTTTCTAGAACTAGTGGCCTTGCTGGACCCATAAAAGAGAATCACCAGATGCTCTTAAAATTTTGCCCTTTAAGTGTGATACACTTTAAGCATCCTAGATCAATGAAACAGACATATGCCTTATTATATATGTGTGTTTGTGTATGTATGTACACATGCGTCCTTCTTAGAATCTCTTTAGACTTTTACTTAGACTGTGGCCACAGCACATGCATATTATGCTTCTTTTAGTTCTTGTGACTCCTGTGGCTCAGGCCTGTCTAGATTTATCTCTTGCTCTGCTAAATACCTACTTAAGTAAGTTTTTCACGGAGGAGATACGCCTAGTAGACTTAAGGAGTTTTTGAAAATGTCTTTACTTTATCCTTTGATTGATGGAGACTGGTCTGCATACAGACATTGTGTTTCTTCCATCCTAAGTTGCACTTTCCCCCCACCTTTGCCTTCTCTGACATTGGGATGTGCATCACGATCAGGGACGTGTCACCAGTTAATGGCAGGTGGCTTTTTCTGGTGTGTCTGACAAGCCATGGTCTCAGAGGTTTACGAAATGCACTGTAAAACCTTGTTCCTCAGAACTCTGTGTTCCAGCTTCCCCTTGTTACTGATGAGAAGTCTGATGCCAGTCTCCCATATCTTCCCTTCTGATTTTCTGTCCTTACAGTTCTGAAATTTCCCAGAGATGTGTCTAGGTGTGGGTTCTCATTCATTCTTCTCGCTTGGCACCCGTTGGCCCCTTTCAATCTAACTTTTTATAGCTCAGGGAAAGTATCTTCTATCATTTTGTTCCCTTCCAGCATCTCTTTGAGCTTCCTGAATGTATAACATGTCTGTCTGCATTCCGTAATGTTTTCTGTTTCCCTTTTTCTTTCCAGATCTATGACTTGGTCTTTAGCTTTTCCTTTTATAATTCTGCTTGCCTGTTGCTTTTTTTTTTTTTTTAATTTGGAAACTCAGCTTTAATTTTTAAGAACTCTTTCTGGTTCTCTGCTTGTTTCTTATCTGTGACAGCTTGTATGTGATTGACATTTGCCTTTTTTTTTAATTTTATTTTTTATTGAAGGGTAGTTGATTTACAATGTTACTTTCAGGTGTACAGCAAACCAATTCAGTTACACATACACACACATATATTTTCAGGTTCTTTTGCTAGCTACTTCTTGAATGGCATTTAACAATATTGAGAATTTTTTTTTAAGGCCATCCTCCTCTTTTCTCTGAATTATTTATGTTTTTAGGGGGTTAGTGGACCTGTCTTCTTGCTTCTCCTTTGTGCACTTGCCTTTCCTATATTATCTTCTGATCTTTGGATGGTTTGTATTTATGAATGAAGGACAAGACTTATTAATACTTGATAGATGGTTAGTGCACGTTTATTGAAGTTACTTGGATGTGTTTCCCCAGAAACACTCCCTCCCTGGAATGGGTGAGTAGGCGGCAAGTTGAAGGCAGTATGTGGGGTGTGTGTGTTTGGGGGAGAGTGGGAGGGACTCTTCCAGGCTGAGGATCTTGGCAATTTCCAGGGTCAGGAAAGCTTTATGTGGGGAAGATTGAAGCTGCTTTTTATCACTGCCCCTCCCCCACTGCCTTCCCCATCTATGTTTTAATTCTTATTTATTTATTTAAAATATGTCCTTGTTTCTAGGAAAATGTGGGAATAAGGGGAGAGAAATGTATCTGCAGAGTCCTGTTTTTCCGGGATGTTCTTTTAAAACTGTGATATATCATGTTTTGTTTTCAAATGACCTCTATTTTAAAGAATTGTAATTTCTTTGGTGAGGTAGTATATTTAATAAGTCATTTTGAAATGCCTCCTGAGAGCTTATGCCTGTAATCTGTTTCAGGAGGGTTTCTACTGTTTGAGAAATTGAAAGTAACCAGATTTCTCTGCCAATGAATTTCCAGGTTTTAAAATAACCTTGTAAGGAAGGACCACCAGTTAATGGTAGAAAATGGCTGGTTTGCTTGCAAATTTATCGTTCATTAATTACAACCTTAATTCTTAGAATGCTGTAGATGTATAGATGTATGTTATATTTAGTGTTATGGACTTTAGTATAAATCATGAACTTCTGGTTTCGTTTTTAAAGTTTTGATTTTTTTCATTTTCCTTGTATAATGAATCTTTGAATGTCTGCTGATCCTAAAAACGTCTTATCTTCTGAGATGGTCTTGCTCTCCCTTCACCTGTCTCCTCCTTCACCAACTAGATCTGTGGTCCAGGTTTGGCACCAAGAGAAGAGACTCAGTAGGATCACAGCTAGCCCCCTTTCCAATCATTAGAATTCAGCTGTCAGACGCACCTGGCAGATAAACACATGCGGGAGGAGGGAACGTGCCTGGTTCCAGGCTTGACGTGTGGGTCGCTGGGGAGTTTGTGTTGCAGTGAATGCAGACAAGCCTAAATCCCCCAGTGCTCATTGGTGAACTTACTGGATGTCTGATAACTTTAAAGCTTTCCAGACCATTGACCACGAAGCTTTGCTTGCCACGCTAGAGGGATACTGAATGACTCTAGGGACACACCAAGTCAAAGAAAGCAAAAGAAAATGATAAAAAATCAGAAAGGAAGAGGATGACAGTTATCAGGCAGGGTAACAAGTTGGAGTCTTCCCAGAGAGCTCTTCCCGAAGACTAGCGGTAGAACCCTTGTAGAAGCCAGTATTGGAATATGATCTCTGTATCAAATGTGGCTGTTCGTTTGAGCATCACATGGCTGTTTAGAGTCGTATGCATACATTTTGTTTCTAAGATCTTGCTGGTTGCGCAAACTTTAAAACCTGAGGTGGAGCTGAGGGATCTTTGTAGACCTGTACCATGCAGTATAATTTTCTATACTGATGGAGATGTCCTATAACTGCTCTGTCTGATGTGCTAGCCGTGAGGCACATAGGGCCACTGAGCACTTGAAATGTGTGTGGCTTGTGCAACTGAGGAACTGAAATTTTAATTTGCTTTAGTTAACTTTAATTTTACATTAAGTTAGCGGCCACTGTGTAGGACAGCATCTTTTTAGACTTTAGCCCTAGCACGGGTTTCTGTCCAGAGTAGTAGTTGAGAGGATAGTGGGAGGGAGATGCAAAGAGAAGGCCTGGGGCCATGGGAATAAATGTGGATCTCCAGTCATAAAAACGAAGATTGCATGGACCTTAATCTCTCCCCATCCTCACACATTACCGGGCCCATTGGAAGCATTATCTTTGAGAAGAGCTCCTGCTATGGGATTGGTACCCTAGTTCTGACCCAAGTCCAACCTGATGGGTTCTGATTTTCACATCTGTGGTCCTGAGTAAAGCACCAGTAGGACACTAGCTTTTGTACCCCGATGAACAAGCGCTCCAGTTTATAGACTAGGATAAGAGATGCTCTCACCTTTCGCTCCTTGGGAGGTTTACTGTGCCCCATTTTGATGAAAATGGAGATGGTGTCTTTCAGTGGCTTTTGCATCTAGGTGAGAAAAAACTTGAGAAACAAAGAGTCTCACTGAAAGGTTCTGCTGTTCTCCACACCAGAGCTTCTCGATGTTAATATGCACATGAAGCATTTGGGAGCCTGTTAAAATGCAGAGTTTGCTCTCGCAGGTTCAGGGCAGGACCTGAGATACTGCCTTTCTCACTAGCTGCCTTGGAAGCTGTAGCCCAGCGGGGGATCCTGAGTGGTCAGGGTTACCTGGCTGTCTTCCCTGCTTCTCCCGGCCACCACTAGATGGCAGCACGTCCACCTTCTCTGGCAGCTGGTGCCCCAAAGTCCTCAGGATCAAGAACAAAATTGCAGCCTTTGTTTTTCTCACAGTTGTTTGTGATCTTCGGGGTCTGCTGCTGGGAGACCTGTCTGATGATGGGATGCTTTTATTCCCCCTCATTTTCATAGTCCATCTCCTTTAAAGTGCTCCCGTCCTGTTAGAACATGGCATGGAACACACATTCACCTCTTCACAATGTGATAGCACGTATGCCGTGGGCCAGGCCTGTCTCACTGGGTATGAAAACACATGTCCAGTTATCTGTGCAGTAAAATTCCATTTTAACCAGGAGGGCTTTTTGAGTGTATCATCTGATACCAAATAAAACATTTACCCTTTTTCCAGCCTTCCTTCAGTGGGTGATTTTGAATCATGACTCCTTTCTCAGTAAACTGAAGCAAGGGGATAGTGTCTGCCCATTTTTGCCCAGAGAGCTGGCTCCTTAACTCTTGGCTTTTTCCACTTGTCAGTAAGGTGCGTGGGCAGCTGCCACGTGGCTGGATGTTGCTGCTGCGCTAAGCCATCCTCCTGCTGTCATGTCCCTGAACCATTATATCAGTTACCTACGGCTGTGTAACAAACGACCCCCAAACTTAGTAGCTTGAAGGAGCAAACACTTAGTTAGCTCAGGATCCAGCAGTTGAGACTGGGCTATTCTCACAGCCTTAATGGAACTCCTTCAGGTGTCTGCCTCTTGCTGATCTTAGCTAGGCTCTTTCACATCCAAGGGGCCTCAGTTTGGATGACTGGGCTGATGTTTCTTATCTAGCCTAGACCTGAACAGAACTCATAAACAAGGCCTCTCAAATCCTAGGCTCAGAATTGACACAAAAATCACATCCACAGTCTTCTCCCAGTCACGGCAAGTCTTGAAGCCAGGCCAGAACCGGAGGTTAGGGTGCCGGAGGAGGCTGGGGCGGGGTCCTCTAGTGGCTGGCACTTCGAAGTCACATGGATACGGAGAGGGATGGAGAGGTGTGGTCATCTCTGCCATTTACTGCTGCCATGATCTCTGCAGTCAGAAGCAGCACCTGGGGGTGTTTTGCAGGTCTGAGCAACGGTGAGGGACCCGCTAGCGAAAGCGACATTTTCCGGAAGGCCTCCGAGCAGCTGGTGACCTACATGAACTCAGGAAGCCGGTTGCAGAAAAACTTTCTGAAGCAAGAAGTGGTTCAGAGGTTCTTACGCCTTCTTTCTTCACTGCAAGGTAACTTTCCTCACAGCCTTCAGTCATGCCCAAGGATGATTTAGGCTCCTTAAAACCCTTCTCTCATATCTTTTAAAAAAAAATTATTTGTTTATTTAATTATTTATTTTAAAAAATAGCATCACTTTATTTTATTTTAATTTTATTTTATTGGTGGAAGGGGGGAGGTAAGTAGATTTATTTTATGTTTTGATAGAGGTACTGGGGATCGAACCCAGGACCCTTGTGCATGCTAGGCACACACCCCGCCACTGAGCTATCCCCTCCCCCCTCTAAAACACTGATTTTGAAATAATGTCATGATCTACATGTAAAACATTCAATCAACACAGAACGTTCTTCAGTGAAAAATCTGTCATCTACCCCTGAACTTCAGTCCCCACATCTCATCCCCAGAGGCCAACTCTGTTACTTGTTTTTCATGCATCCTCCTGGAACTGTTATTTGCATATATCATCCTTTTTCAAAAAATGCCACAGATGTTTCTTTCTTCTGTTGACTAAGGCTCTACTTCCTTAAGGTATTTCCAGCCTTCCCAAGGAGCTCACAGGGCCGGTGCTGGCCCTGAGGTTCACGTGTGGTTGAGTAGCATGCCCGAAGTAACTAAGTACTTGTTTATGGTTCCCCAGGACCTGAAAATACTGACCAGTAACTTGGGGTATTTCTGTACCGATGTGTTGGGTTGTTGTTGGGAGCAGAAACCACATAAACCATCTTTGGAGTGTGATGTATTCTTGTTTTTGAAAGAAATTCCTCCTGACCTGGTCTATGACATTAACCGCGACTGTGCCAACACCTTCATCAAGTCTTTACTGGAAAAACAGAGATGGCCCGAGGTGCTTCTGCTGCTGACCCGCAAAGCGAGCGGGGAGCTGCCGCTCGGGGACTGCCTCATCAAAGACTGCGACCTCTCGGACCTCGACCTCTGTGTGGTCTTCCCCCACCTCTGCACCTGGGACCAGCGGAGGACCCAGCTCCTGGGCCACCTGATAGACCGCGGAGGTGAGTCCTTGAAGCTGAGTGAGCATCCGGGGGTCATCCCAGGGGAGTCCAGGCCATCACAGGACTTCCTCTTGATTTCCCTTTCTCCTTTAAATTCTGCCTCTTCTCTTCCTCCCTCATATCTTCTCATTTTGAAGCAGTGATGGGGTCAGTGCATTTTTGTGAATTCTCCCCTTGCTCTCTTGTGTAAGGAACCTCAGGCCTGTGGGAGGGGCCTTGGCCCCGGTTGTAGCCACAGTGGTCATTTCCTCCTGACCTCCAGCTGGACTTTTCCCTGCACTCAGTGTGCCATGTGGGTGCTTGTCAAACTGTGTGGCCTTCTTTTCTGATCCACGGGTTGGGATTTGAGATGTTTGTTTTTAAAGAAACGGCCAGATAAATGGGTGGGTGGAAACATCTGCCGCTTTAATCAGCACAGTCACACTTGGCTGGATGTGTGTCTGGAGTGTGCACACATCTTGCTGGACTGGGTTTTATTTTAAAACTAATTTGGAAACACCAACCTCCTCCCACCCCCTCTCCCCAGCGCCCCCCAGTAAGGCCACTACTAACTGTGTGATCTTGGGCACGCTACTTATGCCTCTGTCTCCTCATTTATAAAATGGGGGTGAAAATAGTCCCCCTTAGGTCTGTTTTGAATATTCAATGAGCTCAGAGATGCAGGCTCTTGGAAGAGTGCCTTGGCTGTGTGCTTTTCTGCCTGCCTTGCCGTTTAAGGGGAAATGACCTTCAGAAGGAGTGATGACACCTTGGTCCCAACCCTCAAAGTGCCATACAAAGCCCATGGGTTTCAGGACGTAGATGGTATGCCTCCATGTTATTTCTGCTTTAATTCTTCAATCCATTCCTTGTGTGGAGCATTGCTACCTTTGCCCATAAATGAAGGCGCTTATGGCATTCCTGTTTTGTTCCCGATGAAGCAGGCACTTATCGAGTACCTCCCTGGGGTCAGGTGCTAGGACCCAAGGATGGAGAGTGAATACATGGCTGCGGGTGGCATTGTGTGCAGGAGGGTACAGGGCTGCAGGGGATGGAGGTCAGGGAGCCTGCACTGCAGAGGGGAGGCGTGGACTGAGCTAAAAGGAAGGTGGTGTGGGGGTGGAGGAGTGTCAGGGAAGATGACAAATGAGGGCAGAAGGGCATTTTCAGGAAGGAGCTTCCTAGAAGCAAAGGATGTGTGAAACACGCCTACGTCTTGATCACTGTGTGTTGGGGACGGTGCTGGGAAAACCCTGGGAGTTCAGTTGTTTGTGCCAGTCCCTACTCCAGGGCAGTGCTGATGGCGGTCCTGTGGCGGGATGGGAGGGGGAGCTGGAGAGATGGGAGAGGAGGCGAGGCCCATGGACAGGGCACTTGGAGGAGCTGGGCTTTCCCTCTGAGGGTGCATGGGAAGCCCTTGCCTCCCAGAAAGGATGCTGGCGGGAGGGCTTGGAAGTAGGGTCAGCATCAGCTCTTGCTTTGGAATAAAGAGCAGAAGCGGTCCCAGCCCCGCAGGGGTGCAGGGCTGTGCCTCCGCTCAGGGATGCAGCTGACTGTGCCCTTCTCTCTGCCTCTGCCAGCCTCGCCCGAGGGTCTCCAGGGCAGCCAGGAGAGGCCGATCACCACGTGCCTGAAGCATGAGGACTTCGAACTGGCCTTCCTCCTCTTGACCAAGGGTGCAGATCCTCGAGGCATTTCTCTCACCGAAGGCGACACTCCTTTGCATGCTGCACTCCACATCTTTCTAGAGATCAAAGGTAGGCCTTTATTTTGTAAGCAGTCTTTTTCTTGAGGAGGAAACTGGATATCAGAACTGATGCGATGCTCTTTGGTCTTTCCTACTGGGAAAACCAACTGTCTGGAAAAGGCTTGTTTCTTGGCCAGGCGCGTATCTCCTGGCCCCTCACACGTAGCTTGATGGGAAGGAGTGAGCATCACAGTGAATGGTCAGGGTGGGTTCACTGAGAAGGATTCTTAAGTTTCGAAGTCCATAGCTGCAAATATTTTCCATTTACTTACACCATTTTCAAGGGACTTGACATAAAGGATCTTACTGGAATATTATAAGGTGATTTCAGGGTTTCTCAGCCTTGGCACTGTTGACAGTTGGGAGGGATAATTCTTTGTGTGTGTGTGGTGGGTGACCTGTGCATTGTAGGATATTTAGCAATCTCTGGCCTCCACCCACTATATGCCAGTAGTACCTCCTAAATTGTGACCCTCAAAAATGTCCCTAGACATGGCCACATGTCTGTTGGGGACCAAATCGCCCCCAGTTGAGAATCACTGGGTTATCAAATCCTTGGGGAAGTTCCGTGTTCTCGGGACCCCTGGCTGGCATCTCTCTCAAATCCACGGGGTCTGTGCTCCCCAGAAGAGCTGTTGAGCACTCATCAGGGTTTTTGTGTCTTTCAGCTGACGTCGGTTTTAACTTCCTCAATCACCTGTTGAATCTGTTCTGGTCCAAGCCCAGCGAATTTCACTACCTCAACCCCAACAACCAGGACAGCAGCGGGAACACGCTGATGCACATCCTCTTCCAGAAGGGCATGCTGAAGCGCATGGGGAAGCTGATAGGTCTGCTGGTGAAGTTTGACATCAACTTCAACCTGAAGAACAAGGAAGGCAAGGACGTGCGGCACCGCGTTAAGAAGAACGACGCGCTGCTCCTGGCCTGGAACAAAGCCCTGCTGGAGAGCAAGCGCAGGGGCCGCCAGGACACCGCCGCCCACGCGGGGAAGCCCCTGCGCTCCGCGGCCCCAGCTCACGCGTCCCAGATCAAGGGCTCCTCCAAGTTGCCACCCTGCGGCGGCGGTGCCCGAGCCCCGCCCGGAGGAGCCGTGGTCCCTGACAGCTGGGAGACCCTCCCAGATGCCCAGGCGATGAGGCCGGAGCCTGGGGTGTCCAGGCCCAGCTCACGGAGAGACTGCCTCGTGCAGGACATCACGGCTTTGATTCGGCAGGTGGAAATGGATCCATCCCTCTCAGAGGCCTGTCCCCAGGCTCCTGAGCCTCTGGAGGCGGGAGCTGGCCCTGAAGTGGAGAAGGAGCCTCAGGGCGCCCCGGGGGCGGGGGCCTCTGACAGCAGCGGGAACAACCCCGGTGACCTTGAGGCCGCGGAGGGATGCGTCCATGGGGGCCTCGGGGCCCGGCAGCCCGTGCCTGCTGGTCACAGGGGGACAGAGGGCAGTGACGACCAGGACGACCAGAGCCTGCCAGAGGTCGAGGCCTGCCTCCTGGACTTCGAGAACATGACATGGGAGATCGAGTGCACTTCGGAGATGCTGAAGAAGCTATCCAGCAAGATCATGACCAAGGTCATGAAGAAGAAAATCATCCTCGCCATCCAGAATCTGGGCAATGGCGAGTGGACGCGGGGCCTGCGGAAGCGGCTGAGGAACCTGAAAGGGAGCATCCAGCTCTTCGAGGCTAAGCTGGACAAAGGGGCCCGGATGCTGTGGGAGCTCGCCATCGACTTCTCCCCTCGGTGCAGCGAGAACCCCGAGAAGATCATCGCCGCAGAGCGCGGCGCGCACCCCTCGGAGAAGGTGGGGCGGGTCTACACGGAAATCATCCGGATCTGGGACGTCGTGTTGGATCACGACAGGCTGCCGGACTCCATCCAGGCCATCTGCAGCGCCTACAACCGGGGCCTGTCCTGTGTCCTGCGCAAGAAGCTAAAGGGTATCAACAAGGGCCAGGTGTCGGCCAACAAGAAGATCCAGAAGTGGATTCCCCGCTGCTACGTGGAGGACACGGAGGCCGAACAGAGCGGGGCGCGCGCGGAGCCCGAGTACTTCCCGCCGGCCAGCGCCGTGGAGACGGAGTATAACATCATGAAGTTCCACAGCTTCAGCACCAGCATGGCCTCCAACATCCTCAACGACACGACGGCCACCGTGGAGTACCCCTTCCGCGTGGGCGAGCTCGAGTACGCCGTGATCGACCTCAACCCCCGGCCGCTGGAGCCCATCATCCTGATCGGGCGGAGCGGCACCGGCAAGACCACTTGCTGCCTGTACCGGCTGTGGAAGAAATTCCACGTTTACTGGGAGAAGGCGGGGCAGGCGGGGAGCCCGCTCCTGGCCAGACAGATCTGGCTGAAGAGAAGGTTGGAAGTAGAGCCCCGAAAGGAGGGTCCAGGCGGGGGAGAAGAAGAGGAGGAGGAGGAAGAGGAGGAAGAGGAGGAGGAGGAAGGTTCCCTGGAGGTGGAAACACTGGACAGCGGAGAAGAGGAGCAGGAGACTGAAGCCTGTGCCCGCGGGGCCAGCGAGGAGCCTGGTGGCCCTGGGCAAGGGGCGGAGGGATGCACCCCAGAACAGCCCCACCAGCTGGAGCATTTACATCAGATCTTCGTGACCAAGAACCACGTCCTGTGCCAGGAGGTGCAGAGGAATTTCGTGGAGCTTTCCAAGTCTACCAAGGCCACCAGCCACTACAAACCCTTGGAACCCAATGTCCACAGACTCCAGGACCTGAAGGATGAGAACTTTCCACTGTTTGTCACCTCCAAGCAGCTGCTCCTCTTGCTTGATGCTTCTCTGCCCAAGCCATTTTTCCTGAGAAATGAAGATGGCAGCTTGAAGAGAACCATCATAGGATGGTCCACGCAGGAAGAGCTGACCATCCCCAACTGGCAGGAGGAGGAGGAGGAGGCCGAGGCAGAGGAGGGCTACGGCGAAGAGGAGAAGGCTGCAGAAACGCGGCCGTGTGACAGCGACCCCCGGGTGTTTGTGACATATGAGGTGTTCGCCAATGAAATATGGCCAAAAATGATTAAAGGGAAAACCTCCTACAACCCCGCACTGATTTGGAAGGAAATAAAATCTTTTCTGAAGGGATCTTTTGAGGCTCTCAGCTCCCCCAAAGGGAGACTGACAGAAGAAGCATATAAGAAATTAGGGCGGAAGCGGTCCCCCAATTTCAAGGAAGACCGGAGCGAGATCTACGTCCTCTTCTGCCTGTATCAGCAGATCAGGTCTCAGAAAGGTTACTTTGATGAAGAGGATGTCCTCTACAACCTGTCCCGGAGACTGTCGAAGGTCAAGGTGCTCCCGTGGTCCATCCACGAGCTCTATGGTGATGAGATCCAGGACTTCACCCAAGCCGAGCTGGCGCTGCTGATGAAATGCATCAATGACCCCAACGCCATGTTCCTCACCGGGGACACGGCCCAGACCATCATGAAGGGCGTGGCCTTCCGCTTCAGCGACCTGCGCTCCCTGTTCCACTACGCCAGCAAGAGCACCGGTGACAAGCAGTGTGCCGTGCGGAAGCCTAAGAAGATCCACCAGCTGTACCAGAACTACAGGTCCCACTCGGGTATGTCGGTGCCTTGGGCTTGCCTGTGAGGGAGGTGCTTGGGCACTGACCTTGGGCTGCTTTTGAAGCTGTGGTCCAGCTTTTGTCAGGCCCTTGACCCAGCTGGAATAAGGACACTGTTTTGGAGTTTGTTAGTGGTTACCCTCATGAAAAAGAGATCTTTTGATTTCTGCCAGTACTTACTCTTAGGCTGATCATTTAGGCTGTGGTTAAATGGAAGTGGACCTTTAAGTTATTACATCTTAAGGTGTTGGCCATGGTATGAAAACATCTCAGGGGAACGTTTAAACTGCTTGAGAACTTTTGTTACAGCACTTTGGAACTACGTGCTTATGCAAGATAAAGTAATTCACCAATTACAAATCATTAATCCTGAAAGCAGCTTTTCTCCCAAGGAGAAGCAAGAAAAGGCAGGTGGGAGGTGGTGGGAGATGACACACACTCAGGCGCTTTTGATTTGCATCTCACTTGTGCCTCTCCTCTGTGCCAAGCACGATGCTGAGCACATATAGTACCTGCTTTTAATCCTCACAACAATCCTACAAAGTAGGCGTCATTCCCATTTTATGAAGACACAGAGGGTTGAAATAGTGGGACACTAATGCCAGAATATTTCCTTTATCATTTATAGAATGCTCACTGTGTTCTTATGCTGCTATCGTACTATCTTACTGTATTATCAGACTTCTCCAGTGACTCTTTGTGCTTTTGATTGGAATTTCATTCAATTTCTCAGTCTTTGGGAAGAATTCACATCTTTACATTATAGGGATTTCTGAACCTCGGCATATTTCTCTATTTAGATTTTTTTTTTTTACTGCCTTTTGTGATACTTTATAATTTTCCCCAGACATTTTCCCCAGCAGTTAGATTTGTCCTGGGGACCTTATACTTTTTGTTATAATCATAGCTATACCTTTTTTCTCTTTTTATATTTTCCAGTCACGTCTTACTGGTAGAGAGGAAAGCTGCTGGTTCTTGTATGTTGATCTGGTGTCTCACAATCTTGCTGAACACTCCTCCTACTTCTGCCTCTTAGAGGTTGGCATGTTGGTGCAGATAAGGGCAGTTTTCATCTTCTTTCCTATACTTGTCATTTCTTTTTCCTGTCATATTCCTGTGTTATTCCTGAAGTTAATGGGAATATTTCTAACATTTCAGTATTTATGCCTGATGTAGGTTTTTGTTGTTGTTGTTTTGGGGGGTGTGGGTAATTAGGTTTATTTAGTTATTAATTTTTAATGGAGGTACTGGGGATTGAACCCAGGACCTCGTGTATGCGAAGCAAGCACTCTACCACTGAGCTATACCCTCCCCCTGGTGTCTCTTTTTCTAGATACATTTGGTAGGCTATAGTCTGATGGTGAGAGAAAACACACACATCCCAAACACACATATACGCATACACATACACACTCGCCCACGTACATACATCCAGTGTAAAATTAGATTAAAATTCTGATTTGTGTAGCCAAGGATTCAGAAAAACGGTCAGAGAAGCCAGGTGGCCTCCCAGAGTGCAGCATGTACCACACAGCTCAGCCCGGTTTCCAGGGCTCTCAAAGTCTCCTGATGTTGCTTGTCCATCACAGGGTCTGGTTGCATCTGAGCAACTCAGCTTCGTGGCCTTCTGTGGTCTTCCACTTGTGTTGTGTGGGAAGAACTGGCCCAAGGAACTTGATGCTCTTAATAGGAATTTTTAGTCGCCGCCCTTCTTTCATCTGTTCAGGAAGCATTTATAGAACTCCTATCCCCCAACACTGTTGGAGGGGTCGGGTGACCAAAACCCACATTTCTCTGTCCTCAGGACATGGCTCTGGAAGGCACCCCCTTTTTCGTTATTGGATCCTGTGGAGAGGACCTAGCACGAGCAGTTGAATGAGCCCCTTATTCTGATGTGTACCCCTGGTTCAGCACCACTGGTATAGGGACAGCAGCCTTTATGATCAGCAAAGTAGAGAATGGCGAAGGGAATTGTTCCTGCAAACTGAATTTTTTTTTTAAATTGCTGTGCTAAGCAACCCACACAGATGATTACTGCGTAAACCCCATCTCCCACCTCCTCTCTTAGTTGTTGTTTTTGGTGGCTGGGAGGTAATTAGGTTTATTTATTTATTTTTAGAGGAGGTACTGGGCATTGAACCCAGGACTTCATGCATGCTAAGCATGCACTCTGCCACTTAAGCTATGCCCTCCCTCCACCTCTTCTCTTAGGATGGAGGGAAGGCTGTGTGATTTCTGTGTATAGAACCAGAAAAAGCCCCAATAAGATGTGCTAGAAAACACATAAAATGTTAAAAAAAAAAATTCAAGCTCCCTGTAAGGCTGCTAACAACTAACATTTTGTTTTATTTCCTCCTGATCTTTTTACTTATACATATATGCATTTATCACACTCATGTATGTATTTATTGATTATGTAGTGAATATATGTTTAGTGAATATTTCCCCATTTTTTATTCTTTAAATTGAGATTCACACAGCATAACATTCATCTGTCTAAAATGTGCAACTTGGTGGGGTTTTTTAAATAATATATTCATGAGGTTGTGCAATCATAACCACTATCTAACTCCAGAACAGTTTTGTCACCCCAAAAAGAAACCCTAAAACCATTAGCAGTCTCTCCTCATTCCCCTAACCCTGTGAACTACCAGTCTACTTTCTAGATTTGCCTATTCTGGACATTTCTGATAAATGGAATCATGCAACATGTGACCTTTTATACCCATCTTCTTTCATTTCACATCATGTTTCCAAGATTCTTCCGTATTATAGCCTATGTTAGTACTTCAAGTTTTTTGTGGCTGAATCATCCTTTATTCTTTGAGTATGTTTATATAAAATAATTTATGTAGTTCCCTAGAAGGTCCTTTAAGTGGATTCCAGTTTTTCACCACAGTGAACACTTATGTGCCTTTTTCTGATTCTTTCATTAATGTAAATCTCTGAACCACAATATCAGCTGAGTTAGATTAGATTCAACAGTTTCAACTTGTGCTTTCAATTTCTTTAAACTGTGTACTTTTGATAATAGTAGCCCTGGATGATGAAATTTCCCTTTACTCCTTGATAACTGCAATGGGGACACATGTGCCCATTTCATAGTATTCTATCTGGTGTCGAGCAAACGGCACAGGGCCCCTGAGAATAGTGGGAGACCCAGGATGGTCTGTGTTCAGACCAGCTTCAAATCCTGACACTTGGAGGTGTTTCCTAACTTCTCGGACCTCAGCGTCTCTGTTTGCAAAAGTGGGGTTGTCTGGTCTGTCTCATCGGGCTGTTGGGAGGATTAAAAAGGGATGATTTTTAGGAAGGTGCCTGTTGTACAGTCAGCATCACTGTCGATGTTACTTCAGTGCTTAGACAAAAATGGGACCCAGGGAGAAAGCTCAATGGAAAGTTCTTTATCCAGTGTGACAGTTTTTCTTAGTATAGTCCTGTCTCGGCTGGGAATACACCTGGCAGAAAGGGTGATGTCCCAGCTAACATCCAGCACTGCTCTTACCAGGTAACGTCTCTGGTGCGCTAAATACCAATGACAGGGGATGGAATAACTTGCTTTTTTACCGTCTACATTAGCCGCCTGTATTGGCATTCTAACAGCTCTAATTGTTTAGATTACATTTCCGCCTTGACTCTTCTTCATGAGGTAATTTTCTCTAACACGAATATAGGTCAGGAATGAGATTGTACAAAACCTTCGTGCTACAGCAAACATGCCTCTGTCTTCATCTACTGCACCCAGAATAGTACAGCTCGGCGCCAAAGGGATCATCTAATAGGATCTGGAAATGGGCTTGCAGCTAGCTGTATGTACCATCAGGACCAATGCTGCCTCTCAGGAAAAACAAAACAAAACCAAACCCAAAATAAGAAAACAAAATACAAGAAACCCAGCCATGCTGTCATGTTGTATGTTACATGTTTTTTGTTTTATCCCAGGAATCCTCAATCTGGCATCTGGAGTGATAGATTTACTTAAGTTCTATTTCCCGGAATCTTTTGATCGCCTTACAAGGGATTCTGGCCTCTTCGATGGTCCCAAACCAATTGTCCTGGAGTCTTGTAGTGTGAGTGACTTGGCAATATTGCTTCGAGGCAACAAAAGGAAAACCCAGCCCATCGAATTTGGAGCCCATCAGGTGAGTTTCTTGAGATTGTATGTTTTTAAATAAAAGGCGAAGTGGGGAGGGTACAGCTCAAGTGGTAGAGTGCATGCTTAGCGGGCACAAGGTCCTGGGTTCAGTTTCCCAGTACCTTCTTTAAAAATAAATAAACCTAGTTACCTCCCCACCTCCACTAAAATAAAATAAATAATTTTTTTAAATAAAATAAAATAAAAGGCAGTTTGTGATTGAAAAAAGTTTTGAGAAGCTGAGTCATTCCACCAGGTAGAACTCAATAGCCCCTGTTCCAAAATGAGGAAGTTTCCGGGATGGGTGAGTGACTAATTGTTATTCACAGTCCCACCAGCCTGGCTGACCAAGTCCACACCGGTACTTCTCTTCAAAGACATTCTCTGCCTCCCATAGAAATCGACTCAGTGTTACTAGATTTCTCTTTCTACAATTTGATGTTTTTTCTCTTCTATTCCCTCGCTTTTTTTTCCCCCCTCAGGTGATCCTTGTAGCCAATGAAATGGCAAAGGAGAAAATTCCAGAAGAGCTGGGGTTAGCACTTGTGCTAACAGTTTATGAAGCAAAGGGCTTAGAATTTGACGATGTCCTCCTTTACAACTTTTTCACTGATTCCGAGGTATGTCATTCTGAGTTCTTTTCCCACAGTGCATGTATCTGTATGAGCTACCCTTCCACTCCTGGGAAGAGAATTTGGAGCTGAGTCGAAAAGAGTTTGTCACAGGTGCCTGTTTCTGTTTTGGACCATTGTCCATTTGGTGTGGGGCTCTTTGTGTGTTTGGATGTGGGTTTTGACAAGGGCTGTGGGTTGCTCCGCAGTGTCTCATGACCTGGTTCTTCCCATGCCCTGCCCTTCCCTGCTCTCTTGTATTCATCTCTTCTCAAGGCCTGGTACCCAAGTGCCAGCTTCCGGTTTTCCCTACGACTGTTATTCTTGACTCCCGAGGATGCTCGAGTTGGAGCAAGCTCTAATGAGAGCCTTACAAATGAAGGCAAGGTTAGCAGTGTCCACCTGGCGAGGACAAAACTGGGCAAGGTCATCCCTAGAGAGAGTGAACTCCGGGAAGACAAATGAGCCTTGGTTCCTGCCCCCGGGATCAGGTAACGCAGGAGACCAGAACAGCCGCCCCGCCTGAGCTTCCTTCCGGCATGGCTTCGCCACCACTGCTTGCAGGCAATGGCAGCCGGAGAGTCCCTGGACTGACAACTCAGTGACCTCTGTGCCAGCCTGTTGTCTCAACTTGGCTCCTGAGTGCTGGTGACAGTCTTTCTCCTCCAGCTCAGTACATTACGGGGAGAGCCACCAACTCAAGGCCATTGTCCTCAGTCTCCTAGCCACTGGTGTCTCTTCACCACCGTCTTTGATGGGGCTCAGGCTGGCTGCTGACTGTGGGGTGGGGTCTTCTTTGGGGACCTAGTTGGCTGTGCCCGGGTCCTCGTTGCAGATGTCCCACTGCACATGGCGCGTGCTCGAAGGGGCTATTTTCATACCCAAGTCAGGAGCACTCTTAGCTTTGACTCCCTAAAAATCTGCCCCAGAACTAACCCTTTGAATGGAGTCCATATTTTTCTTTTGTCTAGTCTTTTAAAAAATGTCACGTTTGCCTTGATAATACCTACAACTAATATTGCTACGGGCACTTTACAGTTTATAACGTGCTTTTTTAATACATTGTCTCAGTTCATCCTCCACTGACCCTCTGAGGTTGTATTTTTATTACCCCCATTCTACAGATAAGGCCAGGGGTCATGGACATTAAGTAAATTGCCCATAGTCATAATGTAGGTGCCAGAGCCTGGAGATGAAGTCAGATGCTCTGAGTTCTAAATCTCATGATCTTTCCCCTAAAATTCCTTCCTTTTAAAGCCCTGCATGCAAATCGGCTGCCAGAACCTTCCACAATGAATATATCATGGCCATCCCTTAAGTGCATTCCTTTTCTATTGGCTTTTGCTAATAAAATGAGATACATTCTCATTAATCCTGGAACCATTTTTAATCTCTGAGGACTAACTTTTTTTTCTCATAATACATCCATTGGTCATGGTTGGACCGAGGCTCTCCTAAAAGAGGAAGGGGTAAGACTTTGTTGTTCCTGTCTTTTATGAAGTGCCAGTTGTATGCTTGTGCTCGTTAGAAGCTCCAGGAGCTCTGGGCTGATACATTGGTAACTTGTGGTCAACTCTGTGTGTGAAAGAAAAATCTGGTTATTCTCTCTAACCTTGACCCTAGCACGGCAGAGTCCTGGATGCCTTGACCCTAAGCTCCCACCAATGGCTCAGTGAGTTGCATGAAATTAAAACAATGACCAATTGGATCTTTTGTAACATCCCCTTCATCCTATGTTTATAATCTCGATATGATGCTTCCCAGTTGCCATGGGAGTAGAGTCATGCATTCCCCAGCGCAAAGCACACATTCAGTTTATCATTTACAACCCCAAGACCAAAAGGCATCAGTGCAAATGGAAGTAGATGCTTTAGTCCAAGGAGAGGAGAGACAGAGGTCACTGAAGTCCCCAGTTGTCCTGGTCTGGCTGCTCACATGGGGTTTCTTTCAAGGTGAAGGCTGCTGAACAGTTTGCTATTTGAGGCAGATGGACTGAGGCAAGCACCTCTCTCCATCCCTGGACTCGTCTTCCACCCATGTGTCTAGCAGGCTCACTCTGTGTGTGTGTGTGTGTGTGTATGTGTGTGTGTGTGTGTGTGTGTGTGTGTAGGGGCTTCTTGTTGCCCTGACCTGTGAGTCTTCTCTTCAAAGGATCCATAACATCGTGATCTATCCCCTAATTAGTCAGTAGGAGAACCGTTCCTATTGAGGAGATGGTGTTTAAAGCACTTAACCTAGTGTTTATATAGTTTAAGTTACAGAATAACTGAAGGGAGGTGAAGAACTCTACCTACCCCGCCTTTCCATCATCCTTGAAAGGCTACAGAGGTAGAGAATAGCATCATTTTATAAACAGAAAAGAACAGACTAGGAGAGCTGACCACCTACTCCCTCCGACACACTAAAGTATGAAATCTGAAATTTCATGGGAATCCTTGACTCTAAACACTGCACGTCCTCTGGGCACTTTTGCCTCCTTAGGGTCTGCAAACTTAAGTCCTGGCAGCCAGATCCAGCCTGCTGTCTATTATTTTTGTGTGGCCTGTGAGCTCAGAATGGTTTTTACATTTTTAAATGGTTAAAAAAGAATCAAAAGGAAAATAATATTCTGTGGCATGTGAAAATTACATTCCATTCAGTTTTAGCATCAAGAAATAACGTTCTATGAGGTCCCTGCACGCCCATTCATTTACTACGGACTGTGGCTGCTTTTGCTCTACAAGGGTGGAGTGGAGTAGTTACAAGGGAGACCCTACCCACAAAGCAAAAAGGAGTCATTATCTGACCCTTGACCAAGAAAATTTGCAGACTCTGGTCTACAAGTCACAGTGGTTCTGTGGCTTGATTTGGATAAAGGGAAAAATGGCTAAAATATGAAGTCTTTCTCAAGCATGGTGTGGACACTTCACATTGATTATCTCCTTTCATTTCCCAACAAACCTGGGTCATTCTATCATCCCGGTTTTACAGAAAAAAATGAGACCTAGAAGAAGCAAATAAATATTTGGTCAAAGTCACATAGCTCATAAGTAGGTGAACTGTGCCATGCTGTGTTCTCTCTGAGCCCAGAGTCCATCTTGCATAGTGTACCCCAAGGCTCCCGAATTTCTCCATCCTTGGTTGAATCATTTAGTTTGGACAGTTTGTCCCATGTGTCTTAATGACTGAGCCTTAAACATGTTGTGAGAAGAGGTGAGGACGCTGGTTTCCTCTCTCCATCTGCTTGTGGAAATGCTTGCAGCGAGCACTTTGGGCCCTGAGCCTTCCCCCTGGAAGTGAGCACGTGTGCCTGCTTCGCGGCTGTCTTGGCCCAGCGTCTGGGGCTGTCTCCCCGGTAGCTGCCCTGATCCCTGCCTGGGCCCCGACCCCCACTCTGAGGCCACAGGACGCCCCCTCCTCATGGCTGGGGCTGAAGGCCTGGCCCCCATGTCAGGAAAAGGGGGCTCAATTCTCCGCAAGGCCTGGGGAGGCTGGGTGTAAGCTTCAGAAGTGTATTCTGCTGGTCTTTAATGTGTCTTTGTTATTCAGGCTTACAAGGAATGGAAGATCATTTCCTCATTTACTCCTTCATCCTCCGAGTCCAGAGAGGAAAGCGGGCCACTGATTGAAGTGCCCCTGGAGAAACGCAGCTCCTCCCCGGGACGCCATCTCACCATCAATCCAGAAATGTACAAGGTGATTATCTGCCACTGGTCCTCACACTTACTTGACAGGGAGCCAGTAACCGAGACTTGGACAAGAAAATGAGGTTAGAGATGGAGCCTGTGCTGTGGGTCTTCCTGCTCATCAGCACTGGAGGGTGGAGGACAAGCAAGGGAACACGGGCATCTTAGCGTTGGGGACCCCTCTCCTCAGCAGAGAGCCGGGCTCGATTGATAGAGGTGCCCATGGGTAGGCTGCACCTCTGTTCACCTCTGGAACTTGGCTCTGTTCAGAAACTGTGACTGTTGTCTCCCAGCCTTGATTGTGCAGGGACCCGGCTCCCGGTCCCCTTGGCATCCCAGCTGCATCCTCAAGAAGGAGGCCAAAGCTATGAAGTTCTGTGGAGCTCTTGCCTAAGGGAGGCAAATGGGGGCCTTGAGTGATCGCAACATCACAGAAAATCAAACCAGCAAAATCAAAACCTTTGGGAGAAGCTACTGTCCTAGTTTTATGTCTTATACAGAGTACAAAACAAACAGAATAGCAGTTATCAGGTTATTTCTGTCAGTGCCAGGAAGGCTCTGCAGAAATAGATGTCAAATCACCGCCAAGCTATGCAAACCTCTGGATAGCCACAAATCCGTCATTGTTTTGAAATGTGCATTATTTCATCAAGGAGGCCCTCCCTGAGTTCAGGTCATCATCCCCTGAGACCGTCAGGCCTCCATCGTCCAGTAGGTCAGGAGTAATTTAGTGCTGATGATAGTCACAACAGAGGAGACTGCTCCAGTTTTACAAAAGAAGTTACAGTGACTGAGTGGGATGTAACCATGGGGGTAAACGGAGTGAAAAGTTCATGGGACCTGTCTGCACTATCTTCCTATGAATCTATAATTATTTCAAAAGAGACAAGCACAGCAGACCCCACGGTGGGTCTGGACTCAGGGCGCCCCTCTCTTGCTAGAGCTCCCTTTACCTGGGCTGCGGCCACAGTGAGCTCTCTGGTCCCGCTCATGCCTGTGCTGTCCTCCGTGAAATGTTGCACTTCTCCAAAATCCGAGTAAGCCTTTGAAGTGAGTCACACCGCACTCTAGACAGAGGGCTCACATCTTTGTCCTGTTCTCCTCTTTAGCTCCTGAACGGGGAGCTGAAGCAGCTGTACACGGCCATCACCCGGGCTCGGGTCAACCTCTGGATCTTTGACGAAAACCCAGAGAAGCGGGCTCCTGCTTTCAAATACTTCATGCGAAGGGATTTCGTCAAAGTTGTGAAAACGGATGAAAATAAAGGTCAGAGGTCATGAAAATATTCTGGTTGTCAGATAGAAAGCATGTTACTCTCAGCCACTCCAGGATCAGGTATAAAAGGGATAGTTTTTTGAAAGCACTATTCTGTCCACATTCTTCTGAGAAATGAGAATTTGTATTTATCACTAAGGTGTGTGGGAGGCAGAGGTGGAAATGGGATTGGGAGGGTTAACTCCTTCAGGGAAGGTCTTTTATCTGTCCTTTGGAGGTGAGCATCCTGGACAAGGTTAGAGAGAATAGGCTCTGTTGTGGGGAGGCAAAATGGTGTGGGCTCTTGGACAGCTGATAGGTAATACCTATCCGGATAAAAAATGTACGTGCCTTTTGACCCAGTAATTCCACTTCTAGGAATCTATCCAGAGATACTAGAGTATTATCAAGGATACTATCCAGAGTATTTCAAGGACGTGTCTCAAGGAGACGTGCATGAGAGGGTTCACAGCCCTGTTTGTAATTATGAGAAACTAAAAACGGCCTAAGTGTTCATCAAGGTGCAGCTGTTTGCAGGGACTCCTCTGGTGCCGGGATGGGCGGGTGTGGGGTTGCTGATGAGATGTGGGCACTTTTTACCCTCCTGTGCTGTTTGCCGAGTTTCAAAAAAAAACACCCAACATCATCATGAATTGTTTTCATAATTTGCAAAGGCTAGCTAATTAAAAAATGGAATGACGTTCTCCTGATAGCATAACTAGGGGAGAAATAATCAGCTCTCATGAGGAGATAACTGTTCTCTTTCTCGTGGGTTGGCAGTTGAGTTGGCTCCTCCAGGCCACGGTGAATTTCTCCAAGGATGAGGGGAAAGCTCAGGGCTCCGCGGCTGCAAAGAGGTTTGCTGGTTTCCTGAGCGTTTTCCAGCCAGTTTTAAGGAGGCTATTTCTGGTTACAGCCAATGGCGCGGCCAGGGACCAAGATCAGATGTTCTGTTCCTGGGACCTGACTGTATGGGCATAATGGGAAAAGTCAAAGTCTTGTGTTAACCGGGCTTCTCGTTAGAACTCTCCACCTGTGCAGCCACAGGGCATCATTCAGGGCCCACTTTCTTTCCCTGGGCCTCCTCTTCCTCGTTTAAGAGGAGAACGAGGGGGTGGCCTCCCAAGCTTGTTCTCATTCTTTCCTGCTGCTCAAACCTGTTTTATTCTTGAACTAGGTTCTGGCATTCGTTATAAAAGGTCATCAAGCTAAGCAGTTTTTGTTTTTTTTAATTAAAAAGTCACAATGGAAAAAAAAACAAATTTCTTCTGTATAGCACAGGGAACTATTCAATATCTTCATATTGAATATGACGAGAATCTTCAATATCTTGTAATAACCTTTAATGAAAAAGAATATGAAAACATTTATGTATATATATATGCATGACTGGAACACTGTACTGTTCAACCCCAGTACCTCCATTGAAATAAATAAGTAAATCTAATTATCTCCCCCACAAAAAACAGCAACAACAAAAAGACACAAGAAAAAGTACAGTGGTAATTGTGAGTCATGAGTTGCACAGGGTAAAGTCTTTGAGGACATCTGTTTCCATGGGGAACTTGGGGTGCGTGGAGTGACTATGTCATTGAGGGTTTCTTCCATGTGGCACCAGCAGAGGTCACTGACCTGAGGCAGAGATACTTCGGGGCTTTGCTGTGGGAATAACGTGTCACCAGGGCACTCAGTGCACATGGTGTCAGGACAAGATGCTGCGAAGTCAGTTTTGCACACAGAGGTGGTGGACAGCCAGCAGGGAGGGTCAGGCTGCAAGGATTCGTGTGTGTTTTTGCACCTTCTAAACAAAGCTGGCGTGTCCGCCTGGCTCCTCCAGTTGGCAACCCTTGGCCTGGGTGTCTCTGATTCGGCATCTGTGTTGTCTCGATACTCAGTCTTTCAGGTGTTTCATGAAGCTGTGACTCAGAATCTGCAGGGAGTGTCACCACTGCTGATGACACTTAGAGGGTCTCAGGAGAGCGGGCCAGTACAGTCACCACGGGTTGGTGAGAATAGCAGACGGACCAGCAGCAGGTGATTGTCATGGTCTGTGTCCACCAACCAGAATGTGTCAGATGGCTTCCTGCAAGGAGGACAAAGTCTGCACATTTGGAAATACTGTAAAATTTTATCACCTTGTCCCTTGCTAAGGCCCTGGCATGGGAGTTTGTCAAGAGCTACATGGCTTTGGGTTTTCAAGGAAGAATTAGAACTTGGTCTGTCTTCTAACTCATAGCCATACAAAAGTAGACCAAAGCTCAAATACCAAATGGCATCCTTTCTCACACCCACCTCCTCCTTCCAAAATGCACCAGAACCTGGCTGGATAAGCTCTCCTCTATCTTACATGAATACTAGACAGACAACATGGATGTGTTCTCGGGCTGCCAAACAAAGACTGGGTGGCTTACATAACAGAAGTTACTGTCTCACAATTTTGGAGGCTGGAAGTCCAAGATCAAGGTGCTGGTGGTTTGGTTTCTTCTCACGCCTATCTCCCTGGCTGTAATGATGTGTATGTGTTAATCTCCTCTTCTTATAAGGACGCCAGTCTGATTGGATTAGGGTCCACGCAACTGCCATGTTTTAACTTGATAATCTCTTTAAAGACCCTGTCTCCAAACACAGTTGAGTTCGGAGGGACTTGGGGGTTAGGGTTCAAAACTTGAGAAATTTTGTTGAGGCAAGGGTAAATTCAGCCCATAGCAACAGGTTTAAGTGAAGGATGCTCAGAGAGGCAAACCCACGTTTCTTTTTCATTTTAGACCTTGATGATAGCATGTTTGTTAAGACCTCAACCCCTGCAGAATGGATCGCACAAGGAGATTACTACGCTAAACACCAGTGCTGGAAGGTAAGGGGTGAGGTCTGCCTGCCCTGTGGCCTCGTCAGGCCTCCCAGATAGGGTTCTCATCACGGCATGTGTCACCAGGATGGGACAGGGGTCACAGTGTTTGTGCTGCTGCTGCTTCTGAAACATCCGGGCCTGTCCCTCTGTCTCCTAGGAAGCTGTCATCATCCTGCATTTTAAAACAGTAACAGATTGGTCTGCCCTTTGTTTCTCAAACTGATCAGGCATGGACCTCACTGCCAATCTGAGTCTGGCGGGCACAGGTTAAGCTTTGTCTCCGGAACTGAGCTCACCGATTTCAAGCCACCTGCCATCTTAGCAAGCCCATGCCGTCTTCTTACGGGAAATGTTCTCTCCGTTAGTCCTCTTGAAATACCGACACCAGCTTAAAGAGCCCCACAGGCAGCACCCCCACCCCTCACACGGTCTCAGGTGGGGCACCAGGCATTGTGTGTCTCCTGTGATGGAGCAGTAATGATGTCTTCACCTGCAGGTCACAAAAACCCCACAGAGTGCAGGAGGGTATAGCTCAGTGGTAGAGCACATGCTTAGCATGCACGAGGCCTGGGGTTCAATCTCCTGTACCTCCATTAAAAATGAATAAATAAATAAAAACCTGATTACCTCCCACCCCCCAAAAAAATAAATTTAAAAAAAAAGTGAAATTGTTGAAAAAAAAAAAAAGCTAAAAAAAAAAAAAAAAACCCATGGAAAGGGGTATGTTGTTGTTTTTCATCCAACAACAAGAAGTCTGGTCTCAGGGTTGGTTCTGCAGCTGAATCAAGTCTCACTCCATGTCTTCCCTGTGCTGTTTGCAACTTACCAGAGCTTTCCCCTCCTGGCTGCATAATGGCTGCAGCAGTGCCAGGCACCTCACTCCCCTCAGCAGCATCCCAAGCAGGAATGAAGTGCAGGCACACATGTTCCTCTTGTGGCCTTTAAAAAAAAAAAAAAATCATGAGGTCCCCAGTGGACATCTTACCTTTCCCTGGTCAGCACTAGGTCACCTGTCCCTCCCTGACTGGAACGGATCTAGGAGAGCAGAGCAGTCCCCTCTGGTAGTTTCAGCCCTTCATGGGGGGGCAGGTTCTGCCATCAGGCAGCAAAGAGAGGACAGGGTCCTGGGGGTAAGTAACCAGCAGAGTGCCACACTGGCCAGGACCGCACAGAAATGCACCCTTCCCGAGACTGACTCTCCGGGGTGCCTGGGACTGCTCCATGTCTGCAGCTGTAAGCGGTGCTTCCTGAGAGAACAGCTGGAGCTGAGCTTTGGACCAATCCTTGCTTTCCTGTCCCTGCCTCCACGCTCACATTAGACTTATGTTTTTTCAGACTTAGGTCCGACTTCTCACATGTTACAGGAAAAGTGTCTGCAGTTTCTCTTGCCACTTCTGAACAGGTGTTTTAAGACGGTGATTTCTCAAAAGGACTCGTCCTGCTGTTTTAATGATCTACTTTTCCTTGGAATAGGGAGGGTACTGGGAAGTGATGGACGCAGTGACACAGCAAGTCAGAACTTAAGGGAAGCGACTGCTTGAGGTTCTCCCATGTGACAAGCCTGGGGAAGAGGAATTCTCAGTGTTTTCTTATTCCAAGTTCTTAGGAAAGTTTTGTCTGCTGTGGCAGGGAAAGTGCTTTTAAGTCTGCAGCAAGTCACTCACATCTGAGAGTTAGGAACTTTTGCTGCATAACAACCCCAAAAACAAGTCACTTACGTAGCTCACAGTTCTGTGGGTAGGCAAAGCTGAGTCCATCTAAGTAGTTCTTCTAGGCTGGGTGACTTAAGCTGTCCTCAGCTACCCGTCAGCGAGCAGATCTGTTTCTGGGGGTTGGCTGGCTCTTGGCTCAGGGGATGGGGGGTGAATGGGGTTCCTGGTGTGTTCACATGATGCCCGAGCAGGTTGCATGAGGGCACATGAGGCCTCGGCCTGGCCTGGGAGCTGGCCCAGTGTCACTTCTTTCTGCTGCATCATGTTGGCCAAAGCAGATCACAGCTCAGTTCAGGAGGGAGGGGAAACAGGCCACACTCTCCACAGAGAAATGGGAGAAGCTGCACAGTTACTCTGTAAGGGGGTGTGGATGGATGCAGAGCCAGGTGACGGACTGGGGCAACCCCTGTAATCAATTGTGAGGGAGAGGAAAACAGAATTTGCACTGTTGTGTGTTTGTTTGTGTCTGGAAAGTGTTTCCATGAACATGTCACAGTGGTGGAATTTGACCGAGCTCCCACAATGTACTCACTGCCCACCCTTGTTGCAGTTGGAAAGAAATACCAAACACTTGGCTATTGTTATAACACCAAGAATTTTTTTTTTTTTTTAGAAAGGGGGTTGGGGGCACAATATGGGCAGCAGGTATGGGCATGAAATAGGAAAACTGTATAGTCTTTCCTTTTCTCCCTCTCAGACGGGACTGGGGTGGGACCCAGTGCTCCATCCATGCAGACACGGAATGCATGCTTTCCCTCTCATGCTTCTGCCACCTCCATGACCTAGCTGGAAACAGAAACCTTTGGCTTATTCCAGGTTGCAGCCAAGTGTTACCAAAAAGGAGGTGCACTGGAGAAGGAGAAACTGGCTTTGGCTCACAACACCGCCCTGAACATGAAATCCAAGAAAGTCAGCCCCAAGTAAGAGTCTTGGGTGGAGGTTATTTCAGGTTTGCTCTCATGAGAGCTGTGGGTTATACATATACAGGTGGCACGTCAACCTCCCATGGAAGCTCTGCTTTGTTTCCTCCTCCCAGGGAAAAGCAGGTGGAGTATTTGGAACTGGCTAAGACCTATCTGGAGTGCAAGGAGCCGAAGCTGTCCCTTAAGTGTCTGAGCTACGCCAAGGAGTTCCAGCTCTGTGCCCAGCTGTGCGAGAGGCTGGGAAAGGTATGCCTGTGGCTGCTCCTGGGAGAACTGGGCTTCCCTGGGCAGACAGAAGGGTGGCCCCCAGCCTCCGCCTGGGTCAAGACGGGGAGGTTGGCCCTGTTGACTCAGTGGGTGGCCCCTCTTTCTCCACTCACTCCATTTGTGTGTAGATGGATGCATGGACTCTGTGTGTATGCCCATGTCTGTGCCAATGTTTGGGTTTTTTTTTAATTTTTAATTGACGTGTGTTGGTTTCCAATGCTAGTTTCAGGTGTACAGCAAAGTGATTCAGTTATACATATACATACATACACATATTTCTCAGATTCTTTTCCATTATAGGTTATTACAAGAAATTGAATATAGTTCTCTGTTTTGTACAGTAGGTCCTTGTTTTTTATCTATTTTATTTATAGTAATGTGTGTCTATTAATCCTCAGCTGCTAATTTATCCCTCCCCGTCCCTCTCCCCTTTGCTAACCGTAGTTTGTTTTCTATGTCCGTGAATCTGTTTTTGGTTTATAAACAGAATTTGTATCTTTTTTTTTTTTTTTAGATTCCACATATAAGTGATATCATATGATATTTGTGTTTCTCTGTCTGACTTGCTTCATGTGTCAATATTTGAGACCCAATATTAACTACAGGGAGGCTGAATGTTCACATCAAAGGGAAGATGGGTTTTAGATATCCCTGCCTTCTCTTTCTCTGTGTTCAGTCTGGAGTCAGCCTGGGGGGACAGTCTAGCATTTACATGGTGGTTTCTCTGTGTTCCCAGCAGTTACCCTAGGTCCGCACCGACCAATCTGACAGCCACTAACCATGTGTGGCTACTTAATTAAACATTTTTAAGTTAATTAAAATGTAATAAAGTTAAAAAATTCAGTACCTCCGTCTCATGAGCCGCGTCTCAAGTGCTCTATGGAATACAACATTTCCATCATGGTGGACATGCTGGTGGACGGAGCTGCTGGTCCAGAGCACAGCGACTCACAGTGCAGTCAGCAGGCTGGCTCCGGCCACAAACAGTTATTACCTGCAGCGAGATTAACACTCAGGAGGAAAGTAAGCCGTTCATTGCTGTGACATCCCAGTGGTGACAGTTTTCTTAGTGATTTGTTTTTCTTCTTCTTTTTTTTAATTGAGATATAATTGATGTATAACATTATATTGGTTTTAACTGTGCAACATAATGATTCAATATATGCATCTATTGCAAAATGATCATGGCAGTAAGCTTAGTTGATGACTATCACCACCCATAGTTATATTTAAGATCACTTTCCTTTATATGCAGAATCTAAAAAATAAAACAAACAAGCAAATATAACAAAACTGAAACAGACTCACAGGTACAGAGAACAAACTGTGGTTACCAGAGGAGAGTGGGAGGGGGTTGGGGCAAAATAGATGAAGGGGATTAAGAAGTACAAACTACTAAATATAAACTAAGTAAGTTACAAGCTGTAATGTACAGCACAGGGAATACAGCCAATATTTTATAATAACTTTGATGGTGTGTAATCTATAAAAAAATATCAAATTACTATGTTGTACACCTGAAACTAATATAGTATCGCAAGGGAACTATACGTCAATAAAGAATAATAAAATTAAAATAAATAAAATTTTAAAAAGATCTACACTGTTAGTAACTTTCAGATATACAATACAGTATTATTAACTATAGTCACCATGCTGTATGGAAAGCCGTTCATTTTCAAGATTTTAATTAAAAACAATTTTTTACTGAAATATAGTTGATACACAGTAATATTATATGTTACAGATGTACAATATGGTGAGTCACAATCTTTAAAGGTTGTACTCCATTTTTAGTTATTATAAAATATTGGCTGTATTCCCCATGCTGTACAATATATCCTTGTAGCTTATTTTACACCTGATAGTTTGTACCTCTTCATCCTCCACCTCTATCTTGCCCCTCCCCCTTCCCTCTCCCCAGTGGTAGCCACTAACTAGCTGTTCTCTGTATCTGTGAGTCTACTTTTTTGATATATTCACTAGTTTGTTCTATTTTTCAGATTCCACATATAAGTGATACTTACAGTACTTGTCTTTCTCTGTCTGACTTATTTCACTTAGCACAATACCCTCCAAGTCCATCCATGTTGCTGCAAATGGCAAAATTTCCTTCTTTTTTATGGCTAAGTAATATTCCATTGTGTGTATGTGTATATATACGTATGTATATATGTATATATACCATATCTTGTTTATCCATTCTTCTATTGATGGACACTTCACTTGCTTCCGTGTCTTGGCAATTGTGAATAATGGGAAGCAGTTCATTTTTACTGTATCAGTGGTTGTGGGTTGGACAGGCAGCTTCTGGCCCTCACCACAGGGTGTGTGAGGGCTGTGCTCTAGGGTGCCCAGCTGCAGCTGCTGCATTTCCCCCTGGGTCAGGCTTTAGGACCGTCCAGTAGGGAGAGAGGAGTAACTCCTGGACCCTCACAGCACCCTGGGCATTGGGCTCCAGGTCAGTGTTAGAGGAGCTAAGGCCCTCCCCATGCTGCCTGCCCTACCCCATGTTTACTGAGAGATGTGACTAATCAGGATATGAGAGGAGGGGGTGGAATGGAGATTTCAGTGTGGGTGGACGTTTGGGTCCTAAGAGTCCCAGAACTAGAGTGGTTTCCAAACTCCACATTCCTTCGTCCTCCACCCTCCAATCTCCAAGGCACCCCCTTGGGCCCTAAGCAACAGGGGACAGACCTGAATTTGCCACTGTCCCTTGTCCCGTTTGCCTGCTAGTGCCCATCCTGACTGAGCCAGAGACCACTTTGTCGTCTGCTCACCTTGCCTCCCACCGCCTGCTGAGCTCTGCCTCTGAGAGCAGAGTAGGGCCCAGGAGGCTGTGCATCTGGCCCCCATGCCCGTCTCCATGACCTTGGTGCCTTCAGAATGTGGAGGCAGCCCTGCTCCCGGAGACATAGCCTTCCCGCCTGCCTCCACTTCCCCAGGGTTGACTACTGGGGATAACTCCTTCTGTCTTTCACAACACATTCTAGCAGCTCTGAGCCCCCCTGGGGAAGAGTCTGGTCCCCTTCTCTGCTCAGACCCCTTCCTTGAAGAGTATTCAACTTTCGGCCGGCTTCAGACCTCTTGTGGTCATCTCACCAATCTAACCAGCATGATTCAAACAGACCAGACTTTGCAAAATCCTTAGGCCAAACCGTCTGCCTGTTTCCAGCCCCCCAACAGGTGCTAACCCCCTAGGAGAAGTGTTTGTGAGGAGCCTAAGCTTTTTTCCAGGGGTTCCTCCACCTTGCCTGTTTGCTGCCTCTCCAAATAGCATCACGGTTTCCTGGAAACATCTCAGGACTCTTCCTCCAGGTGGCAGGAGCCAAGTGACCTAAGCAGGGGGACTGCTTGGAGCCAGCCCTCTCCTCTCTTGGTCCAGTTGGGCACACACTCGCACCTGATAGGGCCTGTGTTCACACAGGGGTTTTCTTCTGCGTGGTCAGCACTGTCAAGGAGAGGAAAAGAGACATGGTGGTGAGATGTTCTGGTTATGGGTTTGACTGACGTGGCAGGATGCAGCTGGTAGCTAGCTCCCTGGTCCGTGAGGTCTCTGGATGTAGAATAACCACACTCCAGTCTTTTTTGTATTTTGGCATTTTGTGTAGCTTGTCTCATTAAATAAAACCCAGCTAAGATTTATTAGAGGGCCTGGCCCAGGTACTTTGTTTTTGTTTCATTTTCATTCTGTTCTCTCTTTGGACCTCAGGTGCAGCCAGTTGACTTAGGAAATTCAATATTCAACATATAGGTAGACCCCCTAGCCTGTGCCAGGCATTGTGAGCACTGGTCCTCCATATCTGAGGTTCCTCTGTATCCTTGGTTCCACATCACGAGTTCAACCAACTGCAGATCATGTAGTGCTGTAGTATTTACTATTTTTTAAAAACCCACATATAAGTGGACCCATGCAGCTCAAACCCGTGTTGTTCAAGGGTCAGCTGTAATCAAATCCATGTTTCTCCCCTGAAGTTTGTGTGTCTTGGGTTTTGTTGAAGACTTTCTTTACCTCAAGGTTGCAAAGATACTCTCCTACGTTCTTCTCCAGTAGCTTTCACATTTAGATCTTTAACTCATCTGGAGCTTACATTTGTGTATGGTGTGAGGTTGGGATTTCACTTAATTTTTTTCTTGTAAAGAATTAGTTTTCCTAATATTCCCTATGTTTTAGTGTTTTTCACTGGATTCTAACACATAGCAGATACACAACCATCCTCTTTATTATTCATAGTATCAGTTTACTTTTAAGATTATGTTATGAATATTCTAAGAGTAAAATTTTACTCTGTCCTAGATAAGAGATGCCGCCTATTTCTATAAGCGAAGCCAGTGCTACGAAGATGCTTTCAGGTGCTTTGAGCAGATTCAGGAATTTGATCTAGCCCTCAAAATGTACTGCCAAGAGGAGCTATATGAAGAAGCTGCTATGGCCGTGGAAAAGTAGGTGTTTTCTCCTCTTCCTCCCCCACCTGCCCCTACCCCACCCTCCTGTTGCTCCTTGGGGACAGCCTGCCTTGGGTGGTGGTACCCTATTCTTCTAAAGTGACTTGACCATGTCACTCTCCTTGCACTTGAGTGGTAGCCTTGGGGATAGGTCAGGAATTCCTTGAAAGCTTTGATACTGTCATGAGGAAAAGGGGCAGAAGAAGAAGATAAAGGGTGTGTATGTAACCCCACACATACCTGGCAAAAGAGAAAAGTCACAGGTTAGACAATAAAAGACTAATGTGTGTGCAAGCCCCCGTCTCCCTTTTCTCAATAACCACATATCAAATGGAACAGGGTTGTATACCCAAAACCAGTAGCATGCTGTTACGAAATTTAAGGAATTTTTTTTCCAAGGATAATTTTGCTCTGCATAATTTTTGCCCTACAGACTGACTTTCAAACTTAACTGTCACTTGCTTAGATTCCAACTCTACTCTGCTTCATTAGTTAGACATACAAATGCCTTGTTCCTGTGAGAATAAAGAATTGTATCAGTGTAAAATGAAGCCTTTCTAAAGATGCTGGATAACTTTAGGTTCTATTTTGAGGTTCATATTGACATGTGGGCATTTCATAGTTGCTCTATGCTCTGTTTTGTCAATTACCGATTGGGTGATAATGAGCTGACACTGGTGTTGCCTGTCATTGCAGGTATGAAGAAATGCTAAGGACCAAGACCTTTCCCATCTCCAAGCTCTCCTACTCAGCCAGTCAGTTTTACCTGGAAGCTGCAGCCAAGTACTTGAGTGCAAATAAGATAAAGGAGATGATGGCTGTGCTCTCGAAGCTGGACACAGAGGACCAGCTGGTGTTCCTCAAGTCTCGGAAGCGGCTGGCGGAAGCTGCAGACCTCCTGAACAGGGAAGGTCGAAGAGAAGAGGCTGCCCTCCTGATGAAGCAACACGGCTGCCTCTTAGAGGCGGCCAGGCTCACCGCCGACAAGGACTTCCAGGCCTCGTGTCTGCTGGCGGCTGCCCGCCTCAACGTGGCCAGGGATTCGGATGTGGACCAGACCAAGGCCATCCTTAGAGAAGCCCTTGAGCTCTGCCATCAGACCAATCAGGCATCCGGCATCGCGGAGGCTCACTTCCTGCAGGGGGTGATCCTGAGAGACTTTCAGAAGCTCAAGGACGCCTTCCTGAGGTTTGACAAGCTCAACCACTCCGCAGGAGCGGTGGAGGCCCTCTCCGAAGCCGCCAGCCAGTGTGAGGCTGACTCTGACAGTGTCCTGGCCCTGGCTCCAGGGGGCTTGGAAGTCCTCCTCAATCTGGTCAGGGCCCTCAAAAGCGTGACCAACAACGCAGAGAAGGAAATGGTCAAGTCTTGCTTTGAGTTTTTTGGGATTTCCCAGGTGGATGCCAAGTATTGCCAGATAGCTCAGAACGACCCTGGACCCATATTAAGAATAATTTTCGACCTGGATGTGAACTTGAGAGAGAAGAAAGTGAAAGAGCATTTCTTGATTATGACGGACCAGGTGAAATTAGCCATCAACAAACACCTTTTGAGCAGGCTGTGTCAAATCACACGGAGCCTCCTTGGGAAGACCTACCCGAGCGTCTGCAGGAGGTTTATCGTCGGCTTAAAGTGTGAGGATGAAGACTGTGAAGATTTCCACAGGCCTCTGCGGCGCTGTGAGGCCAAGTGCGTGGTTCAGACAAAGATACACCTAGTGGCGATCAATGGACTGCTTTTGGAAGCCAAAAAAGTATTCCCCAAAAGCTTAGCTGAAGAACTTGAAGAAATCGATTGTATTTTGTCTACGGATAAGTATGGCTTTTGCAAATCCTTCCTGAATGTCCTCTTCCCCAAGCATTTCCATCAAAGAGTGTTGTCGGAAAACCCCATGGCGTGCAGAGAAATCCTCAAGCCACATTACAAGTCCTTCCGCTCCTACAAGTCTGCCCTGAAAGAGTACGTCCATTTTGTGTTTCAAAACGAACGGCCCCGGAGCCGCCGGGAGTCCACGGACCTGTGGCTGAGCGCCATGCAGGCTTTTCTCCTCTCTGCCAGCTATCCTGAGGAGCTTGAAAAGCTGCTCCACCGGGAGGAGGACAATTACAACAGGGAACTCAAAGCCCTCCAGGCGGACAAGGAGGAAAGGGGAAGCGGGAGGGGCAGCAGGACGAAAGGAATAGAAGGGAAGTTCGGCATGCTGGCGCCCAACAAGGATGCTGAGAGTGCGGAGAAGACCCATTTGTGCTTCATCCGGCTGCTGGAGGATTCCATCCAGCAGTTGTACGTGCACAGGAACCCCGAAGGCTACAAGAGGCGCTTTTTCCGTTTCATGAACGTCCTTGTTAAGAGGTGTAAGGAACCACTCATCCCTAGCATCGGGAACACAGTGGCCCTGCTGGAGTTACAGTTCGTCCACTGTGGGGCAGTCCTGGCCCGTCTTTGGAAGAAGGCCATCCTGTGCCTCCCCAAGAGCTACATCGCGCTCTTGCACTACTGGGAGTTCCTGTTCAGCAAGAGGGAGCCCGGGGACGTGTTCTCCATCATTCAGGAGTACAGACCGAAGGACGTGACCAGAGCCATTCAGGCTTTCCAGTTACACCTGTCCTACCTCGTCAAGGTGCTGTGCGGCTGGGAGAACGCGAACTTCAACGTCCTGCTTGATGCCTTCAGTGAAATAGACTATGTGGTCTCCGGGGAGGCAGAGCGGACCCTGGTGCTGTGCCTGGTGATGCTGCTGAATGCGGAGGAGTTTCTGCAGCCGTCCTGCAAGCCTCTCCTGTCCCGCCACTTCCAGAAGATCGAGGCGAGCCTGCAGCTGATGAGCACGGACTGCCCGGACCAGGTCCCTGAGAGACTCCTCAGAGTGGTGAAGCGCGTGCTGATGGCGGGCAACGTCAAGTCCGTGGCAGAGGCGCTGCAGGACTTGCTCTTTGAGCGGGACGAAGAGTACCTGATGGACTGCCACTGGCGATGGGACAGCGGGCACCCCAAAGGGGCCGGGGTGTGCGGCCTCTACCACGAGGAGGTCAGACTGAACCGCCTA
This sequence comes from Camelus bactrianus, assembly GCF_048773025.1. Taxonomy (NCBI): domain Eukaryota; kingdom Metazoa; phylum Chordata; class Mammalia; order Artiodactyla; family Camelidae; genus Camelus; species Camelus bactrianus. The sequence goes on from NC_133555.1 coordinate 42,771,423, forward strand.
CTCTCCGTGGACCCCGTGGGCTACTTTGCCGAGCCAGAGGGTGAGTTCGGTCAGGACGAGACGGAGGAGCTGGCCTCTGAGGACCGGGACCACCACCTCCTGGCCGCCATCCTCTCGCAGAAGCAGCGGAAGGCTTCCATCCAGCGGAAGCTGAGGAGGGCATGCCTGGTGGTGTCCTTGTGCATCAGCTGGAGGAGGAGGGCAGGGGCGCAGACCGAGCGCTTCCAGGAGGAGAGCGGGGAGCCGGTGGCCCGAAACTTCAAAAAGGCCGACGTGGACCGGACCCAGTGCGACCTGTGCGGAGTGAAGTTCATCCGAGGTCCCGAGAACTATTTCAGTCCAGGGAACTACTTTGGCCCGGATCAGGCAATTCAGGGAGCAGCTTCTGGGGCTGTGGCCCTTTCCGGGGCTGAGCTGAACGACGAGGAAGGTCGGGAGAGGAACAGTGAGTCTTACGAGGAGCACATCCGCCTGAAAGGCCACCACAAGCAGCAAGTGGCCTACCAGAAGTACTGGAAATTTTTCCGCGAGAGGGTGGACCCGGCTATTGAGAAAGGCAAGCTGGTGGTGCAGGACATCGAGCAGAGCGTGTGGGTCCGCAGCCACCTGGGCTCCAAAGAGCAGAGCCACATGCTGCAGGGGAAGGTCCAGGAGAACATCAAGAGGGTTTTGGACGCAGTGGAGGATCTCTACAGGCGGAAGGCCTGGGCTGACGGTGAGGGTCCTCGGAAGTCGGGCCCAGATGGTCTTAGAACCCAGGCTTTGAGAACGTAGGTCCCAGTCGAGTCCTTTGTGCTCCAGGTCTGACCTGGGGATGGTGGAATCTTGGCATTGGCAGAAATACAAGTGAGACAGTGGATTTCCAACTGCAGCAAAGCCCCGTGGTTTGGACCACCCTCCCCCAATTAACAGGGTGTGATTGTCTTGGGCCAGGATAGTTTCCTCTGGAGTGACAGGCAAGAATTTACTCCCCAACTCTATGGAATGGATTTGGGGAGAGTGTTTTGAGTCTTGAGGAAACTCTTTAAGTTTCCCCCATTCATTTAGTCAGTGATCATTTCTTGAGTACCTACTATGTGCTGAGCCCTTGACTGAGATCTAGAGGTGTGGGTAGCTAGTCTCTTCCTTTTAGGAGGGCTCTTATGCCACACCCAGTGGGGGCCTTTAAGAATTCTTATGTAGGCTTTGAATCAGATTTCCTTAGAAAGTACCCCAACTAGAAAGCCCGCCAAATGGGTGGGCAAGTCTGCCCCAAACCTGTGGGTCCTTGCCTGCCAATAGAGAAAGAATTCTCAGTGGAAGTAGAGGGACAAAGTGAAAATAAATAAATAAATAAATAAATAAATAAATAAATAAATAAATAAATAAATAGAAGAGAGAGCTGCTTTATTGCTTAGAGAGAGAAGTAAAAAAAGAAAACCTTAGAGAGGGGAGCCATCAGCTGGTCCAGACAGCTCCAGCCCCTGATCGGGCGGCAGGGTCTTTTATTGGAAGGCTCTGCCATCTTATCTTCATTCCAGTGGTGCCAGTCATCTTCTATTACTGGCTCTTTCCTCCAGTAGAACTCAGCCCTAAAACAGAAACTTTGGCAGGGGATAAAAAAGAACAAAGAAAGAGATACTGGGGTATGTCCTTGGGATTGATGCAGCAGTGGTGGAACATAAAATGTCCTGGTGTTGGACTGTGTCCTTGGAACCAAGAAGCCAGCTGCAGGATAAGAGAAACAATCTGTTTTTTAACAGCTTGGCACTTGCTTTCCCTTGTTCATCAGCCAGAGTCAGTAAGCTTGTCATTACTTCCTCATTAGCCATGTCTTAGCAACACTGGGTGGAAGTTATGTGTAAAATTAGTGAAGTTATGCATTTTTAAATCATTCTATACTTCAGACACTTCATTTTTTTGTTTTGTTTTGTTTTAGTACATGTTAGTTGGTATCACTTTTTTTGTTTGCTTTTTCTTTTGGGGGGAAGTAATTAGGTTTATTTAATGGAGGTACTGGGGGTTGAACCTAAGACCTCGTGCATGCTAAGCATGCACTCTACCACTGAGCTATACCCTCCCCCTCCAGTTTTTTTTTAAAATGACATTTTGAACGAAAGCTCCCTTGAAAGGCTTGCCATTGGCTGTCTCTACAGACACACAGGACTGTGTCAAGCTGGCTCTGATGGTAGTTTCTGCTCATGGCGGTAGATGCTTCTCCTCTGGGGAGGCAGAGACACGCTCTTGGGAGACGAGGTTTTGGCTCTAGTACTGAGTTTCCTGGTCCCTGCAGCGACCCCCTCACTCAGGACCCTGGTTCTTTGGTTCCCTAGCGGAGGAGGTCATGGCACGGCTGGTCAACATCCTGATCCCGTCCGTCAGTGATGCGCGGGAGTGGCTGCGGAAAACAGAGATGCACTTGAAGGAGGAAGGTGAGGAGCCCTTCATCCCAGGGCGGTGCTCTGGGTCTCATGGTTCTTGGTTTTGCTGGGTCCCAGGTCAGTGTGAGGGGCGCTGCCTACGACGTGAGCAGTGGTCACTCACCACCATCTAGGAGCATGGCCCCTGGGTGAGTCAGATTATTGACAACCTAGTGTCTGAGTTCCCCATCTGACTGTGAGGGTTATTTGGGGCTCATGCCAGCTGCTTTCTCAAAAATTTTTGCCACTCATGAGCTGCTAATGAAGTTCCATACAGTAGAACTTCCTGCTCCATATGGTGATTCCCAGGATGGACAAAGTGTCTCCAAGCCATCCCTTGATAAATGTTTGCCTGTGCAAACCACTCATGTAAGTCAGTATTTATTGAGTGTCTGGAATGTATCAGCACTGTTCTGGGCTTGGGGATAGAAAACAAATTTGTGAACAAAACAGACAAAATCATTGGGGAAACATGCATGTGTCTTCCTACTGAGGGTTGAAGGCTAGTGTAGAGTGAGTTGGGTTTCTTTCTTGACAGTCAGACTTATCTTGCCAAGTTCTCTGCGGTCTGGAGTCTTCCCTCCTGCTCAGCCCAATGGCTGCCCTTTCTTGGTGGGACCTTATTTTTTCTTCCTCCAAATATTTCACCTGCCCTGGATGCCATTGTGTGAGTCTTTGTAATCCAGATGCTACTGGAAAATCCAGACCCTGGAGCTGGAGGAGACTTGGACAACACAAATGTCTGTGCCAGTAAAAAACAAAAAAATCTTTAAAATATAGCCCCTGGTGGCACTGTGATTTTTGTGATTGTTTCATAAAGAAGACAGCTGGTATCACAACTCAAGACTGCAGTCGAGTTTAGGTTTTGTTTGGCTTCTTTTTCATATAAGGGGCCTCTAAAATAAGGCCAGAGGAACTAGCCTATAAAAGAACATTCCAGAGAAGGGTGTTTACTTTGGCTCTGGCTTTTTTTTTTTTCTTTAAAATAACGATTATAGAGACATTAGGTTTTACTAGGATGTTATATTTTGCAGTGGAGTGAAAAAAAGAATCATTATTCTGCACTGTATCTGTTTCTTACTTTTTAAACAGGTATCGTTCAGGAAGAGGATTACGAAAATGAAGCTGAGGACTTTGATGAGCTCCAACCTAGGAGGCGTTTTCAGAAATGTGCGAAGCAGAGAAAATACTAACATCCACACAGCTGCTGCTTCCTAAACCTTCAGAACATTCCATCCTGACTTAGAATTCCGCATCTGGGGCAGAAGAGGAAAAGCATGTATATTCGCATAAAAAAGTGGGGGTGGGGTGTCTAACAATGCCTTTGCTCTCTCTTCTTGTTATTTCTCTCTCACTGGTGGCTTAGGGTCTGACTGCTCCCTCAGAGCAGGGGCCTCTTTATAGAGTTTTCCAAGTTCAAGTCTAACAGGGCTACTTCCCCCTAAACCAGGCTCAGGTGAGAGGAGGCGCAGCTGGAGGGAACCTTGGGCCTCCTCCCCCCCAGGCCCCCGGGTTCTCTGGCTTGTTTTCACCATGACGTGGGTCAATAGCAGGGACGCCCCTCACCTCCGAGTTGCCGCTGCCCTGGCCTGCGAGCCACCCGCCTATCTCCTCATCTCTGTTCACACCGCTGCATCATCAAGTAGTCCAAGTGCTGTGTGTGCCCAGGGTCCCTGTGGGCCCTGCCGCTGGCCACCCCTGACCCCAGGCCACACTGATCATCTCTGGGCCCACTGGTGGCGTCGTTCCTTCTGTTATATGTGTTAGTTAGCCTTTTCTCTCTGCGGCAGCTTTTCTGCCTGCCCTCCCTGCATTTTTGGAGACCATTCTCAGCTACCTGTGCAAGTCACAGTGAGACTACCTCAGCATGTAGTCAAGAATCCTCCCAACGTCTTTCCGGCAGCCAGCCTCAGGACCTTCCTTCTAGAAGGAAAGGCTGGGGGATGTTGCCGGGGGTACCCAGCCTGTCTCTCCAAGGTGGTGTCCTCTGCCTTGTCTATGGTGCAGATATTTCAGAAAGTGTTTTGTATGTAGCCTTTGGTGTCTGCTTGTCTTGGGTCTCCCTGGCAAGTTTACCATGCTTATCTGGCTGTTCCGATGAGTCCCCCACCCCCACCCCCGAGCTCACTGTGGGGACACCATGACCTGTGGACCTGGTTGGGGATACCATGACCTGGTTGGGGACAGGTAGACAGAGAAGCCAGCCTGACGGTGCTGGTCCTTAGGGATTTGGCTGTGAATCACTGCCCCGTGGGTTGTGGGCCTGTAACATGCAGGAGGCCATTGCTGCCTCCACTGAGCCATCAGTATGTCCTTTTTGGAAAGCCCTCCTGCCTCTCTCGTGGTCACTGCCCTCCCTGTCCCCCATGCCCCAGCTCGGCCTGGTGCAAAAGGTCAGGCTCACACTGGTCCATCACTGTTTTGTCATCACAGCAGAACCAGCCTTCTCCCCACGTTGCTGCTGCTTTTGCTGCTCATTGTTTTTCCTTCACTGTCTTTCTAAATGACTCTTTCTCCTTGAAATGTAAGGTTTCTAATTTTTATTAGACTATGGTTCTAATTTTTATTCTAGGTGTTTTTATAAACTTCACTTACCAGGGTGGGGGGGGAATCAAATCTTGCTGTAGTATCACATTTTTATAAAATTAAATCATTTCTCTTACATGTGGCTGTCCATTTATTTCCAATCTCAGCTCAGAGAGCAAACGAGTGAATCTTGGAGATGGTTCTTTCCGGTCAGCTGGTAGATACTGACCAGGCCAGAAGTTTGCTATGCCTTCTGAAACTTAGAAACCCTGGGACCCAGAGACCTGTAGCCGTTTGCAGTGTCTCTTAAGGGCCTGCTCGTGTAAGCTCTTTGCCATTGGATGTTCTTGTGCAGGCAGGGTGTGGACTGGAAGGGGCTTTGTCAGTGCCTCTAACAAGAACATTTCCCTGGGAGGCAGGAGACCTGGAATCGAATCCTAATCATACCCCAGGGAGCTGTTATAACCTGGGACAAGTTAGACCCATTCAACACTCCCCGAGGGCACCATGTGGCACCATCCCTGGGGAAATCAGGGTCTGGTGTGGGAGAGAGATGGAGACAGAGGTGTGTGAAGCATGGGTGGTTGCAGCATTTACATAACCCAGCTGGGCCTCGCTTTCTCCTGGGAGTGGTCTGAGATGCCAGCCTGCCCTGATGCAGAGTGCTTTTGTAGGCTGTTGCCACTGGTTGGAACCCCCTCAGGTCTTGGGTCTGTGATCCTAGTGTTTGCCTGTGCTGGGCAAGCAGGACAGCTGAGTCTTGAAAAGCAAGAGTCCAATCTTGTGCTTCAAGGTCCAGGAGGCTCAGACCTGGGCTGGACTGTCCCAGTACCTCCTCCACCAGCGCTCACCAACAGAATGACCTGGAGACAACCACCCTGCTAGGGTCCTTACAGCGTAAGCATGGAGTATATGGGGAGGAGACCAGCATTTAGCAGCAGGAGCCGTCATTCCCATTGATGACTTAAGTCCTGAGTCCCAGTCCTGCACTTGGGGCTTTGGTGTCCCAGGTCTTGCCTGGAAGTCAAGGGTAAGGGAGGGTTTCAGGTGCTCACGACGACTCCCAGGTTTGGTAGATCACTAGGAGAGCTCAGCATACACTTGTGCTCACTGCTCTGATTTATTACAGCAAAAGCATTAATACCAACCACCACTGGCAAAGGAAAAAGGCAAAGGGAAGTCTGGGGACACCAGCTACAGGCTCCCGAGGGTCCTTTTCCTGGTGAAGTCACACATGAAATGCTTCATTCTACCCCTCTCTCCCCCCAGCAACTATCTGTGACGTGTGAAATGTGGCCAGTAAGTAGCTTATTGGAGACTTGGCACTCAGGGTCTTCATTGAGGGTGGTTCTGTATCAAAGCCCCAGAGTCTCTGTGGAAAATACCATAAACCACTTGGTGGAGAATTAATAAAGCATTATTGTTTTATGCTACTAAGTTTTGTGTGGTTTGTTATGCAGCAATAAGTAACTGAAAAGGGCCTACTATGTGTCGGGTACTATTAGGCATGTTGCATCTGTGCTAAGTCTTAAAACAACTCTCCCAAATAGAGTCCTAATCGCTAATTTATAAGTGCGTAAAGTGAGCGGTCTGCCTGAGGTCAGCAAGCAGCATTTTCTGTTGGGAGCCCCTGTTGTTACAGTTTGCCGTTGGAGAAAAGGGTTTCATCTATCTTTTCCTCTGGCCTGTTAGGGATCCTAGAACCCTAATACTGGTACCTAATACCCTGAGGGGTCCTAGCACCCACCCTTAGAACCAAGCGTTTGTCACATTAGCTATGTCCCTCCAGGCCTTGACATCTAGCTGTCTGTGCAGGCTTCCCCAGCAGCTGAGACTTGGTTGCCAGGGCAACCTGCAGGCGGAGTTACTCTGATCACTTAGCTCCTGGGTTTTGGTGCCCCGGGGACACTGGCAGCCAGCACTCTTGGCCTTAACATTGTGGGGCCTGGGGTGAAAATATAAGAGAGGCCACTCTCCCCATCCCTTCTCTTCCTGCCCTTTGCTTCATCCTGGACCACGACGGGCCTCTCTGGCATGTGTGGACATTGAAGCCACACAGCCAGGGTCATGACATATCTGCACCCTCTTCTCCCCAAACAGCCGCCCTTGGCGACCTCAGTACATCAGCAGGGAAGAGGCCCAGGGCTGTCTGGGCGGGGCGCTCGTTGGTACAGCAATGTGACCCGGAGGCGGCTGTGGACTTGAACTCTTTTTGCAGGTTTGGAACACAATACTTAACTATGGACATACCACAGTACCACTTGTCCTGGTCATTTCTCCTCATGCGTCTTTCGCATTCAGGGTCTTGGCAGGACAGGAATCTGGCATTTGCGGGTTTTCCAGCCACGGCAACATTATAATCACCTCAAAGCCCAACTCCTCTCGCGCTCTCACCTGTGCGCATGCGCATGGACGCGCGCGCGCAGACGTGCACGTGCTCGCACTCCCCACCCACCACAGTTCTCCTGGCCGCATGCAGCCGGCTGACCGCCGTCTGAGGTAGCTTCAAAGTGTTTCTGGATCAAGACCGCGTCATTGCCGGAAATCTGTGTCCCCGAGGTTGTCCTTCAGGTCCTGAGCCCGAGGAGGGGTAAATCAACGCAGGAGGTAACTGCTCTCCCTCTGCCATAAATACCTTTCCTCAGCCCTCAGACTGTCTTTACCTGATCCTGTCATTCTAAGCATACTTCGGAGATTCCGCCTGTCGAGTGCAAGGCGGGGGGCGGGGGGGTGTGTGCTAGGAGCCGTCTCCCCACCCAGCAGCCCCCATAACAGCACAGAGGGTAAGCGTTCACGAGAAGCCTCCCTGTTCAACCTGACAGACCTGCACGCCTTCCCCCGGCGGAGACACCAGGTCTGCCTCGTTCCCACCCACCACCCAGGAAAGTGTGTCTCCACACTTGCTGAGGGGGAGGGAAAGCCATCAGCAAGGTACCAGGCATCCTTTAGGTGGGTTGTTGAGAAACCCGTGACCTGGTTCTAAACAATTCTAACCCTATTCAGAACCCTAGGTTCTCTGCTGTAAGATGCCGTCTTACCCTCCTCAGTGGTGATGTGACCCAAATATCTGATAGGACCTTTGTGGGGGATGGGCTGCACTGGGGAAAGGAGAACTGTCGAGCCAAGCCATATGGTTGAAATCTGACTTCTGATACTGGCTATAGGAATTCAGGCATATTATTTAAAATCTCTGAGCCCACTTGGGCATTTATACAATGGAAATAATGACACAAGCTTGGAGCTTGGTTGTCATTGCATTATCCTCCCTCCTCCCCTGCTGCCCTTCCGTAGAGGGACCAGGAATGTGAAAAGATTCCAGGGATCTATTTCCAGGGCAGGGAGGGATGGTCATGAAGGATGACGAGCTCTGGGGACAGAGCTGGGTCAGCTTTGTGTGGCCTGGACGGAGGTGGGGACATTTCTAAGAGGGCTTTGTTCCCGGCGGGCCAGCCTTCTTTTAGAGACTGAGACTATTTTTAATCCAAGTTTTCATGATTCTGCAGGACAGCTGTTTCAGGGAAATATGTAGGCCATTCTGTGATATTTGGAGTCATTGTTTTAAGGTTAGGGAGTGGGATGGGGGAAGTGAATGAGAAAAACTCCCAAGTTTCTGGGAGGATCCACAGAGAGCTACACCTACCCTGCAGAATTCTGCAACCCAAATTTCCTTTGTGGCTACACTTGAGTGTCTGAAGAGGTCGAGCTGATGGACATCTTTTTATTACGCTTCAAGTTGAAGGTCAATGTCTGTCTTTTTTCCATTTTTTAGCCATTCCATTTGCCAAACCCAAATCATGATGGAGAAAAGATTGGCAATGCCTGCATTGGTGAGGCTGTGGGGGCAGGGCACTCATACATACGCCAATGGGAACAAAAGCAGGATGATCTTCTTGGAGGGCATGCTGACAGCATCTATTAAAGTTAAAAATGGACTCACCTTTGGACCCAGCATTCCTATATTTTGTGTTTTTTTAATTGTTAGAATTTTTAATTGTGGTAAAATACACATAACATGCTACTCACCATCTTAATCATTTTTAAGGGTACAGCTCAGTCGTGTTACGTCCATTCACACTGTTGTGCAACCATCACCACTCTCCATCTCCAGAACTGTTTTTTATCTTACAAAACTGAAACTCTGTACCCATTGCACAACTCCTCAGTTCCCCTCCGCCCAGCCCCGGCAATGCCCATTCTACTCTGTGTCTACGATTTTGACTAGTCTAGGGACCTCAGATAAGTGGAATCATACAGTATTTGCTTTTTCAAGACTGGCTTATCTCACTTAGCATAATATCCTCAAAGTTCATCCGTGTTGTAGCATGTTGCAGAATTTCCTTCCCTTTTCAGGCTGAATAATATTCCATTGTATGTATATCATCAGCATCCCTACTTTTAGGGATTTATATTAGAGAAACATTCTGACAAGTGTCCAGATAAACATTCACTTCAGGAGTCTCTGGGAGAGCACAAAATTAGAGACAACTCAAGTATTCAGCAAGGGCATGGCTGAACACCGTGAATGTGGTTCAGGTTCAGGTTTTAGAAAGATGTAAGCATGTTGGCATAGAACTGTGGCAAAGATTAATTGCTCACTGAAAATTCCAGCTAAAGAGGAAGCTCTATGGTTCAATCCACTTTTGCTTAAAAAAAAAAAAGAATTCTGAATTGTTGGTGGTGACCTTGAGTACTCTGTAAGACTTGGAATTTTAAAAATAGTTTGGAGTCTATGTGTGGTCACAAAAACCAATAAAGATATCTTTAGATATCAAAATGGAGAGGAGCAAGGAGACACAGATTTGCTGCTCAAAGAGGTAGTTAGAGGAAAACGTGCTCCATCCACTCAGGTGCTTACAAAGCGATGTTATGTCATGTGTTCCATGATGGTGATGATTGGAGCAGTTACCTTGGCTGATATGGACTTTACAGAACAGAGTAAAGTCAGTTAAGTCATGCCAGCCACGCTACCCTAGACCAGGTAGCCCGCAGCCAACCTATCAGCTAACTGGAGGTGCACGAGAGAGCCAAGAAAAAAGGAAATGCCCATCTGAGCCCAGCCTAAATCATTCACTCATACAATCATGACCTAAATAAGTGATTTTAAGTGACTACGTTTGGGGGTTGTTTGTTACACAGCAAAAAATAACTGACTTCCCAGCTTGCAACAGTGTGGTATAGTAAATGAGCATAGGTTTTGGTGTCAGACAGACCTGGGTTCAAATCCTGTCTTTGTTGATTATGATCTTTGTGGTCCTGGAGAGTCACTTCATCTAATTCATTGCTGAAACCAGCATAGCAATTTCCACACATAGGTTGTGAGGGGTAAATAAGATCATTTGTATAAAGCTAGCAACCTAGCACTTAGTGCATAAGAGATGCTCTATAACTGAGGTTCTAGCTAAGAACCAAGGTGATTCCTTTTTAAAGTTCAAGGTGTAGGAGGTGCCACCTTTCTTGGAAGCAAGTCTTCTGTCACTCATTATGTGTAATTTGCTTTCATTTTTCAGAGGAAGCATTCTTTAAACCATATCTTGACTTTTTCATTACCAGTAACTTCCATTTGCCTTCTTCAACTTCTGTTTTCCTAAAAACGAAGATAAATAGTGTCTGTTCCTGCAAGACATTTGATTGATGGTAACCTTCTGCACTAGGGCTGTCTAGAGGTCTGAGGCACCAAGCTCTGTAAACATGAGGGAATACAATGAATGCCACCCATGCCTTTAAACAAAAGTTATCATGCTGCCAAGTTCTGTGGAATTATATAATTATCAGTTTTGCTTTGTTAGATAATTGTGCTTTTTCAATGCTTTCCTGAAAATAGCTTTAAAAAAATCTACATTTTATACCTTCTCTGAAACGTAGGGATAATTTGAGGGGTTTTTTTGGTCTGATTTTCTTCTTCTAAAATACTGCAAGAAATGACATTCTTAACCATGAACCAGAACAAAGTTAGGGCATTTTTTTTCATACTTATTCTCTGACACAGATGAGCCTGTTTCATTTCCCTGAGTCTCATGGTCTCCACCCACTCCCTGTGTAAGTGGGATGGTCTGAAGATTCATGGAACACTTGCAAAATTTTTGAAATTTCAAACTGGGAAGGTTCTATTCAAGTGTGAAAAACAAAGGCAGGGACTACATGCAAGACAGTGGATATCCAGACACAGCCACGGATGCCCTGCTTTCATACTGCAAAAATAGCTACGCTGCCGTTGTTTATTGTTTTTAACATGCTCATTTAGGAATTTATTCTGTTTTTAAATTTAGACCACTCATGGGGGTTTGGATCGCACCATTTACGAACTTTAGGTTCAAAAACCATCACAATTTTCAAATATTACAAAGCATAACATTGAAAAGTCGAGATTAATAGCAATAGTTTCAGATCATCTAGGAGAAGTTGGTTTGTTGGTTTGTTTTTCACCAGTATGCCTAGATCTGCCAGCTTGAATAGCAGGCCAGGCTAACTCTCTAGCTGTTTTCTTTCCTAACTCTCCACTTCTATTAAATCACAATTGTAGGCACTCAGAATACCAGTAGGTGTTTGATAGCTCTATTAGTTGCTCTGGATATTGGGCAATTTCATACTGAAGGCCACACGGCGAGTCCTCTAGGTTGACAGTTAGAGCCCCGGAGGGTAAATATTTGAGCCTAGAAGGGAGCACTACCTGCATTCCTGTTCTGCACTTGGTTGACTTGGTCCAGGAAGGAATTTCTTCATGGTCTGATGCAGTGTTTGAATGTGGCTTTTAAACATGCTCAATAATTTTATTTATTTATTTGTCTGTTTGTTTATATTGAAGTATAATTGATTTATAAGGTTGTGTTAGTTTCAGGTATACAGCAGAGTGATTCAGTTACACACACACACACACATTCTTTTTCAGATTCTTTTCCATTATAGGTTACTACAAGATATTCAATATCAGTAATATGATATGGATTTCTTTCTCTGAAGAGTGAAGAAAGTGTTGGGAAAAAAGTCCTTCTCAGTGAGAGAGTCATTTATACCCCAGCTCAATCTCCCTGTGAAATTCTGTTAGGCTATTTATTTATTTTTGATATTTACAACTGTGATATATTAGCTTTGCAGTTATAAGCTCAACCATCTCTAAGATACTGAACGTGTCATTGACACTTGCCACTGGGAATCATAAAAGAGGTCTTTTATTACATTATCAGTGACATGAAGAAACCATTTTTATAATCTCATCCTTATCTCTGTAATTTAACATAAGCACATTTCTTCTGAACTGCAGTCATACTTGAGTGGGATTCATACAGATCATGCGAAACAGAAGTCTCTTATTGCCTGTTTCTTCCTGCAGCGCGCTGAGAGGGCTTAGTCACTTTGATTTGATCATGTTTGTGATTTTTCACTGGACCTCCCTGACATGGCCCCACGACCAGAGGGCATGCTGTTGGCCACTGCCTCTCCTCTGCCAGCAGAGCTGTGTGTAGGTTAGCCTTCAGGAACTGGCTTTGAACTGTGCAGAAATAATCTCTTTTGTGTCATGAGTGGCTGATGCTCTGTCAGCCCCAACCCAACACTTGTTTTCTGGTTTACAACACAGGTGCCCCCAAATCTCTCCTCCTGGTCCCTGAATGTCATTGAGCGCTACTCTCTCATGTACGTGCTATGCCTGTATCAAGGGTTAGATTATATTTTGCAGTGTTGTGTCCCAATTTAGGCTGAAGTAACCTCTACCATACAGACACACACACACATACAAGGTTACTCTTTCCTCTTGTATATCCCACTGATTTTACGTGACTTCCTATATTGTTATTTGGTAAGGACTTTTGCCAATAACCCTTTCCCTCTAGGGCATAACTTTGTCCTGGCTGTTGTGGCTGGTTTTCCCAGATGCTTACCCCTGTTTTTGCTGGAAGGAGTGCAAATTGGACTGATACACCAGAGTCGTAGTCTTTTTTTCAGCCATGTATTGGTAACTTGTCAGTTTGATGCTGGATCATGTGACTTATTCTGGGGGCAGTGGGGAGAATTTGGCTTACCTGTAACTGTGGTCCTGTCACTCTGCTTAGTTTGAGAATAATGAATGTGTAGATGACTTCTTACCGTCTGTGTGACAGCTCTTGAGCGTTGGGGTTCAGTAGATTGCTGATTCAGTGATGGTCAGATTTCACATCGTCATTGCTTTGATTGTCCTACTTGCTTTTTTATTTTTTTAAATGGAAGTACTGGGGATTGCACATGCTAAGCTTGTGCTGTACCAATGTGCTATATGCACCCCCAACTTGCTTATTTGCAAACAAACAAAACCTTTCTGACTGTGAAATCACATATCAGTCCTAGCATCATTCACTTGTCCCAGCACAGACAGATTTACATTTGATGCTTCTACTGGAATCTTCACTGTTTACATTTAAAACATTATTTAGAGTTGCAGTGTTCATAATACTATTTTCTTTACCACTTTTTGGCTTCTATGAAAGACTTCATTCAGCTATGAAGATTCAGTGGAAAGAAAGAATATTATCATCCCTTAAGTAAGCAGAGCTGCTGTTGGAAATTTAAGATGCTCTATCAAGATTGCAGGATGAACTTCCAATTCTTTATGCATGAGACACACAAAAAATTGCCCAAGACCATATTGAAAAAATGACACCCAAGTTAGAGGCTGTGACATAGTGAGCCATCACAGTCTGGTTGGTTCCATTCCAACAGGACACCAGAATTACATCTGCTATGGAGGTTAATGGAAATTCATAGGTATTTTAGATATTTAAAAAACTGAATTTGTTTGAGAAATTGCTTTAATTCAGGAGCCAGGCAACTTCTCTGATATGATGTCAGCAGCCTAGATACTTTGCTTATATTTCAGGGTCACAATCGAATTCTTCAATACTACATCTTTTAGGAAAACATAATCATGGAACTGTCTTTCATAAGGATATAGTTACTCTTCATTTTAGATTAAATTATAGATTGAGGGGATTCTGAGGTGGGGGGGTCACATCAATCTTACTTGAAATATATGTTACCTTAGTGTCCATCCCTCGTTGTTGTTTATGGTCTTTGTGTCCTCAGTGTCTGGCATAGTTACTGAACATAGCAGATACTCCCAGTGTGCTCAGCGATTATTCAGTGGATGGATGCACTGATTGGGCAGCAAGGCATGGTGGGTGGAGCATCACACACCTGGATTCCAGTTCTGCTTCTGCAGCTTCCTGGGTGTTGTGTAAGCTGGGATGAGCTTCTCAAGCTCTCTAATTCTCAGCTTTCTCAAGTGTTTAAAACTAGAGACAGCCTCAGAAGAATGGCAAGAATGACCCTATCTCACAGAGTTATGAATTTTAAGAGCCATCTCCCTTTGTGGAAGGTCATGATAAATAGCTCAGAAATGTTCATCCTTCCTCTCGTCTGGGGCTTCTCCACTCGATAGAGAGTTTGAGAGTGTTCAGCGAGGGAGCTACATCTACGAATGGGTTGGACACTGAAAGGGTGAGATTAAATCAAAATGACTGTTTTGAGCCAAAGAATAAGAAACTTTAATTTTTTTTCCAGAAAAATTTTCATCATTTTTCAACATGAAAAGAAGTAAAACTTTTGGTGGCTTGCTCTTTTCCTTCTCACCCAAAGACAGAACACAGAAATGTACTGACACTACAGCAGGGTCTGCAAACTTTTTCTGTCAAGGGCCAAATCATAAATATTTTTGGCTTTGTGGGCCACATGGTCTCTGTCACAGCCGTTGAGAGGCAGCACAGACAACATGTATATGAATAGGCATGGCTGTATTCCAGTTGAACTTTACTTACACAGATTGGCAATGAGCCAGATTTGGCTGTGATGTTCATATAGTTTGCAGACCTCTGCCCAAGAGCAGCAGTTTTCAGCTAAATATGAGAATCAGAAAACATCTATCCACTTTTCTCTCAGTTTATCTTCGAGGATAATATCCATATCCAAGGTGACCTTCTATCCCTTATGTGACATTAAGATGAACAGGAAGACTTTATTCGAGGCCAGCTGAATCACTGGTAAATTTATTTCAAAATTTTATGTAAGCGAATTTGAGCCCCTAACTTAGCAATTGTTTTTATAACATTCTCAGTTTCAGTGTGTCCCACATAGGCATGAACCATATATTATAATTTGCAAATATGTCTGTGCACATTATGTATGTCTCTAACTTTGGGTGCTTACATGTCTTATTCTGGAAGCTTGGGACTAGATACCATTTACTTACTCTCTCTTCTTTTTTTTGAAGGGCAAGTTTGGTAATTCAATAGAGATCACACATATTTTTGTACTGTAGTCTAGCTTTTTCAGACTTAAACCCAGTTCAGTTTTCTAGCTTTTATACCTAATTATAGCCAGTGTTTTGAGAAATGCTGATCAATTTCTAAGAGTAGTGGAGTGTCCTACGATACTTGAAATCTTGCCCTGATTCTGCTACTCTACTGTAAGGGCTGGAGAATATTTTTGACTTTCCTTTTATTACCATTCCACACTGGAAGATCAATTAGTAGTTTTGCCAGTGCGTTTGTTTTTATTGCTGTAATACAGAAATAATTATCTGCGTCTTGCTTTTACAGCTCTGAGTGCCATATTCTTGGGCATCAGGAGGGCCCAGATGGCAACTTTAGCAGACATTGGAAATAAACTGGCTCATTTAAAAGCAGGAGATTGCATCTAGGAAAAGTGGTATCATGTTTTAGATATATTCCTGAAATCATGTCTACACACAGCTGACACACAGTTATCTGAACCAGAGTGAGAAGAGAGATTATATGCATCAATGTCCTCCACAGGAAATCCTGCATTTTGTCTTAGGCACTAGTTTTGACTTCTTCTTTTCTGATATACAAAGTCTACTAGAGTGGACTTGGGTCTAACGTGATGAGTTAGCTGAAGCAGACTGAGGCATTTTGACTGACCTCAAGGTAGACAGTAATCACTGGCTGAAGGGCAAATGCCACTGGCTGGGTCAGCTGTTAGTACTGGAAGGAGATCGGATTGAGAGTGATGCTGAGATTTCAAACACCTTTCTTTCCTACCTTCCTGCTGGTGGGGAGGGCAGAACAGTTAGGACTTGAATCCTGAGTTGGCAGTTTACTTACTGTGAGGAGGTGATGCTTGAGTCAGGGCTGCACAGGGCAGATGGAGCAATGAATGGAAAGAGATGGTGGCCAAGACAAAGCAAGGAATTTGCACGAGCTGAAGTCCGGTGTTCCACAGCAGGGATGGCAGGAGATAAGGGTTGAGAGGCAAACAGTGAAAACGAGCCCCCCTGAAATGGAGTTCCCCTGCCGAGTTCAGGATTAACCTCTCTGTCCAAAGCTTTATTCCCTTTCTTGTCCCACCCCCGTTCCCCTCAGGATTGAGGACAATCAGAGAAAAGGAGGGCTTAAAACTGAGCAGGACCCTGTAGTGATTTTCCGAATACAAAAGCCCCTCTGTGTTCCCTGTCTATAGTTTGTAGAAAAAAGGCTTTAGTCCCCTAGGCTTTCCCTGAGTTCCAAAGAGGAGACTCAAGCAATTATTAATTAAGGATATGAGGGAATGCAGAAACAAAGGAAAAGCAGTCAAGCAAGAAAAGTAATGATAGCTTAAACAATGGTTGGGTGATCAAACAGCCCTAGTTCCTCCTCAAGGGGTATAGACAACAATCTGATGCATATCTTTGAGTAATTTTGCAGACACTAAGTCCCTTATCCAGATGGAGGATGGTCACTTCATGCTGACCACAAGCACATAGACCCCAGACCGGTTGGAACCAGAGAGTTGACGATTAAGATTCCTGAAACATCACCCTTGTTACCTCACCACCAACCAATCAGAAAAGAGTCCATGAGCTACAACTCTCACCCTAACAGTTGCCTTTAAAAACTCTTCCCTGAAAATCCTCAGGGAGTTGAGGTCTTTTGATCACGAGCTGCCCATTCTCCTTGCTTGGTGTCCTGCAATACACATGACTTCCCTTCACCACAAGTCAGTGTCAGTAGATTGACTTCACTGCATGGTGGGGGCTAGCGGACGCCAGTTTGGTTCGGTAACAAAGGGAGGCTAGGAAATCTATTTATTCCAGGTTGCAGTGTGCTCAGCTAGAAACTGGGGTCTGTTACTAGGTCAGAAAGAGAGAACAGGTATTTAGGAGGCAATTAGCCATGTCTTCCACCAGGTTCAACAGAGTACATCATGTTTTTCCCTCACTGTTGGGAGGTACTCTGATAACTTGAGTTAAGGTGTTCATTGTATTTGTTTAATGTGTATATCTAATTAACATATACATGATTATCTAGCCAGTAATTAGACACTACTGGACTGCTGCTTTTACAAGAAAGAAAATACAAGTCATTTGAATTCTCTTCCACAAAAATTAAACCCTTTTCTAATAATCAGTTTAAAAAACTGTTGTCTGCTTCTACAGGATACGCCCAGGAAGAATGGCTACAAAGGCTTCTAAAAAGGAAATATTTAAGTAGCTGAGGGGTACCTAACCTCCAAGAGAAATTTCCAGGTAGTTTCTTCCCTCAGGCTTTTGCTCAAATGTCACCTTGTCAGCAAGGCCTTTCCTGACTACCCGACTTAAAATAACAGCAGTCCCCCCTCCCCACACCCCTCTGCTTGCTTCATTTTCTCTGCACCATTTATCACCATGCTTGCTTGCTTGCTTATACAAGGGGAGTGACTTGGAGGCAGGTGGTTTGTGATTTTGTTCACTATTGGTGAACTGGATTGCTGAAAACGGTCCTTGGTGGTCTTTGGGTTGTCTGACCATTAAACCAGCTGGAAGCAGAAGATCCTTTTTACACAATGGCTTCATGAGGCTGTTGTAGCCATTTTGTGACCCTGAGGCAACAGTCTCTGAGTTTGAGGAGAAAAGGCAATATGTTAAAGGTGGCCATGTGGAAGGCTGGAAAAAGATCTGGTCCTAAGGCCACCCCCGAGAAGCCAGACAGCTTTCTTCTAAACTTCTCGTTATGTATGAGAAAGAGAAAGACAGACCCTGACATCTGGGAACAGGCCTGGTGCTACAAGCTCAGCTTTGGTGTTCTGCTGGACATGAAAAATTTCACAGAACACCACCATCAGACAGGGCCACCTTGTGACCTGATGGATCAAGGCAAAATAAAGACCCCTCCTGTAAACTTGTCAGTGGCCACGTGGAGAGGTGGGTGACTGGGAGGAAGAAACTTTCCTCAGTTCTTCATGTTCCTCTGGCTGGTCTGAGAATTAAATTGACACGAGGAGATTAACAGGAGTAAAGAAAACAAGTTTAATAACATGATTACATGAGAGAGACCCAGAGAAACAGTAACGTTCCAAATGGCTGAAGCCCTCATCTTAAATGTCATCCTCAGCTAAAGACAAAGAGGGTGTTGAGGTTACCAGGAAAAGCACAGTAAACAAGGGTAGGTTTGTGATGCAGACTTGTGGTTGCCTTCTCCGTTGATAAGAATTTCTAGCGATTTGGTCCTTCTCTTCCAGGTACTGTCAGGGAGATACCTAATAAACGGAGATTTCTTTTACAAATGTAAATGATTCTTACGAAAGGGTAACTCCTACTTGCTTTCAGAGTTTTTTCCATGTCTGCAGCTTCTTAGAAAATAACCAGCTAAAAATAATATTCCAAAGAGACACGGTTTGGGGGGCCACTATTTGAGAATATGGGATTGTGACTGCAGACATGGAGTGGGGGAGGTCTGCAAGTACAAGGATTAGGCGTGTGGTGTGCTTGGGAAGTGTGTAACAATGCAAAGGGCATGGAGCAGCGTTTAGGTATCACCAGGAAGACACGAGGCTGGAGGGACGTTTGTCTTTGAGGTCATAGGTGTGGACAGAGTGTGAGCAGGTCTCTGAATCTGGGCTGAGGGGGACAGCAAATAGGATACAGGGCATCTGCGAGACCCTGAGTCAGTGCGTGAGAGTAGTGGGAATCGGGTAGGAGGAATAGAGCGGTGCGGGATGTCTTATTTCTGAACTGCCCGGAACTGCGAGGATTGCTGAGGTCCCTGGGACGCCTTTGGTCAGCCACCCACAGAGAACGTGGGCGAGGCTCAGGTTCAAAGCCCTACCGTGCCTGGCTCCACGGCGCGCCAGGCGGGGAAGCAGCGCGGAAAGGCTGGACCCGGTGGGTCGGGGAGAGGCGAGGCTGCAGAGGGGTTCCCGAGGGCCACCTCGGGCGCTCAGTGTCGAAGAAGAGGGTGTGGGCTCAAGTTCAAAGCCCGCCCCGCCCGCAGGGCCCAGCGCTGAGCGCACGGCGGGGCGGGCGTGGGGAGCGAGGCGGCGGGCGCGCGGTTGCTAAGCCGGGCGCCCCCGGAGACGTTGCCGGTGGCTGTCGCTGGGCGCGGCACAGGGCGGGCGGCGGGAGGGGACAAGGAGAGAGGGCGGCGCGGAATCGTCGCCGTTCGCGCCGCGCCCGCCCCGCCGTCGAGCTGCGGCCCCGCGCTCCCGCCTGGCGCCCGGCGTCCCGCGCCCCGGCCTCCGCGCCATGCCCGCCGCCGCGCCTGCCCCGAGCCCGCCGCCGCCCCCCCCAGCCCGGCCCGCCCCTGGCTGTCCGGCTCGGCCAACCCCGGGTAAGTGCCCTGCTCTCCGGCGTCCACCAGGTCCCGGCTGCCGCCGGGGTCGGGGGTCTGGGGGCGGGATGGGGTGGGAAGCCGTTCTGTCGCCCGGCCTCGAGACCCCGCTGGGTGCGCGGTGGGATGCGCAGTGCCAGCCCCGCGGTGGTGCCCGGAGCGCGTTGTGTGTGCGCGGGTGTGTGTGTACGCGCGCTCGCGCTCGCGTGTGCGTTCACACCAGCTGAAACGCGGGGTTAACGCTGTCCGAAGCTGGGTTCCTCTCCCTCACTGACCCCCCCGGGCCTGCCTGGGAAACACGTGGGCGTCCTGCCAAATGCAGTGGGGCTTCGGGAGAGGGAAGGCGCCCGCGAGGCAGCCGGCGTTTATTGAGGATGTCAACGTTTCAGGTGCTTTGCCTAGAGTTGACCTCATTTCGTCCTGTCTACAGACCTGTCAGGAAGGTTGAGTTATCCCCATTTATCAGATGAGAAAACAGAGGTCCCAGAACTCATGGCTTGCCCGAGGTCCCATGGCTTGATACCGGTGAAGCTGGGATTTGAACCCAGGTGTCCACAGCTCTCTGACCCAGCTAAAGGAAAGGAAGCTGTCCCTAGAACTAGATAAAGAAACATATAAAAGAACTAAAGACTATCGGGAAAAAGGCTAAAACATTTGGGAATTAATAGAAAAAAAAAAAAGAGTTTGTAAACTATCCCATCAACTAGGACTGCACTTAAGTGCTTTCCGTTTCTGGCTCTGGGGGCGAGGTGCTGTGAGGTGGGGAGGAGACTGTCCCAGTGCTGGGTGGAGGCATCTGGGGACACCTTTTCTGAGTAGCCACCTGCTGGGAGGGGAGGATGAGAAGTTGAGGAGAGAACTCAGTTGTGATTTATCCCCAACAGTTAATCATCCCTCCATCTTACCCCTCTCCCTCTTCATTCCCTTTCCTTTCCTCCTCTCCTTTCCCTCTCCTCCTTTCCCTTCTCCTCCCCTCCCCTCTCCTCCCCTTTCCTCTCCTCCCCTTGATGTATTGTCCAAGATAACAACTGTCAGGTTGAAGCTGGGTCCTACCTTTCTGATTGTCTTGGCATTAGGTGCCTTGATGATTGTGTTAGGAGCTGTCAAGTTAGTCACTGCTTACAGAGGTGGTCAACTGGGCTAGTATTGAGCTACCAATCACCAGCACAATGAATGGGGCATCTGGAATAGTGGCCAAGCATTGTACTCATCCCTAAGGGACAAGGTAACAAGAAGCTAGGACCCCAGGAGGCAAAAAAAAAAAAAAAAAAAGAGGAAAAGAATGTTGTGTTTGCCTGGCAGCCCAACTTCAGAAAAGCATTTCAATTTAATATTAGGTGGGGAGGTATAGCTCAGTGGTAGAGTGCATACTTAGCATGCACAAGGTTGTGGGTTCAATCCCCAGCACCTCCACTGAAAAAATACCAAATAAATAAACAGATGAATAAACCTAATTACCTTTCCCCCCAAAAAACAAAACAAAACAATCTAACATGAGATTGCTTTGGGTGGTGCCAACAAATGCTTCACTGGAGAAAGAACAGAGGCTAAACATGGTTTCTGAAAGATGCTCTGTAACTCATTCCATCAAGGTTTGAAAGGGCTTTGAACTGTGTACTTTTATGATGAGCTAAAAAAATGTGAGAAGGGAAAGAGTCCCTGCATGCAAACCCCGTGAGGTCTCAGAATGTGGGAGGCAGAGTCAGCGTTATCATGACCAGGCTTTTGGGAGAAAGGACTACTGGACTCTGGACTGTCACAGGTGCTTCAGTGCTACACCGTGTCCCCTCGGAGGTCTTTGCCCTCTTCGTGCACACTGGTGCCCTGGGTGCTTTCACTCCCGACTGCCAGCCCCTCCTGTCTGTTGGAGGAGGACCCTGGGCCTGCTGGAGTCGGCTTGGTCTGTAGGAGCTGAGAACAGGGAGTGTCTGGAAGTTGCCATCTCCCTGGGGGCAGCCCCTAACCAGTGGTTGATTGATGCCAGCATGTAAATCGTCCCGCTCCCTTGTCCTTGACTGGGACACATTTTGTCTCCAGAAATCCACTGTGGAGTGGTGTCACACTGGCTTCCATGGGTCTTTGCTGGGCTTGCTTCTCTTTTTGGCCTGACGACTTCACTCAGCAGGCAGTTTTTTCCTGGGAATACTTCCTAATAAAACAGTTTCCTAGGAATTCCTTTCTTAGGGTCTGATTCTTGGGGACCCAACAAACACACCAACCCTTTCTCACACTTAACATTTCTTTCCTCCCATGATATCCAAGAAGGGCTGTGCCATTGGTACCCGGCTGCCTGTGCGAGCCTGCAGAGAGCCTTGGTGTGAATTCGCACACGGTGCCTCCTGGCAGATGGAGTCCCGTGCCCAGGCACAGGCTTAGCAAGCAGGGGTTCAGTGTCCATCAGTCCCATCTGGGTGCCTCCGGCAGTGCACACTTGTGCTGAATGGGTGGCACGGTGCATGGGCGTAGTACTCAGAAAAACAAAACAAAATGAAGAGTTGCTGCATTGTCCCAAGATCTCACTCTTGGCTTCTCTCATCCCTCTTTTAACCAGTTCAAGGGAAATTTCCCTCCCATGTCTTCTGAAGTATTCGAATATTGCAGGCAGATGTGTTGCTTTTCTCTGGTTACATGTGGAGTTGGTTAAATGTCTTAGCCTCTCTCTAAAGCCAGTAAAGAGAAGGAAAGGGCTTTCTTGGCCAGTGGAACCACAATACCACAGGTACTACTGGGCCAGGGAGGGTGGGGGCCGTCTCTGCCAGCCTGACCTCCCAGGGGGCCTCTGCCCTGACAGGGAGGTCATTGTGAGGGGCTTGGATGGGCTGCGTTAGTCGGAGGCTCTTGCCTGATGATGTTTCCTTTTCTTGCATCCAGGGGGCCATTGTATCTGATACCCAGAGTTCCTCACCGTTTCATTTGGTGACCTCATGTTTCTATCTAAATTTGGCCCATCTGGTGGTAAAACAGAGCCCCTTTTGAAGATGAGTATGCGGGAGAGTTCTTTGGAAAGGATATTTTTAACTGTCTGGTAATGTAGGTCAAAAGAGGGAGAATGGAAGGGTGGAGCAGAGGACATCTGTCCTGGGAGTCAGAGTTCTGTTCCACGCCCAGACGTCTGAGGCTCCCTGGTGACCTGGGGCAAGTTATTGAACTTCTCTGGGAACCTCAGTGTTTTCCCCTTTCTTTACTTAATCATAAGTATTCAGCCATCCTCAGAGAGTTGTTTGATGATCAAGAGGGAAATATTTTCATTGACTCATGAAATGATTATTGAGCAAGTCCATAAAATCCTTCCCAGGGAGATCTGGCAGCGTCTTGGGGACAGTGGCGTATGTGGAGGGATGGTGGTGTCAGAAGTAAGTGATGGAACAGAGAGAAAATACTGGTTCGGTGGCTGTGTGATGGGGCATGGAGGTCTCCAGAGCTGGTCTTGAAGGCTAAGGGTCCACAGAACTTAGCATATGGCAGGGTGCTGTGTAGTGTGTGGTGATGTGGGTTAGAACTCTTGAGTCCAGCGGAACTGCCTTCAAATCCTGGCTCTGACTCTTCAAAGCCCTATGATGGTGGTCAAGGTGACCAACCAGCCTGAGCCTCAGTCTCCTCATTGATAAAGTGGACATGATGGAATTGTTCTGAGGACTGAGTGATGGAAAGCTCTTTGCAGACATGATTACAAATACAAAGTGTTGTTATTAAAGTTACCTTTCAGGATGAAGAGATTCTGTTTGGGCGTCTTGGGCCAGTGCTTCTCAAAGATTATTGCGCATATGAATCACCTGGGGCACCTTTCTAAAATGCGGATTCTGAATCAGAAGTCTGGGTGGAGCCTGAGATTCTGCTTTTCTCACTAACTTTTCAGTTCTTAAGTGTGGACCGCTGCCTCTCCAGGTAAAGTCTGAGTCCTTCATGGGGGCTGAAGAGCACTGTTTGGGGAGAGGATAGGGATGGCTCAGGCTTCCTAGGCAGGTCTGGCCTGGGACTGGGGCAGAGAGAGCTGAAGCTTGCTGGGCTTGCTGCTGTTGGATAAGATGTTTACTCTGGAAGAAGGGGAGGTAGTGGATTTAACTCAGCTTCCTTCAAGTGCCTTAGGACCAGTCCCCTGGAGGAAGCTCTTCCTGGCCAAATAGCCCAATGCTGCCTACTTCTCCTGCATGCTGGTCTTGACAGTGTGGAGATGAATAAGCCACTGACCCTGCCACGGTGTAGATGGGGATGGGGTGGGGACAGGCATGCATACCTGTAATTATTACGTGTTAAGATAAGCACTCTGTAGAGTTCATGGGTAATGGCTATGGGGGTAAGAGGGTTGGAAAAGGGAGGAGAATGTCCTGGTGGTAATTATATCTGAACTGGGTTTTGAAGGATGAATCACAGTGATAGGCTGGAGAGCAGGGCAGAAGAGTATAAAGAACAGCCTTCTAGGATTAAGGAACAGCATGCGCAAAGATAAGGTGTCATGCAACAGGCTGGTGTGTTCAGGTCACTGAACTTAAGAATTGTTTGGAGCACAGAATATGATGGGAAGAGCTTGGTTCAGGGAAGTAGATCTCCGTTCGTGAAGATGTATTAGTCAGGATAGGCTAAGCTCTGCTGCAGTAACAAATCAACTTCATCATTCAGTAGCTTAACCCAACCACGGCCACTTCTCACTCATACTGTGTGTCCTTCATAGGTCATTGGAGGATCATGTTGACAGAGCTTTCTCATCTTACAGACACACCATTTGGAAAAATTGGTTTATGGAGTCACCAGTGCAGTAGGAGATTGTGGGAGAGCTGATCTCTGGCTTTTCCGTGCTTCAGTCTGGGACGGATGCATTGTTATGCCACAGACCATTGGCCAGAACCAGTAGTGAGGGGGCTGGGGAAGCGATGCAGGGTGTGTGGATGGGAAGTTTAGAGAACATCACTGTCTCTCCCACATATACCTTGTTATGTAGCTTAAGCCTCATTCTGAAGGCCAGAGCTTTTCAAATGGAAGTAACGTGAATTTCTTTCAAGGAAGAAAAGTCTTATAGAGTCTAGTGGTGGCCTGAATTATTTTTATTATGGTGCAATTCAAATATGGAATAGCCCTAAATATGTCTAAACTCTATATTTAGAGCTCTCCTATGACCGTAAAACCAAAACAAATATACAAATAAAATGTCAACACAGCTACAAATCGAGTAAATTCAGATTAACTGCATGAATTTAACATGATGGATGAAGTCATTTTTGCTAAAACTAGATCATTGTTTCTGGGTCTAAAAAATAATGTTTGGGATGCTGTGTGCCACAACACATAAGTTGGATGATGGCTTAATTCCCCCCTCAGTTTCCTTTGGGTTTATTAAGTCTGATTTGTTGCTTTCTCTTTAACCTGTGATAATTAAAATAATAGTAATATTTCTTTTTGCCAATGACATCACCAGTGCAAGAATACAGACAGTGGAATTATGTGGCCTCACTTGGTCACAATATGTTGGTTTGGATGGTCCAGAATATGTTTCTATTTATTTTCTTTCTTTTTTTTTTTTTTTTTGTAATTAATGGAGCTACTGGGGATTGAACCCAGGACCTCATGCATGCTAAGCACACGCTGTACCGCTGAGCTATACCCTCCTTCCTGATTTTCTATTAATAATCTTAAAAGAGATAATCATTAAAGTGAAAGCACAAAGTTAAACAAAAAATATTTTTGGAGAACTTGTGAACCCTGTAGAATATGTCTGAGGATTCCCCCAGAATCTGAGAAACAGGTGGAAACCCACTGGTGAGTTTAGCTGGTGTGGGGGGAGAGAGTTGACCAACTTGATGCTTTAGAGCCATCACTTTGTCCAGGTGTGTGGGAAGGCCAGAGATGGTTCAGGTCCAATATGCTGAGGGTGGACGTTCAAGCAGGAAGTAGTTCAGGGAATGGAGAGGAGGTGCCCACTTTGAGAGACATTTAGGAAGTGGGATCCCCAGGACTTGGAGATGGAGGGGAGGAGTCAAGGCTGGCTCTTGGTTGCGGGGATCGGGCAGTTGATGGAGCCACCGACCAGCGGGAGGACCACACGGGTCCACGGGAGGAACAGAAGAGCTTTAGGCCAAAGCTGTGTTCAGCCATATTCACCACCCCACCTCTTCTAACTGGCTTGAGCCCTCTAGAACCAGTTTCTGAGGAAATGTTGCATCTTGTGGTGTTTTTTTTTTTCTCTCCAGGACATTTACTTAGTGTTCATTAGACTATTCTGAGTGGCTTTGTTAGCCTTTCTGCTTTGCCTGCTCCTTCTGTCCTGTTGTCAGGGTTCTGGCAACGTTTTGCCCGATTGAGCGTACCTTTGTCTCCTATATATTGTGAAAAATACTAGAGAAGATGGCGAATGGTTCTGAAGTTGAAGCCATCATCCCAGAGGCTGTGAGATTAGTTACCTGCCTTCAGTTTTTAAGAGCACCAGCAATCAACTTTCCACTCTGTTTTTTGTAGAGAGAGTTTCAAAATTCTACGAGGAGAGATCGGACTCGGTGCCAGTTAAATGGTCTCTAGGTAATTATGTGAGGAGTATGGAAACTGCAGTTTGGGGAAGCGGAGGGCAGAGGGCACAAGGCCTCACAGACACACAGACAAAAATGTTCCAAAAACACATCTGTGGTGGTTAGAGTGAAATCTTGTGTTCATTAAAGTTTTTGCCCTTAAGTAATTAAAAATGTAATATATTATTTCCTCTGTCTATGAATTTTTTTTTGGATTCTTTTTTACTGAAGTATAGTTAGTTTACAATGTGTCAATTTCTGGTGTACAGCATAATGTTTCAGTCATACATATACATACACATATTCCTTTTCATATTCTTTTTCATTAGAGGTTATTACAAGATATTGAATATAGTTTCCTGTGCTATATAGCATAAACTGGTTTATCTGTTTTATATATAGTAGTTCGTATTTGCCAGTCTCAAACTCCTAATTTATCCCTTCCCACCCCCTTTACCCACTAGTAGTCATAAGTTTGTTTTATATGTCTGTGTGTCTGTTTCTCTTTTGTACCTAAGTTCATTTGTGTCTTCTTTTATAGATTCCACATTTAAGTGATATTATATGGTATTTTTATTTCTCTTTCTGGCTTATTTCATTTAGTATAATAATCTCCAGATCCATCCATGTTGCTGCAAATGGCATTATTTTATTCTTTAATGGCTGAGTAGTATTCCATTGTATAAATTTACCACATCTTCTTAATCCAGTCCTCTGTCAATGGACATTTAGGTTGTTTCCATGTCTTGGCTATTGTGAATGGTGCTGTTATGAACATAGGGGTGTGTGATTTGTATGTGTGAATTATTAACCTAACACACCATCTGGAGGAAGTAATGAGAGCAAGCTGCCCAGAGTGGCTTTCTCCCTGCTGGTCCTCACGCATGACAAACTTCCACTTGTCTCTTGGCCCCTGCATAGTCATCACCTTCATGGAAGCACCTCCGAGGCCCTCCAGGGACACCTGTAGCCTTCCCTGCTGTACCTCTTTGTAACTTTTGATAAATGGTTTGTAAGTGAGTGCTTACCAGTCAGCTCCAGGGACCACACACACATGACTTCAGGACAGACACCCTGTCTTTTCACTTTGGGATTCCCCTAAATAGTGGAGCATGTTTCCTACCAGCCATCTCCACACCCACGAGCTAGTCCAGGGCACCCTTCAAGGAGCATCTTTGGACCTCAGGGCAGGTTGGAAGAGCAGATCTCCCAGCCATAATATCCCCGGTTTACGGAGTATCTTTCCAGGAAGGGTTTGGATGAAGCTGGTTGTTCAGTTTAGTTCAGATGTGTTGATTTCAGGCTGGCTACAGCCAGAGTCCTCTGGAGCTTGGGTCTTTACATCGGTGGCGAGACAGTGGGTGCTCTCTAGATAGCCACGTGCTTCTGTTCTTTAGCAGATGCTTTCCATCCCTGTCCACAGTCCCCGTTCTGACGCTTTCCCTGAAGTCCTCTGCAGCCTATTTGGGGGCTTTCTCTGGCTGCAGGGGCATGGTTGGCCTATTCTTGGGGAAAGCCAGAAGTGCTGGGCAGTTAATGCTCCTGCGAGCCGCCCTGAACCACTGGTGAAGGGGAATGGGTGGATACATATCACAGGTTCCTCCCCCCTGGTGGGACCACCCCTGGGCACACTCTACCCATTCTGCCCTGAGCTTCCCAGCAGAACGCTGCCCAGGCTGCCCACAGCAGTAACCCGCTCACTCACACAGCTGTACTGCCTCATTTCTTCAGTCTCCTCTAGTACGTCCCAGGATCACCTCCTCAATAAACCCAAATCTTGCCCCAGGATCTGCTTTGGGGGAGAGTCCAACCCAAAAGGGTCTTGGGGCCACTGGACTGTGGGTGGAAGTGCTTTCTCCTGAAAGCAGGTGGGAGCCAGGGCACTGCCATTGTGTCCCCCACCACTGCAGCGATGTTGGAGGACCTGAGATGTAGGAAGGCTGCTCGGTCCACATGGAAATTCATATGCGCAAGAACTTTTATTACAGTAGCCACTGAGTTTCTTGGCCTTCACTGGTTGAGGCACCTACCTATCTGACACACAACATCAGCTCTGTCCCCTTCGGATGCCGGTACTTAAGTCCATCCATCCTATGTTTCTCCATTCTGTTCTGATACATGAGAACTCTTGAGATTGTTTTTACCTGAGATCTCCTTTAGTGTCTCTAATTTCCAAACTTATTCTCTCTTCAGGGGCTTGATTAATATTAAAGTAAAATTTATTTATGTTTTTCTCTGGCTTTTTACCTAATTCATCTGGACTTTATTTTGGTATATACTTGTCAAATAAAAATCCAAGTGCATCTTATTTCCAAATTATTATCTAGTAGTTCCAATATTGGGTAAAAATTACTCTTCCCTTCCCAGTTACTTTGTAACGATCTATTATGGTACATTAAATCCCCATGTGAAGTAGTATCTCTTTTGGGGCTGCAGTTTTCTTTTTCCTTAAATTCAGCTATTTTTGTGTAAGTACCAAGATGTTGTAATTATAGCTCTCTTATGTATTTTACAACCTTCATTACTCATTTCCCTCCTGTCTGTCTTCAAAAATTGCATGAGTGCTTACACTGCATCAAACCTACAGATTCCAGTTGGGAAGAACTGATACGTTTAACTTACTAGGACTTTACGTTCTGGAGTGGAGAGGTGTTTAAATGGATCTTCGATTTCCTGTCTCAGTTTTGCAGTTTTCCTTACGTTGATCTTAGACATTTTTTGCTAACCTTATTCCTAGGAATTCTATGCACGTTGACATTATATATGTTCTTACTTTTAAAATTATATATTCCAACTGATTATTGCTGTTTTCTAGGAAGGGGGGTCAGAGTAAGCAAATAGATACATCCTAGAATTGAAATAAATTCAGGGATGGAGAGAAGGTGGGATAGAGAGAAAAGGTGTGCAAAGGAGTTGGGCATGTGGTAACAGTCATTGGCCCCCACCCACAGTCCAAGCGCAGATTTCCAGATGCCATGAAATGAGCTGCTTGGGTTCATTGTGTGTTTTCTCTTTGAGACATAAAGCTCTCATGAATTTAAAACTTGCTTGTAGGTGTCTCTGACTGGTCCTAAACATCACTAGTCTGAATGTCATAGTCTTCTCTTCAACAGTTGACACTTGTTAGTAATAACATGTTTATATTTCGAATCTGGATAATAAAAGATGACATCAGAAGATGCCAACAGTGGCACTAAAGACAGGTCTGACAGTTAATGTAAAGCAAAATAAAAGGACATCACAGCCCTGGTCAGGGTCTCAATGAGGTAAGAAAACCAAAATCACTGGACAGATTAAAAAGAAAAAAGGAACAGGAGGAACCCAAGGACACTAGATTGAAGCTCCTTTTTCTTTGTGCACTGGCTGCTGGAACTTTTAGTGCTTTTTCTTTAATGCCACTAACATTAAATTTAGAATTTCAAGGAATTGATCATTTTCTACAAGAACGGTAAAACTGAAGAGGTTTACTGGTTTTGAAGATGGTATTTTCCAAAGATGTTCTTTGGCCTGAAAGGAAAACAACTCCACACTCACATTAAGCAGAAATGGGGAATAACTAAAACAAAACAAAACGAAACAAAACTGAGACCCAGTTGAAAGACCCCTGAGGTTTCCATGTTCTCAGGAATGTTTGTTACTTATTTGTTTGTTTTTTCAGTTGCTTTGTCTACATTACAAAGCAAAGACAGCAGTGGCTGCCTGGTTCTGTGTGTTTAGTTGTGCTTTCTTTATCAGAGCAGAAAGCTTTGTTAAGGGGTTTTCTTAGAAAGGAAAATGGAGTGTTGTGTTGTGGTGGAGAGGGGTGGTTCAGGAGGCAGCCTGGTATCTCTTTATCTTGCCCCAGCTTGTTAGCACGGCCATAAACACAACGTGTGGGCTTTTAAGTGCTCTTTACTGAGGATGTTAACAAAAGGAAAAAACGTACTTGAGGGGTTTTGATTCTATGGGGAGGCGAGAGTGGGGTTTGAATATCTGCCCATCTCAAGGGGGAAAAAAGGAAAGTTTCGTATTTTCCATGCTGCCTTGAGTAACTGTCAAAATTCTCAGCAGTTTCTGGCTAGCTTGCTGTCCCCATCTGGAGGCTGGCATTGTGTTTTTTTAACCTACAATTAACTACTATTCGCTAAGAATTCAAACAGTAATAGTCATATGCTTTCATAGCTTTTTAGGGAACTTTTTCTTAACAGTTCTCACAGTTCTTTTCCTACCCTTGAGAATATCAGCTTTTAGTGTAAAAGTTACAAAATTAGATATTAGGAAATCACTGGTAATCACCAAGAACCATTCTTTCATTCACCCAAATGTATATTTATTGTCTACTATATGCCACTGTGGTAGGCACAGCAATTTTTAGTCAATTTAAATTTTTTTTAATTTCTATTTTTTTTTTGGAGTGGAAGGAGGTAATTAGGTTTACTTATTTATTTGTTCAGTTACTTATTACTAGTTTTTAATAGCGGTACTGGGGATTGAACCCAGGACCTTGTGCATGCTAAGCACACACTCTATCACTGAGCTATACCCTCCCCCCAATCAATTTAAATTTAAATTTAAAATAGCCACGTGTAGCTGGTGGCTACTGTATTAGACACTGCAGAGCCAGAGAGTTGGGGAGACAGAGGTTAAAGCATCAAATAGATGTTGTACCAGCAATAGTAGTAAGTTTCTATGAAGGAGCAAGACAGGTGAGTGAGGGAGACGGAGTGGGTGGAGTCTTCATACAATGACACATGCATGTTCATATATATTGAGAATGGATTGACTGACGGCCTCTCGGACATTAGATCCATCGCAGACCTGAACAAAGGTCAAAAGGATATGTGTGAAAGAAATAGTCTGAAGATGCTCCAGGCATCTCTGGGTCATTAATTTCCTTTTGTTTTTTAATGAAATACGAGAGAAGGGATGCCTTCAAATTCGGAAAAATGCCACAAAGTGCAAAATGCTTAATGCTTGTTCTTTTAAATTTTAAAGGCCTTTCATAATTTGGGGGCAGCAGTGTGGATCTATGTTCCCTAGAAGCAGAACCTGAGATAGGGATTCTCGTGCCTGTGATTTTGGGGGAAGAGCGGTCAGGAGAAGGGAGGTAGTGGAGCAAGGTAAGCAGGGGATGCAGCTAAGCAAAGATGTGGTCCCAGCTGGGAGTTCTGGAGCTTGTCCCACCTTGGGGTAAGGGGTCTTTTGTACCCCTCCCTCTCTCCATCAGTCCGTCATTGATTAGGGGCTGCCCCTGTGAAGGTAGAGTTGGGTACGTAACCTTCTGGGTGGAGTGGCTTCAGTCAACAGAAGGTCATTCCTGGTTGAATTGAGCAGTGGTGGCCCTTTCACAGCCAGCATTCCTTAGAGCTGGTGGGTAAGGGGATCTGGGTGGGCCCCTGCATGTCCATGACTGTGCTGGCCCTATCGCATTGTGATGACTGAGTAGCTTTAGGTAGATTTGGGGGCAGAAACAGATGAAAAACCCTGAGTACAGGATTGTTTTCATCACCCAGCACATTCTGATGATTGTGAACTCAACTCATAGGCTGTTTTCATGAACGTGACTGTGGATTCATTGGGTTCTTTCCTGCAATACTGTTTATGGCTGGTCTACCACATGCCTGGCATTAGGTCTGGGGGTTTGGAATCTTGCCAAGCAAGGCCCATCTATTTAGTAGACTCCATCCCCATCCCTGAAATGACGTATTTTGGAAGATTCCAAGAGATAGCATTGCAAAGAACCCTGAAGAAGCTTAACCGCAGCTCCTAGAAAAGCCAGAAGCTGCCAAGGTTTACCTCTGTCAAGGCTCTGAAGGCAGCAGTCTTTAAAACATTTGTAAATGGTGCTCTCAAAAGATCTCAATGAAGCACTTGGGCTGTTTAAGGGAACCGTCTAAGTTTCTATACACTGAGGTTGGCTTCTTTTTTTCTCTTTAATTGAAGTATAACCAGTTTGCAATATTGCGTCAATTTTTGGTGTACAGCATAGTGATTCAGTGTATATACATATATTATTCCTTTTCATATTCTTTTTCATTATAGGCTATTACAAGGTATTGAATATAGTTCCCTGTGCTCTACAGTAGGACCTTGTTTATCTGTTCTATACATACTAGTTTGTATCTGCAAATCATGAACTCCCAATTTATACCTCCACCCCACCTTTCTCCCCGGGTAACCGCAAGTTTGTTTTTTATGTCTATGAATCTGTTTCTGTTTTGTAAATAAGTTCATTTGTGTCTTATTTTTTAGATTCCATATATGAGTGATATCCTATGATATTTGTCTTTCTCTTTCTGGCTTACTTCACTTAGTATGACAATCTCCAATTATATCCGTTTCCTGTAAATGAGACTGGCTCCTTAATAGAGGAGCTGGCTTGCCTTGGTGCTGCTGTTGTCAATCTGATTTAACCACAAGGTACTGCGTCCTTGCCATATGCAGGCACCCTTATGCCTGTCATCTTGTTACTGTCTTTTCCACCATCCTGGGAGGTGGGACTGGTGATGGCCATGTAGGCACCGCCAGCAGTGAGGACCGCTGGATCCTCTGCCATCAGAGGTGTAGGTGAGGCCCCTCTTGGCTCTGGCACTCCTGGTGGGTCCTGGGGCCACTGCTGGAGCTTTATGGTACCTGTTGGGTGCAGTCAGGGTCTTGGCACTGTGACTTCCCTACCTTGAAATGAGAGGAAAAGCAAACCCTGTTTTAATTCCCTAAAGGAAGAAAAGTTTATACTTTAATCTGCTTTACCTCAACATCAATCACTCTTTGTTTGGAATCTTAATTCACTTCAGTGAGTTGTTTTTTTTTTTTTTAGATCATCCTGTCTACGGGGATATCAGGGATAAGCTCAGTTGTTTACTGCCAGCTGCAGGAACACTGGGTGACTTCCTTCTGCCCTGTTGGGATGCTGGCTGGCTTAACAACTAGGGCAGAGCTAAACTGAGGCCACTTTGCTTAGGTATTGACACCCATTGATGAGTCTGAGTCCTCCTCCATTTCCTCTGGATGATTCTGTGAGCTTTGCTTTTACTCCATGATTACAAATGATATCCCCAAAACATGTCTGAGCCATTGTTCAAAAGGATTCAGGATCTGTGGAAGAATTACTTCAGTTCTTACAAAATAGCTGTGTGGCCTTGGGCTACTTGTTTACCCTCTCTGGTGTACAGTTATGTCTAAAAATTGAGCATGTTGGGCTACTGGCCCTTTCAGTTCTAATGTGCAAAGATTTTCAGCCACACAGCTTTTCCGTCTAACATGTGTCTCCTTAAAATCCTCCTTTGCATCTTTCTCAGTTTGTATTCATAGCATTGCTTTTGTTTACAAAGGATGCATATTTCAACATAAGCAATTTCTGAGAATTTTTTAGCCAGTAAATTCAATCGATCATGTAATGACCATGTCTTGAATATTTATGTAAAGTTCATCCTCAGTCTGGTATATCTAAACCTCACATAAATAGCACAGTGGAACTACTTAGGTTATTTACTTCTTCTTGCGTGAACTGTGGCAATATGTATCTTCTGTAGAATCCATCCATTTCATTAAGTTGTCTTATTTATTGGCACAAAATTATTCGTGATGTTCCTTTGTTATTATTTTCCATAAGCAGCCCCGGTGTTCTTCAAATGTGTCATTTCTCCTGAATATGAATGAAAACTATATATTTGGGGAGAATATTTCCTCTTAAATTGTTTTACTCACTTGCTGTACTAATTATATATTGTACATGGAGGTTGTCTTACCAAGAAGTTAAAATCATTTAAACACTGCTTTCTAAAGAACCTACAGGCTCTTTACCTCCTCTGTCCTTACGATGATGGACAGCAGAGTTATGTGCCTGCACCACAGATAAGCATCTGACAATGAGAGGTGAGAGTCTGCAGGGAGGCACTGATGGATGGGTCAAATATTCGAAGTGTCTTTACATCAATCTGTGGTCCATCCAACCAAAGCACGGAGACACAGAAAAATGAGATAGATGTGCTCAGTCTCTCTAGAAAAAAGAAGATGGAGGAGTTTGCTTTTCGAATGATTTCTGCAGCCTCACCTGTAGGGAACTGGAGCAAGGTGAAGCTCTGTCCAGCCCAGGTTTGAATTATGACACAGGCTGGTGGAGACCAGGGGGCCGGTGAGGGCCTTGGGGTGTGATAACCAGACAGAAAAAGGAAAATGTGACGTCTTGTAGGCATCAAGTCAGCTGGAGACTGGTCCCAAGGTGGGGTGTACTTTCTTGCTCCCCTTCCAAATAAACCCACCTACAGAGCCTCCCTGAACAGTACTGAGAAAAGCAAAACTCAGCCCAAACCAAGGTTTTTGTGAATTTGTGAGCTGCAGCAGGCTATTCGGATTAAAAATTCAGGTCATGGGAAACAACAGCCCGGCCTGGGAGCTGTGCCGTCTTGGAATTTTACTGAGTGACAGGATACCCCAGGGATGAGATCACGGGTGAGTTGGGGAGTGTTGGGAGGAAACATTAAACCCGGGAGTGAGACTGAAAGATAAGCCATCCCCAGGGGGAGCCTCAGTCAAAGCAAAGCGGTATCACATGTCACAAAGAAGGACACCGTAAGGGACAGGGTGGCATGAGGGGAGGCTTTGCAAACAGTGACACCCGGAGCCTTAGGCAAATAAAGGAGCATCCGGGCTTCCTGCGAAGGAGCCACTGGGAGAGGGGAGAAGGGTTCATCTGGAAGAACATTGGTCGAGAGGAGGTTATTACTGTGGTCACTGGAATGTCTGAGGCCTCACCAGCCCTGGGAGCCAACCAGGCTGTGTTAATATTAATGCCCAGTGTGGAGTCCCAGCAGCCCTGCCTGCTCTCACAGGACCTCAGCCAGCATCCTTGGAGTCCCCAGGGGAGGATGTCACCTGTGCTCAGGTACATCTGGGCTCTTGTTCTTCCTCTAGTGGTGATGTCACTCCTCACATCCCCCTCCCTTGCTGTCTTCCGGCTGCCAATATGTCCCCAGGGTCCCACATTGCCCCCTTCTGCTGTGCTGGGGAAGGCAGGTGGCTGCTTCTCTGCTTACTCTGTTGTCCCTTGTCACCTGGGTCCCAGGGCCTCACACAGTCCTTGATACACGGCTCCTTCAGCGTCCATCCCTAACCCTGTGCTCCAGGGATTGGAGGGCAGGGCACATGTGCCAGGCTGTCCCCTCATTTGTCCTTGCCCCTCTGCCTGATCTCCCAGATGCCCATGATGCCTGGATGCAAAACACCTCCTTTCTCCTCCTTGGCCCATTCCCTTCCTGCCCATCTGGCAACAGGTGCAAATAGGTCCCAGCACTGGAGAAATAACCCCAGCACCAGGCCACTGGCCAACCCTGGATCCCAGTTTGGATTCGGTTGGGTCACGCTGTCACGCTTACAGGGTTAATCAAATATATATATACTAGTTCAAGGACCTTCTGTTCTCTCTCGCCGTGGTCTGCTTATTTTGGTTCTACTAACCAGTTTGATGAAGTAAGAGACAGTCTAAAACTTCTCAAACTTGAATGGGCATCAGATCATCTGGGGATCTTGTTACAGTGTAGAATCTGACTCTGCAGATCTGGAGCAGGGTCTGAAATTCTGCATCTCTAACAAGCTCCCAGTGGATACTGATGCTACTGGTTCACTTTGGGTGGTCAAATTCTAGATCACACCGCTCACCCCCATTTCTGTTGGCTGTACTTAAACAAAACCCTTTGGCAAGGAAATCATGACTGGACTTGGTGTTTCATTGCACTGTTCATGTCATGTTTTGATTACCTAGCACATATCACTTATTCTCATTATAGGAATAAAGATACTTTTAAAATTTGTTATAACACTGCTTTAAGGAAGCAGTGTATGGGTCACTTTTAAATTGCATATGGTTGACCAGCACTCCCAGAAAGACACTCGGGAATTTCTCTCTAACTTTGCTTCTCAAAATGTGGTCCATGGGCCAGCAGCATTGGCATTACCTGGGACCCTATTAGAGCTGCAGAGTCTCGGCTCCACCCTAGATCTGGACTGACTGAATTCGGACTGGCACTTTAACACAGTCCCAGGTGGTGTGTGTGCAGATTAGCATTTGAGAAGCCTTGCCCTATAGAACATAAGAACATCAGAACACTGGAAATTGGGGCCTCTGGTTTTGCCATTTGAGCGGGATGCTCAAAATCAGAGACAACAGGAAAAGTTCATATTTTGGTCATTGGTCCTCTGTCCTGGGGTGACCTGGGATGTCTGGGGAGAAAGGAGAATACCTTCTGGCTTGCGTGGAGCATGAAAGTTCTTCAGACAAAATAAAACCAGTGGAGGAGGAAGTGGGAGCTGTGATGTGACGGTGAGATGGGTCATATATGCGGGCCCAGATCAGGGTGAGCAGGAAACTGAGGCAGGGAGGATGAGAATTATTGAGGGGGTCAGAGATGAGCTTTAAAAATGAGGAAAGACATGCAAGCTTGTTCACTTTAGAATATCCTTGTAAACAACAGAGGCCATACATAAATGCATCACAATTTCAAGGCAGCTGGGACAGTAAATTTCATCTTTAAATCAGCGAGTAGCTTAGGAAAAGTCTGTCGGGCATGTGTTGTAACAAGGACTAGCAAACATCCCTTACTGAGACCGTATGGGGCTCTTGTGCCAATATGCTGGGAGGCACTTGGGAAATTGGCATGAGTTGGTCAGCAGATAAAAGACAAGCCAGAGCAGGGGCACTTCTGAGGTGACAGCGGGAAGAAATCTTTTTAATTACTGCTTCTGATGTCTCGGTTGTTGTCCTGCTGATAATCAAGAAGATGAGGTAGTGATGGTGTTAATTACAGACTGAAATGTCATTAGCAATGGCAGGCAATAAATAGCTCGATATTTCACTTTATTACCTTACCTTTATTAATTGCCCCAGTTTTGATCAGTATAGATGTTGGCCAGTCTTCCTAACTACATAACTATCAGTTTTAAAGCTTAGTGAAAGGCTGCATTCCAATTTTTTATTCGTTTAGGAAACCCTCCTTGGGATGTTTGCATAATCAAATGTAAGTTCGCAAATGTAAGTTCGCAAATGTTTCTCCTGCCTCCTATTTGCATCTGAGTAAAATGAGTTTGTTCTCAAACAGCCCTTGGAAAAAGCCCAGGATAAATGATTACTCAGTGAAAAGGAAAGTGATTTCAGCCAGTCCTGTTCTATCTGCCACAGAAGAATGGAAGTGAATTCTCTTAGCACTGCCTACTGAGGCCACAAGTGATCAGTCTGGTGACAACACCCAGAAATAGGAGGCTGATAAAAGGAAAAGTATTTCAAGTGAAGCGTCCCTGCGAGGAAGGGGGATTACATGCCACTAGAAGCATTGACTTTTATTTTCCAGGGGTTTTCGTGTTGTTTCATTGCCTATTTCCAGATGTTTTAAAACACCAATCTCCTGTTTCATTAAACTCATAATCTGTAAATGCTTAAAGAGTGATTATGTATGACTTATGTCCTGTAGCAATTTGGGTGTGATTCTCCCATTTCTTGTATATATATATTTTTATTGAGGTAGAATCAGTTTACAATACTGTGTCAATTTCTGGTGTACAGCACAATGCTTCAGTCATATGTGAACATACATATATTCATTTTCATATTCTTTTTCACCCTAAGTCGCTACAAGATACTGAATATAGTTCCCTGTGCTATACAGTATTAACTTGTTGTTTATCTATGTTACGTATACTAGTTAGTATCTACAAATCTCGAACTTCCAATTTATTCCTTCCCACCGCCTTCCCTACTGGTAACCTTAAGTTTAATTCTCCCATTTCTTTTTCTAGTGTGTTATTCTAGGGGCCAAGGCGAGAATTCCAAGGTTAATGCTGACTTAGACATAGTCTTTCCTTGTGCTGTAATTAGACAGATGGATTATGGTTTAGAAATGACTAGGAAAAGGTACACTCCCTTTGTTCTGCTTACAGAAGATGAGTAAAAGATTAATGTTAGCAGTATGTTTTTAATTGTTTTTCTTGATCTTAACCTTGATGCATCACCGCCTGAACAGAGTGATAATAAATGATTAGGAAGGCGGGTGGGTTAGCCCTTCTGGCAGCCCTTTCAGTGTAATAAGGTGGAGCGGGGACCATTGTGGAATTGGGTTATGTTAATCCATCTGAATTGTGGTGGCAGATAGAAGGCACAGTTGCTGGGAGCCAAAGCCATTTAGAGGTAATAGCAGCAAAATGCCTGGTGCAGATACTGTGTTTATTGGCTCACAGCAGTCAGAGAATCCTGGGATCAGTGAGCAGGAAGTTTATCTCCCCGCAAGAGCCATTTGCTGAGATTTGCCTGAGTGTTTCTCTTAATATCCTGTCCCTACTGGTTTCTTATTTCAATCGCTACATGAATGACAAATTCAGCCCGCTGTGTCGTATTTAGCATTGTGACCTCTTTGCCCTTGACATGTACATGGATTTGGGGGACATTCAAGGTTACAGGACCCGTTCTGTTGGAGAGGGAAGAAAACAAACACAGTTTGAGTGCCCTGCTCTGTGCTAAGCAGCGTGCTGGGTGCCCCCAGCAGGAGTGAGAGACTAGGTTTGGCCAATGTGGAAACTGAGGTTCAGAGAGGTTATACAGCATCCCAAGGTCACACAGCTATTCAGAGCTTGGTAGAACCAGGTTTTAATGAACCCAAATTTGAATGAGGGTTTCTGACTCCATGTTCACGTTCTTTGCACAGCTCTAAAATGATGCTTTCACAGAACTCTGGAGGCAGGTACCTGTGTCAGCTGTTCTTCATAAATGCTGCACTGGCACATTTCTTTGGAGTCAATGTCTGTGATCGTGTTTTCTTTCACGTCACTTGTTTCATCTAGTTCAGGTCTGTTATGGGGTGTGTCCCGGTGTGGAAAGCAGTAACACTCAATCATTTACAAGGAAAACTGGACTGAGGCTTGATATACATGTTTGATGTTAGGGTTGGGAATGGGTTTCCCAAATCTCGAGTGCTTACTCTATGTGGTAGACAGAGTAGGGGAGTTGGCGTAATCCACGCTCTCTGCCTTTGGAGAGCCTAAGTGGAGTTGAGAGGGAGAATATTTACACCTCTGAAGATGGAGTACCGATCAGCTGGGGTGTGTAGAACGAAGGGTCTCAGGCATTCATGCCAAAGGCTGGTTTAATGAGTGACCGGGGGTTCAGAGGAGGGAGCTCTGACTGTGACAGGGAGGGTCGGGTAGGTTTGGCGGTGGATACCGGTCTTCCGTCTTGGGTGATGGTGAGGCTTGGATGGGTGGGAGGAGTGAGGGGAGAGTGGGGTTGGGGGTGAGTGGATGAGGACGAGGGGGCACTCCTGGACGAGGGAGCGCCTTACATGCCAAGCTGAGGACTTTGGGTTTAACCCACAAGGATGGTAATAAGGAGCACCGTAAGTCCTTGAGCAGAAGAGTGGCTCAGGGAAAGCAGGGCTTGTAGCAGAACATGCGTGCATGGGCTTGATGGGTGCCGGGGAGAAATCCCATCCATATTTGTATTCGGGGTGCTTCAGGCCAAAACAGCAGTATTGCCAAGTGGAGGTCAGTTTGTGTTGCTGTAGGAAGTGAACAGAAAAACCAAAGTTACGAGAGCATCCTTTCCCGGCATCACCTCCCGGGTGGTGCTGGCTGGGTGGCTGAAGACTGGAATTAGGATGCTTAATTTTTACAGTCTATACCTTCGTTAACTATTTATTGTTGATATGGGGACAGAGCAGGGGTTATTGTCCTGGATCACATTAGGCTGAGCCATGTGAAGTTTCCATTTTTTGGTAATTGGAAGAACTACTGGCGATTTCATATGGTTCCGCGTAATTGATTTTGTAAGTTGTTGGAGACGGGCGGACGTAGCCTGGCCTTTGGCTTTCTGGTTGGGTTATCTGCGGTGGCTCCTGGGATCATGCCACTTACAGTCAGCCTGAAAGTACTTGGGGCGTTGTTTTCCTTGGGAAATGGGACTGTTCCTGGAGACAGAGCCCAAGGGATGTGCCAGGCTCTTCCTCTCCCTAACGTTTGCTCTCCCTGCCAATGGGCCAGATATTTAGAGGCTCCTGATTTTTCTTCTTTTCTTTAAAGAAGAAAAATCTGCTCTGGACCAAGAATTTTAAAGGAGGAAGGAAGGCTTGTGGAAGAGAGGTTAAAAATAATTGCATCTCAAGGCTGTGTTTTCCTAGTACTCCCCAGTAGCATGATGCAGACAGAACCAGACGTGCCATTTCTGTAGCTCCCAGTTATGCTGGGGAGGCGGGGAGGAGGGGGACTGAGTTCTCACTCTGGCCCCAGATTGCAGAGGCTTTAGGTGAATTTGAGAATGCCTGGGCTGTGGGCTGCGCATGCCTGATGGTGGTAGGACGGAGGCTGAGCTGCACTGTCTTCATATCCTTTGTGTCCGCGCCCTGGGATGGGGCCACTCCTGTGGAGCCTCTCCTGGATTCAGGGCTGGAGCGTGCCCGGAGTGCTCTCCTAACCCCTGGAGACGGGACAGATTCTGAGCTAGGGTCTGCTGCAACCAGCTGGGCACAGAGTGTGCACCCTCTCCCCACCCCAGCTCTGGGGACTGCAAGCCAAGTCATCTGTCACTACGCCCAAACTCCACAATTTCACTGTTTGGGACCTTGAGGTCTGTCTCATCATGACTTGCCTCTCTGTCATCCTGTGTCACCACTCAACATGTGACCCACAGTGTCTGTCCCGTTCCTGGAGTACTGTTGTGTCTCCTGACATCCCATCCTGGACCTCCTCAGAATCCCCTTCCACATGAAATTCTCCTGCATCCCTAATGTCACAGAATACCCCTTTGCCCTCCTGGTTGTCCCCCGAAACTTCCTTGGAGTAGAGAAGTCTTTTCCCTTTACTTAGCCTGACGAATATGTATCGAAGGTCCCACTGTGTGAGAAGCACCGTAAGGAAAACAAGTGAGAACCCTTAGCCCCTTTGTACACATGCATTTGAAAGTCTCCTTCCTTGGCACCTTTCCTGTTTCTTAGGGAAACACAAACTAGTATTTCTGCTGGGGACCTCTCTCCTTCTCTATTAGCATCAATGTCTCAGCCAAAAATGGAGGCAGATCAGAGAGAATAGCAGATGTCCATAAATAGTTTAACTGTAAATGTGGTTGTTAAGCTCATAAATTTATGGCATGTGGGAAGAGCTGTCCCAGTCACTACTTGTCATCTAATCAGACACCTGTGTCTAGATGGAAATTCATCCTGGAACAGATTGTATGTTATAATTAAAAACACAAAAAAACATTTTGTGTAAATATGCTGGGCCAAGTTGCCCATCCTGGCGCCACCGGAGTTCCTGCCACAATTCAAATGCACTAAAAAAATAATTATTTTTAACTTCTTTTTAAAGGAAGCATAATCGGCAGATTCATGCATGTAGGATAAGACCTAGGGATCCTGTGGGGGTAATTTTAATAGTTTGCAGCCCACCCGCAGGGCTTACCTGAGTTACACATTCTGTCGTTTTTCTGTTGTCCTTTCCTGACCTGGACAGAAATGGAAATTGAACCACTTTTGTCTCCACTACAGACATACCTCAGAGCTATTGTGGGTTTGGTTCTAGAGAACTGCAGTGAAGCCAATATCCCAAAAAAGCCAGTTACACAAATTTTTTGGCTTTGCAGTGCATGTAAAGGTTATGTTTACACTCTGCTGTGGTCTGTTAGGTGTGCAATAGCATTATGTTTAAGAATAACAATATATATACCTTAATTTAAAAATATTTTGTTGCTAAAAAATGCTAGCCATCATCTGAGCCTTCAGGGAGTCAGAGTGGTGACACCTAATATCACAGATCACAGATGACCATAAAAAATATAATAATAACAAAGTTTGAAATATCGTCAGAGTTACCAAAATGTGACACAGAGACAAGAAGTGAGCACATGCTTTTGGAAAAATGGTGCCGATAGACTTGCTTGATGGCACAGATCTTCAATTTATAAAAAATGTGTTATCTTCAAAGCATAAGAAAGTGAAGCACAAGAAAATGAGTTGTGGCATGGTACATTTGATCAGGAAGTACAGAGTCCTTTTTCCTTCATTTATTCTGTTTATCAGGAAACACCATGAGAGTGAACACCTCATTATTAAAGCTCTAAACATGAATATATATGTTTAACGGAGGTACTGGGGATTGAAGCAGAACCTCATGGATGGTAAGCATGCACTCTACCACTGAGCTATAACCTTCCCCTCAAATATGAATATGACCTTGGTTTCTTTCTTTCCTTTTTTTAAAAACGAGAGGAAAAACCATTTGGAGAAGATCACCATGTCATGTTGGCCCATGAGTTCCTGTGATAGCAGGTGAAGCTGTGCACGGTAGACCTCTGCTTTATTGACAGATTACATTGCTACCAAAGTGAAAGGAGCATCCAAGAGAGATATTAAGAGTGTCAGGATAGTATTAATGCCTGGCAATCACCATGCCCTTACTGTGTGTCAAGCACTCCTTTCAGTGAACTGTAATCATTTTCTCATTTACTCTTCACAAAAATCCTGGGTGGCAGGTGTTATCATTCATAGATGAAAGAACAGAACTCATGTGATTTGCCCAAGTTCACCCAAAGAGTCAATGCCCCCCCAGGATTCAAATCCAGACCTGTGTCAAACTCTGATCAGAACCTCTTCACATATTGCCTCGCCTTGGGTGGGTTGAAAAATGAAGCTGAGAAAACTGTTCTTGGCAAAGAGGTGGGTAAGATTTGAGGTCTTTAAAGGTCCAGAAAGTTCTGATCTTTCATTGGTGTTTCCTGGGCAGCAAACCTTGGACCTTTTATCTTGGTTGTAGATCCTCGAAGGTCCGCTCACTTCAGGGTCGTGGGAGTTGTGTTCATGGTCAGACCTTGCTGAGAAGGGGCTACTGGGAGATAGCCCATCCTGGGGGGTCCCTGGGAGACCTGGGGGAGCCAGGCCCGAAGGCTATCCACATCAGGCCTGAAGTGGACACTGTTCTGCACGTCTGGTCTCTCATGAAGACTGGGGATTAGACCTAACGTGTAAAGGCACCATCGTTTCAAGCAGATCCCCTAAAGAGCGCACTTCTAACCTGTAACAAAATCAGCCATCTTTGGTAACGGTTTGGTGCAGGTCAGAGGGCTCTTTGAACCTATTTGACCGACACTGTGTTGTCCCTTCCTCCCACAGGACATCGAGGCCTATGTGACCATTCTCTAAAGTACTTAAGCTCGAGGATCACGGAGCGGAAGCTGCAGGGCACGTGGCTGCCAGCTGGCCGAGGGAGCCTGGAGAAACCATTACTGGGGCCACGCAGCTCCGTGGTGCCTGTGTTCAGCCCCCAGTGTGGCCTTCACCCCGTCCACGCTGAGAGCAGCCCGCTGAAGCCCCGGGTTGTGACCGTGATCAAGCTGGGCGGGCACCCCCTCCGCAAGATCACGCTGCTTCTCAACCGGCGCTCGGTGCAGACCTTCGAGCAGCTCTTGGCCGACGTCTCAGAGGCCCTGGGCTTTCCTCGATGGAAGAGTGACCGCGTGAGGAAGCTGTTCACCCTCAAGGGCAGGGAAATCAGGAGTGTGTCTGAGTTCTTCAGGGAGGGGGATGCTTTCATCGCCATGGGCAAGGAACCACTCACGCTGAAGAGCATTCAGGTGGCTGTCGAGGAACTGTACCCCAGCAAAACCCGGGCCCTGACCTTGACCCAGCACGGTCGGGCCCCCTCGCCAAGGCTGAGAAGCCGGCTTTATAGCAAGGCTCTGAAAGGGGGTCACCATGGTGGGGAAACGGAGACCAAGAGCTGTGGTGAGGCTGCCAGATCCCAGGCCACCGTCAGACCTCTGGGGAAGACCCCCGGGGAGGACAGGCTGAGGGCCCGGAAGATGTGGGTCAGAGGCAAGTGGGAGCCTGAGCCTGATAGCAAGGTGCCCAGGGAAGCCACTCTGGAGAGGGAGGCCAGCGGAGAGAAGCACCTGGGGGTAGAGATTGAAAAGACGTCGGGTGAAATTATCAGGTGTGAGAAGTGCAAGAGGGAGAGAGAGCTCCAGCAGGGCCTGCAGAGGGAGCGGCTCTCCCTGGGCACCAGTGAGCTGGACCTGGGCAGGTGTCCACGCTATGATGTGGACAAGCTGGTGAGGACCAGGAGCTGCAGGAGGTCCCCCGAGGAGAAGCCCCAGGGTGCAGAGGAAGGCTGGAAGGAGGGCCACAGGGGCAGTCCCGGGCACCCCCCTCAGGAGCTGGGGAGACCCAGCAAAAACACAGACAAGAAAGAAGACAGAGACCCCAGAGGCCAGGAGGGCCATCCCCCAGCATCAGCCAAGGCCAAGAAGGACCTGGGGGAAGTTCAGCCTGGCCGAGAGGAGGGGCCAAGAGATGGGAAGAAAGACAGCAGGAGCGCAGGCAGGAGCAGGCAGGGAGGTTGGCTTCTGAGGGAGCATCAGGCTGACCTTGACCTGGAGAAGCTCCCCAGGACGCAGAGGGATGAGCAGGAGGTGGAGAAGGAGAGGAAGCTAGGGATGTCCAGAGGGAGAAAGATGGTACTCCGAGACGAGCCGCCGGCCAGGCTAGAAAAGGAGTCCAAGACGAGGCCGGAGGAGAGCAAGGCCGAGCGGCCGGGCAGCAGGAGGCGGCGGCCCGCGGGCATCCTGGCGGCCGACGTGCGGAAGCAGTACGAGACGGGCCGCGTGATCGGGGACGGGAACTTCGCGGTGGTGAAGGAGTGCAGGCACCGCGGGACCCGGCAGGCCTACGCCATGAAGATTATCGACAAGTCCAAGCTCAAGGGGAAGGAGGACATGGTGGACAGCGAGATCCTGAT
Source organism: Camelus bactrianus (assembly GCF_048773025.1). Taxonomy (NCBI): domain Eukaryota; kingdom Metazoa; phylum Chordata; class Mammalia; order Artiodactyla; family Camelidae; genus Camelus; species Camelus bactrianus. Next base: position 42,816,129 of record NC_133555.1, read on the forward strand.
CATCCAGAGCCTCTCTCACCCCAACATCGTGAAACTGCACGAAGTGTACGAAACCGACACGGAGATCTTCCTGATCATGGAGTACGTGCAGGGAGGGGACCTTTTCGACGCCATCATAGAAAGTGTGAAGTTCCCGGAGCGCGACGCCGCCCTCATGCTCATGGACTTGTGCAAGGCGCTGGTCCACATGCACGACAGGCGCATCGTCCACCGCGATCTCAAGCCGGAAAACCTGCTGGTAAGGCCGGCCCTTCTGCCGTGGGAGAGGGCGTTATAAAGTCCGGGATCCAGGGAGGAAAAGAAAAAAAAATATATCTATATATCTATATATCTATATCTATATATCTATATCTATATCGATTTACAATGTGTTAATTTCTGGTGTACAGCATAGTGATTCAGTTATATATATATTCCTTTTCATACTTTTTCATTATAGGCTATTACAAGGTATTGACTATAGTTCCCTGTACTATACAGGGGGACCTTGTTGTTTATCTATTTTATATACAGTAGTATATGCAAATCCTGAACTCCAAATTTATTCCTCCCCACTCTCTTCCTTCCCTGGTACCCTTAGGTTTGTTTTGTATGTCTGTTAAGTCTGTTTCTGTTTTGTAAATAAGTGTGTTGTTTTTTTTTTTTTTTAGATTCCACATATGAGTGATAGCATACGGTATTTTTCTTTCTCTTTCTGGCTTACTTCACTTAGTATGATGATCTCCAGGTCCAACCATGTTGCTGCAGTTGACATTATTCTTTTTTATGGCTGAGTAGTATTCCATGCAGGATACAGGAAATATTAATTGCCTCTTATTCTGTTAGCCTTATGTGCTAGAACATTACCTTTGTGGTCTTTTTTAAAATAACATATTCCAAGATTTAAAATTTTGGTTATAGTTCATAAGTTGCTGATATAAATGGGTTTTGATTAAATTATTGAAAAAGAAATGTTCTGAATTGAAATAAAAAGGAAAACACTTCCTCATCCCTGAGAGAAAAATATTTTCACCTTGACAGTGACCAGGTGGACCTAATTTCTTGGGCATGTGCACCTCTGGCCTAGGTGCTAGGGGTGTCTGCTGCTAGTAGCTTCCCCTGCAGGCTTTGAGTCCACCCTCCTACTGACGGCCCCCTGCCCTGGCCCTCTCCAAGTTGCCATCTTGCCACAGGAGTTCAAAAGGTTCAGCACTGAAGAGACCCGTGTGTGGTGTGGGTAAGAGGCTGGCTCTGGAGTCAGATAACCTGAGTCTGAATCCTGGCATTCTTGGTTGCTTGCTCGAGCAGAAGTCCTTCACCTCTCTGAGCCTCTGTTTCCTCGTTTATAAGAGAGAAATAGTCCTAGTACTTATCTTGGAAGAGAAAGAGAAAAGCAGCCCCTGACCACCAGGACCTGGCCTGGCACTCAGAGCTCAGCTGTGCTGTTCTGTCATGAACATACAGAACGTCACAGAACATCAGCATCAGATGAGGCCACACCATGAGCCTGATGGGTCAAGACCAAAGTAAGACCTCCTTATAATCATGTCCAAAACCAGACAAGAGCAAAGATGGTCCAAATCACAGGTGTGGCTACGTAATTCCTTTCTGGCTCCTGTGATTCACAGCCCCCACTTCATTCCCTCCGCCTCCTAGATAAGAATGACCAAGATGCCTAATCAGAGACTTCCCGTTATTCCCAATAGTGTCTTGAACTCTTCCTCCAATCACCTAGCACCACCCAGATCTTACAACAGGTTCATTAAACACCCTCTTACTTAGATGCCTGGATCCCAAAGGTGTGCCTTCTCCCTTGTTGCCATGAATCCATCAACCCAACGTGTTCTTGAACTCTAGACGTGTTCCTGGTGGTCTTTGTTGGGACCTCACACTTCACATGCTCACCCTCTGGCCCCCTTTAACCTGCTTTCTTTTTCATAGCCCCCATCACCACCTGGTATGTTCCATTCTTCTGTTTTCTTTTTCCTCCTGCTGGGAAGTTCTATGACGGCAGGAACATTGTTTTATGTAGACCATACCTGGAAGCCTAGAACAGTTCTGTCACTTGGTGGATACTCAAGAAATACCAGTTGGAGGAATGAATGAATGCAGACCCCAGCTTTTGCTGCCTGGGAAATCCATGGCAGCCACTAGCATTATCACCACGTTACAAACAAGTCTGATATTAAGGTGGCCATCATGGATAAGCATCCAAAGCCAGATTGCTACAGAGAAAGCCATTAGTGGAGACAGTGATCTCCATGAGCCACAGTTGTTTTTTAATTTTTTCCTGTGGGGATTTAGCCTGTTTCCTTTAATTTCATGGCTGTTGACCCAGCCTGTAAGCATCATCCCAGTACATTCATCTGCCTGTGAACTACTCCCACAAGCAGAATGAAGCTCCGAGTGCATCAAGCTAATTATCTGGTGAAATGAGGTCTTACATTGACCGCTAAGTCAAGCAACTTTGTTTTTTGCCCAAACTCAGAATTTGAGAACGTTGGCTGGTTGCCTGAGTGTTCTGAATGAACCATTGGATGACTCTCCCTTTGAAGCATTTCATTTTTTGTGTTAGCTGAGTGTCCTCATCCTTTCCTCACTTGCTTTTTGTTTCTGTCTTTTGGACCTGAGCCCAAGTTTTCCCCATGTGCAACGTGCTGGGCACTGTCAATGTTGGGCACTTTGGAACTGCAACAGAGCAGTGTTCTTTATTGATCTCTGATGTTTTTCACTGAGTTGTCTAAGCAGGAGAGAGATTGACTTGAGGCCCAGGTGGGTCCCATATGCTGAACACGTTGAGCACGTGCCTCATAAAGCATCAGGACGGTCATACCAGTTCTCAAGGATGTGGAATGAGATCATTTATCCCTTAGGATCATTTTTTTTTGGGGACGGTCGTCTGAGGTTGCATTTTCTCAACAAGGTCCTGGAACCAATCTGTAGAGCTGGCCCATCTCTTGAGCAATAGAGTCTGTCACTTGTGTTAAGGGACTTACTTGTCAGCAATTCTTGGGATGGAGACAGTCAGCACTTTCAGATTGCATGGAGAGGTTTGCTTCAGGACGTAGAAAAACTGCAAGGAATACAATTAGTGTGGACAAGTTAACTGCCTCTGGGAAGTCATTTAGCACCTCTGCATGGATTTAAATGTCATCATGTGTGTTTTATTGTCCTTAAAGGCAGTGAAGTATGTGTGCGTGTGTGTGTGTGCACTGAGAGAGAGGAAAAACTGCAGAGTAGCTATAATTTTTCAGTCTAAATACATAACTTGTTTATTGGCGTTAACTGTAATGGACATTTAGCACCTCTTTTTCTGATTTCAAAGAAACCTCACTTTTTGTTTTCTTAAAATAAAAAAAAAACCTTTTTTTTCGTGGTGGTCTGGCTCCTTTTTTTTTTTTAGTGTTTTTATTTTTTATTTATTTATTTATTTAACATTTTTTATTGATTTATCATCATTTTACAATGTTGTGTCAAATTCCAGTGTTCAGCACAATTTTTCAGTCATTCATGGACATATACACACTCATTGTCACATTTTTTTCTCTGTGAGTTATCATAACATTTTGTGTATATTTCCCTGTGCTATACAGTGTAATCTTGTTTATCTATTCTACAATTTTGAAATCTCAGTCTATCCCTTCCCACCCTCCACCCCCCTGGTAACCACAAGTCTGTATTCTTTGTCTGTGAGTCTATTTCTGTCCTGTATTTACGCTTTGTTTGTTTGTTTTTGTTTTTGTTTTTTAGATTCCACATATGAGCGATCTCATATGGTATTTTTCTTTCTCTTTCTGGCTTACTTCACTTAGAATGACATTCTCCAGGAGCATCCATGTTGCTGCAAATGGCATTATGTTGTCGGGTTTTATGGCTGAATAGTATTCCATTGTATAAATATACCACATCTTCTTTATCCAGTCATCCGTTGATGGACATTTAGGCTGTTTCCTTGTCTTGGCTATTGTAAATATTGCTACTATGGACATTGGGGTGCAGGTGTCATCCTGAAGTAGGATTCCTTCTGGATATAAGCCCAGGAGTGGGATTCCTGGGTCATACGGTTAATCTATTCCTAGTCTTTTGAGGAATCTCCATACTGTTTTCCATAGTGGCTGCACGAAACTGCATTCCCACCAGCAGTGTAGGAGGGTTCCCCTTTCTCCACAGCCTCTCCAGCATTTGTCATTTGTGGATTTTTGAATGATGGCCATTCTGACTGGTGTGAGGTGATACCTCATTGTAGTTTTGATTTGCATTCTCTGATAATTAGTGATATTGAGCATTTTTTCATGTGCTTATTGATCATTTGTATGTCTTCCTTGGAGAATTACTTGTTCAGATCTTTTGCCCATCTTTGGATTGGGTTGTCTCTGGTGGTTTCTTATTAAGTCGTATGAGCTGCTTATATATTCTGGAGATTAAGCCTTTGTTGGTTTCATTTGCAAAGATTTTCTCCCATTCTGTAGGTTGTCTTTTTGCTTCACTTATGGTTTCCTTTGCTGTGCAGAAGCTTGTAAGTTTCATTAGGTCCCATTTGTTTATTCTTGCTTTTATTTCTTCTATGAGAAAATTTTTGAGATGTGTGTCAGATAATGTTTTGCCTTTATTTTCCTCTAGGAGGTTTATTGTATCTTGTTTTATGTTTAAGTCTTTGATCTATCTTGAGTTGATTTTTGTATATGGTGTAAGGGAGTGTTCTAGCTTCATTGTTTTACATGCTGCTGTCCAGTTTTCCCAAAACCATTTGCTGAAGAGACTGTCTTTATTCCATTGTATATTCTTGCCTCCTTTGTCGAAGATTAGTTGACCAAAAGTTTGTGGGTTCATTTCTGGGCTCTCTATTCTGTTCCATTGGTCTATATGTCTGTTTTTGTACCAATACCATGCTGTCTTGATGACTGTAGCTTGATAGTATTGTCTGAAGTCTGGGAGAGTTATTCCTCCAGCCTCTTTCTTTCTCTTCAGTAATGCTTTGGCAATTCTAGGTCTTTGATGGTTCCATATTAATTTTTATTATGATTTGTTCTAGTTCTGTGAAATATGTCCTGGGTAATTTGATAGGAATTGCATTAAATCTGTAGATTGCCTTGGGCAGTGTGACCATTTTAACAATATTGATTCTTCCAATCCAAGAGCATGGGATGTCTTTTCACTTTTTAAAGTCTTCTTTAATTTCCCTCATCAACGGTTTATAGTTTTCTGTGTATAATTCTTTCACCTCTTTGGTTAGGTTTATTCCTAGGTATTTTATTACTTTGGGTGCTATTTTAAAGGGGATTGTTTCTTTATTTTCTTTTTCTGTTGATTCGTTGTTAGTGTAAAGAAATGCAACTGATTTTTGAACGTTAATTTTGTAACCTGCTACCTTGCTGAATTCTTCGATCAGCTCTAGAAGTTTTTGTGTGGACTTTTTAGGGTTTTCTATATATAGTAACATGTCATCAGCATATAGTGACACTTTCACCTCTTCTTTTCCAATTTGGATCCCTTTTATTTCTCTCTCTTGTCTGATTGCTGTGGCTAGGACTTCCAACACTATGTTGAATAGGAGTGGTGATAGTGGGCATCCTTGTCTTGTCCCAGATTTTAGTGGGAAGCTTTTGAGTTTTTCACCATTGAGTACTATGCTGGCTGTAGGTTTGTCATATATAGCTTTTATTATGTTGCAATATGTCCCCTCTGTACCCACTTTGGTGAGAGTTTTTATCATAAATGGGCATTGAATTTTATCAAATGCTTTTTCTGCATCGATTGAGATGATCATGTGGTTTTTGTCCTTTCTCTTGTTGATGTGATGTATTACATTGATTGATTTGCGTATGTTGAACCACCCTTGTGTCCCTGGGATGAACCCCACTTGGTCATGATGTATAATCTTTTTGTCATCTCTACACTTGATGACACGGTAATTACATTGCAGACTTGGCTGGTCCTCTGAGAGTTAATGTTAGTAAGTATCACCATGGTGACTACTGTCCATCAATTAATGTTCTTCAGGTGCCTTTAATTTAGTGTTCCACACTTGGTGTGAGCTTTGTATTATAAAAGTAGCTGTGTCTTCCCTTAATGGATGGCGACTGTCTGTATTATGACCTGTCTTTGCTAAACTTAGGGGAGTAATTATGTTAAAACTAACTTTTGGTGACATGGCTGATTGTAACTGAGGCTGCTAGAGACTTTCAGAATGTGCTCAGAGCACTTAATGGATCTAGCAAGCTTATCATGTGGTTTTAATCAACAGAAATATTTATATCTGATAATTGGGCCCAAGAGTAAAATTTTAGGCCCATATAGCTGAGCTGTTTCTTCTGATCACACTTCCTGATAAGATACTTCTCTTCCCTTAGGGTTATTTAGGCTCCTGAGATCTTGCAGAAGAAATTTTAATTATGAGAATCTCCAGCTTGCAGAAGTATGAGTGTTAATTGCTTCTTCTGCCAGCGTGTGCTCCCTTGGCTGATTGGAAGGTGCGGTGTGGTGTTGACTGGGCCCTGGGAGGAGGGGAGTAAGCAAATAGGAGCCGGGGAGGTGATGATGACCGGCACAGCCCACACAGAACGAGAAGCGGACAGGCCAGGTGACAGCCGAGATACTACATCTGGCAAAGAAAGCTTAGTGTGAGTGGGGCAGGGGAAGAGACTGAAGGGAAGGCAGAAACGAGTGAGGTCCTTTGAGAACATTTGTCCTGGAATAAGGAAGAGAAGGGACAGGTTCCTGCTCTGGAAACAAGGGTGAAAGGAATGAGATGGGTAGGTTGGCACTGTAGCTCTGGAGAGCTTGAGGCCCGTGGCATCCGGGAGAGATGGTGGTGGGGTGTTGTGGGGACGGGTCACAGTTTGATCAAGGACAAAGGCAGTGCCCTCTTTCTGGCCTCTCGTTGGTTCTAAGAAGAAACAGACTTTTCTTGATATTTAACTGCTGCATGTGACTACGACAGGACCGTGGCTGCTGTCCCAAAGGATGGCAAGGACAGTCTGGAAGGTTAAAAAATAGCCAAACACACTCCATGACCATTCTCCCTTTAAAGTAAACCTGTCCAATCATTATTACTGCAGTGTAGTCAGTTTATAATGTGTGACAATTATGCTGGTGTACAGCATAATATTTCAGTCATACATGTACATACATATATTCCTCTTCATATTCTTTTTGATTATAGGTTACTATAAGATATTGGATATAGTTCTCTGCGCTGTACAGAAGAAACTGTTGTTTAATCTATTTTTTATATAGTAGTATCTGCAAATCTCAAACTCCCAATTTATCTCTTCCTACCCCCTTCCCCCCTGTAACCATGTTTGTTTTCTGTCTGTGAGTCTGTTTCTATTTTGTAAATAAGTTCATTTGTGCCTTTTTTCATTTTATTCATCTTAATTCCAGGTTCCTTTTCTACTTCTACTTTTTTTTTTTAATGGAGGTACTGGGGAATCAACCAGGGCCCATGCATGCTAAGCACGTGCTCTGCCACTGAGCTGTTTCCCTCCCATCTATTTTGACGTACAAGAGCAACTCAGTGATCCTTGCTCTATTAGCTAGTGGTTCTGTGATGCATAATTCTCCCGAATCAGCGTGACTTCTCTTCCACCAGTTCCAATGTCCATCTCCTTTCCCCTTAGCTTTCCCGACAGAGGGGTCCACGCCCCTTCATGGACGGTCCAAGTATTCATGAATGCATTTATACATCAGTCACATTAGTTAACAAGTTAATAACAACCATGAAGCGTATCTTGTTAAGATACGCTTAATAAAATCAAGAAATGTGGATTTCAGCAAATCCACATGAAATCCCTACAGAAAAAATACAGTGATGCCAGTCGTTAGGTCATTGGCCGATGTCGATCATGTTGACAGGAAGACAGCTCAATAAGAGACAGAACTCATCTGGAGAACCTTGGGATGCATTCCACCAGGAAGCATCAGTTTTGACTTTAGCTTTCTATCAGTGGGAGTGGCTCTCAGCACCCATTTTAGCAGTTTCCAGGAAAATAAAGAGTGTTCGTAGAGTCAGTGAACCTGTATATGTCCAGGTTTGACTGCATAGTTAGCAGTTTCAGGAAATTTCTTAAAGTCTTCAAAATTCTAGATCCTGCGTCATCTTGATAATTGGGGTTTTCTTCCTTCTCTTAGTTTCTTTCGAAATAGTCACCTAAGACAGTGGATGTCTGATAAGTTACTGTCTGCAACAAGGGCTACCTAAGAGTATGATTCATACTTATCGAATTTGTTGAGTACCTTCTACAGTTGTGACTTCATTGTCCCCAAAGAGTCCTGAGGTTCAGGTCACTTGGTGAATAACAGCAGTCTCCCCTGTCCTCCTAACTCTGGTGTTCAAGTGTGTTGTCACCTTTCTAAGAGAATGATTCTCTGAGCCACGTCAGGGTCTAAGATGATGTTTCTGGAAATCCTTTATTTTCAAAATGCCCTGAATCTGAGAAAGCAACTCGGTAAATCTCTTGAACAAGTGTCTGAGGTCTAAGGTCTAGCTGTCTAAATGCTGTAACATGAGACCCCCTGGTTCTAGTTCCTTCAGACGTCCTGCCTGTTAGGGGCTCTGTCGGGGTGTGGAGAGGAAGGGTGGACGGAAAAAAGGAAGAGCGGAGAGGGAGGGACGGATTGCTATAGAGGCGAATATAGACATATCTATATAGATATATATAGAAAGAATATATATATAGTGTGTACACATATATAGATAGTATATATAGAGAGTATATAGACAGTATATATACAGAGGTGTACATTATACAGTATATATATACAGTGTGTACTTTATAAAGTATATATATAGAGAATATGTACATATATATAGACAATACATATATAGAGAGAGTATATATATGTAGAGAGAGTGTGTACATACATAGAGAGTATAAATATATAGAGTATATATAGAGAGAATATAAGAGTGTGTATGTGTATGTAGACAGTATATATATATAGAGAGAATGAATATAGAGAGAGGAGAGTGTATAATATATATAGAGAGAATATAGAGAGTATATATATGTGTGTATATATATATATACACAGAGAATATATATAGAGGGAGTGTGTGTGTGTGTGTGTGTGTGTGTGTGTGTGTATAGAGAGAGAGAGAGGGGAAAAGATAGTATAAATCCCTCCTTAAACTAATTTCTAGTGCACTATTTTGGGCAGTAATACTCCACTTTTCCATATTTAGGCAGATTCTTAAAATCCCTTTCAGTCAGCTGGGTGGGATACACAGAATCGGAGGAAAGGACGATTTGTCTGAGATCTTCCACGGGCTGCTCCGCTGGGCCCACGATGCCTGCTTGAGGCGGTAAATTTCCCCTCTAGGAAACACCTCTGATATTTTGAACTTCTTAGGTCTCAGGGACCACTGGAGGCCCATGAATAGTTAATGCTGACCACAGCAATAGTCATTCTGTTTGTTATAACTTTGGCTTTACTGGGTAGGGCCTTGACCTTTGGAATTTTGCCAAATTCCATTTGTGGGCGTATAATCATGCACATAAAATTCCTACATTGGCACTATCCAACAGAACTTTCTGTGATGCTGAAAAGGTCCCATATCTGTACTGCCCAGTAGGTAGCCACCAGCTGTGTGAGCACTCGAAATGTACCTTGGAGGTCTGCAGAACTGAACTTTAAATTGTGTTTAAAAATAAATAGTCACATGTGGCTGTGGATACTGTACTAGACAACACAGCCTTTATCCCATGTTTTATTTTTTATATCACTTATCACTCCCTGACTTTTTATAACACTTAACACACATCCCAGGGACACATTCACCTGAATATTATTTATTAATAGAAAGAAGGCTTCACAAGAGCATAGACTTTATCCATTTCATCCTCTGCTGTATTCCAGGTACCTAGAACAGTGCCTGGCACATGTGGGCATCTAATTAATATTTGTTGAATAAATGTGAGATGTTAAGTAGAAAAAACCAACCTGGCATGCTTTGTAAACACCAAAGGCATGTCAGTGACCTGTCCTGTGACGGGTCCCAGGGAAAACCGTCCCCAGTGATTTTTTTCTGTCATTTTTGTTTTACAGTATCTTTTGCTGTTGAAATGTAGATTGATTTTAGGCATTGGCGTTTCGTTGTAAATTGGTTTCTAAGATCATTTCAGGCCTCACAGCCAATTGGAAAGGAAACCTTGGAGGGAAAAGGCCAGAGGAACCTTGCAGGACCAAGTGAGAAATCAAGTAAGAAGTCGTCAAAAACAAGCCTTACCTGCATTGATTAGTCTTAGAGTAGCCACTTGCCGTTTGGTTTGTTCACTGCTGTCCTCTTCTGTTCAAAGATGCTAATTGCAAGGTCACATTTAAATGGCTGTGCTCTTGAGGGAGAGGAGGTTGCTAATGGCTCAGGAAGAGTCCTCTTGAAGCTTTGAAACCGTCCAGATGTGATCTGGATGCTGATGTAAATAATAGGGATTGCCTGGATTCAGGGCAGGGTGCTTTGGTGTGGCAGGAAGAAAGAATGATGGATGCAGATGGATCAAGAGTCATTACAGTGCCTTGGAAATTAATCTCTAACACCCTCTTGACTAGAGGGCAATTGAAAATGAGCCCCAGAACAGTGAGTTTAGATAGACCTGCGGACAGAGAGATGGAGATGTGGGCTGAGGGCAAGGTCAGATATGGGCACTGGGGCTGTGGGTGGGCCCTTCACCTATCAGGGCTCATGGCTCAGGAAGGTGAAGGGAGGAAGGAAATCTTTTTCCTCTGTCCTCTTAGATTCTGTCACTGGGCCCTGGAAATTAACCTGACGAAAGACATGAACAAGAGGAAAACAGAAATCATTTACGTGTGTAGTGTGCATACACGTGGGAGAAGCTCGGATGAGTGACGGAAAGGGCTTATATAGCATCTTAACAAAAACAGTAGTTTTAGAGAAGTGACAAAGGAAAAGGGTTTATTTAGGCTTCTAGGGGCTGCGGACTGTGGAGGGTAAATGCTGGTGGAACCTAGTGGAGAGTGAGTTGCTTCTGTAGGCTTATCATGTAAATTCCTCTCAGTGTGTCTCTGGGTTGGCCAGTCCCTGGGGATTTAGAGCGTTCCACCTTTCCTGGTACAAAGAGGGGCCCTTATTATGGGCGATTTTATGTCCTGCTTTTAGGTAGAAAGGGTCAGAAAATGCTTCCTGTCTGCTGTTTCTCAAGTGTCTTCAGCTCAAAATAATAATTATGTCAAAGTGGCATAAACTGTGGACGCATGTTGTGATCTCTTCCAAAAGATTTCTGAGGCAGGGATGTCCAAGTAGGAGATTTATAGTGGGATCTTTGCCTTGATGGGCACCCGGTGCCTGGTCAGCTGAGTTCTGAGGTTCATGGCTCTGTTCAAATCATACCTGGTGTGTGGTGTTCATTTCTGGGCATCCTTTATTTAAAGAGGCATTAATGAAGTAGGGATTATCTAGAACTTTACTGTGTAGAAGAATCACCCGGGGTCTCATAGAAATGCAGATTCTGGTTCAGCAGACCTGGGGCAGCCTGAGAGCTCTAACAAGCTCCCAGCTGATGCCAATGCTGCTGATTCAGGAGCTGCACTTAGCATAGGGAGGAGTGAGAGAGGGGTGGCAGGTCAGGAGACCAGGTCCTATAGGGGTCAGGTTGAGGATGCTCGGATGTGAGCTTAGAAACGCAGCATCAGTACCACTTGGGAGTCTGTTAGAGAAGCCAGAGGCAACCTGGGGGGTCCTGGTACTGGTTTCCCTTCTTTGGAAGGAGTGTGTCCTTCCCAGAAGGCAGATTTTGAAAACAGAGGAGGGGGCGGAATTTTGAATGGACATGGGGCGAACCTCCTCACAAGTTAAGCTGACTGTACGTGGGCTGGAGTGCCGCGTGATGTCCACATGACAGCATAGGACCTTTTCCATCTTGAGATTTCAGTCGGAGGTGAACAGTAGTCTTGGGGGAGGATGTTTTAGACAAGTTTTCCGTTTGGGTGGAGAATTTGATGGTTTCAGAAGTTCCCCAGATTTTAGGAGGAAGAGTTATTCCATTGAGGATGTCACTCATTCAAATTCAAGGATTCAGATAAGAACTGTCCTGAGGCCAAGAATATGAGGTGCCTGTTGGAAAACAAAACAAAACAAAAACAAAAGCAAAACTCACACTGACAGAGAATTAGATGTAATTCATTAAGCTGCTCCTGTGGGTGAAATTAATGGGAAGTCTCAAGTCACACTGACATCTCGGGAAAATGTCAGAGGCTAGGGATGGAAGAATTAAAAACATTGAGCATTCTCACTTTCTGGAAGGGACACACAACTCTGCAGATCCTAACCGCCCGTCGGGCTCTGCAACATACAGGGATGAAGCTGAGACTCAAAGGAAAACGCTATGGAGGTGAGAAACAGCATGCAGTTATTTTAGAAAGGGAATCAGAGAATTAAAACAAAACAGATTTGGCATTTGAAAGTGTCTCCATCAGCATCTGAACATTAAACATAATACATTTTCAGAATTTACTCATTTTTAAATTTTATTATTTTTAAAAATTTTAGCCTTAATTTATTTCAGAAAAATTTCTAAAGACCAAACGTCCACCTTGTTTAATCGTCTTCCATCCCAGTGGAGTCAGGTTTTAGAGTTGGGGGCTTCTGTGAGGAAGGGGATGTTTGTTCCCTCGCATGGGAGTACAGACTTTATTTTGGTGTATTCAGTCAGCCACATGCTTTTCATGCTGATCATTTGGTTGAGCCTATTTACAAATATTTGCGAGGGGCATATTTTTTTCAGCAGTCACCCAGCAAATGTGATTCATGTAGACGGTCCATCTGGAAACTTAAGGCAGCATGCAATTTTTTTTTCTTTCCCTTCCAAACTAAATTTTCTAGTGTGAATTATTCTAATAATTACCTCCCTTGTCTCCTCTCAGGCTGTGTCTGTCTCGATGCACAGACTGGAGCAGAAGTGCATTTTCGTTCTGCATCTAGGGTTTTCCATTTGGTTAGGTTCATTATGGAGACGTGGATTAGACTGCCCAGTGGTGACTGGGGCTCAGTAATAAAGACGCTGTCTGCTTACAGAGATGTACGCTCTCTGGCAGAAACCAGAGAGTGCGCCCAACCAGAGCAGGTTGGGCGCACTTACCCATGTCTGGGGAGCCCAGGGAGTGGCTGCCCGCCCTGCGTTTCTGGGTGTCGCTGTGCCGGTGGGTCTGATGGGACACAGGGAGCACCAGAGCCCTCCCCGTGGCCCTCCTGCCCTCCCAGTGCTGGGAGGAGCTTTGGGAACCTTGATGGGGGTTCCAGTAGAAATGTGAGTGTGTGCACCTGCAGACAAGTTGAAAATTTCTCCGTCAGCCCTGGTGGCTCCAGTGAGTCTCACTTGGATGAGATCACCCAGGTAGCACTCAAATTTGCCACCCAGCTCACTTGCACCTGAGTAATCAGCTTCTACCATGAGATGTGGGGCAAGTAAGAGTGGCGGAGGGGTGGAGCCTTGACGGCAGAGATGGATGAGGGCCAGGCCTGGTTTGGACGAGGCGATCCTGAAAGGGGAGAAGGGGGGGATCAAGTCTGACTTTCTGGACTGGTTTTTGCCTGAAGTCAGTCCTGCTCTTCTCAAGTGAGCTGTTTTGGAGGCTAAAATAATACGGTTTACTTAACAAACACTTCTGTCGTGCTTCTTCGGTGCCAGGCACTATTTATAACACCTTACAAATATTAATTCATTTAATCCTCATCGCCGTCCTGTAAGGCCTCTCACATCCCCACTTGACAAGTGAGGTGATGGAGACACGGTTACGTAGTGAATGGTATGTAGTGAATGGCGAGCCGGAGTCTGAGTCCTGACATGTGGGCTTTAGAGTCCATGCTTGTAGCTGGTGTATGACGCTGAATCATCCAGCAAAGGGTTCTTTCTGTTGTAGGTGAGGAGGCCTCATCCAGAGCCCCCCAATAAGGTCCAGAAGCAGGTGGACCAGAGGTTGTTGTTACAAAAAGGGCTTTTGCTGTAAATCCCTCAGGCTGAGCAGGGCCGGGGAGTGGTCCCTCCTGGTGGAGGGTGGCTGTGTCGCTGGGTGCACTGCTGTGTGGCCGAGTCCCCAAGAACACCTGTTGGCTGACAGGCTTCAAGATAGACAGCAGTAAGGGCTGGAACTGGCTTTGTTTCTTTGGTTTTTGTTTATTTGTTTTAAGGAGAAAATAAAGATTTGACAACTTGCCTGAAAAAAAAAACAACCATTATTTACTCTTAGATTTAACAGTATGTTTTAAATAAAACTGCATGAATTCCTTCCACCCGCTGCCCTGAGCTTTACTGAGGTATAATTGGCAAAATAGATATTTAAATACATATTTAATATATTTAAAGTGTCCTCTTAGTTACTTTTTTTTTATGATAACACTTAAAATCTGCTCTTAGCAAATTTCAAGTATAAAAAATACAAAATTACTAACTACAGTCACCATGCTGGACATCAGATCCCCAGAACTTACTCATCTCGTAACCGAGAGCTGGTACCCCATGACCAGCACCTCCCCACTTTCCCAGACCTGCAAACACTTTTCTGCTCTCTGTTTCTATGAGTGCAATTTTTTTTTTTTAAGATTCCACTATTATCTCTGTTATGTTATGGATCAGTTCCCCTCTGGGCCTGAGACCCTTGGCAGCCCCAAGCTTTGTCCTTTACATTAGGAGGAAGGTGCGAGGCAGGCTGTAACGACAGGTCTTGGGCGGGCTGCATCTTTCCCAGGAAGCAGATGACACTAAGGGAGGAAAAAATGCCCCCTTGCAGAATCTTTCATTCAAAGCTCTCTGTTTAGAGATGGTGCTGGCTGCTTTCTGTGGTTCGGTTGGAGCACCAAGAGAAATTTACTCTGGGTCCCAGATGAGGTCAGAGTGATGATTGGGTGGCAGGGCTGCTCAAAGGGCTCAGAACACTTGCCGGAAATGGAGCCAGCATCCTCCAGGTGTGCACAGACCAGCTGCGAGGTGGGGCTGGCTGGGGTGCCTGCAGAGCATGGCCAGCCCAGGGCCCAGGGCTGCTGCAGCTGAGTTGGAATCAGTCAGGTATCGCCCAGGTGTGTTTAGCTTCCTCCATCCTGGAAATCAAGGGAGGGTGAGAACCCTTTGGCTTGTGCCTTTATTTCTTGTTCTAAAATGTCCGTCAAGGTGACACTCATCGATGGGGTTGGGTGGGGGACGCAGCTGCTCTAACATTCTCTGATGTTTGGAGGCCAGACCTCCTCTTGGGTTGCCTTTCTCCTTACTTGTTCAGGTTGAAGGAGGTTGATTTGTGCACAACTATTTAACCTTTTCCCAAAGTGGAGACCTGCCTCCAGAACACGAGGGTACCATGCGTCTTTTACTTGCTGCAAGACCTGCTAAGTTTGTCCCCCTCATTGTTTTTTTTTTTTTTTTGATGTGAGATATAACATATCTTTAGTTTTATTATTTCTTGCTAAGCTCACCTCTTGAGATTCATTTCTTTAAGACCCAACTTTTCCTAACAATCATCACCTGACATGCAGATACGTACCTTGAGGGTCGGGGAGGGCAGGACACAGGAACTTGGCAGTGGGAACCTGTTGACCAGAGATCTGAAAGCCAATCGCTTGGGCTTGTTTGAGGAAATGAGACCCGGATGGGATATGTTTTGAAGAGGACAAAGGGGAACAGTTGATGCTCTGTGTTAATTTTAGAAGGAGGGTAGTTGTATCTTTTCTCTGTTTTAAAAAAATGACTAATTCTTCTCTGCTCTAAAACCTGCAGGAGTCTAAAGGAAGAATCAGAGATGATTTCTTTCACCTTCATGAAAATGTTAACAGAACCCACTTTGTCAATTCCAATACATAGGAATATATCTCAGTTCAATAGCATTGATTGTTTTTGTATTACGTGCAAACTGGATAACCACCTCATCTTGGTTTGCCTCACACTGTTCTGGTTTTAATAATGAAAGTCCCACATCCTGGGAACCCCTCAGTTCCAGGCAGTCTGGAACTGTTGGTCACTTTGGGGCTGACTTTACAGGCTAGATTACAGTCGTTGAATGGAACACCTGACATAAGTCTGTTAGCTGGAAATTATCACTTCCCTCTTTTTAATTTAACAAATGAGAAAATGGAGGCTCAAATGAGTAAAGAAATTTATTCAAGGCCATCTAGCTGCAAGTCTTCGAATTAGACTTAAAGACTCCTGGTCTGCTGGAGTCTTACTTCCTGAGTTCCCCAAATTAGGGTATATGATGAACATCCTTCCACTGCTTGTTTGTCTACTTCTTCATTCTAATTCCTTCTTCCTTTTCCTTCCTGTTTTTCCTCTGCCCAGACTTTGCATCCCTCATAGGCATTTTCTAGTTCTTGTTAAAGCTAGCCTGTGCTCAAAATATCATTGATCCTTGTTCTGACTCAGTGCTGCTCAATGCAGCTTTCTGTGATGATGGAAATGTTAGATTTGCACTGTGCAATATGGTAGCCATTAGCCATGGATGGCTCTTGAGTACTTGAAATGTGGTGAGTGCATCTGGGCAACTGACTTTTTAATTTGATTTGATTTTAATTAATTTAAAATCAATAGCCATCTGTGACAACATGGTGTTACCATATTGGACAGCAGAGTAAGTCTAACTTGTTGGTTCCTTAGTGAACACTTGTCACTGAGATTAGGTTGGGTTTGTCAATGTCGGGCTAATCCATAAGCTTGTGTGGTTTATTGTTTGCTTATCCTGACCGTGTATGCTGTCTCAGTTTTCCTTCTTTGTTCTCATCACAGTTTTGGGGGTTTTGGTTTCTTACAGGTTCAGCGAAATGAAGACAAATCTACCACCTTGAAACTGGCCGATTTTGGTCTTGCAAAGCATGTGGTGAGACCTATATTCACTGTGTGTGGGACTCCGACTTACGTAGCTCCCGAAATTCTTTCCGAGAAAGGTAAGCGTTACACATTGCTCTGTGCAACTCTAGTTCACTTACTGACAGATGTTTAATTTTTAATATTTAAATTTTATATTTTTCAATATGGAGCAGTCAAAAATCTGAGAGATTTGGCACTGAACTTGTATGTGGACTTTAGTGGAAATATTTGAAGTAGGTCACCTTGACCACAGCGTGAGAACCTTTTCCTCATCAGGGCTGCACTTATTATAGAAAAGGAGTTGTGTGGGGGGTGTATGTGTGTGTGTGTGTATTGGCAGGACAACGAGATGAAAAATGGTGGAGAATTGGGTGGGGAACTCAAGCAAACAAGGCCATTTGTGCCACCGACCCAGGGCTAGCTCTCATGGGAGAGAGTTGAAGCAGTTCTTACGTAATTGGCTTAAAAATTCCTTCACCAATCTTGCATTTAAAGGAAAAGGGCGTCCCATTTCAGACCCCATGAATAATATTTATTACTTGCTCATCTATTGTATCAGGGGCCAAATGGACTGTTTCAGTGACCCACTCTGTAAAGTATATAAAAGGAAATCATTGTTACTATTATATGGCTCCAGTATGTGAGTAACTGTTTAGCTGTCATGGCCCTCCTAGAGAAGTCATGTTAATCACCTGTGATGGCTACAGGTGGGAAAGGTCTGGATGTGTTGTCAGATTGGTGGTAGGGAGAAGGGAGTGATTTTATCCCAGTAGCAGGAGCATCAGGGAAGGTAAGATGCAGAGACTAGAACATGCACGGAGCTGGGCTGGTGGAGACGTTGAGAAGATTAAGCTCAATGGAGCAGAGGGGTATTCAGTTGGATGATTAGGTTGAGCCTGGATTCCCCACAAATGAGTTTGGACCCAGTGCGGCCAGCATAGTAGTCATGCTAATGTGGTGACAGTGGGACAGGAGAATCCTGAGTGACTGTAGACATTTTAATGGAAGCATTACTGAGCTGGGTAAGAGAGGAATGGAAGCAGGTCGTCTTTGTGGACTCTGGGAAGCCAGAACGTGAGTGCTAGCACCAGCTAACACAGGGGATTGGAAAGGAAAACTCCTTTGGGATATGGGGGTGAGTGAATGAAGTTTTGGACACATTGACTTTGTAGAGATACCAGGATGGATACACGGAGCTGTCCAACACAGGGATGGCAACCAGACTGGTGGGAGAATGAGCCAGCAAGAGCAGCCAGAGACAGATTCTTTTTTTTTTTTTTTTCAATTAAAGTATAGTCGATTTACGATGTTGTGTTAGTTTCTGGTGTACAGCACAGTGATTCAGTTATACACACATACATATGCATATATGTATATATATGCATCTTTTTTGTTATAGGTTATTACAAGTTATGAATATAGTTCCATGTGCTATACAATATAAACTTGTCATTTATCTATTTTATATATGTTGGTTTTTATCTGTAAATCACAAAGTCACAATTTCTCCCTCCCATCCCTTTCCCCTCTGGTAACCATAAGTTTTATTTCTATGTCTGTGAGTCTGCTTCTGTTTTGTAAATAAATCATTTGTGTCATTTTTTAAGATTCCATATATAAGTGATATATGGTATTTGTCTTTCTCTGTCTGACTGACTTCACTTAGTATGATAATCTCTAGGTCCATCCATGTTGCTGCAAATAGCAGTATTTCATTCTTTTTTATGGCTGAGTAGTATTCCATTGTGTATATATAACACAACTTCTTTATCCAGTCATCTGTAGGTGGACATTTAGGTTGGTTCCAAGTCTTGGCTATTGTAAATAGTGTTGCTGTGAACATTGGGGTGCATGTATCTTGTCAAATTAGAGTTTCCTCCAGCTACATGCCCAGGAGTGGGATTGCTGGATCATAGGGAAAGCAAAGACAGATTCTTGAGGGGGGGCCAGGAGTGAGGACATGAGAGAGAGAAGGAGGGTTGGCCAAGGTCTGGGCAGCCCGGAGGCAGGAAGAGGACCAGGAAAGTGTGATGAGGCTGAGGGGTGAATTTCAAGAGGATGGGGAGTCTAGCTGAGCGAGACATTCCCAAGAGTGAGTGAAAGATGGTCAGAACTAAGAAAAGACTGTTAAAGTTGTCCCGAAAGCAGTCGTTAGTGAGTTATTCCCTTAATATTTTTCTGCTTATTTGTGCCTTGACAACGTTACTCAAGGGCTTAATACTGAATATCTAACTTCCAAATTAAAATTGCCAAGTATTTTCCTTTCCCAAAGGGAAAATATTAGAAAGTGTTTGGAAATGTATATACCTCTGTTAATAAACTTTTGGGAGGATAATTGGGCAATAGGTATCAAAATATTGTTTTGCACATTTAACTGTTAGAAAGTTACTTTAAGACTATAATCAGAGGGATGAGGCTGACCTGCTGAGGAAGAGGCAGAAAGACAGCCCTGAGGTCATGTCCACACCAGCCTGTCCCATCGTTTGGATCTGTGAGCCAATAAAGGCAATTTGTGCTTGGAAAAAAAAATAGAATATAATCAGAGAAGAGCACAAATATTTAATCTGTATTAATATATACTAATATTACATATTCATGTTTAATGTTTAATCCATCACAGAATTACTTATAGTTGTAAATAACACAGGGGTTTCATTATATAAAGGAAACACTAACAGTTTTAAAAAGTCATGTTTTTGAAGAATACTTTTCCTGTTCTTCATAGAAAATTCCTGTATAGGAAACGCCATGGTGTAATATTAAATGAACAACATAGGCTACAGAATATGCACAACATGATTCTAAATTTTTTTGAGGGGGGGTGATTAGGTTTATTTGTTTATTTATTTTTAAATGAAGGCACTGGAGATTGAACCCAGGACCTCATACCTACTAGGTGCGTGCTCTACCACTGAGCTATACCCTCTCCCCCAAATCTGTTGAAGACAGTATAAATGTGTATATGTACACATGCACGGAGGATACAGCTAATAGCATCAGTCTTTTTCTAGTCCTTAAAAAAAAAAACCCAGTAAATGATTGTGTTTTGAATGAGGGCAGGAAATGAACGGATAGGGAGTAGACATGGCTGGTGTCGACCAGGGCATCTCGGACATCTTCGGTGAAGGACCAGGGAAAATCTCCAGAGCCGTGTGGATGGACCTGCAGGTGGTCCTGCCACAGGGTGCCAGAACACAGCTCACACCATGTTTGAGTTACCTTGTGTGGGGGACAAGCCCTGGACTGACCTGTACAGTGTTGAACCAGAGGCATCCATTGACCATGCTGTGGAGTGTCCTGGTCATGTCAAATTGCTCTGAGTTTCCAGTTGCTTACTTTCCATTTCTGTGCTCATTTTATCCCAGACTAATAATAAAGGATCATAAAGGGCAGCCAGTCCTGGCCCAAACCTTGAGTAACCCTGGTGTAGACCCTGTGCTTGTAGGCTTCGGCATCAAGGGAAGGTGTGGTTGGGCGGTGGGGCACACCTGTGTCTTTGCAAGTGGCTCTTGCTTACCAAGAGCTGAGGTCGTCCTCTGTGACCTTGAGCTCCGGTTCTCCGCTGTTGACCTCCTCACGTTTGACCCAGCCTGGTCTCAGGTTCGCTTGTGCCTCTTCCTTTGTTGCACAGGGTACGGGCTGGAGGTGGACATGTGGGCAGCCGGCGTGATCCTCTACATTCTGCTGTGTGGCTTCCCCCCGTTCCGCAGCCCTGAGAGGGACCAGGATGAGCTCTTCAACATCATCCAGCTGGGCCGCTTCGAGTTCCTGGCCCCGTACTGGGACAACATCTCTGACGGTGAGGCTCGGGACCTCCTGAGCAGGAGGGAAGGGCATGGAGAGCTGGGGCCCCTCCGCCTGGGTTTTCAGGTCAGGTGTATCAAACGGCACACAGGGATCCCATGTGGTACCCGGGCTGTGCTTCATCCTGTATTTCTTGCTAGGTTTGTGTAGCTTTCCGTAGCATCCTGAAAACATGACTTGCTTTGAGATGAAATGAAAGAGGCTAACCATCAGTTCTCATCGCCAAATACTTTTTCTGAAGCCAATTAAAGAACCAAAGAACTGAACAAGATCAGAAATGTGTAGTCCTCACTTGGGAAGACCAAAGCCATCTCATATATAGAAGTGTTTGTGACTCAGACAGACTGGAGTTGCTTACTTCACATGGGAATAGTCAGGGTTCTGCAGGGCATACTTGGAGCACAGGGACTCCGGAAGGCACGGGGTGAAGGTCTCAGATTTTAGTGGAGCAGGAGCACATGTGGTCCTCCTTGGTTTTGGCCCGGTTAAGTGGAATCTCTCCCCTTGTCCCTAGTGATTTGTCTGTACTACTCACTGCCCTTGTGAAATTGAAAGCTAGAAAATTGGAGTTTTTGAGTCTTTGAATCTCTTTAGCTTAAAAAATAGAATAGGAGTGATAACTTTTTTCCCCCTCAATTACCCCTAAACATGTCATCTAAGATATTGAACTGCCCTTGTCCTCAGCCCTGGGGCCGTCACCTGGGGTTAGGGGTTGAGGGAAGGGAAGAGCTTCTTGTTTTCCATGTAAATAAGGTGGGGAGAGGGTGGCTTGCTGCACGTGGAGTGAGGGTCTTGAGCTGACCAAGGCAGCGGCAGGTTGGGAATCGAAGGACTAAAAATCGTTTTAGAAAGTTCTATGCAGCACTGTGCCTTGATTTCCTTACAGTGGCCCTTGCCCTGGGCCCATGCCTTAGAGGACCCTGTTCTGGCTACAAACCTCCCCATAAGTGAGGAGACTGGGGGACCAGAGGGTGTGGCTCCGAGAGCCCAGGCTCCCCCTTCTAGACCACTTACTGGGGACCCCAGGATTTCCTGCCCAGATGGCTTCAGCCCGCTTCCAAGGTTTCTGAGACCTCTTTCCCCTGCCTTTCCCCTCTGTGGCAAGGGTGCCAGGGAGTGGCTGTTTAGGGGGCAGAGGGAGAGCGTGGACATGTTGGCAGGGGGCTCCAGGTGTCCACACACACATACATGTGGGTCTGGGAATTCCATTTAAACCTGGCCCTCAACCTCCTGAGTCCTCTGAGGACCCTGAAGGAGTTGGGGGCGAGTGGGAACGGGGTACTTTGTGGGCAGAATTTGCTCACTTGAATGGGGTAGGGGAGAAGAAATCCTGTGGTCTCCATGCTCAAGAGGTGCCTGGACAGTGGGTGTGGAGGAGGGGTGACTGGTGGGTGAGCCACGGACCTTGAGTAAGAGGCATCCCCCGGTAAAATAAAGAAAAGTGGGTGTTTTCCCCCTGTGCATTCTTGAGTGATGGGAAGAGGCCCAGGGAGCCGGCCTGGGAGAGCCAGCAAGCCGGGGAGCAGTCTCTCCTCCGCGTCCGCCGCCTGGCCCACCAACTCTTACCATGTCTCTCTAGAATCAGTCATGGTCTTGGGCAGAAAATGAAATCAATTCTGAATTTGCACTGTTCACCACTTTGGTCTCTTTGCCCATGTTTTTCAGTTTTGTCCATCTGAGGGTACATGTACCAAATTTGGGAGGAAGATTGGACATATTTCATTTAACAACCTGATAGTTTGAATTACAAATTTAAAATATGTAGACATATGGTATGTGGCCTCCACGTGTTCTCCTGGGCTGGGTGGCGCCATGGGTGTTAGTGGTGGGCCTGATCCCTTGACTCCAGCCCAGTATGGTAGCCCCTAGCTGCAAGTGGCTATTTAAATGTAAGTGTAAACGAATTAAAAGTAAATACATATGGTATCTGTCTTTCTCTGTCTCACTTACTTCACTTAGTATGATGATTTCCAGGTCCATCCATGTTGCTTCAAATGGCACTGTTTCATTCTTTCTATGGCTGAGTAATATTCCATGGTATAAATATACCACATCTTCTTTATCTATCATCTGTCAATGGCTATTTACATTGCTTCCATGTCTTGGCTATTGTACATAATGTTGCTAAAAAAAAAAAGTGAATACAAGAAGAATTCAGTTCCTCAGGTGCACCAGCCCTATTTCAAATGCTCAGTAGTCCCCAGTGGGTACTGCAGATATGGAAGGTTTCCATCGTGGCAGGAAGTCCTGTGGGACAGTGTGGCTCTGGTACAGCACGTGTGCAAGTCTGGATGTCTGTACTCTTACTTCCTGTGCAGGGAAGAGAAACTCGGAACCGCCTGTGTTCATCTCATTTTCGCGTCCTTCTCTCATTCCAACAGCTGCCAAAGATCTGGTGAGCCGGTTGCTGGTGGTCGACCCCAAAAAGCGCTACACGGCCCACCAGGTCCTCCAGCACCCCTGGATTGAAACTGCTGGGAAGACCAGCAGGGTGAACCCCGCAAAGGAGGTGGCCCCCAGCAGCGAGGGCCACTTGCGGAGCCAGCAGGCGCGGGCTGCTGAGCAGACATCATAGTCCCGGCCCTGGTTCTGCCTGAGGACAAGAGAAGAGGATAGCCTTCGAAGAGAAAAACACTGAAAAAGCCTTCCTCTCATAATTGGAGAATCAGGGAAGGAGAGACACTCAGTATATTTTAAAGCATATTTTAAAAAAATGAACTTGGGTCTTCATGTTAAATGTTGTAACATATTTTTAGATTTGTATATCTGAAGCCTTTAATACATTTTTTTGGGCGGGGGGAGACTGTTCTCAGTGAGGAATTTTTGATCATAATCACACGTTTTGCTTCTTCCTTGTAATTGAGTTCACGGTATACTACATGAGTGGTGCTTACCAGGGCCTAAAGTCCCCCTGTGAAATTAATAAACTGATTCGTGGTCCATCTGTGTTAATAAAATGTGCTCTGGATGACTGAGGTGGGCTGTAGTCTGATCACTTCTTAATGCTGGTGTTGAGAGCCAGGGGGTTATAATTCAGACGTGCCTCCTGAAACCACCAGGACGACCTATAAAGGTGCTGATGGACACTTAAATAACTGGCAGGGTTCCTTTACGTCAATGTGATGGATGCTGTGGTGGCCTTGGAGGGCCCTGCTCTGGGACCGAAGCCCCAGCTCTCCTGGACTTGGCCTTGCCTGAATTGCTTCTCCTCACTCACATCCTCCTGGGCAGCTCACATCGCGTGACTGATTCTGTGGGTTACAAAGCTCTAGCCCCCTTGCTTCAGCTTGGGGCAGATCTGCAGGTGCATCCCACGTCTCCCAGGAGGACCACGTGAGGTCTTTGCTTCAGTGATATCATGGTGAACTCCTCCTGCTACCCAGTCCTGCATAATTTACACTCCCTTCTCCAACAGGTGTCGATACCAAGAACAGTCCCCAGCAGACTTCCTGCTCACAGAGCTCCCTCTCAGAGTCTAGTGGAGGAGACAGGCCCTGGAGCTGATCAGGTAATGCCATGTATTAAATGGAAAGAGGAAATGGGCACAAAGTTTCGTATGTATTATAATGATGAGTGGCCTTTTAGGAGCACACGTGCGTGGCCAGGCACAGTGCTGGTCCCCAGACAGCCTCACCATATAGATATCATTATCCCACCCCAGCATCTCTTGCATGAATGACCACGGCCAGAGAGAATTTTTAGAACAAAAATGTGATCATGTCACCTTAGTTTAAAATGACTTCCCGTCCCACGTAGAACCCAGCGAACTCACGGTGCTGTGGCCCTCCCACCTTACTGGCTCATCACCCGCCCCTCCCTACAGCCAGCTCTGCTGTCACCACACACATTTCCATGGCTTCCCAAGCACGGATATCTGCTTCTTTGGGGGACTTTTTTTTTTTTTTTAAATAGAAGTATAGCTGATTTACAGTATTGTGTTGGTTTCAGGTATACAGCAAAGTGATTCAGTTATACATATATATGTTTGCAGATTCTTTTCCATTATTGGTTACTATAAGATATTGAATATGGTTCCCTGTGCTATACAGTAGGACCTTGCTGTTTATTTTATATATAGTTGTGTGTACCTATTAGTGCAAACTCCTAATTTATCCCCCCTCTGTCTTCCCTTTGGTAACCATAAGTTTGTTTTATGAGTCTGTGAGTCTGTTCCTGTTTTGTAAGTAAGTTCATTTGTGTTATTTTTAGATTCCACATATCAGTGATATCATATGACATTTGTCTTTGGCTGACTTAGTATGATAATCTCTAGGTCCATCCACATGCTGCAAAAGGCATTATTTTGGTTTATTTATGGCTGAGTAATATTCCAGCGTGTGTATGTGTGTGTGTGTATACATACATACATACATACATATACACACACCACATTTTCTTTATCCAGTCATCTGTCAATGGACATTTAGGTTGTTTCCATGTCTTGGCTGTTGTAAACAATGCTGCTGTGAACACTGGGGTACATATATCTTTTCAAATAAGGGTTTTTGTCTTTTCTGGATATTTGCCCAAGAGTGGGACTGCTGAATGATATGGTAACAGTATTTTTAGTTTTTTAAGGAACGTCCACAGTGTTCTCCATAGCAGCTGCACTAACAGTGCAGGAGGGCTCCCTTTTCTGCACACCCTCTCCAGCACTTATTATTTGTAGACTTTTCGATGATGGCCATCCTGACTGGTGTGAGGTGATACTTCATTGTGGTTTTTATTACTTCACTGTGTGATTTGTATTTCTTTACTAATTAGCAATGTTGAGCATCTTTGAAGGCCTTTTACTGGCTGGCACCTTTCTGTTGAATGATTTGCCTCCAGCCCTTTGTGGTCTCAGCTGTGACGCTGCCTCCCTGAGACGCTGTTCCATGCCCCTGTTCAGTCTCCTTCTATGCACTTCTCTCTGTGTGGGGTGATCTTGCTTATTCTGTTTGTCTACTTCTTTGTGTGCCCCACCCTCTCCATTCCCATTGCCAGAATCTAAGCTCCAGGAAGGCAGGGACCTTCTCTGTCTTGTTCCCTTAGGTAGCATCAGTGTCTAGAACAGTGCATGGAAAATTTTAGACTCATAATAAGTATCTTTTGCATGAATGAAGAAATCCCTGACTTACGGATAAGGAAGCTGAGGACCCAGGTCACATAGGGAGTGAATGGCAGAGCTGGGATCGACCCCATAATCACCCAAGGCGTGGCTCCTCCCTCCTGTTCTGTATCTTGATCCCAAGGTTTACGACCTTGCGTTTGGTTCCTGTGTGGGATCACCATGGCCACGGTCTAAGGCAGGTGCTAATGACAAGAGTTGCTAGGAGACAGAATCTCCTTGGCTGCTTTCCCTTCATTCTGAGATGGATACTTTCCCACATTTTAGCATTTCCTTAATTGGACTGCATTTTACAGTTGATGAGTATTTAATATAGTTTCCTTTTCCCCTTGAAAGCTCTTGTTAAACCAAGGGTGTTTCTTGCGGCGCTGGTGTCCTAGAATCCAGAAATAAATAGCAGTAGAAACTCTGTATTGTTTCCCAGAGAGCAGTGGTGCTCGGAGTAAATCGTGGAAACTTCCCCCTTTCCCTTGGGTTGAATTCTTTCGGTTTTGCACTGATGCTATACAGGGTAGCATCAGATACCTATTTTGTCGTTAATGGTATATTGTTTTTCTCCTTGTCCATCTTCCTGATGGAATCTGGGAATTGAATAATGCAAGAACATAAAGATATAGCTAGATTTGTTCTGACACGTTTCATATCACCGAGTATACTTGGAGAAGAAAATTTGACCCTAAGAAAAATTACATTGAGAAATCCAGCTGTTATTATAAAAACTGTGCAGCACAGAGAAAATGATGCTTCATCTGCTGTGGTACCCATGTAATTTATGTCAACAGAAAGCCAATAACTTCAACATGATCAGGAAGTAAATTTCACTTGCGAGATCTCCGGCTCG
Organism: Camelus bactrianus; assembly: GCF_048773025.1. Classification (NCBI taxonomy): domain Eukaryota; kingdom Metazoa; phylum Chordata; class Mammalia; order Artiodactyla; family Camelidae; genus Camelus; species Camelus bactrianus. The sequence goes on from NC_133555.1 coordinate 42,842,665, forward strand.
CTGCTCCGGATCTGATAGAAGGAAGCATGTGGTATAAATTCTCGGCTCCAACTTCCCAAAAGAACTTTGGTGGGAGGGGGAGGGGGCGGTGAAGACAGATGGCTCTCAGATGGCTGACTTCTCATCAGCCATCAACAAAGGCTGCCAGATATTTGTCAGAGAGGGAGTTATGCAGGCGCTTCGTGGAGGTAACTCTGGAAACAGAAAATGTGATTTTAATAAGCATTCTTCGTAAAACTCAGGATGTCATTTTAAACTGACACATTGCGGGGGCAGGGTATAGCTCAAGTGGTAGAGCACATGCTTAGTATGCACAAAGTCCTGGGTTCAATCCCCAGTACCTCCTCCAAAAAATAAGTACATAGATAAGTAAACCTAGTTACCCCTCCCCCCACCAAAAAAATTTGACACATTGAAATGGATATGTTTCTCTATCGAATGTAGATCTACTCTTTTTTTTTTCTAATCCAATCTTGATGCAAATTGTGTAATTAACCTTTGACTTTGGTTTCCCCATCTGGGTCTGGCAGGTATTAGTAATATTAGTCTGAAACCAGAGGTGTGCAACAATTACTGCATACTTTTATTCTCGGTCCATTGAATTAAGTTTGGGGTGTGCACCCCCATCCTGCTGGCTGGTGGGTGGGCAGGGATCTCAGACATCTGCTCCACCCTGGACTACTGTTCTGGGGTCTTGTGAAATGAAGTCCTGGGAAGCATCCTTTACTGATCAGTTCTCATGGGGGCACTGCTGACACATCTACCGTCCCAGCCCACTTCTCTGGGGCCCCTTTGTCACTCTAGGTCCTAGGAGTCCTTTGTACAGCTGTCCATAGTCTTATATCCTTGGTCAACTGATGAGCAGGTTACATTTGGATACTGTAGATTCCTGTCTTTTCCCACCTTTCTTTGCCTTTGCCAGCCTCCAGGACACTTGTCACCCCCAAATGTGTGATCTCTTATCAGTCCTGAGGTCCCTGCTTTTCTTGTCTGCTCAAGGACTCCTGTTGTTTACGTGTGTGGTTTCCTGCCATTTGGCCGTGTCCCCCTTTCTCTGCTCAGATCTAGCTATCTGCCTGTGCTAACGTCACTCCCAGGGGCGATGGTTCATGAGTAGATGTACCAAAAAGAAGACACCCACTCCCTCACCCGCCTGTCATCAGCAGCAATTAAAAGTGCTTTTTGGCTCTGATTCTGGACCAGCTGACAGCCTCGCTGGCTAGAAACATCACTGCTGCGATGACCGTGGTCTCCGACCTGTCTCTTAGCTTCCTTTTCCCGTTTCTTGGAGGCTCCACTGCTGACTTGCTGGCTGTGGCCCTGGGCTGCTCTGCACTTCTGCACTCATTAAAAAACCAAAACCAGAACAACTCCTTTCTGGAAGAGTCTCCATTCGATTGAAGTTTGATTCGATTTTTGTAAAAGGCCTGACTTTGGCCTGAGGGCTCCAGCACAACCCTCTTATTAAGGCAGGGAGCTGAGTCTTTAAGTCCAAGGGTGGTTCCTTTTGTCATGTTTCTTCCTTCAAACTTGCCCTCAGGGGTCACAATCAGTACCGGGGAAACATTGTGAGGTCGTGGAAAGTCTGCAGAGATGTTCCCCTGCTTGGAATCAGAGGCGCCCAGCCTTTGTCCCCAGGAGGCTGCCGTTTTCAAGCTGCCTGGCTTGGAGCTCTCAGCCTTCATAAAAAGTTCGAGGGTAGAACATCATTTCCTCCGTTTGGTGAGCTGCTTTGAAAAGAACTTCTGTCCCACAGTCGCCACTCTGAGTGTTTTCTGTTTCCCTCCTGTGGGCTCTGAGTGACTGGGCGCTGCTTTCCCCCGTCTTGTTTCCCAGGTTGTGTTTTCCTTGCTCCGTCACCGTCACAGAGTGTTATTTGAGCCCAGCTGAGGACTATAGCCAGGAAGACGGCCTCTGTGATAACTCTGAGGGACTGCTCCAGAGAAGCAGGGTTTTCAGCACAGTGTTATATGTTGTCAGAACAGAGGACATCAAATGAGTCAGGCATACATTCCTTCAAGCTTTCAACAAAACAAAACAGACCAGCACAGACATGGCGAGTCCATATGGCCTTGGCACCTGGGAAGGGAGTTTTATCCTCGAAGGAGGACCAGCATTGATATCCTAGAGAGGGGGGCATTTAATCTTTATTTTTTAACATGGACATTCTTTACTTCCAGTCAGTGTGCCCTTTTCTTAATAATTAAAGCAGATGTGCAATGTATGTTTGATAGGCCACAAACGGGCTGTTTTAGTTGACATCAAATTCAAGTTAACTCACATATAAGCCAGAATGACTTCCCTATACCTCAATATGTGAAAATATCTTTTATCACAAAGAAGATGAGCAGGTGGAAAGGGACTGTATTGCCAGGTTATGGTGGAGTGGGGCAGGGTCTCAAAAAAGTTTTCCTGAGAAACCTGCAGACCAAAGCAGACTGGCCCTAACTGACCCAAAGACTGGTGGACAAGAAAAACAAATGGTTTTTGTAAGCCAGTGGAATTTGGGAGTTGTTTGTTTCACAGAACAAAACTATTGCAGCCAAAACCTGTCTAATACTGAGTCATATTTGGATCCCTTTTAGAGAAAAAAAATTCTAGCAAACCCTTTGTTGACATAACCTATTCATTCATTCAACAAATAACACTGTATGGGTGTGTGTGTATTGGGGGGAAAGGGTTAGAAGCAGGGAGACCAGTTAGAAGAAATTAGAAGTAAATCATTTTGTATCACGTGACTTGAATATTTCAAACAATACTAAGTACGTACTTTTTATCCTAATTCATACCAAGAACCGTAATGAACTGTAAAAGCAAAACAAAATGACAAGTTAACGTCAAATAAAGCTACAATTACCAACATCAGCTCCCTGGGGTGGGCGATGCTTCCACCGAGTTGTCTTTGCACCTCACACGCGCTCCTCGCTGCTCTGGCTCAGACTCTTTGGGTCAGGTGTGCTGATAGCTTTGTGAGCCCGCTGATGACGCAATTCCCACACTTCTCCCATCGCTACGGAGCTCGCAGCAACTGAGTCCGTTGGTTTTTACTTCTCAGTATAAATGCTCCCTTAGGAAGTCAGTCCAGCTCTGTGCTGTTTCACTAAGAGGCAACAATTAAAATAGCCCCAGATGCAACCTGCTAGCAATATCCTAGCACATGTGAAATAAAGGCCTGGGATCTGGTTTGATGGTTTTCCTTTCCTTGATCAGCCTGATGATCTGGCAGTCTTTAACTCTGTCAGGCCATCACAGAAAGGAAAACACAGACACACAGCTCACAAATCTTGGAGAGAACTTCGGATGCTGAGCGCACCCCTGCAGCTTGAGACCCATAGCGTTAAAGCACTTTCTGTTCGCGCTGCTGGGGAGACAAAGCGGACTTTTCATAGTCTGGGCAGCAGGTGGCGCTCACGACATTTAGAATCACACGGGGGCCTGCAGTACTGGGTGCGTTCATCGGCTTGGGATACAGTTTGCAGGTGTTGCCTTGCAGTGGGTTTGTTGTTTTTTAATCTTCCCCTGCACAACCTCATCTGGGCTCATTCAGCCAAGTTCAGCCTAGTGCAGCACAGGCTGGTGACTGGGCTGCTGTTTGGTCCTTGGGCTACGTTCTGGTTTTTTTCTCAGTTGTGAGAGCGGTGCTGGACCCAGCCTAGCAGCCTTAGCTTGCTGTTGGGAGACTTTCCTACCCTCCCAAGGCACAGGCAGGTGGCCTCTCCAAGCTGGTCTACTCCAGAGCCCCACACCTGCAGGGTGCCAAGGCAGAGGGGTGAGTCCTTCCCGCTCTGCTCCTGGGACCTCTAGCAGCATGGAAATCCAGAATGCATTCCTGTCAGTGGGGGGAGATCATAAGATACTTTCCTTTCAACTTGCCAGATGGCCTCCACCACTCTAAGCCTTGGTTTTCCATTCGGAAACTTGGAATAACAGCATCTTCTTCAAGAATAGTCCCTCACAGGATGCCTCACCTATAAGGCTTTATAAGAAGAGTCACCCTGAATTCTGCAGGATGGATGAAACACAAAATCAATCATAAAATTTAAGATGTAGCAATCACCTTGTCCAGCTTACTCCTTTTTTAGCTGAACGCTTAATGCCCAGAGAGAACTTGCTCAAGGTTGCACAGCGGGTGGGTATAGAGCTGAAATCTTTTCTCTCTCATTCCAGTTTTTTAAAAAAAAAAAACCCTGCAATGGATATGTTTTTCCATCGTAGCTCCAACCCTGCTCACACTGACACACCAGCACTGTGTCGGGGCTGCTCACCTGGGTCTGTCTGTCCGGGTGATTCCTAGTATCAAGAATGCTGAAGCCCCCACTCTAGAATGAGAATATTATATATAGTCAGCCTTCGGTAGCCTAACCCAAATCTAGGGTGTCCTTATGGAAGTAAAGCCAATGGTCTACCACAGTTTACAATTTGAAGATGTCTTTGATGACATATGTATTTATCTATGCGTCCAGATTTTAGGGACACCCATAGCAAGAATTGCTTTTTTTTTTTAATGTCGAGGTCTACTTAACATACAATAAAATACACTGATCTTAAGTGTTCAGTTTGATGAGTCTTGACAATCGAGTAATTGCTCTTTGAGAATGAAACTGAAGTCTTAAGGGGGATGGAGTAACACAATCTGTATCTGAGGGAAAGAAAATTGCTCTCTTCAGGCGTGTCTGGAAAGGGAGAAACCTTGACCTCCCAGAGACTCTGTCAGTTCTCCTGGGTTTTTTAGAGGCAGAAGCCACGGCTGTGCCTCCCCGGGAGCTTTCCTGGACCTCCCCCAGCTCGTGGTTAGTTTTACTGAGATCTCAAAAGACAAGATGACCACACACAAAAGCTGTAACTGTGAGTCACAGGCTCTGATTTGTACTTCCAGGGCCCTTCCTATGGATCTGGGAGTCACCCTTCACTAACGTGGTCAAACACCAGATCTGTGTCCACTGTGGGGACTGTGTGTAGCTCCTGGTTTTAAATGCTTGGATTTTAATTCCTTACTTCTGGGTCTTTGTCCTCAGTCTCCATTTTGTGTTTCCTCCTGGGTCCTGCTAATTCAAGTGGCAGGTTTCTGCAAAGTCTGTTCCTACTAATATGTTTGGAGTGGTGTGAATCTGAGTCTGCAGTCTAGGTGTGCAGGGAGGGTAGCTTTTCTTTATTTTCTGATGCTAGAGCCCCACTCTATTGGGCTGACAGGAAATTTTGTCAGTTGTTACTGTGGGCATTGTTCCACCCTGGGGTTGTGCCAAGGTCCTGGGGTCATTTATAGAGATAAAGCAAAGAGGAGGCCTCTCCAGTCTTGAGTCCTGGGTCCACATGGTTAATGCTGAGACCACCCATTGTCCCAGCTCATCGGGTCTATTCAAGCACCAGAATCTTTGGTGAGGCCAGGAGCTTGGGGTCATCGGTCTAGCCCCCTGACTCTAGGGTCCCTTTGAGGTTTTATGACCCATTGGAGAGCTGTCCCCATGACTCATAGACTCAGACATTCCCAACGTCATAGATGTGGACCTGGTGGATATTCCTGGCTCTGTTCTGCACTGTGTCCTTGTCAGCACGGGGTCCTCTTTCCACGCTGCCGCTGGTACATCTAGTATTTTCCCCAGAGGACAGAACAAGGCCAACCTTCCGACCTCAAGTTGCTTCTGCATCTTGCTCTGCAAAAAAATACCCCGAGGCAAAGAATTACAAAGACTACTTGCATGAAACCCAAGATAATCAAAACAGTGCCTAGCAAAACAAAGGTTAATATCTCAAAAGAAAAAAGTATTCTGCCCAGTGTCTACAATACCCTAGTGGCCTATTTTGCTTATGATGACTTGAGAGTTCTCTCTCTTGCTCACTTTCCAGAACACTCTGTGTCCCTTTTGTCTACTGTGATTTCTCTGGCATAATCCAGATTACCATGGCAGGCACTTAGTGAGTAATTTTACCTTGAAACAGTCACTTCCTGTTCTGGGTGAAGCTGAAAAGAACACATTCTCACAGCACCATTTATCGTGTCGGAGGCATCTGTCTTCAGAGGTGTTCTCACTTAGTTACCCACCCCTATTCTGGTGTTTGCAGGAAGATTTGGGGGGAGAGCTGGAATATGGAAACATCTCCTCACGGCGTTTAAACACTGAGTTGAGCACTAATTATAAGGCAAGGTTCGCTCTGATATATTGGAAAGAGAATTGGAAAAGGCAATCAGAAGCCTCCGAGTTGTGCCACTGCCCATGGAATAATTTGGCAGTTGTAGATATTCTTCCTGGGCTGAGAACAGTCCTCAGAGATCACATTCACAGGTGAGGCGACCCTCTCATGGGGGTCCAGGTGGGTGGGGCGCGGGCATCCAGGTGAGGCTCTCATTGCCCGTCTCCTCATTTCCTGCCTTTGCAAAGTCACTGAGAGGAGGAAAGATGGGGGCGACCACACACAGTATTGCCTTCCATGATGGGCTGGCACATTCCAACACGGGTTCTGGCTGTTTGATGTCTAATGCACTGCAGCAAAGAATACGAGTGAATTGCTTTATTTCACTTTGAACTGGGGTCCGGTAGAGTTCTTCCTTATCATGCTCATTTCCTGGGTCAGAAAAATCTTGACAATTAAACCAGAGTGAGCCGGTGGGAGGAAAAATTAAAGGCAGAGCGAAGCTTTGACCTTTTTGGAACAGTTTGGAGGAGATTTTGCGGATGTCTGGAGGCTCCACGGGCTGGCACATCATCAAGGAGCCACCAGGTGGCGCTGTCAGCAACCTCACCTTCAGGCAGGGATTATCAGGAGATCCCTCCTTGTCTGCAGGGCACCGCAGGGAGCTAGTTTGGCTCGGATTCCTGAGTGACCTGATCTTTCACAAGATGCAGCAGTGCCTGGGCCTGCCTCCCGCTTCCTGACCCTGTACCTGAGGGATTAGAGTTGTATTGGCTTCTGATAAATGCTTTCCTCCACAATCTGGGCTTGGTATCTTTCTCAATTTTCTGCCCTGCTAGGTTTAGTCTCTCAAAATGGGATATTTCTGTCAGACAAGATAAGGACTGTGTCACTGTAACAAGATGTTCTTGCTCATGGCAATAAAAAGCTTCACGGATAAGCTCTAAAGTGAGCAGTCCTGCCCCCGATCCTTGTCTAGTTTCTCTGGCTCAGCTCCGCCCTGTCCCGGAGGTCAGGGTGAGAGAGCATGGATGGACCAGTCCCAGGGATGTGCTGGCGCTTGGACCAGGGCTGGGGAGAGGGATGGGCTGAGGCTATTGAGGGGTCAGAGGACAGGCTTGTTAATGGGAAAAGGCTCAGATGGTACCGAAGGACCCGGCGAGGCTGGGGGAGGGGCTTATGCTCGCACTTTGCAACGCGTGCCGTCAAAGACTGGATACAAATGTCCTAAAGCAGATGGCTGCTTTGAGATGTCCTGATTCACTTGATGGGCGGCTTCAGTTACAAGGAACATCTCTCCCAGGATAAACCAGGACTCAATGTGAACAGCACCTGCTGGGATGGAGTCTCTGACAGACCGTGGGTGGGGCTGGGGCCAGCTCGGGGGCTGTGACCACACTTGAGGGTGGAAAGCCGTCTCGGTTCATTTCTGCCCAAATCTCTGTCTGTGCACGAGAAAGTTTGTTAGGATTTGAATGGCAGTCCTGGGGACAGCTAACTCTCTTTCTCAGCAGCTAATGGCCCTAATTCCTGGCTTAGAGAAGCAATAAATGCTTGGAGCTGCTTGGCCCAATCTTGCTGGGAACCAGCTGTCATGAAGAGGAGATAAGGTCTCAGACTGGAATGCTCACATTGTACATTCTGCCCCTAATAACACAGTTGCTGACAGTTGTGAGCTCTATACCATTTTACTCTTAGAATCGTTAGAGTCAGCCAGGATGTTAAAACTGGAGAATTGAATTGTGCTAAATGCGCCCAGGACACACTGCTGGCTGTGGCTTTAGGAACCTGAGTTTTCACATGTTGAAGAAGATCAGTTTGTTACAAAAGAAATTTTCTTTATATGGCGAAAACATGTTTTTCCTTCCTGCATACTGTGAAGCCTTGGAAATCTTTAGGTGTGGAAGGGGTGTGTGTGTGTGTGTGTGTGTGTGTGTGTGTGTGTGTATCTTCTACAAGTATTTTCTTTGTGGTTACTATGGGGCTTACATAAAACATTTTACAGTTATAATGATCTATTTTAATCCGATAACGACTCCAATCACATACAAAAACTCTGTTTTATATCTCCTCACTCCTACCTTATATTATTATTATTATTAATTATTATTATTATTATTATATATTATTATATTATATTATTATTATATATATTATATATTTATTACAGGTTACATCTTTATATACTGTGTATCCATTTAACATAGTTTTATAATTATAGTTGTTTTTGTTTTGGGGGGGCAGAAGGTAATTAGGTTTCTTTATGTATTTTTAATTAATTTTTTATCTTATTTTATATTTTTAGTGGAGGTACTGGGGATGGAACCCAGGACCTTGTGTATGCTAAGCATACACTCTACTGCTGAGCTACACCCTCCCTCTATAATTATTGTTATTTTTAATGCTTTGTCTTTTAAATTCTATGCCAGAATTAAAAGTAATTATGCCCCACCATGACAGTATTACAGCATTCTGTTTTTGTCTGTGTATTTACCTCACCAGTGAGCTTTAATCTTCACATACTTTTATGTTGCTATATACTGTCCTTTCATTTCAACTTGCAGGAATCCTTTACCGTTTCTTTTAAGGCAGATCTAGTGGTAACGACGTCACTTGTCTTTTATTTTTCTGGGAAAGTCTTTATTACTCCTTCATTTTCAAAAGATAGAGAAATTGTTTTCAAAGGACATTTTATACTTGGATTGTAATCCAGCACCACTAAATTTCGTTGCTCAAATTGTTCCAGCTTTGGCTACTGGGAACTCTCTCAGTTGGCTCCTGTGTGCCTTTCAGACGCTCCATCACTGTGAGTGTGTTTGTTTGAAGTATTGGCACTATAAGATGCTCCAGGCTCGTCTTGTGTATTTCCCACCGCAGTCCTAGAATCAGTCGTTTCTCCAGGAAGTCCTGGTTCCTTTCAGTGGAGAATGGTTTTAGAAACCGAGATCTGGGCACGAGGTATGCTTGTGGCTATTGGAGTGTTGGTTCTTTTAACACCTTATGATCTGGACTTGGAGAGATACTTTTCCCCTTAATATTTATGAATGACACAGAACTTTAGCTCATCATGGAAGGTAGCAGCCGGCTGGTTGGCTATGTCTAAGTTTTCTTCTCGGGCCCCAAATTTTGCACACAAAATTCAATCAGTTCTGCTTTTCATTAGAAATGCCACTGAGGTTTACAGGGGCTTGTTAACACTTAACCTCAGAGGCCTTTTTCCAGAAAACTTTAGAATAGAGTCTTGGATGTCCAGCAACAGACACTTCAAGACAAGGATTCACGTGCAAGTGATTTGTGAAGGAACTTCTCCGAGGAGAAGTCAGAGAGGGAGTGTGGGAGGCCAAGCAAAGGTATGAGTTCAGGGCGACTCCCTGCCCAGGCCTAATTCTGAGTGGGGCTCTGGAGTGTGAGCCACACAGCAGAGTGTGTCCAGCCTCAAGGCAGGGGACTAGGCTTTTATACTATGAGCCACATCGGGGGATGTAAACCCCTTGGGGCCTCTGATGGTCTACTTGCAGGTGGCAAGGCAACTCCAGGAGCCCAAGAGTAGTTCTCCGAAGAGATCTGCAGATGTGAGCTGTTGGGAGTGAGGTGTGCAGAGGATGGAGGAGGGGCACACTCACCAGTGAGAGGCTCGGGGTCTGGGTGGAGCACTGACAGCGATGTTCCTTTAGGGTCTTCTGTGTTGAGAGTGCATGGTGGTTGGAGGCACCTAGAGCAGAGATGAACACTGTCACAGTCCTTTCTATCCCATTTTCATCTCTCACTCCTGATCTGAGGTTGTGCCCCTCTCCTCCCCATACCTGATATAAAAAAGACATTTATTTTATATAGTAAATGTCCAGTTCCTCAGGAGAGAGGCCATCAGTCCACTGCTTCCTTGATTTACAAAGTCATAAGGCTGCCTGTCACTGTGCCCCAGCCCAAGACTGTAGCAGATGAGCATGGTTTTTGTTTCAGTATATATTCATTTACTGGAAATAGATACAAAGTATATTTACAAAAAATATGCTTTTACTGAAGGTGAGGATTTAGTTTTTTTGATTATCCATGCAGTTTGATACCCTTTAACTTTTAATTATCACATCCTTCAGGGGACTGGGAGGTGAAAAGAGAGACGCTTAAACTCCAATGGGCCTAAAATTCAAATGAGCTCGGTTAGTAAGAGTTATTATTATACGTTGACCCCTTTTACATGGTGTTTGCATTAATGTGACTCATTTAAACAGGACACATTTCCCTAAAAGTAGTCATAATTTGCAGTGATGTCATCGGTAAGTTCCTTATTGATTTTGAATGATGAGAGCAAAGGCGTATTATTGATCCATTCCAGCAGCTAAAATTAGTAGCTGAAGGCATTGGACACGTGACTCCTTTTCTGTCCAGAGTGATGAGGGGGAGGAGGGAGGACCTCAGGCTTTCCATGCTCACCCCGCGTCTGCTCTTCCTGCCTGCAAGGAGACAGGACACTGACAGAGGTGGCTGGGCTGATCCAGTCACCCCACACTCCCCTTCTGCCCAACACAGTTTATGTCAGTGATGCATTTGTAGCCACTGCCATTGTGGTGTTCCGGCTTCCCGGTCCCCACCGTTCTGGATGTGCAGGGGTCCTGCAGCAGCTAAAGCAAACACAGGCCAGCATATGTGCATGCTACCTTGATGCAATTCTAATACAGATAGAATGGCTATTCTCCTAAGGACTTGTCCAGGACATTCCAGGGCAACTGAAGAGGTTTTTGTTTTGTTTTGTTTTGTTTTGTTTTGCTACTTTACAAAATCAGAGCTTATGCCAAAAAACTCTACCAGTTTTTTCTCAAAAAGCCATTTTAATGGGTGTCTGTTAGGAAATATTAAGCTTCTTTCTATGTTCCCTTGAAGATAAGGTTAGTGATACCACATTTTAAAAGTCTGCTTTAAATGGGTATCTCATCCAGTTAAATTTCTCTGTCTTAAATTTACTGCCATACTTACTTGTAATGCATGGGTTACAAGCTGCTGTGCACAGAGACAGGATTCACGCAGGACCCAGGGGTTTCCTGGGACGTGGGACTTCCAGGACTACAATCAAGAAATTCACAGGCAAACCAGGAGAAGCTGGTCCAGCTGGATCACACAACGTGGTGACTCGCAGTGCAAACTAGGCACTAGCCCTAACCCTAAGATGCAGGCTTCTGAGTTCATTAGGAGTCTACCGCCATGGGCCACTGGATGTCCCAATTCGTCCCCCACTTTCCTCTTTTCAAACTACTGTGGAACCTTTGTATGAGAAGCTTCCGAATTTACTCACACCATATTCCGATGTGGAAAGAGAAGTTAACTTATTTCTCTTATGACAGATCCAACCTTCTGAAGCCTCCGCACCTGCGAGGAACTGAGTGGTGCCTGGTCTCCTTGAGCTGACCGGGTGGGCTTGCTTCCTCCCTGTCCTGCTGGGCGTGGGTCCCCTCTGTCACGTCCCCCTTTTGGCTGAGACAGTCATTTGCTTGGCTTTCTTTGGAAGCCTAACAGATTTGGTGCAAGGCAGAGAAACTGGCTTACTGGTCAGGGGACATGAGTCAGAAATATTTAGAAAAGTTTAGCCCTTTCTAAATATTAGAAATCTCTTCCCATCCCTTTTGGAGTATGTTGTGTTAAATAAGGTGGCCATGAATGAGAGAATCAGATATAACCAAGTATAATTAATAGTTACTCAATAGGTCTTCGTAGAGTCTCTTACATGTACATCCTAGAAATTGAAAAAAGTGAATAAACAGAATGACTATGTAATATGACCTTTTGAAGAACACATGTTTCCTATTCTTTGCTTTCAGCAAAACTGAAGGTAGACTGAATCAAGCTGTCAGCATACGGGTGATTAAAATTCGTTTTTAATAGTGAATCATGTGATTTTTGGCGTATAACAAAGAGTTCAGAGAGTTGAGTACATAACTATAAAAATCTATTTCTACATATTTATATGAACAAAGTTTCTCAATGCTTTTATCTGTAAAAATAAAAATTAAGAAATTAATACTGAATCCTGCTTTATTTTTATAAGTATTTATCCATAGATATAGGATCTAATGAAAAATTAATATTAATAAGAGATGTTTCCCATAAAATTTTTTTTGTGTTTAATAATTATTTTTCAAAAATAGCAATATGTTTTTGTTGTTTTGATATTTGTTTTCAGTACTAATTACAATGGTAATTCAATCAGAAGAGAGGAGACATTTAGACTATTCTGTAAATGCAAACTATGTTCCATCTTATCAATTTTTGCGTTTTCAATAGTAAATGAGACCAGCTCCGTTTAGAAAGCTCCCTAAGACTGAGGATCTTTAAGTGAGGCTTTTGTAGGGTGAAGGTCACAGCCTGCTCAACATCTGGGACAGACATGGTTCCACATCCTGAAACATCAATTTCACTTAAGTGCTAAATGCAGCCCGGACCTACTGTGGAATAGGATGCAAGATATGCAATAAAAATTTAAAGCTGTCACACGAGTCTTCTAGGTAATTTTGGGATTTTGGTAGGAGCCCGCAGCCACGCCTCCAGGACCACTGGGTGTTGAGTTCACTGTTTTCTGCTTTTAGGGAGTGTTCAGTGACCGCTTGAGAAAACTGCTCCAAGGGCTTCACCTGTTTAAGGTGGTCCTTGTACCCCTGGGGAGAGAATGGACCCCAAGCATCATTAATGTCTACATTGTACGTTGTACCCACATGCCCTTCGTCTTCTGGTCTTGCTGCTGGCCTGACCCCTCCGCGGCCATTCCAGATACAGTGTTTGCGAGGTGTTTTCAGAGTTTGCAGAGGTTCTAGTGGGTTTTCTTCTTGGCTGACATTCAAAGGGGAACTTTTTTTGCTTGGGTTACAAGGAGGTCGATATCTCATTAACAGCGACGACAGACTGTAGGAGATCTAAGACGGCCTCATGCCAAATGTGAAACAACCAATATGTTGATGAAATCACTCCATCCATAACCGTGGCATATAATGAAAGGGACTGGCGGCTTGGCATTGGCATTTGCAAGGCCGACACCGTGATATGTTTCTGGGAATTACAGATTCAGCAAACTGTGTAATTTATGAGTCGTGAGTGAAAAGGATGCATCTGGGCAGTTCTTGAAGCTTGTTGAGGCAAGGTGACGTCTTTAATCAACCTGAATATGAAAAAGTCATGTTTTGAGTTATTTCCCTGTTCTGTGCAATGTTGTGTTCCTCTGATCCATAGCATTTTCTGAGGGATTTGGGAAGCAGAGGGGGTAACATTCTCTTCAGTTTTGCTGATCATAAATTTTAAAAATTTTCTAAAGATGCTATAGATTTGGTGCAATTGTTTCCTATTGCATTTCAGGGGCAACAACAGTGTGCTGCTTGTACTGACCTTGAAAAATTACTTGAGTTACCATTCTTCAGAGAAATTGAGAGCCACAATTTGGTCCTCAACAAGGCTGCAGACAGAGCATCTGTGAGATGCCCATGGACTCGGGTTTCTCATCATTTCCCATAATGCAGTGCGACCCCTCTCTGAACCCTGGCCGCACTGATCTCTATTTCAATGGGTCATTAACTGTGCTCAGCACTATTTATTCCTTTATGACCAACATAGAAAGGCCCCACATGTCAGCCTCCACAGTCCCATACCTGTGTTGTGTTTGGGACTGCAGGTCAAATTTAATATACATTCAGCAAATCCAGGCCTCATATGACCTTTGGTGTCTCCATCTGAAAGGTGATGATAATAATGTTAATTTTCATGGAGGTGATGGGGATGAAGTGATCAGCAGGCATGAAGCAATGTCCGTTTGAGTGCCTTGCTCCCCCCAGCACTGTATATTCAACAGGTTCTCCCAGGGCAGGGAAGGAAACGGTGCTGGACTGTAACTACATGATCTCTTGGCTTCAGTGGGGATAGGGTGATGCCTAGAGCTAATCAGACCAAGAATGTAAGCTTGCAGATTGAACATCAAAAGAATCAGATAAGTAATTTTTTTTTCCTATTTCCCACTCTTTATTTTTTTTAATTTTATTTTTTATTGAAGTGTAGTTGATTTATAATGTTAGTTTCAGGTGTACAGCAAAGCGATTCTGTTATACATATACATACATATATATTTTTTTCAGATTCTTTTCCATTATAGCTTATTACAAGAAATTGAGTACAGTTCCCTGTGCTATACAGAAGGTCCTGGTTGCTTGTCTATTTTACATAGAGTAGTGTGCATCTGTTAATCCCAAACTCTTAATGTTTTCCTGTCCCCCATTCCACATTCTTTAAAACCCACATTTTGAAGAAGAAAGGTATAATTTTGCCTGTTAAATTTCAGCTGCTCTTACGGCCCTCAAGTACACTGCTCTCTGCAGTAACATTTTATCTACACAATCCTACTGGATTTCAGCATTAGAGCTGAGATGTATGTGCTAAAAATGCTTTCTGTGAGTAGCCAGAATTCATAGGGGGAGTGACTTGGCACTGGAATCTGGTTCTGGCTTTCCACTACAACTGTCTCCCCCCTACTTTTTTTTTTCTCTCATTTATTTGGTATGTTTTGAGTGATTTAGGCTGTAGTTGGATGTGGCCAGGTGACCTGAAGATAACACTTTACAAATCTCAATACAACCTTGGTGTTCACAGATACATAGCTCTCTCTCTCTTTTTCTCTCGTTTTCTATTTATTTCTGTGATAGCTTAATTAGTATCAGTCTTCTTCATGAGAACACAAACTCCCCCAGGGCGGAAACTCACCTGTTCAGACACATCTCTTTTTGGCGTAAGAGAATTGTCTCGTCTTCACACCCTAGTCCTGGGGTTTATATAAATGGAAATATAGAAATATTAGACCAATTTGTATTTTTTGAAAGAGTCACCTCTCCCATTATCCTCAGAGAAGTAATTAAGGATGTCGATAGATATGTCAATAAGGATGTTCATTGCAGCTCTGTGTATAATCAGAAGAAAAATTGTAGTTATCCATGGTAATTACTGAGTCATCCGTTTGTTTGTAGCCTTCACAAAAGGTGATTCCTCTTCAAATGTCAGTCCAGGAGAAAACCCTCTGAAGCCACCTCAGTCCTGCAAACTTTCTCCAGCACAACATCTAGAACGGCCTCAGGGAAATGGTCGGGGCAGGGCCAGAGGGGAAAGGACCATTTCTATAAGACGCGAAATGTACTCCAGTCAACAGGAACCGCCTTAAACAGTGGGAACCAATCATAGAGCCCCGTCTCCCCAGTGTTCTCAGTAATAAGTAAGAAGAGTGAACGGCCACACCTGGAGGATGATGGGGTGGGAGGTGTTGGGGGGTGGTCAGGAACCATGCTGATGTTTCCTGGGTTTTATCTTTAAAAATTAGCATACATTAACATATAGTTAACATGTAATAACATTCTGTATTTTACTCTACAGTATTTATATTAACATTTAAGAAGTTTGATGTTATTGCTATTAAGTAACATTGGTGCCCGAAGCTGTTTATCCTGGGCTTTGAGAACCCATGACCTTCTGCCAAGGGTCAGGGACCCCAGTTTACAGCCTGAAGTTGGGTGTAATTTCTCCTTTATTAGACATATTCTCGGACATGCTATCTTAGAAATGCCTGCTCCGATGGTCCCGGAGGCAGTTGTAATTCTTAGTGACATAGTAACACCAGCTACAAAGTGTATCGGGAGCAAAGCGGAGCCCCAGAGAGCAGATGAAGAGGGTAGATGGTGGGGGTGCCCTTAGGAGACACATGGAGACAACCTGGACATGGAAGTGACCTTGGTCCAGGAGGGGATCAGCCAACACAGCTTTGTCTCAGGAAAAACGTGGCCACTCTCCCTGCAGCCAGGCATGGACCCAGGAAGAGGGTCTGATTCCAGGGACTGAGGAAGGGGTAGCACCGACGATGTGTGAGGATCAGTCAGGTGTTCTGGCTGTAGTCACAGCAGAAACAAGGAGATGTAGGACCTAGTCTAGATACTGGGCTGTGTTGGAGGAGGTGGGAAAGCAGGGCTCAGTATGTCAGGCTCTTGGGGCCAGAACAGAACTTCCCTCTCAGTTTCTGACGTCTAGATAAGACAAAACAACTCAGGCACCTAGATACGTTTGCAAAGGGGGACAGGTGAGTAGGCTGGCCTTTGGTGGGAGAGGGGATTCCATTCAGCCTTTGCCTAAAATCAGGGGCTTCCTTCTTTACAATCAAGAGCTGGAAAAGATGGCCTCCCAACTCCATTGGGAGCCCCTGGACTCGTCTGGTTTTCAGAGGAGGCATCAAGGATGACACTGGGACCGAGACCGTGGACCGCTGCTGGGTGCAAGGGCCAGTGAGAGCAAGCAGAAAGGGGAGCAAGAGGAGGGGAGAACAAATATTTAAAGAAGAAGCCAGTCTCAAAGCAGAGGGTTGAAAGTCATCACTAGCCAAGGAGTAACAGAGGATTACTCAGAATTGACTGTGTTCCTGGCAGCATGTGTTGTCAAGGGAAAGCGAGAGGTCGGCTGAGCTTTCTTTCAGTGTAGTTTCAGCTTGGGGATAATGAGGCAACATTTGGCTAAGACTAAAAATGTTCAGGCCTAGATTTACGGTGAATGAGTCACGCACTGATGATCAGCTGGAGGTTGAAAAGAGGTCCAGGATTTTTCTGAGCTTCATAATTCATTAGAATGGCTTGGTCTCCCGAGGAGATAGATAATTCCTTATTTTTTTTATGAGAAGAGAAATATGGATTTGTTTTTGTACAGGAGCCTGGTTCCCTTCTCATTGTCATTATTTTAAAAATGAAACATGGTTAGACAACTAAAATGGGATAAATGAGAGGCAGGCAGAGGCTGAGGAATTTATGACTTTATGAAACTCCTTTGAAGTCGCATCTATCAACTTTACATAATGAAACTGACTATACAAGTAAGTTTTTTTTTTAGTATAAAACAAAATATTCAAGAACTATGTATAATACTGTGTGAAAATGACTATATCCCTCATCTTGCCATCTTTTAAAGGATTCATTTAATTAAAAATGGGATCTCTTTGTGACAAGCATGAGAAAAATATTTGTATGTAGCTAGGTTTCTTGATGCTCACTGAGAATGTCTAAGTGAATAATTATCTTCTTCATTCTCATTTCCAGTCATTGTAAATCTAACAGTTAATTCCAAGATGGACACTGTAACCTTTCAGGGACCTATTGAGCCAAAATATCTGATGGTCTTGAAGCAGGGTTAGCACTCTGTCCTCTGTAAGAGATGTCTGCTGGCTATACAGACACCCAATCTCAGCTCTTTCAGGGCTGGATGAAGTTTGGAGAGCAGGAAGCATACTTCCTGAAGATGTTCAGGAAAGTCCACATTGTAGAGTTACCCATGTTTGCACTCTGTAGGAAGCTGGTAGAATAAATTGCTACTCTCTGATGCAGATGGGGGCTTCATCACCACCACCACCAATATAATCATCACTATCACCACCACCATCATCACCACCATCATCATCACCACAACCACCACCACCACCACCATCATCACCACCACCACCACCATCATCACCACCACCATCACCACCATCATCACCACAACCACCACCACCACCATCACCACCACCACCATCATCACCACCACCACCATCATCACCACCACCATCATCACCACCATCATCACCACCACCACACCATCATCACCATCACCACCACCATCACCATCATCAACACCAGCATCATCACCATCATCATCATCACAACCACCACCATCACCACCACCACCACCACCACCATCATCACCATCACCACCACCACCATCATCATAATTTTAAAGACTCAGGAAATTTGTTTACTCACATATTTATATATTGATGTAGTACTGTGTTAGATATTGGACAGCCTCAGAGTCAGTTTTAAGCAGTTGCCATCCTTATTGGGAAGGTAAAAGTCAGGCAGATCTGTAAGTACTCCAAGCAGAATTTGGCTGGTGCAAAGTACGCAAAAAATCCTGGGGGTTCTAAGGCAGGTAGCAGAGATTATAGCATGATGGTGCTGTCTGGGGGAAAACCAACTCTTAAAGCTAAGCCTGTGCTAAGTAGTTGATTAATATCAGATTTTAGAAACCCAAAGGTGTTTGGTGTCTCAACTCTGTGAGATTGTGGTTTGTTTTGTCATGATGTCAACACCTTGCTATGTCTATGCTCAAAGGAAAGCAGTTGTTTAATAGAGCAAGGACATTTCTCACATTCGAACCTCCATTTTACCTGCTCTTTTATATGTAAAATTGGGAACTGATTCCAAAAATATAGCTGATCAATGATTGTAGCCATCCTCCAAGATGAGATGGACCAGAGCACACAACCAGGAGTGAGTCTGAGCTGAGTAACTGCATGCGTTAATCTTTCTGAGCTTCAGTTTCTTCCTGTACATAATTCCTGTCTGGTTTATAAAGTTTATTACATGGATCAAATGAGATAGTAACTGTAAATGCATCTGGTAAACTGTTGTGTTATGTTCACATGTGAGTTGTGATTATGTCTGTCTACCCTTGTTTTATAGATATGTTAACATCCCTCATTATTCTGCTTTGAAAACTCGTTCTTGAGTATCCTCCAGATCCATATGGCATCATTTGGTTAAATTTTCCAAAATATTTTGCTGCAATTTTGATTTGATTGTATTCAGTTTATGTATTAATCTGGGAAGGATTGATGGCTTGACCACAACAGGTGTTTTAATTTAATGACATGTTGATCTACTGTTGAATCCTTTTAGTGTATTTTTTATTTCAGTCACTGTACTCCAGCTCTGTTTTCTAACCTATTATTCAGATTCTCACTGTGTTTGTTCATTCTTCTTCAGAGTACATTGAGCATCTTTATGATCATTACCTTGAACTATTCATTGGGTGATTTGAGGGACTGAGGAAGGGGAGGGTCTGTGTTCATACTCTGATGTAGCTGAGCATGGATGTTACGGTCACATATAAATCTCCTGCCACATCTCTTCTCCTGGGAGGTCTGGGAGGATCACCGTAACCTAAGTGGAGAGCTGGGCCTTGGTCAGGTGACCTCATTGAAAATAAAATGGACCCAGAGAGCAAGTGCAAGGCTTTGTCCCAGGAAAAGCAAGTAAGCGCAAGTGGGAGAGGTTGAATCAAGCCTAGGAGGTGGGCCCTAGGCTGGACATGGAGCCAGCAAGTCAGGAGCCAGGGTAGGTCAAGCAGGGCTGGAGCTGCCGACACAGACCCAAGTGAAGCTTGAGGGTGAGGAGTGGGGCACCCGGGGCTGCCTCCCTGTGGGGGTGCGGCCCATTAACGAAGGAGAAGAGTGGGCGAGAGGGACCAGGAGAAGAACCTGGTCTAGTAATACCTTCCCTATTTTAATCCTGCAGTCTTAGAATGAGATTTGTTCCAAGCTCAGGCTTCAAAATGGATGAAAACAAAGGCATATGAATCACAGCATGCCCATTATCCACTGAATAGAACACCTGGAGGTGAGCTGTCTTCTCTAGGGAATGAAAATAAAGGTTTTCTGGCAAGGTGCTCATACCAACTGCTACCCACTGTGCAGTCGGAGCTTAAAATAGTGCAGGAACTGCTGGGGGCAGGAGTGGGGTATCTACTGAAGTTTGTTTGTCTTTGAATTCTAGTTAGGGTCACAATAAAACACAAGGAGGGAGTATTTTGCAAAAACCGGGAAGTTAAAAAGTATTTTTTATTCCAGAGTATAGTTTAGTTGGTCCTAAAATGTCAAAGAAATCAGCAGATGGTTAGCTATTCTTTTTCACAAGTTCAGTGATACAATTTCAGAATTAAGACTACCGACAAATCTTGTATCCATCCATTCCATTTCTTCACTCGGAGACATGAGGCACGTCTTTTAAGACAATTTTATAAATAGTTACCTGCTGCCCCCACCCCCCTAAATGCTTGCCAATGAAATAGCCGTGGGAGCTGGGCCACTGGAATGACTTCTTGTGGTTTCTTTGTTTCTTTTGGTTCAACTGGATTCTTACGTCAGCTTTTCAAACTGATGGATAAAGTAGTTTTGTTTTTTTGAAGTGTAGTTGATTTACAATGTTTCAGGGGAACAGCAAAGTGATTCAGTTATCCATCTATAGCTGTTGTTTTTCAGATGCTTTTCCATTATAGGTTATTACAAGACATTGAATAGCATTCCCTCTGCTACCCAGTAGGTCCTTGCTGTTTATCTATTTTATATATAGTCGTGTGCATCTGCTGTTAATCTCAAAGTCCTAATTAATTCCTCCCCCCCCTCCCCTTTGGTAACCACAAGTTTGGTTTCTATGTTTGAGATAGACAATGTGCTTTTTAAAATAGTCTTGTAAATGAATGAAGAGAAAACAGACAACTTGTCCAGAGTCACTCAGGTAAGTCCAGGCGGGCTGGTTCCCTGGATGGCACTGACATGGGGTCTTGCTCAGATGCTCCTGTTCACTGCTTAAATCACCGAGTCACGGAAAATCATTGAACAGTCACTGGGCAAGTCAGATATGAACAGGACACACTATCAGAAGCCAGTGTGTCTTATTTATTGGTGTTTAGACCTAATCTGGAGATTAGCGAGAAAGCAATAGAAGCCCTTATCTCTGACAGAGGCAGGGCAGGGCAGGCCAACAAGTTATGACAGAGATAGAAACAGCCAGGGGCACTGGCCTCGTCTGGTTCTCTTTTTGTTTATTCCTGACAAATGTGATTTATGAATCCCGGTTCTTTTGTCCCATTATAGAATGGCCGCCCTGACACCATCATTTTGTTCTGAGCCATCCTGTCTGTTCTTTTGCATTTCCTGGCTACGTGTGTGCACCCGCTTGTCAGTTCCATAAATCATTATAGATAAGCAAATCCTTCTCTTAACCTTTTGGGAAGATAACATGACCAATATTTTCTGAACGTACTCTTGCTGGGCTTGCTTTGGGGAGATAAATGGGGCCATGTTGATGGTGTATCGGTGAACAATAGCATGATTTATGAGACGGAGCGGGGTTTGCTCGTTGTGGCTCTCCCAGAGACTTTTCAGATGTCTCGGGAGAGCCATGGTGAGTTGAAAGAAGACACAGTAACGATTTTTGACAAAGACTTTGTATGTTGGGTGTCTGCAGCTGTTGGTGCACACCAAGGCGAAGTGGAATGGGGGAGTTAATACAGTCACTTAAATTATCTAGATATTCTTTTTGAGGGATGTGACCCTTAGTTTTATATATATATATATATATGTATTTCTGTATGTTTACATGGACTCCACCAAAAACACCTCAACCAAGAAGACTCCTCTAGCTCCTGAAGACTCCTATGTGCAGTCTGCTTCTAGAACGAAGGGAATTTAACTAGATACAGGAATGTATACAGCCTGTGAGGAAAGCCCTTTACAATAGCATAACTGTGGTCTTGGACATCTAAACAAAGGATGTATCAGTACGTCAGCGCATCCAGCATAAACGTCAGAGATAGGAAGTGTATTGTGATTTGAGACACACAGGCTGAGGAATTAAGCAACGGTGGGTTTCAATCCCTCTTTTTTTTTTTTTTTTTTTAATTGAAGTACTGTCAGTTACCATGTGTCCATTTCTGGTGTACAGTGCAATGTCCCAGTCATGCATATATTCATTTTCATATTCTTTTTTATTAAAGGCCATCCCTCTTGTCAGCAGAGTGAGCTTGGGCACTACTGAGTGCCTGTCCTGCTTCCTTGTAAAATGAGGGTAATGTGTGTGTCCTTCGGGGTATTGTGAGGAGGAAAAGAGACATCATCCTGGCTTCCCATGAAGCATTTTTTCTTCCTCCACCATATGGAGAATTGGACTGATCATACCTACTCCTCAGTGTGTATAGCACCTGATTATCCCTACTCCCCGCACAGCCTCTCTTTTATTAACTCACCTACTGTCTCTTTCATCTCCCGTTCCCAATCCTGCGCCCTGCTCCCAGCAGGCACCCACTCCACGGGAGAATTGGCGGGATCTGCATCACGGTCCTCAAATCGTCTGACCCATTGCCTTGTGCTCGTGAGCTGGAGAGCTGAGTTTCAGCCCCCAGGGCTGCCTTTTTAATTTAGTTCCATCCGCAGAGTCGAAAGACTACCAAGATGATTATCCTTCAGTGTTGGCAGAGTGAGGTTGGGACTTTGTTTGTTTCAAGATAAATAAACACACACACATACACAGAGACACACGCTTTTCTTTCTTTTTCCTTTTCAGGAGACATCATGGGATTTTGTTTTTGTCTTTGGTAAGCTTTCACTTATGCCTTTCTCGTAGATCTAGGTCTGCAGTATTTCTAAGATGCTGCCCACTTTTTTCCTTCTGGCTGCTGGAATCAGGAGGTCTCTGGTTTGGTCTTTACTGCGAGTCGAGGCTGGGACTTGTGCCCTTGGGCCCGCTCTAAGTCCGTGCAGTTTCTGCCTGAATTCCCTTTGGAGGTGGATGTGAATAATTCCTAGCCCAGTTCATCCTGGGTCCCTTGGCAGGGGAAAATGGAATTTTTTTTCAATCTGCACTGTCTTTTTCTTTCTTAAACAAATGGAGTTCGTGACAATCTCTAGTGTCCATTATTTACTGCTATTAGAGCCTTCAGGGGTTTCCTTTTTGGAGACCTTGCCTCAGCAGACTGTTGGTACCCCCTCTCTTCTTCCAGGGTTGTTGTCTTGGGGTTGCAGGATGCAATTAGATGTAGAAAGAAAGATCCCGAGGGAGGTGGGAATTACGTGGGTGGCTGGTACAGCCGCCTGATTGCCACACCACCAGCAACAGAAATTCTGTCTTATAAACCTCGAAGTTAGTAACAAATAATGTTTCACAATTAAAAATTTTTTTCATGCCTTTAATTCTGTTTAATTTGATATTTATATTATCACCATGGGTTTTTTCTTGATTAAATATCTTTTTCTTGTCCGTAGTTTAGCTTTTTTTTTTTTAAGTCAGTTAGAATGTGGCAGTTTCTGGTGCACAGCATAATGTCCCATCAAGCATCTATATACATGCATTTGTTTTCATATTCTTTACTTTAACTTTTCACCTCTCTGTACCATTTTCTTTTAGAAGTCCTTCTATGCAGGATACAGTTAGTTGGCTTTACTTTTTAACCCAGTCAGAGAATTCTCCCCTTTCCACAGAGGAATTCACCTCATTTGTGTTCTAATAGGAATATTTAGCCTTTGGACTGCTTTCTTTACTGCTTACTTGTCCTCACATTTCCCTTTTTATTTCCCCAGTCACTTGCTAAGTACGTCACACTTTCCGTTTTGCTCTTATTGTTCCACTTTTCTGAAACATTAATCTCTGTTTCTCCAATTTTTAAATTTATGATCAATTTAATGACTAACGGTCCTTCTTAAGTCATTCTTGGGGTTAGGATTGATACCTTTTCCCCCCTCACTATGCTGTTTCCTGTTCTTTGATCTCTCGTTTGGGATTATAAATCTAGACTATTATTACTGTTGGGTAGTTTTCCTTCTGTTGCATATCTGTAGTTTTGATTCTGTTTTTCATGCACATCAAAACAGAATTCAATTCTGATTTTTGTGTTTTTTAGTTCCTGGCACAGTTTCTCAGTGACTTCATTTTTTTTCCCAGTGAGTTTTCGTTCTGAGTCTGTCCTTTAGCCTTTCACTTTTCTAATTATTTTACATTTAAAAAACAGAGCTGATATATTCTTGTATTTTAATGAGAATGTAAGTTACATTCATTATAAAAATTTCTTTTGCATCACACAGCAGCTTCTTTCACTGTTGTTTCTCAGAGTCACATAGGGAGCAGTGGGGAAAGGTGGATGGAAGGTGGCTCCCAGGTGTCCGCTATGAGCAGCTAGGTGGCTGCCGTGTCATTTGAGTCTTCCATTTCAGATGTATGAAGTCTGCGATACCTCCCAGATAATCCTCGGTGGCACGTCCAGTTTAATACCCACTGGAGATGTAAAGGTGGTTGTCACCTATATGTGGGTCTTATTTAAAACTATAGGACTGTTGAGTTTATCCAACGAGGATAAAAAGAGCGAAGTAAAGACCCCATCCTGAAGAATGCCAACATTTAGATTTTGGGTAGAGGGGGAAGAGTCACAAAAAAGCAGAAAAGGAACCTCTGTACTGTCCTCCGTAGTAGCTGCACCACACTGCATCCCCACCAGCAGCGTAGGAGTGTGCCCTTTCCTCTACACCCTCTCCAGCATTTCTCATTTCCCAATATTGTAAATCAACTATATTTCAATTAAAGAAAAAAAAAAGCTTTCACCTGAAAAAGAAGAAGCAGAGAAGGAACCTATTATGTAGGGGGAAACCTAAGAGATGATATGTCACAGAGTCCAAGAAAGCGAGGTGTTCAGGGCCACTCATTGGTTTAGGTGGAGCATGAAATGGGCCATTTGGACAATCTAGATTAGCTAGTGTAAGTAAAAGTCACCCAGCCAAATATACATTGAACATATACTGGATGGAATAAAGTGAACGACCATCTAGTTAACATTTGGAAGATCAGAAACAAAAGATAAGCTGCCGACTCTGTAGCATCCCTCATTCGTGCTGTGGGAAGCGTGGTGATATTAGACTGAAGGGTCGCGCGGCTGAGATCTGTGTTTAAGAGACTTAAAGAAAATAGCCCCGACCCAGTTCTGTAATCAGTCTGT
Source organism: Camelus bactrianus (assembly GCF_048773025.1). NCBI lineage: Eukaryota > Metazoa > Chordata > Mammalia > Artiodactyla > Camelidae > Camelus > Camelus bactrianus. Next base: position 42,867,361 of record NC_133555.1, read on the forward strand.
GCCATTTCTCCCCATAGCATTTCACAAGTTAGCGCTCTTGCTAAAACATTACTTAAAAAATTTTAAAGCACATGAGAATAAGCGAGCATGATTCTTATTTTTTCTAACTTGCCGTTATCTGTCTTTTCTTCTTTTTATTTAATCCTTTCAAACGTCATTGTTTGGAACAGACTCTGAGGTGGTGATTTGAAAGTAGAAGGTTTTCTGGGAGATTCTCTTGGGAACAACACCTGCTGAAGAGGGGAGGGCATTAGCAGTGGGCAGAGGGATACAGAATACCACCGCCTCCAAAACGTGTGAGCGCTTCTTGAACTACAAACAAGCATCACATGTGAAGGAGCTCTGGGAGTAAGACTGGGAGAAGCTGGCGGACGCTAAGCAAAACAGGCTTTTCCTGTTTCTTTTCTTTTTAACAGAACGTATGCATTGTGAATCTTCGAGAGGAGTGACAGAATTTTCCAATTTATTTGACCAAGAAGCACCTTTTTTTTTTTTTTTTAAAGCAACATACTTTTGGGAAATGCTTGATTACACTAATTCCCCTTGCCCCCGGGGCCTTGTAGTCAGTGTCCATGGAACTGAACACCCTCCGCACACCTGATCAGGATGCTCAGATAATCCTCCGTTCTGCTTCATTATTTTAAAAAGTAATCTAACTTTTCTTTTATGCAAAAACAATTTTTATTAGAAGATTTACAAAAATGGATGAGTGACCAAAAGCATCCACAACCTTATCATTTGCAGATTATTAACACCTGGATGCATATTCTTTCAGCGCTTAAAAAAGCGTATATGTGTATAATTACTAACATATGGTATTATGCCTTAATTTATTTTGTGCCCTGATTTTTTTTGCTGAATAACACCTAATCAACCAATTTTCATTTCCAATCCACACACAGCTAGAGGATAATTTGTAATGTTGTATGGGTGTACTATAATTTATTTCACCTATTCCTTATTGCTGGACATTTAAGTTTGTCTACAGTGTCACTATGCAAAACTTACCGTTATTAAAAACCGTGCTGTAAGAACATCCCTGTGTCTAAATGTTTACATTCTCCCTTTACAACTCTCCCTTAATTTGAAGCTCCCGCAACAAATCTCCCTTAATCTTAGAGAAGTTAATTAAACTGTCTCATGCTTCAGTTTTCTCATCTGTAAAATGGGACTTTTAAGAGCATCTGCCTGGTGGGGATGTTATGAGGCTTAAAATAAGCCATCTGTATGCGTGTTTAGATCATCGGTTAGCACGCAGCACCCAGCCGCTGTTGGCTATTACTATTTTCTGGGCTGCTTTAGGACCTGTAACCCACTCAGCTGTAGTCACTATTGCCTTTACTCCGTAAATGCTGGGCAGGGCTCCTTGCTCCCCCAGCAAGCCGGCTTCCGTAGGCGCGCAGCCGGCTCCGCGCTGAGCCCGGGTGTCCCGGAGCCCTGGGAGGGGCTGTGGGTTGGGAAGTGCCCTGGGTGCACCGCGGCCCGGAGTCAGGCAGCAGGGACCGAGCCAACGCGAGAACGGCCCGGCGCCCGGCGCTTTCTGCCGGGACCCCCTGCGAAGGGTCCGCCTGGTGGGGGCTGCTCTGCCCGCTTCCGCTTGTCTCTGTGAAAGGACAAAGGTGGTGTTTGCGGAGTCCTTTCCTTCGTTGGCGCAGACTCCTCTTTCTCGCCTCACTTAGAACACAGCTGAGGTGTGGAGTGCAGGAGTGTCTTACCCTTGAACCCAGAAAACACGTCTGCTTGTTCTGGAAGCTTCCTCCTGTGACCTCTGAGCGTGGGAGGTCCCAGCACGTGAGGCTGCGCCGGAAATGAGTCGCAAGCTGGGCTGCAGGCTGGCTGGGAGAGGCTGCTGGCGGGGGTGGAAGCCTCCAGTCACCCTCCTGGGGTGGCCTGTCAGACCCGAGCTCTCGCCGCCCGTCTGGTGGCCCCGGTCTACCCGGCCCCGAGGTTCTGTCAGCCTCGCTCAGGCCCTTGCGTTCGCCCTTCAGGGCTCCCGTCACCACGCGGAGGAATCTGCTCGGCTCCCCCCGGCGGCGGTCAAGACCGTGTCTGAACGGGGAGACGTGGCTCGAAACGACTTCAACACCAGACTGTTCCCTCTGGACCTGACTCTTCACGCTGCTGTTCACCAGCCACCAGATGGCTTTCGGTAAGTCCCCTCCTGTCCGAACAGAGGACCGCTCTCCTGCCTGTGTGTGTTCCCCCTGGCCATGCCCCCGTCAGCCAGCCAGCACGTCTTTTTCCCAGGTGTAAGCATTTAGCAGCAGAAACAACAACTTTAGCCGTTGACTCAAGCCCCGTCGGAAGTTGCCTCTCATTCTGCTTCTGTGTGTGTGGTCGCTTCATGCTTTTTTTCCACTGCAGACTGGATCAGATACCACCTAGGAGCCAACGATTGGTAGTCTGAGGAGCCGGCAGTTACAAACATGGCAGACCCTGGGGACTCATGCATCAGAGTGGTGGGTGGAGGAAGTGGGGGAGTTGGATGAAGAAGGGGGGAGGTCCTTGGCAGATCATCCCTTATTGATCATTATCGTGGGGATGCTTAGGTAGGCAGAGGAGCAGAGAATAGATATTGGTCAGCTTTAGCTGCAGTAACAGACTACCCAGTTCTCGGCAGAATAAAACACTCATTGCGTTCTGAAACTAAATGAAGCCTGCGAGTTGGCTGTGATTCTTGGACGGCTTTCCTGGGCTCAAGGCATCTTCTCGTTCCAGGACTCAGGCTAAAGCAATAGCCTTTCTTTTCCATGCTGTTCTCGTGGAAGAAGGCGAGAATGCTAGAGGCCAGAGAGAAAGGAATGAACACATTCAAAGTTTCTGCTCACAGGTGGCAAATATCGTGTTTGTCCGCATTCTTCTCCCTCACTCCAGTCACGTGTCCAGCGTGTCGGTGGGGGAGCCGGGAAGCACTCAGAGTCAGGTGGTACAGGCTGTTGATAAGTGATCTCCATCGTTTATTGTGTGGGAGGGAGCAGGTGGTGAGCGCCGAGGGGAGGGAAGAGGCAGGACCACGCACGCAGACTCCTCTTTTAAGAGACTTGGCATTTAAGGAAATGGAGATGTGGTGAATTGTGAGGGGGAATCGTAGATGACGTTTTAACATTTTGAATGGAGGAGACTTTTCTGCATAGAAGTCAGAGAAGACCCAGGGGGACTGCAGTAGAGAAATTGAACACTTTTAGCCTGCATTCTTTGCAGGATTACTCGGTGTGGTCACTTGACACTGACCACCATCTTAGTCCTCAACAGTTTCATGAGGCAGGTACTATTATTTTTCTTTTACCAAGGAGAAGAGTGAGGCCGATATTATGTACCATGCTTAGTCACAGAACAAGCTGAGCTGGCATTTCAGCCTGGTAGATGGACTGTAAAGTCTTGACTTGTTTCTTATTTACTAAATAAAGATGGTAGAAACATATTCTCTTCCCCATCTCCCACCCCATCCAAGAAATCTAATACACATGTAGGTGGTACTTCACGTGTCCCGGAGTAGATGGCAAACATTGGAGATCATTGCGAGGCACGGGGTGAGCTCATCCTGCTTACATGGACATTTTGCCCTCCTGATTGGCTCCAGGTGTGCTAAAGCTTTGGGTAGCTTCATGAAAAACACACTGGGCCTTTGGTAAGGCTTTCTGCATCTCTGCTAGACGTGGCCCAAGCAGCCAGAACTCTTGGCAATTGCATCCAGATGTTGCCTTTAGCTAGGGCACAGGGTCTACCTCAGCCTCTTTCTGGATCCAACAGAAGACATTTTGGGTTTAGTGTACTTCTTGGTGGATTTGCTGACACATTTCTTTTTATTTAGGGCCAAATGTTCTGAAAGCAGAGCCTGCATTGTGTTTGCCAAACATGCATAAGAGCACAAACAAAACTCATGTTTGCAAGCTCCAAATAAGTGCTTCTTATGCCTTAAGTGCCCTTGAAAACCATCCAGCACCACAGTGTGTAAGCTTTCTGAACAATTCTTCATAATTGTGTATGCAAAGGATGTATACTCACAACTGCATGAATGTCTTTAATTGCCTTTGATTACATGGCACACTCTGTCCTACCCTCTTGAAATGAAGGTTTTTGTGTACACCAATGGCTTCCTAAATTTGATATAGGTTCCTGTGGACTAGAATTCTGTACAATGGAATTTTCTAATTGGAGCTGGGATGAAAAGAGAGGGAGGAGACATGGAAGGGGACACCAAATTCTAAACAAATAAAAATCAAAGTGTAAATTATCACAGCCCACGGCTTTTCTCCCAAACAACTCTGTGGGCAGAATAGAATTGGCACCTTGGCTGAGTTCCCCCTGGGTGGTGGACTTGTGCAACCTTAGACAGCATCTGATGCTTCTTGGAGTCTCGTTGAGTAACTGTGAAAGTCAAAAGGACCAACCATAGGCAAAACAGAAGAGCCTGTGGGGGGGAGGGTGGTTTATATTTTCTCTTCATGCCTTCATAGTGCCCAGTGCCCATCCTCACTGTCCATGTGAGCAAGACTTAGGTGGGACCCAGTCATCAGATGGTGGTTGCCCTTGTGGGGTTGTTTGGATGGGGGCTGGACAGAATCTCCAGGATTATTTCCATAGGTGATGACAAAGAGTAATGGGTTGGCTGCAGGCAGTTCATGATCCTTCTCAAAAGGCAATGGAAAGGACCACAACTTAGTGCCTTCTTGGCTTAATCAAAACTCATTACTGGTGTTACAGTGTTGAGCTGATTCACACTCAGGCTGTGCTTTGCAAACTCTCCCATTTCTCCCTCTCTATTCCACCAGGGCTGTTTTCCTCCCCACTTTTTCCAGTGCCTGGTGTCTTTTAATATTATCTTTCAGACCGAGAAAATGGCTCTATAAGAACACAACTCAGTGCTCTGCCCCATGGCTTTTTTGGTTAGTATTTGAGTGTTTGTGGTTTTCATTTGGATTCTGCAGTGGGTAAATATAATCTGGCTGTTTGGAGTTGGGAAATGAAGTTCAGTGGGTGGGAATGGAAAGCATAGATACGTGTCATTGCAGTAAATTTCTGTTTATTGAGCTATGCACCCAATGAGCACTCCATTAGGGGCCTTCTGGAACATCTCCTCCTCCAGCAAATATGCACGGTGCAAATTATTACTGCATTTTAACTGATGGGGAGACTATGGGTCTGAGAGTATCAGAAACTCTCCGGGCCTTGGAATCTAACTGGATATGTCAGACTCCAGAAGATACGATTTTTCTGATTTTGGAATTGCCAGGGTCTGTGCTCCTGTCCTGCTATCCCTTGGCTTCCCTCTCCCTAATCCCCAGGGCCCAGGGACAAGTCCTAGTGTGAATCTCTAGTTTATCAAGACTGATCTGATAGCAGCAATCTAAACTGCTCTATCACAGGTTTTGTTTCTATGTTGGCATGCACTTCAGAACTGGGGCTTTGGAGACTCATTCCGCGTAGAAGGACTATTCCCCAAAGGCCTTACAGAAGCCTGAAGGTGCTGGAATAAGGTTTGCCAGCATTGCTGTTTATGGAGTTTTGTTGGACAAAAATGAGGTCAAGCAAAACAATACTCTGCAAAGGGGCTGTGGTATCTCTCCAGGATCTCCTATATTGAGCTGGTGTACTATCCTCGGAGCTTTGTGTCGGCTGCTAGTGTTTCCCAGCTGGAAAACTGTCTTGGGATGAAGGAAGATCCCTGGCCTGAAGGGCTGCGGGTGTGACGAATATGGGAGTACAAGCTCCTTTACTTTAAGCAGCGACACCTCTGGGGTATGGATTCTGCTTCATAGCTGCTCTGTAGTTCAGGACAGGGCCAGACTATGCCTGAGACCACATCCTTGCTCATCTTCTTCCACTTGCCCCACCCAGCTACCCTCCTCCCTTCACAGATTAATTCTGAGGGTGCTTTCCCAGGAAACCTTGTGTATCCAGATTCTTGTCTCAGACTCTGCCTCTAGGGACGTTGACGTAAGACAGACTGCTCACCCATTTGGTCCACTCTGGGCACAGAATCTTGAATGCGATAGCTGGCAAGGTCCTTCCTATTGTAATAGCCATCCTTTAAAAAAATACATAAATTTTATAGTCAGTTTACGATGCTCTGTCAGTTTCTGGTGTACAGCACAGTGCTTCCGTTATATGTGAGCATGCATATACTCGTTTTCATATTCTTTTTCACCATAAGTCACTACAAGGTATTGAATACAGTTCCCTGTGCTATACAGTAGGACCTTGTTGTTCATCTATTCTGTATGTAGTAGTTTGTATCTGTTAATCTGACTCCCAGTTTATCCCTCCTCCCTCCTTCTTTGGTAACCATAAGTTTGTTTTCTGTGTCTGTGAGTTTGTCACTGTTTTGGAAATAAGTTAAATTGTGTCTTTTTTTTTTTTTATAGATTCCACATATAAGTGATATCATATAGTATTTTTCTTTCTCTTTCTGGCTTACTTAGAATGACAATCTCCAGGTCCATCCATGCTGCTGCAAATGGCATTATTTTATTCTTTTTTTATGGCTGAGTAGTACTCCACTGTATAAATATACCACAGCTTCTTTATCCAGTCATCTGTCAGTGGACATTTAGGTTGTTTCCATGTCTTGACTATTGTAATAGTACTGCTAACATCCGTCCTTAATGGTCTCTGAAGGGGTTATTTAATGGATTTTAGGAGAGATTAAAAAGCCTTGGAGAACAACTGAAGCCACATACAGAGTAAAAACCATATAGACTTTTGGGAAGAATTAGTTAAGTAGTGCAACAACTATGGGTACTTGGTAATGAGGCTCATATACTAATTTCTGGTTGCTTTTCCACTTAAACTTTGGTTTGAATCCTTGGCCAGTTAGATTTTCTCAAAGGCATATTCTCTCTGGACGTTCAGTCTGGTCTTCCTTGTCTTCCTTCGTCCATGTTCTGCTGAGTGTACATTTCTCCTCTGGGCCCACACTGTTGTCTTCTGCAGGGATGCAAGGGAAGCAGAGTTTTTGTATCAGGTGCCGAGTCTCATACACTTTTTGAGGTCTATTATTATTTTTATTTTTAAATTGAAGTATAGCTTTCTTCTTCTTAGTTACTGACATTGTCCCAACCTGGCGGGTGGGACTTCCGTCCTCTCCAGCTGCCCAGAGCACTCTGCCCCCTCCAGACGCACAAAATTCCTCCTTCCTAGCTCCCCTTGAGCTCTTCTTTCCTCCTGAGAAGAGGCTGACTGTAGCCACAGGAACTCAGTGCAAAGTGGGAACTTTGTTTTTAGGACAACAGATGCCACAACTGGCCACCTTTGGAGTTCTGGCTGGTCTGCTTGTGTGATGTCACTGACTCAGACTCTCTACCCAGTCAGAGAGTCCCCTGTCCCAGCAGCACCCTGCCCCATCAGGTCCCATGACCTCCCAGCCATGCTAGGAGAATGGGGGCCGTCTTCCTCCGAGAAACCAAAACCGTGCTCTCTGGATCCCTGCTGACACTCAGCGCCTCTCTGTGAAGCACTGGTCTTCATGTGTAAACTAAAAGTGAGCAAGGGTGGAGAATCTGTAAAAAGCCCTCTGATTTATCCTCTCCATCCCTCAGTTTATTTGTGTGGAAGATAAGGTTGTCAGCCACCTTCCTCAAAAGGGCATTCTGAGGTTTCACCCTGGAGACCTGACATTTATTAACCAGGGTCATATGAAAGCCCTGATTTAATCTCCAGAAAAATGCTCTGAGTGTATCAGTCATAGGGACCATATAAGCATAAAGAATTTTGTCCATAGCTCTTGAAGGAGGCTGCGGTCGATCAGCAGGGGCTGGGCCAGTCCTCCGTATGCTCTGTTTATGCTGTGTCAGGACAAGTGGAGAATCGGGGCTCAGTATATACTTGGCTGGTTTATTAACTATTAACCATTCATGTACGGAACAAAGATACTCGGAAAGTATTTACCATGGAATAGAGTATTATTTTTTAGTCACCAGGTTATAATTGGGCAGCAGCCTCTTAATAGGATGATACCACTCTTGGGGGACAATAGTCGATATTTTTGAGCCTTCTGTGAGCTTGTCACTACACTATTCATGTTCATAGAAATATTTCCTTTAATTCTCTCAATAGTTTTCCAGGTGAGTAGTATTATCTCTGAGGCTCAGAAAATTAATTTGTCCAAGGCCACAAGCTACTAAGGAACTAAATCAGGGTTCCAATCTAGGCTATATTTAAAAAAAAAAATCCATGCTCTTCTTACTATCTGATCAAACACTGACAGTTGTCTTCTAGGTCAGCAGCTCTATTAATGATAAGCATTTACTGTTTCTGTTCTCTTCATGATGAGGTGGTACTGTAAGTAAAGATAAAACAATCTTTTAAGGACTACCACTATAATTTAGAGTATGCAATTATTATTAGTTATTAGTCTAATGCTAGTATCAATAATAACAGTATAATATATAATTAGATTATTAGTACATTTAGACTTATACAAAGGCAAATCATGTCACTATTCCTGTGCATTTGTGACACAGATTATACTCCTTGAAAAAAGATTGTGTAAGTAGAGAACTAGTACCAGCTGCATTCTTGTGATGGGAAGGCCAAGTACATCCAGTTCCGGGGAGGAACTGTTGTGCAGTGATATTTCAGGCCATCCCACTTGTGCTGTTAGGTCAGGGGTGTAATGTCTGTTTCTCCAAGAGTAAACCATCACCGAGAATCCCTCATTGTTTCTCGTCTGCAGTATGTTTGGAAAGGTGACTTTCCGAAAGTAGTCTACGTGCTGTAATTATCCAAATTTCAAATCAGAAACCCAAGAAAAATCATTTTGTGTTCAGCATGAAGGGAAGACATTGATAAACAAATAAGCACGCGTTTTACTCACGTCGACAGTCAGCAGAGGAGCTGAAATAGTGAGACTTTGAGAGGTAGGTGTTAGGAAGGTGACATGAAGCCACATACAGTGGAGAGAGAGGCCGGTTGGCTCGGCCCCACTGCACAGACTGAGAGGGTCTGAAGTGTCCATCTGAGATACTGAGGGTGGACCTGGTCCTCTAGGTCAGGTACTGGGGCCTGGAGGGGACAAACGCATGCAGCTGCTCTAATATAGTGTTGTAAATGGAGGCTTTCCTGGTAACTAAAGATGGTATTTGTATTGTTTACAATTTTAACTGTCATCTAAGTCCTTCTACAGAGAGTAGGTCTCGTCAAAAGGAAGACCCGTTGCCCTGTTGAGCATTGGGATGCATTTGGCTGTGCAAAGTGAGGAAAGGAGCTGGAGAGAAATAGTTAGAGGAATGAGGTGAATTTGGAGCTCCTGGGGCAGAAGAAAGCAGAGAGGAGCAGGGAAGAAGGAGGGGGCGGGGGTGGGCACAGGGAGCTGATGAAAAGTTATGTGCGGGGACTCCTCCTTGGATCTCCTGCTGACATCATCAGGTGAGGTCTAAACTCAATACAAGTTTTATGGGAGTGGATTCTTGTAAACAGTGGTGGAAAGACTGAGTTTTGCATCCAGTGTGAGGTTTTGCAGAGACAGAAACAGCCTTTCTTTGTCTTTCTGTGTCTTGAAAGAGGATAGAAACAGGGAGTCCAAGGGGGTCCAGGAGATCAGAAGTCTTAAGGAATTTCTAGAGTGTAGTGTGGTAGAGTTAATTAATGTGAGATGGGATAAGATGAATAAAACATAGTAACCAGGACTGGCTACATGATTCTCTTTTTAAAAATTCTTAAATTTTGTTTCCAGCTTTATTGAGATATAATTTACAAAATTGTAAGATATTTAAAATGTCCATCATGATGATTTGATATGGGTGTACATGGTGAAATGATTCTCCCTATCTAGTTAGTTATTACATCCATTACCTCACATATATATCTTTTCATCTTTTTTTGTGTGCGTGAGAACATTTAAGTTCTCTTAGTACATTTCAATTATATAATACAGTGTTACCCACTCTAGTCACCGTGTTATACATTGATCCTTAGATTTATTCATCTTAGAGCTGTAAGTTTGCACCCTTTTACTGACCTCTCCCTAGTGCCCCCACCCCAGCCCCTGGTGACCTCTGTTTCTATGAGTTTGACTTCTTTAAGATTCCACCCCCTATAAGTGAAAGTATTTGTCTTTCTCTGTCTTATTTCACTTAGCATCATGCCTTCAGGTTCCATCCATGTTGTCACAAATGGCAAGATATTTCATTTCACATGCTGAACAATAGTCCGTCGTGTGTGTGCAGAGGTACCATATCTTCTTTTATATATTCGGCCATTGACGTATGCTTGGGTTGGTGCCAAATCTTGACTGTTGCGAATATGCTTCAGTGAACATGGGAATGCAGATCTTTCTTCTGTATCCTGTTTTCATCTCCTTTTGGTATATATCCAGAAGTAGGATTGCTGGATGATACAGTAGTTCTATTTTTCGTTTTTTGGGGGAACTTCGATACTGCTTTCCATAGTGGCTGCACAAGTTTATGATCTGTGTGATGAAGGCGTTAGACTTTTCCAGACTGTGGATTTAAGGCTCCCAAGTTATTCTCCCTAGATTTCAAGGGTTGAAAAGACCCCAGATGGTGTCTCTGTTTTGGAGACAAATTTAGTTAAATCTGAAAAAGCAGTTATTAAATATTCACTACACGTAGAGTACTGGACGGGGTACAAGGGAAACAGATTCAGCTAAACAGTCCAGAAAAGTGTGCTGCTGAAATTATGAGAAAGATTCGTCTCTTCCCCTAGATTGCTTGTAATCTAGTAAGAACAAACAATCACCTGGTTTACAAAGCAGAATGAGCTTGGAAGTCCTGGCAAGGCATAGAAAGCCAGAGAGACATTAATTATGATGGGTTGTAGGTTCAGAGAGGGTTATTCTTGCCACATGCATGATGTATATTTACAGATATGTTTTATTGAGTACCTACTATGTCCCGAAACCTATGCTGGTATCTTTCTATTGAATTCTCCAAACAACCCCAAGAGATGGGCATTATGTGGTATTTATTTTGTGGCTGAGGAAATGTGCTGTAAGTTTCACAGCTGGTGAGTACCGAGTCAGACAGGAACCCTGCTCGCCTGAGTGCAGAGCTCCCACCCATCAGTGTGCCGCCTGGGGACCGGAGAGTTTGTGGGAACATCTGGGAGAAAAGTTCTCAGTTCCTTCTTCTGGGTGCCAACGCAAGCCTTACAGCTAATCCAAGACACAGACTTACTCAATACATACTACTTTTAACATCGCTCGTAACTTGAGATTTAAAATCATAAAATGCAGGGTGGAGGGTATAGCTCAGTAGTAGAGAGCGTGCTTAGCATGCATGAAGTCCTGGGTTCAGTCCCCAGTACCATCACTAAAAAAATTTTTTTTTGAATTATAAAATGTAAACATTTCCTATGCTTCATCCCCCGACCCAACCTGAGCTGTCTCTAAAAGCAACAGGGATGGAAAGGGGTGATGAACAGAGGGGCCTTGTGGAGGCAGCCCTGTTAGCAAGTGCTCTTTAAGCTGTTATTCTGGAGGTGGTGAGGGAGCTGCCTTGCCTTGTGACAGGGACTGGAGCTGCATTCTCCATCAAGGACAGGACAAAACCAAATCTCTAGTCCAGGTCTTGAATTTGATCTCTCTATCTTGGTGGGCTTTGCTGACTGATTTGCTACCGGCAGAAGTCACATTCATTGAGTGCCACGACCTTGATCTGCTAAGAGAAGGGAGAGTGTGCCGGTCGCGATGGGAGGGGCTGGGAACTCTGCTGCTGATGATGACAATACTTGTGGTCTTATGAACTCATCACAAAGATAGTAATTGTCTTCTCCAGGGCAATCTAGCCTAGCATTCTACCCTCAAGGAATTTAGTCTATTCACTGAAGTAAATGTGAAAAAATGGACACCCTGTCAAACATGAAGTGACAGAGGCCAACTGAGTGGTTCTGGCCAGGGCTGTGCAGTTTCAGAGGTGTGATCGTGGTCTGGCACCACTAGACTTGCTGGGCTTGCTTCTGTAGGGCTGGGGGAGCCAAAGGAGGGTTTTCTGCATCAAAGCGATGCTTTAGGAAGGTGATTCTGGCTTTGAGGCTGACTCTGGGAAAAAACCACCATCTAAAAAGGCTTTGCAGTGGTGGAGGAGCTGTGGACATGTGGTGCCAGGAAGATGCTTCCGGGCAGGCTGACTGACCTTTCTGTGCTGCCATGGGTCCCTTGTCGCCTCACACGGCTACAGACTCTCCTGCTGGAGCACAGGCCTCCCTCTTTTCCAGCCTGCTCCCTCTCTTGTCCCTAACGGTATCTTCCTTTTGTCTCAGCTTTCCCAGTACCAGCCCCTGCAGAATATTGATTTCACCCACATCGCAGTGGTGCCCCGTAAACCTTTTCTTGTTTTTTTCATCTACCTGAATCACCCCACATGTGTGTATTCTCCTTCTCCCACAGTCTTCTCTTGATTATACATCTTGCCCCATGTTTTTACAGCTTATTACCATAACGACTGATTTGTCTTGAAATCTAAATATAAGGTGTATTTGAAAACCAAATGGCAATCAGGGGTGGAAGTGCTCACAATGTAACCATCTCCTCTTGCACCAGAGTTTACCTTTGACTGCTTCTGTTATCCCCTTACTGTACAAAACCAGAGGCCACTGAGACCAATATCCACCCTTTCCCTCTGGGAGAAATAGAAATTTGGAGAAGGAAAAAAATCTTGAACATTCATGTACTGAGGCCATGTTTACAAAATGCAAGAGAAGTGTTATTTCCTTAAGGAACTAGATTATTTCTGTAGGGACTGAATTGCAATCTTGGGAGTGGTAGTGGTGATGGGGACAGTAGAAGAGGAAGGGGTTAAAGAGAGAGATAAGAAGAGAAAGGTTCAGGTCTGGGGCCAGCCCTGTCCACCAGTGCATCACAGCACAGCTGTGGCCCTACTGCAACAGGACGGTGCACACAGCCCACGGAGTGGGACAGGTACCCACTGAGTGTGTAGCCCTGGTGGCCAGGCAGGGCTGTATTTGATTGCCATCGGACATCTGCTAAGTAAGGCCATGCCTCCAAGACTGGGGAGAGAGCTGATAAACCTAACACACAGAATCAGAAATTATTTGAGAAAATAATGGCTGAAATTTTCCTTAATCTGGGGTAGGAAGCAGACTTTAGGGTCCAGGAAGCCCTGGAAGTTCCAAATAAGATGAACTCAAAGAGATACACACCAAGACACATTATAATTAAATGATAAAAGTTAATGATGAAGAGAGGAGCCTGAAAGTAGCAAGAGAAAAACCACCTTGTTACATACAAGGGAAACCCCGTAAGGCTATCAGCAGATTTTTTCAGCAGGCACTTTCCAGAAAGGAGTAGCATAACATATTCAAAGTGCTGGGAAAAAAAAAAAAAGCGCAACCAAGTATTCTCTACCCAGCAAGGTTATCATTCAGAATGTAAGGAGAAATTGAGTTTCCCAGATGAGCAAAAGCTAAAGAAGTTCATTATCACTCCCAAAGAAATAATAGTACACACTGCCCTACAAGAAAAGTTAAAAGAATGTTTCTAAGCTGAAATAAATGGCACTACTTAATAATAAGCAAATACACAAAGTAAACATTTCACTGGAGAAGGTAAATATAGAACAACGGTTTTGGATTAATCACTTATAAGGCAAGATGAAGGATTAAAGACGAAAGTAATAAAACGAACTAAATTTCATTAGTTAAGAAATACATAAAGTAAAAAGATTTTTGGTATCCTACTGGGGTGAGGAGGTGTCCTGGAACCAATCCCACACTGACACTGAGGGATAACTATACTCCTAATATTGCTCAGAGACTCAACACAAACTCAACAAATACTCAAGCCTGAAGGGAGCACACCGCTGGAAACATTTATACTAAAAAGTTGAAAAGAATCGCCTCGCCTCCCAAAGTCTTAACTCCACCTTGGCTCCACAAAATACCCTCCCAAATACACATGATCTCCCCAAATTTTCGTGGAACTAAAGTGCTTCACGTGTTGGGAAATTTTAAAGGAGCTGAAAGGCAGCCTTAGCCCTTCCAGTCTAAAATCACCTTCTTGGAAAGTGAGAACATTTTTGGAACGAGAAGTTGAAACTTCTGTGGACCCCGTTCCTAATGGAATCACCATGGTTCCAGCACATCCTTGTGGTTCGCTCTCCTTCCTCTGTTGTAGCACTGACCATACATTTCCAGTATTACTTGTTTGATTACAGTCTTTCCCAGTTGACTCTAATAAATATTTGTTGATTTCATTGCCAAAAGAGCCACCATTGTAATGACCAGAGGAAAATCCACATCTCAGAATCAGCGGCTGGTGATTGACCATATCCAGACGTAGACTCTTGGGTATGAAGACGTTCTGTGATTTTCATGTGATTTTCGCCCTCACCGGTCTTGGAGGATGGAGCTGTGATGTGATTGTCGCCCGACAATGATTGCTGTAGTTTTTCTCTGTCAAAATTCCCTGAGCTAACACTGAAGTTTTCCAAGAATATTTTTAAGACCTCTTCACTTAAAAGTGGTTCCTTTACAGGTTTCTCCAGGGAGTTAGAATGTTTACTTAGGAAATGACGTTAGTGATTCATCCAAAATGTGGAAGAGGAAGCTGTGGTAGAGAGCCCTGGGTGGCATTCCTTCCTCCAGGGGCTGGCACTAAAGGAGTGATTGGAGGTCCTCACGAGGTGTCTCTCATTTCGGTCCCATAGCTGCTGGCTCTTGACTTCCTTGTCTTTGAGAGGGCACATTAGCAAAAATAAATGAGAATACAGATGACCTGAATACTTTCAGCATTTATTGAGTAGACATATATTGAACTTTATATACCACAGACATGGCTTTTCTTTTTTGCCAGCATCTATCAAATTTCTGTAAATATTATTCACATATTAGAGCAAAAAATAAAATACCAATTAATTCCTCAAAGCAGAAACTATATGGACCATATTTTCTGACCACAATGTACAATAGTTTTAATCACACACACACACACACACACACACACACACACACACAAGAAATAAAAAAATCTGAGAGAAAAATCATAACTATAATTACAGAGTATTTTTAAGTAAATGAAAATATGGTCAAATCTGAACTCAGAGGAAAAGTTATAATCTTGGATGATTATTCTTTTTACCTTAGTAAAGACTGAAAATAAATGAACTAAGCACAATTTCAAGGAGCTGGTTTAAAAGGAGTGGCAGACAGAGAAAAATATTGTGATGCATTGAATAAAATGGGGTCAGAGAAATAACCCAAGAACTTGAGCCAATGAGGCGAGGGGGGAAATCTAAAGGTGCTCCGTCATTTTCCTTGGAAATAGATACTGTCCTTTCCCAGGGTGTATTTTCAGTACTTCAGTATATCCTGACTTCCATGAAGACATGGAAGTCGTTCAATAGCTGTTTAAACTTGAGATGATTTAAAAAAAAAAATCTGCCACTTCTTTATTTTTAAAAAGGAACTATAAAATTGCCATTATCTTGTTAAAATTTCAAAGTTCAGTTAAAAGTTTCTATTACCCACAGAAAGATTGAGGACTATTTAAAACTCCTTATTGGAAGCTAAGAACAAAACAAAACAAAACATGTTCTAAGAGTCAAAAACACCAGGTGGTGTACAAAACACAACAGAACAGTAACAGAACAGACTGTAAGGGATCGCTACAGGATGTCATTAAGCTAGTTTCATTTTTTTTTGTCCGAATTGTTTGTGAGGATTTTTGTTTTGTGACAAGTCTGTGGAGCACACCTGCTCACTCAGGTTCCTGGGGTTGCTATTTTGGGCGATGCTGAACTTTCTTTTATTCTCAGATTTATAGCAGCCTACGCCCTGCTGGTCAGTATTTGCTAAAGTTGTCAGAGCATGAAAAAGCTACTCTTTCTCCTGAGTTTCTCCACCCCTGGAGGACACAGATCCCTCTATCTCCTACTTATGCGGACTCAGATTCCAGAGTAGGCTGACTTTCAGCCTTTAGTTTTTACGATGCTTGTGTGTCCTTTTCAGTACTTCACAAGTATGTCAGTGAGTTGTAGGAAGAAAGGGACTATTAGGGAGCACTGGGGCTGTTAGGTGGACCCGATATTATATAAGAATTCTCTACCTAATTTTCCCAACTGTGTTCCTTGGAATGTACTAGCTGATGCTAATAAATGTTCTGCAGGTTCTAAATCAACTTACTTATATCTCAAGTTTCTGTTTATGCACATCACGCTTTTTCACAGCTGCACGGGCCTGGCTCTGGGCTGGGGCTGACAGTAAGTTTCCTCCCTGGCTCCCTTGTCCTTGGAGCAGCCAATGATCTGGACCAGCATTCGGATTTCTGGTGGTTTTTTTTTTTTTTTTTTTTTGCCTTTTAGCAATTCTTGGCACCGGGGTATTTATATGTGTTGTGATCTTCCCACTGATTTTATTTTTCTCCTTTTAATAGCAAACCTGTAATAAGCTCCTACTATGTGCTACCCAGCTGGCTGCTTTGAATACATAACCAGATGCTGGCCTCTTCCTCTTGATGGGAGAGTGTGTGTGTGTGTAAGCATCCATGGCAATCTGGGTTATGAGGAATCTCTTACTTTCTCTCTGATATCTGGACGACTCCAGATCTTTAAGGAACACTAGACATCTTGCATTTGGAGGGTTAACCGCCTGCCAGTACTTGATATGTGCAAAACCTTATGGTTCACCTTGTGCAGAAAGTATTTTTTCTCCTTTCTAACATTGGCTCAAATTACAGAGTTCCTGTTACAGTTACCTATTTTTGTGTAACAGATCACTCCCAAACTTAATGACTTAAAAAACCCATATTTATCGTGCTCATAAATCTTTCCCTTGGGGCAGGGCTCAGCAGGATGACTGCTGCTCTGTGATGTCTGGGTTGCGCTCAGCTGCAGTAACGTGTGGTCTTGCTGGGTCTCTCCAGCACTGTGGGCTCACAGTGGGTAAACTTACATGGTGGCTCAGGGCTCCTAAGGGTGAGTGTTCCAAGGGATCAAGGCAGAGGCTTCAGGGGCTTTGTGACCCAGCACGGATGTCATGCACTATCACTCTGCTGTATCCTGTTGGTGACATAAGACCAGCCCTGACTCAACGTGGGAAGGGCTGCACAAAGGCAGGAATATCAGGCGGCAGGGCTCACTGGGGGACCACCTTGGAGGCTAGCTACCGTAGCCTCCTTCTGTTCAACTTAAAAAGGCAAACTGCTTATTTTTTTTTAATGCAAATTAAATTTGGATAGGATGCAACACAACTGTATGCAAAAGTTTCTGTGGATGTTCTACCAGAAAGAAGAGATCAGGACACATGTTTTCTATGCTCCTTCCAGCCATGGTGTTGTCTTTATTAAATGGAATACTGACTTAGAGGCAAAGCACGTCTGTATTGCGGCGTACCATGTTATGGAATGGCAGTCATATTATCCACCCTGGCTCTCAAAGAGTCCATCTTGACTCTGTTTTTCATGTATCAGAGAGCGAGGAAATTCTGGATGCTGGCTTTTAAACTGAGAGTAAGGCATCCCAACTGCTAGAAACCAGCAGCCATCCTGTCTGGGCTTCACGCTGAGCAGTAACAAAAGAAATCAGTGGAGACTTAACTATGCTTTGGTTTGGGAGATAATGCTTACTGCCTGGGATGTATCCACTTAAGTCTTTTAAAAACCAACGGTTCCAATGATTTTATTGCTCTGTAACAAAATAAACCAAAGGGACACTGCAGGTCTTTGTGAATCGAAGTTTAACCGTATTAATGACTAATAGGATGCAAGTTGGAATGCTGGGAGGAGGCCTGGGGAGGAAGGCATCACAGTAGATTGC
Source organism: Camelus bactrianus (assembly GCF_048773025.1). NCBI lineage: Eukaryota > Metazoa > Chordata > Mammalia > Artiodactyla > Camelidae > Camelus > Camelus bactrianus. The sequence continues at coordinate 42,885,090 of NC_133555.1, forward strand.
ATTCTTGTAAACATCAATACAGACACAGCCACAGAGGTTCCCCTCGATGCTAAACAGGCACCAAGTCTCTTGCCTTCAGAGGGATGAAGCGTTAAGGACTCTTTCCCATTTTGCATCTGCTGGGGCATAATATTCTGCTCTTCATGAGAACAGTTTCCCATTTGGCTGCTTTTCTAAGATGCTCTTTCTGGCTCCCCGCAAGGTGGGCTCAGTGTCTAAAGAGGGAGGCCCTACAGGATGGCAGAAGGGAAAACTGCTGCCCCTGATTCAGAGGACGTAACAGGAGGCTCACGCTCACCATGGAGATGTTTTGCCACACTGTCTTCCCCAACCCCATCTCCTTGGGGAAAGGACTTCATGACTGAAAGGGCTTCTGATCATCAGTAAGGGCTTTCTGCCCCTCCGTGCCCCTTCTCTGCCCACTGCATCCTGCTCTGCCAGCCCTGTCCGTAACCAGAGTGACAGGAGGGGCCGCCTATGGCAACCTGGGGGCAGATCAGGTCTGTGCAGCCGGCACCATGTCAGCCTAGCCCTCACACGGAACGCTCACCGCCAGGACGTACTCAGGGACAGAAGAGATGGCACGATGGCAATGTGAGGGGGGCCTGTGGGGAGCCCTGGAATGTTGGGGGCTAGGGAGTAGGGCTTCCTGATGTTCTGCAGAAAGACTGCTTGGGGTTTCAGATGTGAGGATGCTGATTGGCCAGTATTGGGGACAGAGATCTGGAACCAGAATCCCAGTTGGCTGCGTGGGTCTGAGCCTCACACTGGGGCCACCCCGCAGACTGGAGCACACTCGGGCGGGCTGGCTGTCACACCACATGGCCAGGGATGGAGCTGAGTCCTATGGGCGGCAGTGGTTACTGCCCCCTAGGACAGCACTTGGGCCGACTCTCTCAGCCTCAGCCCCACCTTGGGCAGCCTTGGACGTGCTTGCGATGGGCCCTCTGCCATGTGGCTGTTACCCCGCAGTCTCAGAGCCTTGAGTCTGGTCTCACTGTTTCCTGGGTGGCCGGTCAGCGTGGCAGCTCCTCTGGGTTAACACAGCGTGAGATGAGGCGTCACAGCGGGGCTCGCCGCCGGCCAGAGGAGGAGGGGCCGGCAGTCAGATGTTTTCTAGAACGTCGAGGGGGACGAGGCCTCTCTTCTTTCCACTGAGGACTCTGATGAAGCCGTCCTGTTCTTCTTCCGAAGTCACACAGATCTGAATGCCAAGGAAGAAAACAAGAAACGTGTCAATGGGAGAGAAGCTAGAACCCCTGTCCTCAATCACGGCTGGCAGAGGTCAGCGGAGCAGCAAGTTGGAAAAGGGAGAGTGGTTTAGGGAAGCTGTGGCTTGATGAAAGAAAGGTTTGAAAATAAATTGGACAGAACCCTGGGTTTGGAACTAGGTCCAGGCTTTGAATGTTTTCTGAGATTGAGCTTCATGAATGAGGATCAGTAAAGTGGGACTGATAATTCTGTGTCCCCCCAGAAGAGTCCCTGTAACGACAGAATGAGAGAATGCTTTCCACAGAGCTAGCCTGAGGCAGGCAGTGGGTCCTCAATACATTATTTTAAAATCCAAAATAATAGCTACCATTCAGCGGGCTCCTGTCACAAGCCTGGAAGTTTAGGCACTTCCCTGTAATATTGGGAAGTCAAAGGCAGCTATTTCATTCCTGGTACCAAGCAAATAGATGCTAACACCCTGCATATTCTGGAATAAGAACACCTATGCTAGACTTAAAAAGGCAGTGGACAAAATCCATTTGGGTGCCTTGTCATTCACCACTTATAGGCCACTGACGGGCACAGAAGGGTGGATGTGGCTGGCTGTAAATGAAAAGAGGTTTTGAAGAGCTGTTAGCATGTTGCCAGTTTTTCCTGCTCCACCTGCTTCCAAGGGCGATGGGTTATGTCTCAGGCTGGATTCCCTAGAGGCAGAGCCTGAGACAGGAATCCTTGTGCAGGTAACTCGCTGTGGGAGGTAAATCCTAACTGGTCCCAGTCTGTTTCTGTCCTCCTTGCTGGTGATTCTCTTAGTGGTTCCCCTAGGACTCAGTTCCAGCCAATAAAACAGGATGGAGTATCTTCTAGGGAACTTATGGGATGGCTTGTTTTCCTCTTAGAAGAGATGTACTAGGAGGAAAATCTCTCTGTGTAGCAAGGATTCTTGGAGTGGCTGCAGCCATTTGTGACCACGAGGGGAGGTGGCTGACATTTCCAGGATAGCAGAACAGACATGGAGAAATCTAGATTCCTGATTTACAAATGCAAAACTGCCCTGTGTCCAGCTCTTTTATATATTTGTATATTTCACATATAAGTACACTGTACTTTTTGAGGTTGACTCACTTGGAGTTTTGTGACCTGAGATATGTATTAGTTCAATTATTGCCGTCATAGCAAATTACCACAAACTTAGTGGCTTTCAACAATGCAACTTAGTATAGAATATTATCTAATGATTCTATCTGTAAGTCCTATGTCTGGTGGGCTTGGCTCGTTTTCTCTGCCCTGGGTTTCACCAGAACAATATCCAGGAGTCAGGAGGGTCTGATTCCTTTCTTTCTCTTCTCTTTCTCTGGGAGACAGTCTAATTCCAGGCTCAGTTAGGTTGGTGCTGAATTCAGTTCCTTGCAGCTGTGAGACTGAAGTCCTTGTTTCCTTGCTGGCTGTCAGCCAGGGGTCATTCTCAGCTCCTAGGGGCTGCCTGCCTTCCCTAACTTGTGGCCCCTCGCTACATCTTCAGATCCAGTAAGGGTGGGTTGAGCCCCTCTCACACATAATCTCTTGCTGACCTATCCTTCTGCCTCATCTCCCTTCTGCTGCATCTCACCATCTCCAGCCAGATACATTTCATTGCTTTTAAGGATTCAAGTGATTAGATTTGGCCAATTTAAACAATCCAGGCTATCTCCCCATCACAGGGTCTACAGTCTAGGACTCGGTCACATCTACAAAGTTGCTTTTGCAGAGGAAACAAATCTGGATTTGATTCTTGTGTTGCAGTTCTGGAGATTAGAGTCCTAAAGTCAGGGTGCAAGCAGGGCTGCCCTCCTTCTGGAGGCTCCAGGAGAGAATCTGCTTCCCAGCTGGCAGCGTCTTCAGGCCCCTGCCTTCCTCGGCTCATGGTCCCTTCCTTCATCTTCAAGGCCAGCAGCACAGCATCTTCAAATCTCTCTCTCTGCTTCCATTGTCACAGCTCCTTCTCTGACTCTGACCCTCCTGTCTTGCCTCTTATAAGGACCCCTGTGATTACTTTAGGTTTTCCTGGATAACCTACATCTCAAGATTCTTAGCCACATTTGCTGAGTCCCTCCTGCCATGTGAGGGATTAGGACATGGGCATCGTTGCCTCTGTCCTACCACAGATGAAAGGATATGTTGCTATAAAACATCAAAAAATACTGCAGGAAATATGTATATATCTGAAAGTTCTTTTAGACACACTGGATATGGTAGGTTGAAGAAAGACTTGGTCTTGATATTTTAAGAGAGAATCTCTTGGGGTGAAGAGATGATGTAATGAGATGCAAAACAAACCAACCGACCATGCTACAAAGGAAAGGGGGCTGACTGAGAAGACAGCACTCCAAGGAAACAGACACTCAGTTAAGATCAATATTAGAGGTGATGAAAGACTGAACTACAACTTCAGAAAACTAAAGTGAAGTTGGGGACTACCTTTAAACATTCTCTGAGGAAGAAGTGGAGTGATGAAGTGGAAAACAATAAAGAGATGAAAACTTTAAGAGAAATACGGTAAAACAGTGATGACTCAACCAAAGAGTTACTAAATTCCTGAAGGAAGAAGTATTAAGATCAAAAGGCAAATGACAGAGGCCACCTATGGCAGACCAGGTGTAAAGATTTTTAAAATACAGAAAACTTTTTCATAGTGTAAGAAAATAAAGTGCATAAACAGATCATTCATAAAAGAATGACAAATGCCTGATACTACATGATAAAATTTCAACCTCCCTAACCCCTAACCATCCAGGAAATTGCTATTAACATGAAACATTATTCCTTTATCAAAATGACAGATATCAAAAATAGTAATGTTCAGTTGTGGCAAGGGTGTGGTAACCTGAATGTTCTCAGAAATCGCTGATGTGGGCATGAATTGGCGCAGCCTTCACAGAGGCAAGCGGGCAGTAGGCATCGAGAACTGAAGAAATTTTGTATCTGTTTTCCTATGAATTCTGAAGTAGATCCTAAAGAAATAATCAGAGTTATAGAAAAAGATTTAGGTTTAGAGATGTTCCCTGCAATTAGGAATATTTTTTTAAAAAGCTTTGAACATCCAATAATAGAGGACATTCTTGTATATCTAGACGAGGGGTTGGCAGACTTTGTCCGTAAAGGACTCAGTAGTAAGTATCGTAGGCTTTGCGGGCTGTATGGTCTCTACAGGGATGATTCTACCCAACTACTGTGTGAGAGCAGCAGGTAACACATACGTGACTGAGCGCAGCAGTGGTCTAAATAAACTTTAAAAACCAGGGCCAGGTTGATCCGTCGATTATGGTTTCGCAGCCTCTGATCTACATGATATTATATAACTGCTAAAAACTGTCTTTTGATAAACATTTAGTGACTATGTTTTAAAAAAAAAAGTTGGGAAACCAAATAGATTATGGTATCAAAATACAAATTTGAAGAAAAGTTTCATGGGAAATAACCCAGAAGTATTTGTTCTTAATAGCTCAATGGTTGAATTACCCGTGATCTTTATTTTCTTTATAATTTTTTGGGGGTATTTTCAAATTTTCTCCATAATAAATGCATTTTAGGTTTACAGCCTAAAAATAATTTATCCGTTTTTCTTTAAAGCTTTTATAGAACACAAGGATCAATTAAAATAGTTCTATAGAGATGACAGAACTAGGGATAAATTTAAAAAACAACAATGTTCAAATTGATTGAATAAGGATAGCTTTTAAATTTCAGAAGTGAAGAAAACATACTCCTGTGTCAGTACAAACTCTAGGTGTGTTCACAACGGAAGAATAACCTAATTCTGTTGCAGCAAGAGTTCTGTGAAAACATAATGTAATAATGGTGAGACAGATCAACCCCTGAGGCAGAAATGTGATTTAATCAGAGAGATGTGTTGCATTTGTTTCCAGAATCAAATTTCTTCTAATTTGCTAATGACCATTTGTCTCTATATTTTTAGGGTTATAAATATCACACTGGCTATTTTCTGATGTCTACTCTGTTTATTTTCAGTGGCACTGGCCACTGTGGATGTAGTCCCCGTTTAGGCTTGTCTCTGAATGATGATGGTGGCAAGGGTCATGACCTTGCTGAGACCCATGGTGGCCAGGCATGGTGCTGGCGCTGGACACAGGTGCTGCAGTTAACCCTCACCTCCAAGTGAAGAGGAAGATGCTACTATGCTGATTTTACAGATGAGAACGTTGACATTCAGAGGTGACTGCCAAAACTCACACAGGATACAGATCCATGTCTGCATGACACTAGAATCTGTGTTTTTTTGCGACTACTGTTATACTCCTGTCAATCAACAAGCGTGTTTGGAAATTTTACACCTAAAATAATTTAAGACATTGAAGTGGAGACTAATTTTTTTTCCCTCAATAATAGATTTTTAAAATCTGTTGTTGTTTGTTTGTTTTTTGGGGGATAGGTAATTAGGTTTATTTATTTATTTAGTGGAGGTACTGGGGATCGAAGGCAGCACCCAGGACCTCATGCATGCTAGGCATGCACTCTACCAATGAGCTATACCCTCCCTCCTACAATAATAAATTTTTAAAATGTAGTTTGGTGGGGGGTGGGTATAGCTCAAGTGGTAGAGCACATGCTCAGCATGCATGAGGTCCTGGGTTCAATTCCTAGTACCTCCTCCAAATATAAATAAATAAATAAACCTAATTACCTCCCTCTCATAAAAGTTAAAAAATAAAAGTACTTCCTTTCGGGGGCTGATATTTTCCCAAAATTGGATGCCATATTGATGATAAAGCCTGAAAATAGAGAATTTGTGTAGGAGTAAAGAGACCTCAGTGCCTTCTGTTGACCTACATGCCATGGAAATACAGATGCCTTCAGTTGTCACAGAACTACTAAAGGACTATAAAATGAGAAATGGAAATGCAGGTTATTTTCAAATTTTAGCTATGATTGGAAAACCTGGGAAGTTTGTAAAAAAGACTGATTCCCTGCCTTTATCCTGAAAGTTTCCGTTTCAGCAGATCTGGGGTGGAGACAGAAATCTGCATTTTCAACAGGTAACTTCTGATTCAGGTGGCCCAATGACCATGTTTTAGAAATACCAGGCTAGTCAAATACCAGGGGTTACAGCATTTTCCTAAAGAATTGTGGGCGGATCCCTGTGGTTCCAGGTTCAGGCTGAAATGCTGTGTTGTGTCTTGGACGTGTCTAAGTGAAGAGACCAGGTTGGTTGTCTCACCTGGACCCCTGTACATTGTCAGTTCAACCGGGAGAGAGGAGAACGCAGGTGTGAACCCATTCCCAGAAAATACTTTTTTGGGGGAATGTAGCCAAGGAACTGGTAGAAGTCACCAAGCCAACGTTCTGCTTCTAGAAACTGATCAACTTGAGCAAATTTTAACTTGCCTTCTGGTTTCACTGATTTGTACTTTAATGACAAAAAACAATGTTTAATCTCAAACAGAGAAGCACAAGATTATTCTGAGGGAAAAAAAAATCAAACAAGCTAGCAAAATTTATGTAGTAGCACGTTGCTAATACAGATGAACATTCTTCCTGAATGTACTTCATTCAAAAGACTCCAAATTTTTGGGACAGGGAGGGTACAGCTGAGTACACTTGGAGACATCTGAAGCATGGGCGGGGAATCCAGCTGGGAAATGTGCCTGTGTGCTCTGTGGGGTGTGTACGGCATTAAAGGTGGGGTCTCAGTCTGATGAGGGTGACCCCATTGCCTGGAATCAAGAATGACTCAGTAGGGCTTCTATCGGAGCAGGAATTTGTTTCCAAATTTTCTGGTCCTGGGACGTGTGCCTTTATGACACTTGCCTTCCCGGGGAACCAAGCTATGCACACAGCACTTTACACCCAGAGTTTGTTCCACATGGTCCGGGAGCTTGTAGACCTGTCTTTCAGTTCCTGTCTGGCCACGCACCAAGTTTTGGCCCCGTGAGCAAGGCACGTAACCTCTATCAGCCTTTGTTTCCTCGTTTACAGGGCATGTGTAGGACTTCAAATAAAATGCAGGCATATAAGATTTACAAATGTCATATACTATATATGCACGGCAGCGGGGCTCCCCAGGGGTGCTGTTGTTATGGGGGGGGTGTCCCTCAGATGCCACTGCTCTTTCCAGGCAGATGATGGCTTCTGCTGTCCCTTGGGAGCAGGTGGAAACACCAGCTCCAGGGAGAATGAGCAACTTTGGGCAGTTTGCTCTTGTGACAGACATCACCAAGTGATTAACACTGAGGTTTTGCGTGTTGAGATCCTACTACGGTACTGTCATTGGACTAAGTGTATCTTTTCTCAGAGTGAGTACTCTGAACGGGACTCCGCTCATTCTGACTGACATGGATTGCTGTCTGTCAGAATGACTGTCCCTCCGTCTCGGGCGTACTCGGGGTGTGTCAGTGTGCTTCACTCACCTGATTCTCTTTCAGTGTTATCTGCCCCTGTTCCTTACACCCAGTGAAGGTTCTAACACATCTAAAAATCTTCTCATTTTGTTGTACTCTCTGAACAAAGTTGGCTGGAAAGAAGCCAATCCTGTCTTGAATTTTCCCCTGAAAGGAAAAAGGAGGCATGCATCCACAGTTGTAGCATCCGTTGTAATTGTAGTTACCGAATGATTTTTCTTAAAGAAAAAGGAACACTTACTTTCCACCAGTCTTCATTGGAGTCCTCGAGAAGAGTAATAATGTCTCCTGGCCTAAAAAGAAGAACGAATGAGTTGGGTGAGGAAGTAGAGGCGGAAAGAGGAAAACGATGGTACTAGACAGTCAGAAGTGATCGTTTTTCTCTTACACAAATAATCTTAAAATAAACAGAACGAAAATGGTCATGACTTTTACCTGTGCATCCCGTCCCACCCATGAGAACAGCTTTGTTAGGCAGTGAAATCAAGTGTACTTTCTGTGCTGTATTAAAAAACTCTTTAGCTTTAGTTTTGTATATAGACGATCATCTTCGCATTGTAAAAAACAAAAAAAAAAAAAACAAAAAAACAAACCAAACTTGGAAGTCAGTACATTTCAAGTCAATAAACTGGAGCTTTTTTATATTCTGCCCCATAATCCTCCTCCCACTGCCCAGAGATGGCCACTGTTAGTGGTTTCCTGTGTCTTCTTCTAGACGCTTTTCGGGGCACTTACATTTGCATATAGATATGTGTCTTGATTTTTCTCTTGCTTACTACTGACATCTAGAATGAGTCATTCTCTTTTTTACTAGCTGTATCTTCTCAGTACCTCCTGGAAACCACTTTAACTTGTCTGCCATCTTTTATGTTGGTATAATTTGCAGTTTTATTTTAGACTTGTTGCGTGCGTGTGTCTGTTACCTTCTTCATCAAGAATGACTTGGTTCTACCTGGGGACCTCCATGTTTGTGCTGGTGGTATTGTAGACATGGTGGTTATTTGCCACTTCTTGTCTGATTTTCACATCCATGTGTGTGCATGTGTGTGTGTTCATGTCTTTTAATTCTTTCCACTTGACACTTACTGGCGCTTTTACACTCTGAGGACTCATTATTTTTCGACTTAGGAAAATCTTGTGTGTTTTTTTTCCCCCCACTGTTTTCTCCCACTCATTTTCTTCTTTCTCCCTGGAATTTCTAGTCAACACATGTTTGACCTTCTGGGTCAATCATCCATATCTTTGTCATGCTTACACAGTTTCTATTTTTTTCTTTTTTAAAAAAAATCTGTTCCAAAATTTCTCTCAATTTAATATCCCTTTTTAAAAATTTTTTTCTCTCCCCTCAAATTTTTATAATGAAAACTTTTCAAACAAATATATGAGTTGGAAAAATAGTATCAAGAACACCAATATAGCCATCACCTAGATGTAATAATTGTTAATATTTGTCTATTCAAGTATTCAGTTTAATCTTGCTGATTGCATATTTTGTGTTTGGGCTTGTCTCTTCTATTATTTATTACAATACTGAGAATATTAGGAAAAATTTTAATTTTCAAGGTTTCTTTGTTATTTTCTGAACGTTCCCTTTTCACACCTGCCACTTCATGTTATGGATGGAATATTGTGATAGATCTCTCTCAGGATATTGTTATGTATTTGAAACAATGCTTCCTCCCTTATTGAATGATTTGTTTCCTCGAGGGTTCATTAGCCTGTTCTTTTATCTTATTACTTCTCCTTCACGTCAGGGGATTTTCTCCAACACCTGTGTTTCTTAGTTGTTTCTTTATATTCATGACTGAAAACAGAGTGTGAATAGCTGGGTGAACTTCTCTGCTGCCACATTCTGCATCTGCAATGTGTGAGGGAGAAGTTCAGGCTCTGTTTAAGTGAGCAGGGTGTGCCACCTGATGCATCTCACTTTTGGATGCTTGAGAGTATAGTGGTCAAGCAATCTGGGTCCTCCTGCCACTACCCAGGTGGCAAAAACAAGAATGGATTTCTTAACCCTGGGAGGAGAAGGTCAGTTTACCTTTCTCTAAGTAGAGCTGCCTTTTCCTTTTCCTCCTGCTCTCTAGAAGGTCTGGAGGTCCAGTGTTAGCTCTTCACGATTCTTTTTCTTTCTCAGAAAGTTTCCCTTTCTTTACACTACAATGTAATGGTTTAATTCAAGAGTCACACACTATTGCTGCCTATTGCTCATTCTAAGTAGTAATATGGTGTTATGGACACAGTTGGAACTCTGTATCAGTTATACACTGCTGTGACAATGCTGTGTAACAAACAGCCCCCACACCTCAATGACTCACTCTCATTTTTGGGTGATGACTGGGGTGACTTTGCCTTATTCCATGTTTCTCATACTCTTGAAGGCCAATTTGGACATTCATGGCCTTGCCAGGGCAGCAAACAGAAACATGCAAAACACACAGGGCCTCTAAGTCTTAGGCTCAGAACTGACGCATTGTCATTTCTGCCTCATTTAATTAGGCAAAGCAAGGCCCAAGGCCAGTCCAGACTCAGGGGGCGGGGTAACAGACTCCACCTCTGTGGTGAGAGGAACATTAAAGTCTCATGGCAAAGGGCATGGATACAGGGACAGTGAAGGAATGGGGCCATTAATGCAATGAAGCCACCGAGACACCCTCATGCTCTTTAATGAACTTTCTGTGAGTTCAGTGTCTCTTTGAATGTGCTCTTACATTTAAAGTTATTTTTTCCTGAGATTCTTTGGTCTCTGGTCATCTTCATTGTTCTCTATTTGCTGTGGTCTGTCAGGAAACTCCCAAGATTTTTGGGTCCCTGATAGTATTATTTCTAGTTTTTGAGTACTATTATGGATGTATTCTTTCTGACATTTTAAGGGATCGGAGCAAAAAGGGAAGTAGATTTGTGTGCTCATTTTTGCTATTCTGGTTCAATCTCCTCTGCTGTCATGTTCAATTCTCAGTTAATATCTATCTTCATAGGAGATTCCAAATATAACAGGCTTATTGCACCTGAAGCATTAAACACAACTGGCATTTTGGTATTTCAGCAGTCACAGTGTCATGCTGATGCCACAGAAAGCGAGAAGGCTGAAAATCACTCTTTTCCCAGGTGAGGGATTTAATTAAGCAGCGAGGATGAAAGTGGATTTAGAAAAATCTTTCTAGCTCCAGCAGATTTTATTTAACCTAATAACCTAAGAAACCATATGTCAGTATCAACCACAATGACTTTGCTGATGGTTTGGTAGATATTATAGGTAGAGAATCAAGCTGGAGGTTGGGAGAGGCAGGTTTTCCTAAGGGTGTAAAACAATACCGCCTGAATCCAATCTCTAGTTTTATGGTCTGGGTAGAGACTCAGTCTTCACAGTCCCTGAGCCCATGATCCATGGTAACTAAATCACACATTAGAATCAGGCACTCGCTGGAATACATGCGATAATTTTATGAGAAAGACCAGACATACTCCTGACAGTGTGATGGGGAGTCTATCTTTTCCCATAAAACAGCTCCGCCGGGATCTGAAAACTGCTTGCTGAGTGAGGAGAAATTACATTCACCCCTCGATTCTTTGTTTTGTGGACCCACTCATTCAACAAATATTCCAGAAGGCTGACTCTGAAAGAGCTATCTTCCTAGGCACTGGGGACACTTTGTTGAGTGAAGGCCTGACTGGAGCTAATCTTCCAGTGAGAGGGATTGATAATAAATAAGCAAATGCATAATTAAACATTTAATAAATAATAAATATAGAATGTGTAACTAATAAACATATGATTGCAAATTGTCAAGGGCTATGAAAGAAATAAGCAGGATGCAGTCATAAGGAAGAGTGGACTCCTGTGATATTCGTTAAATATTCGAATCAGCAGGAAGAGACAGCGCATGTCTTTTTTTTTTTTTTTTTTTTTTTTCACTTTAGGGAGGCTCTTCCTCTCCTAGGGCAGCACTTGAATCCATGACAGCAGCTCTCCTACATCCGGGTCAGCCAGCACGGTGACTGGGATTTTTACCGCCCTCGTGCCCCTGCCGGGCATCACCCAGCGATCTCAGCAAGCCTCCCCCAGAGCCTGCGCTAAGCCTTAGAATCCTTTCCATACTGGGCTCCAGGTGATCGGTCTGAGTGGGCGTGCACGTCAAAACCCCTCTGTGTAATATACAATTTTTAAAAATTGGAGTATAGTCAATTTACAGTGTTGTGTTACTTTCTGATGTACAGCACAGTGATTCAGTTATACATACATATTCCTTTTCATGTTCAATATTTTAAATTTATTAAAAAAAAAGTCGACCCAGTTTTGAAACTTTGGCTAGAGATTGGTGAGTTTCCCTTAAACAGCTGATTAAGTCAACACCCTGCACCGCTTCCCTTTTCGGGCTGGACTGTATCAGGGCACTGAGTACCAGCCCCGGCCCCGACTGCCCCGGGGCCAGGTACCAGACAACCAAGGACAGCCTCTACACCCTGGAGTCTGTGAAATTATTCAAATCAGCGAGTCCCCAGGGAGCTTGGGGACCCTCACTAACCCCAGCTGCTGGCTGTACATAAGCTGCCCCTATGGCTCCAGCCGCTGTTCCCCTGACTCCCAGGTTGGCCCCGTGTGACCCTGTGTGACAGCCTTTCACTCCCAACTGTGAGTTCTCTTCTCAAACTGTTCTCACCTGAGTTGCCCTCTCCTACATGTGGGGTCGATGTGCTCCGTCCTGCCATCAAAGAACTCAATTCAACATTCTGCCCACCTGTTCTACACAGGGAGAACCTTGCCACTGACCCCAGGGGAATGGCGGCTTAATGCCTAAAATACGCCTTCCCTTGCTAGGTCCTGGGATGGTCACTGCTGTGTGTGACTCCACCTCCGGTCGTTTCCTGCCTCCGTGGCTGCCTGGGCCCCTGCATAAAACAACTCTTTCTTATTTCGAGGTATCATATTCCAGGCATGTTCAAAGGAAGCCCTGTTCTGGTCTAACAGGAATATTCTTTCTTTTATGTGACTTTATGTTCCTAATCCTTTCATTATGTATAGATTTTATAATTGAATTCTATCTTTATTTCCAAATTCTTGGAGACAAACTTGTCAGGACCTCCAAATACTTGGAAAAAAAAAAAAAACCAAAAAAGCCAAACTTTTCTAATTCGATCAGAGCATCCTACATTTAGGTGGAAATTCTGCTGTGTTGTAACCCAGAATCAGATACCGTGATAAAAAGTATAATGCACTCAGTAAACAATACCAACATGAGTGTCCTGTTTGGAGCAGACAGATCAGAACAGTGCAGCTGGCCTTTGCTTTTTAAAGTTTGTTCAGGCAAATGTGTCTTAAACCCAGAGGAAGATTTTCACATTGGTAATATCATGATCTATGGAAAATCTCGAAATGAGGAAACTGTAGGCCATCAATAGGAGTAGGAATGAAATAACAAAAGCCAACTACAGAATCGGCTTACTGGTGAGGAGGGCGGCGTGATTCGTGTGTGTACGTGTTTATGCGTATGTGTGTGTGAGCTGTATGGTTGCTATCTGGGGTCATTTTCAGCAGTCCTCTGCCTCCCTCATTTGTCAGTTTTCCACTTGCACATAGCAGCTCATCTTGCCCATAGCAACTCATCTTGCCTTTGACTGGGTAAACTGGTTTCAGGGACTCGGAGGGCACAGTGTACACAGAGCACGTGAATGTGGCAAGTGAGCGCTGGCATCTACAGGGAACTCTTCTGCAAGGTGTGATGAAGGCAGTTTAGTCTTCCGTGGATGGGAGCTCCTGGAGAGTGGACTGTGCGTTGCCCTGAGGCCCCCTGCCCAGCCCCTCTCAGTTCCCCATCCAGAGCAGATTCCCGGGGGTGGAGACACTGACACCCTCCCAGTGAGGTCACTGCTTCCGAGAAGTACCTTCTCCACTGTCTGAGGCAACCCGAGACCTCAGCCCGGCCCTCCCAGGGGAAGCACACGGACGAGGTGGCATGCTCTGGGCTTTCCTTGCTTTCGTCATGTTTCGGCTGATAGTGAATATACTGGACTACAAAGGAAATTTGACTTTCTAATCCCTTCATCTCTGCCTCCTGAGGGGAAGGAAATTAGGTGCCATTCAAGTATTTTTGAATGCTTATGACACATTCGGTCTTGGGTGTGGCCTGAGGGTACAGAGATGAAAAGATTATTCTAAGCATCCATTTTCTTATCTGTCAGGTGAAGATAATAACATACCTCATATTATTATAATATTTATTATTATACCTAATAATAAAATACCTCATTTTTTTTTTTGTGGATGAAATGAGTTAATACTTGTGAAGCACATTTAGATAACCAGCCCACAGGGGATGGTTGCTATTATAGTTGTTAAGAAATAGTTACTGCCCTCAAGATGTTGGTAATCTCAAAGGGGAAAGACGTAAAAGGAATTTACAGTCAGTGTCATTGCTAAATGAGAAGTATGCTAAAAGAGCACAAATGTGCAGACTTGGCCACGAACAAAAATCCCAAACGTATATGGCTCTTTAAAATTCAGCTACTTCAATTATATTTATATAATTACATACTGTGCATGACATATATATATATATATATATATATATGATCTATATTTACTTTACAAAGTTGCTAAGTGAATTAAATGAGAACACATATGTGGAAGTCTTTAGCCCTGTAACTGATACACAATAGGGCTTTAAAATTCTAATTTCCTCTTAAAAAATGTAGTTTTTCACTGGGAAATGGGGAGATTTAGTAATCAGTACCTTCTAGGTTGGGTGTCCACGTAGGTTTTGGCAGGGACAGTTGATTAATGTATTAATCTTTGACCTCTTAAGTGGCTTCAGATGTTGACCTTTGACGTAATTCAGAGTTTTGGAAGTGTTTCTTTTAACACCCTCATCCCCTCATCTCTCTTGCCCCTTGACTCCAGGTAGTGACCAGAGAGGTGTGGCAAGGCCCCGGGTGGAATGAGTACTCTATAACCCAGGTGGCTGATGGCAGGGGAGATGTTGGGAGGTGGCTGAAGGCAGGGGAGATGCTGGGGGGGTTGAGGAGCTGTCACAGATCCTGGAGAGGGTGGCAACGTTCACTGAAGGAAGTGGCATGACCAGGTGCATTTTCGCACAAGTCAGTCAGTCAGGAAGAGACTTCACCACTTACAGGTGGGGTTTAATTCCGTCTCTCACTCCACTAGATCTTGCTTCCTCTGGTCTCACTCAAACTTTGTGAAAACTCATTAGAATTGTCCAATTTACTCTGCAACTATTTGAGGATATTTTTATATTTCTTACACTTTACGATTCACTAGGCAAAAAGAACCCCAAATCAGCCGCCGTCACTCAGCCAAAACAGATCTCCTGGAGAAACCCATGCTGAGGGAGCAAGGCCAGGAGCCCATCTCACTGCTCCGTTAGTTTGAGGGCTACTGCTTAGTTTTTCGCCAGGCCCATTTCTCAGTTTCCATCATCCTGGTCCAAAGCCTTTTATAGCCTGAGCACATGGGCAGGTAACAAGGAACTCCTGAACTCTGCAGTCTGATTTTGTCTTAAGTCTGGCATCTGTAAGACGCCTGCACCTTCTCAAGTCCAGGCCAGCTCGGGGAACAAGCTTTCAGCGAAAGGGCCACTTGGATGGGATTTGGTAAATGTTCCTGAACTGTCAGGGATCACGCTCTCCAGAACCTAACTGAAAAAGGCATTTGAGTGAGAGGGAGGCTGCTAAACACATTAGCGACATTTGGGAAGACATGGGTTTCTTGACACAGTGCAGCATCGGAGCATAATATGCATCAGAGACGTTCCTCAAATAGCCTTAATTGCATTTTGATGTCCTGGTGACTGTGAAGCTTATTTTTAAATCAAATTTGTGCATCAGAATTACATTTAGTTTTAATTAAGCTGATGGATTCGCCAAGCAGTGATGTACTTAGAGAATGGAAACGAGACACCAAGAGAGTCCTACTTTGTCTTACTCTGTCTCAAGGGCTCTCCTTTTCTTACTTCATGGAGGGCTTATACGACTGTACAGAGTGAAGGACATTACCTAATAAGTCACAAGCCAGAAGCCCAACGCAGATCACCACACTGAGCATTGTTGGAGGACCAGAAAACCTATATTCTGGTTTGGGGTTGGCCGCTGGCCCACTGTGCATCTTTGGAGCAGTCAGATGAGTCACAGTTGTTCTCAAGTCTGGCAGATAATCAGAATCCCGGGGAACATTTAACTACACAGATCTCCAAGTGGGACCTGACTCTTTAGGCCTGGGGGTGGTCCAGGAGTCTCTGTTTTAATAATGTTCTCCAGGAGATTCTTATAGGTTGTAACAAGTGGCTTAATCATCCTAGCCATAATTTTCTCCTTTGTAAAAATACTACTTGCTATGAGTAACGTCCTAGATTTGTTAAAAGAATGCAAAGGGCTGTCGGAGATGGTTTGGAAGACTTTGAAATGGGCAAGAAGGATGACTGATATGGGGGTTCTGTCTTCTGGGTTATCTCCCCCTTTCAGTGTAAATTTGAGCTCTTTTACATCTCTGCAAGTTACAGAAAATTGATAATAATGCAAATGATTCTTATCCATAGAAAGGCAAGTGCACTGTGTCTGGGAGAATGTAGTCAGTTATTACCCCGAGAGCACCGACCGGTTTTGCACCTATTTGTAAATTCACATCAGCACTCCTAATTGCCTACGTACCTGTGATGTGTGACTCCTCATTTGACCCAGATATGACATCGTACTGGTTCTCTCATTCATTAATGATTCAAATTAAAATTCTGACATGTGTTTACTGTATATTTGCATAAGTAGGATTTTATCTTAATTTTTAAAAATGATTCTTGACCAGGAATGACTTTTCATGAACACACTCTATAAATCACAAGTTTCCTGTTCTTTCAAACTAGACTTAATGATCCTAAAAGATTAATGAGTGATGTGAGTGGCCAAAATGGGAGAAGTGTATACACTGTCTGAATCTGCTGATGACTACAAATGGTCAGCCTTCTCAGAGAGGAAACCTACCACCATGAACATAGGAGGGAAAGTTTGGGGTAGGAGAAAGACACGTGGACCAAGAAGAGTCTGCCTTCCTGGGTTCTAGCCCTCAGTTACCACTTTCTAACCTGAGTTCCTGGACTTGATTCTCCCTCTCTCCCCTCAAAAGGTGAAAGGACCATGAATTGTCTCATTGGAATATGAACTTAACAGTGAGGTGTCCATTTGCTAAGCTTTAATTAATTTTAAGACATTCTTTATTTAGAATGAAGACTGGAGTGAATACAGTAATCTAAATATGCTTCTGCCATGAATTTCTGCCACTCCTTTTGTAAGGGGGGTTTGCAATTGCCCTGCATTTGGTGTGTCATAAGATAATTCTTTTGTTCTGTAGTTTAACCTATTCTCCCACTGTCGTTTCCTCGCTGCTCACTAACCAAGCTGCACAGGCACCCATGTCCCTCTTTCTGGCAGCTTTGGCTTGGCTGCGAAGCCACCTCCTTGTAAAGCTTTTCCTGACCTCCCAAGGCTGCTCTGATGCCTCCTTAAGGTACGGTAGCAGCATCCGGGACCACCTCCCCACCCACAAGACCTCACGCTGGAGGTGCTTTCTTGTTCACTCTTCTAGTCTGGGCCCCCAGCCTCATGACCACTGGAGCTCTTTGAGAACAGGGCCTGTGATCTCTTCACCCAGCAGGAAGTACATGCTCATTCACGTGTGATGAGTGGTGGGGAGATGGAACAAATCCTGGCAACAGCCACGCAAGGGTTAAAACCCCCTTTTTAACTTGTTTTCAAGTGATGCTTTGAGTCAATCAGGAAGAGGTGAATTCAGGCCATCCATCCCGTCTCCAGAGGTTCTTGTGAATATTAACTAATGAGACAAATGCTTGCCTGGTTTTGCTCAGACTCACCCGTGGAAAAATCCGAGACTAACTGCTTCCAAAAAAGAGTCCAGAGACTCAAGACTCTAAATCAAAATTTGGGGTTACAAAATAAGATATGTTTTTCTTTGAAGCCCTCCAAACTTAGGTGTTCTGACACACACATTGAGTAGCAATTAATTTGTATCTTAGAATTTAATAATATGGGAAAAGCAGTCCCTCTCATCCCCCTCTTGGCTTGTAAATTTCTCTCTCTCTCTCTCTCCCCTTATGAAATATGGCCATTATCATATAACTCTGTCTGGGGGAGAACTAATAAAAATGAAAATGACTTAGATGTGGAAAGGCAAAATGGACTCTTTGGAATAGGCATATATGGTCACTACAATATGCATTTGGATCTCTGAGTCTTTTGCTTATTCTTGATCTTTTATTTCAAAGTCCCTCTGATGTGTTAAGGATTTGTGCTTACTCAGAGTTGTTTACATCTGCTGATTATTTGAGCGGTATCAACTCAGCAAAGCCACTGAAGTTATTCTTACTGATTTTAAAAGAAGGTGCGTTGGTGTGAATAGTGAGTGAAATCTGTAAGTATGTTTTGCAGAGGATAATGGGGCTGGTTCCATCTTCAATGTGGAGGGTAGGGTTTACTTTCATCGAAAGGCATGTGTTTATCAAGCTTTTGCTAGTGTGAGTGTGTATATGTGTGTAAAATATGCACATGTATTTGAGTGTGAGTGTGTGAATGTGTGAGTTTGTGCATCGCCTATGAGTGTGTGGGAGTGTATCTGTGCACATGTGAGTGTATCACACACACCTATTCACGTCCTTGGCCAGGGGGATGAGTCGACACACTGCCGTTGTGAGTTCACGAGGCGGTGTAGGAAAACAGTGGTGGCAGTGCTCAGGATTCTGGGGTTCTCTAGTCTGTATCTCAGGACCATTATAAACAGCTGTGCTCATGGATTAAGCTGGCATTCCATAAAGTAATTTTCAGGGCTCTTCAAAAAGTTGCTAATAAGGGTTATGGGTTGAAATTGTCTAAGATCCTTAATTATAGAAGGTTGTCTACTATACAAGTTCATTACACTCAGAAACCTGGTGGCCGTTTGACATTACCAGACCTCAGATGGTCAGCAGTGGTCTGGAGAGCCCTTGCGTGGTGGAATCACCGCTTAGGCTTCAGTGCGAAAATCCCACAACTGTAGCTGTCAGGTCAGCAACCACAGAACCTGCTCAGAAGATGAGGGCCACGGGGTCACAGCCTCCTTAACGCCAGATCAATGAGAGAAAGTCTCCTTGGATGTGCTTGGAGTCTAGAGAGAGGCTCTAACTGTGTTTTCTCCACTATGTATCTTTACGGTGGTGTTAATGAAGTTGATCAGAAGCCCAGGGAATAAAATGTGAAAATCGAAAGTCAATATATTGAGCACCTCACTTTGTACTGGGCATGAACTCTCGTATTTTACTTACATTATCTCATTAAATACTGTGTCCCTGGGAAGGAGAAAATGGAGGCTGCAAGAGAGTAAACACTTTGCTCAAATCGATGCAGCCAGCATGGGTCAGAGCTGGAAGGCAGACCCAGGTCTGTCTGATGTGAGATCCTGCTCATTTGTGCCCTGCCACCTTGTTCTCTCCTCCTCTGCCCGCGATGGTGGGAGAGCAGAGCCTCATCCTGGTCTGTGGGCTCCAGACATTTGAGTAGGTAACAGCAGATGAATTTATGAACAAGTTTATTTTACACCGAAACTGTAACAAAGCAGATGGTGCTTTGAAGCGTCTGCCTTTGGACAGCATTTGGAGACTAATCTTGGGACCACAGCACCTCTAAGAGGGGGACTCACTGCGTGAAGAGTAAGGAGGCAGCTTCCCTGTCTCCTCTGATCCCACCCCTCCATCCCCAAACTGTGAGTGTTCCAGTGAAGGCTTGGCAGGGCTTCTTCCAAATTGTCTGAAACCCTTTGTTCTTTGTGACTATGACTACTGGCTACTTCTGGTCTCTTTTTCTACAATTTCTTCTTGACAAATCATTATTATTCACCCTGGGCCCAGCGCTTGTCTCCTCTAGGAAACAGGTCCTGTTTACCCCTCTGAGCTTGGCTTGCTCCTCCTTTATAGTTTCTATGACGTGATCATGGACTTTAGCTGCCTGCTCACTGTCTACGCCAGGCACAGCATTAGTTCATTCATTCATCTCCACAATACTCATTCATTCATTCATGAAATATTTATTAAGCATCCACTGTGTTTCAAGAACTGTACTAACCTCCAGGGACCTAAGGGTTATTAGCCAACACAGATTTTTTTCCTCATGGGGTTTACAAGGGGGATAGAAGTTAACCAAAGAATCCCAGAAATACATAAGTACAAGATGAAATTAGTGCTTTGAAGGAAAAAAAAATATGGTGTTAGGAAAGTACACAGCAGAGGGTACCAGGAAGTGAGATCAGAGCTGAGATCTAGTGCGTACGTAACAGTCAAATGAGTGTGTGTGTGTCTGTGTGTGACGGTGGTGGTGGTGGACGGGTAGGAAGATGGGGGATGGGGCAGAGCAGGAAGCAGGAAGAAAGGTTCCTCGGCAGGTGATGGTGTAGTCCTTCTCGGGGACTAAAGGCCAGTGTGGATGGAGCAGGGAGGTGAGGGGAACAGTGGTGCAAGACACAGCAGGAAAGTCACCAGGGATGAGACTGTGGGTCCTAGAGGTCCCTGGAGATATTCTGGTCTTGACCTAAGGGAAACGTGAGGACACTGGAGTTCAAAGCAATGTCATGAGCAGACGTAAGACAGGCACCATGATGCATAGAAGCAGCATAGAAGCAGAGGCTCGGACGGCTTGGGGAACGCCCCCAGACTTCATGGGGGTCACACCGCCAGTGAGTGGCTCGGTGAGGGCTTAAACCCAGGTCAGGTGATGCCCATACTTTTTACTCTTAAATATTCAGTGAGTCCATGTTGATGTGTTCGCTGTCTCTTACTTCGTAAGTCTGAAAAGGAAGCATCTACTTCTGGAGTCTAAACAGAATTGATGGGAGCTAACATTATTAAACTCCTACTGTGTACCAGGTGTTATCTTTAGTCAACAGACATCCTATAAGGGCAGGCCTTGCATCCTTATTTTCCAGATGAGAAAACAGAGGTTCAGAGACTGTGAGGTGCCCTGTTGTTACAGAGCAGAGGAGATGGGCAGGTGGTGACATCGTTCACTCCTAGCATCCCCTGTGCTCTCACATCCTTTGTTCCCTTTCCTGAGGATAATACCCGGCACGATGCCCTGAATCCGAACACAGGCGGGATCAGGGATTTTCTTTTTCTACCTTATGGTTTAAGGAGAAAAAGATATTTCACAAAGCCCCAGTTCATTTTCATTCAAGGAATTATACTAAATCTCCAAAGCATTGCCTTACACATTCTAAATCAAGAGCTTGGCTTTTAAAATGGGAACCTAGTCCCTTTGCAAAAAAAAAAAAAGTAAGTATGATTTATCACTCCAATCTTACAGTCTATGTTACACAGACATTTCACTCCTGGGAATGAATAGTCCTGTTTGCCTCGAAGCAGACTGTAAACGTTTGATTCGTGACCAGATGACTTGACTTTTAATGGCCTGCAACTGACTAAAATAAGCCCCCAAACTTACGACTACCACCAGGCAGTTAGACTTTATTCCTCAGTACCCCAGAACCTTTCTAGATTTCTCTGGGGTTGTTTTTCCCATCTGTTGACTTCAGAAAAATCTTCTAACATGAAACTGTGGGACCTGCACAATGGGGAGTTGTTATATTTTAAATTGTAGACACCCAAATGGTAACCTCAAGAAGGATCCAGTATACTACTTATTGCAAAGTAAATACAGGTCATCCTTGTTTCATCAGCAGATGGTTAACTGTAGACTCTGAGTTGAGGGCAAGGCACCACCCCAGCGATGAAGCCCAGGCAGGCTCTGCCGGGCAGGGTTTGCTACATCTTTGATAGAATAGGGCTTCCCCTGATCAATGCCATCTCCTGCCGCATCTAAGCCATGCTGTTTGGATAATGTTTCCAACTCCAGCCAGTGAGTTCAGCATGGTGATTCTCCCTCAAGGATGGAGAAAATGCAGATGGAGAGCCTAATTGTCTGAATGAATCTAAGGAGCTTGGATCCAGGCCTGAACTCTGTTCTGGAAAGGCCTAAGAATCTGAGTACAGATGAATAATGAAACCAAGGTGACCCTGGGTGTGAGGGCAGAGGTGGGGAGAGCTGCCAGACTCCTGCAGGATACCTCCATCTGCTACGGAGTCTCGCTGGGTGTTGCACCCTGAGGGGCAGCTGAGCTGCTGAGGGTGGCCCCGTGGCATATGGGACCCTGGAAACACATGCTAAGTTGAGGTGTCTGGTAGCTCTCTCCTCTTAAGGAGCTTGGGGGAAACTGGAAGAGGAGAAGGCTGATTCCACAGAGGAGGAACCATATTCTGGCAAAGCCAGAGGGACCATGCAGGGAAGTGGCACAGACCTGTGGATGTGGAAGAGCCAGAGAGCTGCAGGGTGGAGACAAGGCGTTCCAGAAGCCGTCTGCAGGGGCCGGCCAGGGACTGAGAACCCAGCCTGCAGGGCATTCAGACAAGTGGAGCCCACCCCAGAATGAAGGCTGTTTCCCTAATGCTCTGACATTTACATGGTTTTTCGTGCTAATTTCTCTGTCCACTCTCTTCTGAAGAGGAAAGAACCCACTCTAAGGGCCCATTTGGCTAGAAAAGCAGCCCCTTGTATCCTGCTCTAAGACTGGAAAACGCCAAAGCCTTCTGCTGAGATCCTTGTGTTCTGGGTCACGATTACTGGGAAGGGGTGAGGTCTTTTCTCTGAAACAGGCCGGTGAACACCACATTACAAAAACTGTGATGACTACCAGTTCCTGAGTGTTTACAATGATTGTGCTGTGTGCTTTATGAAACTGAGGTGGGAAGCCCCATAAAAAAGACCGGCAGGGCCACTACTCTCCTGTCAGCACTATCCAGTTCCCTGGCCCAGAGGCTCTATCTCACTTTTTGCCTCTGAAAGGGCTTACTTCTGAACAAGTGGAACTTACTCCTAAAATGCTGTTGGTTCCCTGAGCTCACTCCTGATTGGTCCATTTCTACAAAGCTTGTTCCTAATTAGTCAACTTTTGTTATACCTTATTTGCATATGATGTTGCAAAGTGTAAAACTGGCAGCCTATAAAAGCCTGTGTAAATCTGCAGACGGGGTCCAGAGCTTGGAGTGTTAACTCCTCTGGGCCCGCGGCGTAATAAACCTGAGTTCTCCAACTCTCCAAGTGCTGCTTGGTCTCTCCCCCGGATCCAGGTTGCTGTTACAACTGAGCTGTAACACATTTTTCTACAACAAAACATACTCACTTCATCCTCAAAAATGCCTTAAGGCGAGAGGTCATTATTATTCTTTTGTAAGGAAATCAGAGTAAGGAGGTGTTTAAAAATTGCTTACGGTCACACAGTAAGTAGAATGTGAACACAGGATTGACTCCAGCTTAACTACCCCTGAAGCACAAGGAAGTGGTAAACTGTGGTCCAGAGGAAGTGTGAGATCTCACGCTGGCTCACCTGCCCTCCCTGTGTGTCAGTTACCATAATATGGAACAGTTCCCAAAATAGCGAGACAGGGGGCGCTGCCTGTCTCTGGCAGGATAAGCAGAGTTTTAGTTGTATTCTTCAATCAGTGTTAATTCGGGCGGTAAATACATTTTTGGTTCCCTATTAGACCCTACAGGATGCTCAACTTTCATGAAAATTCCCAGTAGCAGTTTTACTGCTAATGTACTAACCATGCTTCTCAAAGTGTGGTCCCTGGACCAGCAGCAGCAGCACCATCACCTGCAGACCAGTAGGAAATGCAAATGTTCAAGCCCCACTTCGGCCCTGCTGAATCAGAAACCCCTGGGATGAGACCCAGCGGTCTGTGTTAACCAGCTCTGCACAGTAACATCTGAGTCACTCCTCTAAGGAATTTGGAGGTAGCACAAATGGAATTATTATTTTTTCACCTGGAACAACATTGACTACAGCATTTTTTTTTTCATTCTCTTTGTTCTTTAAAAAAATATTTTTACCTCATCTCCAAATCTTCATTCTCTTGTGGGATAAATTTGTACAAGGCAACATAGGTGTTCATCTGTAATGGGTCTTTGCAAAGAGGTCCCTGAAAGAGAAGATAAAAGTAAGAGAAGGAAGGAAGAAGACATGGAGAGAAGAAAGAAAATAGGAAATGGAGAAGCTAGATGTAATTCTAGGGAGTGGATCTTGTGTTAAAATATCTAACCGTTGTCAAAGACTTTATTTTTCATTTCCTAGCTGAGTTTGATCTCATTACAAACCATATGAAAATACTGCTGTAGAACTCTTTGTCAGAAATCCTAAATATTTTCATCAAAGCCATTTTTTGATACAGTTGTTCATGAAAGGTGATAACAGGCTTGGGCCCAGGCAAGAGAACATTCCCTCTATAGACAGGAGCCATGTGAATAGTAGCCAACAGCTTCCAATTCCTAAAATGGACTTTTTATCAGTTACCTTAAAGTTTGGTGTCTAGTGTATCAAAGGGACCCAGATATTTTCATCTGGGAACGAGTTCATTCCAGGAAAGAGCATAGATTTTGGCATCAGACTGATTTAGTATATATCATGGTACCACCATCTACTAGCTATGAAATCTTGCAGTAATAAAGATAAAAGCTGCCATTTTCAATAGCTGACTGTGTGCCAGGCCTTACAGTACCTGCATTAGCATACTCCAACCTGACAACAGCACCTGGGAGGTAGATTGTGTCCCCAGTTTGTAGACTATACAATAGCCTTATAAATGTTATACAAATATTAGTTGTTAATTATTAACTACATAAATGTTAATGTTATTTAAGTGTTTAGGCTTTACAATATACATAAATTTAAGATTCTACAATATATAATGTATTATATACTGTATCATTGTATATGTATATATTACATATGTAAATACAATTGTATAGTATATTGAAATACATAATAATATAATAAATGTATGCCATGTATAGAAGACATAAACCAAACTTGCAGACAGCTATTTTCTTTTTATCTATGATTTGCTTGGCTATCCAAGGCTCAATATTCTATTCTATTTATATATGTATATTTACATAAAATATAGTAGTATGTACTTATATGCTATAGTATGTAAGTACTATGTAAATAAAAGTCATAATATATAATTATATAATTTACACACTATAGAGCGTATATCAACTTGGATGTAACATACGTAACAAACAAAAGTGCACAGTATAATATTTATCCTTTTTACCTTGGATGCACTGTGATATTTCTGTTTGACTCCAAGCTACCTTTGCTATGGTATGTTACGCTTCATTACTCTCATCTCTGAAAATGCTAGTCTGGGATCCACTAAACTGATTTCATGACCCACTTGGGTGGTGACCTACAGTGTGACCTAAGGACCTCGTTCTGGTCTGTATTCCGTAATGTCCGTAAATACCTGGTGGTTTATGTTCTTTGCTTGGTCTCTGAAATCGTCAGTGCCATTTTCTGGGTACGTGAACACTGCAGGAGACAGGAAAAAGCAGGAGCTTTATGAATATGTTCTGCATGTTTTGGACACATGCTTGAAAGATGTGGTTTTATTTATTCTCTGCACCATAGCTTCAACTTGACCTCTCACTGCCTTTTCCTCATCCCCAGTGACCCAGCTCTTGTGTCATCTTCCATGTGATGCTTCCCCGCCTCCCCTGGCAGCAGTCTGCAGCACCCTCTCTGCAGACCCACACCGCTGTGCACACCTCCAGGCCGGCGTGCCCCCTCTTGCATCCCTTGGTCTCTTTTGGCAGAGTTATTCTCAGGAGCAGAAACCACATCATTCATCCTTGCTAAATGTATTGAATCATTTGTTAATGGGATGGTGGGTAAGGTATGCCTAGTTTAATTGTATTTGAATTTCCTTTCCTAAACAACACATTCTTTTATCTCTATTTACTATCTTGATTCTAATTCCTTTTCCTTATTATTTGCAGAGCAGTTTTATTTATTTATATACACACGTATATAAATAAAATGATTTCGTTAAGACCTGCAACACTTATTCTGGTATCTCTCCGAGCTGTAGTCTCATACATTTAATATTCTTCCACCACTTTTTAAAAATTGAAGTACAGTTGATTTACAATGTTGTGATAGTTTCAGGTGTACAGCAAAGTGATTCAGCTATATATATTGTGTGTGTGTGTGTATATATATATATATATTTTTTTTTTTAAAGGGACTTTTCCCCAGCTGGATTGATTATGTCTTTTTTTTTTAATTGAAATACAGTCAGTTACAATGTGTCAATTTCTGGTGTACAGCACAATGTCCCAGTCATGCATATACATACTTAGATTCATTTTCATCTCCTTTTTCATTAAAGGTTATTAGAAGATATTGAATATAGTTCCCTGTGCTATACAGAAGAAACCTATTTTTTAAAAATCTATTTATAGTGGTTAACATCTGCAAATCTCAAACTTCCAAATTTATTCCTTCCCACTCCCTTTCCCCCGGTAACCATAAGATTGTTTACTGTGTCTGTCAGTCTGTTTCTGTTTTGTAGATGAGTTCATAGTGTCCTCTTTTTCTTAGATTCCACATATAAATGAAATCATACAGTATTTTTGTTTCTCTTCTTGGCTTACCTCACGTAGAATGATGATCTCCAGCTCCATCCATGTTGCTGAAAATGGCATTATTTTATTCTTATTTTCATGGCTGAGTAGTATTGCATTGTATAAATATACCACAACTTCTTTATCCAGTCATCTGTCAGTGGACATTAAGGTTGCTTGCATGTCTTTGCTATTGTATATAGTGCTGCTGTGAACTGGGGTGCATGTGTCTTTTTGAATTAAGACTTCCCTCTGGATATATGCCCAGGAGTGAGATTGCTGGATCATATGGTAACTCTATTTTTTGTTTTTTGAGTAATCTCCATACGGTTTTCCATAATGGCTGCATATATATATATATATATTTTTTTTTTCTTTTTCTTTTTCAGATTCAGATTCTTTTCCATTACAGGTTATTACAAGATATTGATGATAGTTCCCTGTGCTCTACAGTAGGTCCTTGTTTTCTAGTTTCTTAATGGTATCTATATTCTATCTTGCAGATTTAAGCTTTAGTCTTAAACTTCAAACTATTTCCTTGATCTCTTATTGTCAATGTACTGGGGCTATTATTCGGGGAAAAAAATTAAATAGTGGTTTCTCATTTAGTTTGTTCTTGGCATATAAATTCTCTACCTTTGGCATTTAAACAGCCACTCTGTGGCCTTTGGTAAAGAAAACGCCTGCTTAAAATGGGCAGGGGTTTTCACTGTCCACACACACAGCAGTGGGAGGTCCCTGCTGGGTGTGGGGGCCTCTGCCGTCGCCAGTTCAATCAGCCATATCTGCCTCGGAGACCAGCATCCCATATCTTCCTTAAACAAAAATAAAATGTGGCCAGTGTCTCCAAGTTGATACAACAGGGTTGTGGTGTTGATCTACCTTTTACATGACTTGCCATTCAAAAATAACACATGCTGCTTTAGTCTTCCCTCTGGTGTCCCTTGAGAGTATCCAGGGAATCAGCAGAGGAAGAACAACACACCCCGGAAGGCTCTGTCCCTACTGCAGTGAGTGCGCTGACAGTCTCCACTGTCCTTACAGTGGACTCAGTAGCCGTGCTGTAGAAAACCCGCTTCACATCAAGAGCCCCTGTCAGTGTCCCGATGCTTAGTAAACACCTGTTCTCCACGGTTTACAGTTCCAGAACCTGGGGTGCAATTCCATCATCCCTAGGAAGCCAGCATGCAGTCACTGAAGGAGCCCTGGACTGTAGGAAAGGGACAACGAAGGCCTGATCCTGCAGACCTTGTGTGTCTCAGTGTTTGGCCGTGTGCCTTCCTGGATTAAACAGAGTAGAGACTAGCAATACTTTTCTCTGGTTTTATGTGATTACCTGAAATCCTGGCATAAGACTGATTCTTTAAGTATAAAACTGGATGCATTTAAAGAATACTGAATCCTTGAATGGAAATATGCAAAGAAAATCTTCCTGGAAAATTCTTGATTGGCACTAAAAGGGGAACTACATGAGGTGTGTATGCAATATTTAGTTTGACAGATTTTACAATTTTGTAATTTCATATCATTTTAGGTTTTTATTGACTACCCATCAGCCATCTGGTTCAAAGTGTGCACCATTTTTGTGAGCTATGCTGAAAATTATTTGAAGTGACTACAAATGTGTTTTCAGCTATACGCTTGGAAGCAAAACTAGAACACTGCAAAAAATGATTTTTATAACCTAATCCTTCTGGCTATTTCAAAGACTTTGATTTGAAGGGACCGGCATTAAAAAAAAAAAGAACTATTTCATCAAAAAATATATCAGACACCTTTTATGTTTGGTGCTTTAAATTCATTTTATGAGAAATTATTTGTTGATTTCACCCAGGAAAACATTCAAAGGCTATGTCCATCATGCAGGCATATTTTCTAAGGTTACATATGCAAAATGAATCTTTAGTTTTTGCTGGTCCCCAAAGGACTCTCCTCTTTTCCTTTTCCATATTCTGTCTTTTTTCACTGTGTAGTCCTGGGAGGCCCATGTCCACCCTGAGATGATGATTTAGTTTTTCCTCTTTCACCTGGTCACGTACAAGTTACGTTTTCCAGCTTATCTGACATTGACTCAAATTTGCATCCCTGGCGTAAGTTCGGCTTGGTAACTGTGCAGTGCCTTTCTCCAGTGCATTACTGGATTCAGTGTACTAAGATGGTTTTGTTTCAGCTTTCTGCATTTATATTTGAGAGGGAGGCTAGCCAGTGATTTTTTCCTGACACCGTCCTCGTTTGATTTTGAGGTCAGTGTCATACCAGCCCCATTAACTAAGTTAGACAATGATGCTGCCCATCCTCTTGGGTACTTTTTGATGTCCTGGAAGAGCTTATGTAATCTGGAAATTTTATCTTCCTCAAATGTTTGGTGGAATTTACTTATAAAGTTGCCTGGAACTGGTATTTTCATTGTACAAAAATTTAAAATATTGATTCCGTTTCTATCATAATTGGAAGCAGAGTCAAGTTGAGTCAGACTTTGGTCATGGATAACTTCCTTGGCAGCTGTCCAAAGGAAAACAGCTTTAAAAGTATTGGTGTGAAGGTGATCATAAGATTCTTTCCTCTCAGCCTATGCTATATTCTTCCTTTTAAAATGATTACTTTTTGTTTCGTCTCTCCCCTATTCTTAAAAAGTTGTTAGCAACTGCAAATTTTATTTTCCTTAAAGAACCATTCTTAGAATTTATTGACCTACCTGTGTAATTTAATAATTTCTGCTTTTACCTTTTTTTTTTTTGTGGAGGGGAGGTAATTAGGTTTATTTTTTTATTTTATTGTTATTATTTTTAATTGAAGTACAGTCAGTTACAGTGTGTCAATTTCTGCTGTACAGCACAATGTCCTGAACATACATGCATATATTCATTTTCATTAAAGGTTATCGTAAGAGATTGAATATAGTTCCCTGTGCTATAAAGAGAAACTTAATTTTTTTTTAAATCTATGTTTATATATAGTGGCTAACATATGCAAATCTCAAACTCCCAAATTTATCCCTTCCCACCCTCTCTCCCCCAGTAACCATAAGATTGTTTACTATGTCTGCAAGAGTGTTTATGTTTTGTAGATGAGTTCATAGTGTCCTTTTCTTTTTTTTAGATTCCATATATGAATGTTATGTTATTTTTCTTTCCCTTCTTGGCTTACTTCACTTAGAATAACAATCTCTCGGTCTATCCATGTTGCTGCAAATGGCATTATTTTATTATTTTTTATGGCTGAGTAGTATTCAATTGTATAAATGTACCACAGCTTCTTTATCCAGTCATCTGTCGATGGACATTTAGCTTGTTTCCATGTCTTGGTTATTGTATATAGTGCTGCTGTGAACATTGGGGTGCATGTATCTTTTCGAATTAGAGTTCCTCCCAGATATATACCCAGGAGTGGGATTGCTGTATATATGGTAAGTGTATTTTTAGTTTTTTGAGGAATCTCCATACTGTTTTCCATAATGGCTGCACCAAAGGACGTTTCCACCAGCAGTGTAGGAAGGCTCCCTTTTCTTGACAGCCTCTGTAGCATTTGTTGTTTGTGGATTTTTGAATGATGGCCATTCTTGCTGGTGTGAGGTGATACCTCATTGTAATTTTGATTTGCATTTCTCTGATAATTAGCGGTATTGGGCACTTTTTCATGTACCTAATTGACTATTTGTATGTCTTCTTTGGAGAATTGCTTGTTTAGGTCTTCTGCCCAGTTTTGGATTGGGTTGTTTGTTTTTTTTCTTAAGTTGTACGAGCTGTTTATATATTCTGGAAATTAAGCCTTTGTCAGTTTTTGCAAATATTTTCTCCTGTTCCATAGGTTGTTGTTTTGCTTATGGTCTCCTTTGCTGTGCAAAAGCTTGTATGTTTAATTACGGTCCCATTTGTTTGTTTTTATTATTTTTAACAAAGCTACTAGGGATTGTAACCAGGACCTTGTGCATGCTCAGCATGCACTCTATTGCTGAGCTACACCCTCCCTGAATTCTGTTCTTATCTTTATTATTGCCATCCTTCTGCTTTCTTTGGGTTTGTTCTGTTTCTTTTTCTGAATATGATGCTTAAGATTGTTACTTTTCACATATATCCAGAAAGAACCCTACTTCAAAAAGACACCTGCACCCAGTGTCCATAGCAGCACTGTTTACAATAGCCAAGACATGGAAACACCCTAAATGTCCATCAACATATGACTGGATAAAGAATATGTGGTATAT
This sequence comes from Camelus bactrianus, assembly GCF_048773025.1. Lineage (NCBI taxonomy): Eukaryota > Metazoa > Chordata > Mammalia > Artiodactyla > Camelidae > Camelus > Camelus bactrianus. The sequence goes on from NC_133555.1 coordinate 42,915,405, forward strand.
TTATACAATGGAATACTATTCAGCCATAAAAACCGACAGCATAACGCCATTTGCAGCAACATGGATGCTCCTGGAGAATGTCATTCTAAGTGAAGTAAGCCAGAAAGAGAAAGAAAAATACCATATGATATCACTTATATGTGGAATCTAAAAAAAAAAAGAACATAAATACAAAACAGAAACAGACTCATAGACATAGAACACAACTTGTGGTTGCCAAGGGGCAGGGGTGGGAAGGGACAGAATGGGATTTCAAAATTTGTACATACTGACAGGCATATAGAATAGATAAACAAGATTATACTGTATAGTACAGGGAAATATATATAAGATCTTGTGATAGCTCACAGTGAAAACAAAAAAGTGACAATGAATATATGCATATTCATGTATAACTGAAAAATTGTGCTCTACACTGGAATTTGACACAACATTGTAAAATGACTATAACTCAATAAAAGAATGTTTAAAACAAATTAAAAAATGACAGTTTCCATTAAAGAAAAGATTATTACTTTTCAGCCTTTCTTATTTTTTAATAGAATAATAGCTAGAATTAGATAGAATAGTAGATACTTAAGGCACAATTTTAGCTGCATTCTTCATTTTTGTATGTAGTGCTTACATTATTTAGTTGTATGTATATTTCAATTTTCATTATGAATTCTTCTTTGACACACGAGCTTTTTAAAAGTATGTTTTTAATTTCCTAAATTATGGATTTTCCCTGCTATCTTTTGACTATTGATTTCTATCTTATTTGCACTGTAGTCAGAAAGATGCATTCTATATCATACTAATTTGCTAACAAGTGATATTATTAGTGAAATTTATGAAGCTTGCTTTATGGCCCAGCTGGTGATCAATTTTTATAATAGTTCCGTGTGTTCTTAGAAACTTACTTTTTATTGAAGTATAGTTGATTTATAATATTGTTAGTTTCAGTTGTAAAGCAGAATGATTGTTATATGTGTGTATATATATGTATGTGTATATATGTGTGTGTACACATGCGTGCGTGTGTGTGCACGCACACACACACACACAAACTGATGTATCCCAGCTTTGGCCCTTTATTGCCCCTGCATGGGACCTGCTATTCCCCAATCTGAGGCCCCAGGGTTGTGCACAGTAAACATTGGTCCTCGCCTGCTTCTCTCTCTGGATTTGTGCTTTATTGTCACTTCTAGACTAAGGAATTGCCTTCCTTTGCTGCCAGCTCATACAGTAACTATAAATTATTTAAAAATTTGTTCTCTTAGTAGTTTTAGGAGTGCTAAACTGGGAAAATTTTCTCTGAACATTCAGCCATCCACAGAGCTGGAATGAGAATATTCTATGTTTTTCAAGAGACCTTTACCTGGTCTAGAAACTAAGTGTTTGTTGCAAAAAACACACCATAAATATTTGCGTCTGTAATTTTGGAATTTTCCATTGAAGGGGGACCAGAATCAGGGCATCTGCCTAAAAAGCCATTAAAATATATTTGCTGCTTTTTTTGGTGTGTGAGACAACTCAAAATTTGAGATAGTGAACCAGCTTATGCTAAAGCAAGGATAAATTTTCCAAATCGGAGCTTGCCTTTTTTCTTTCTGGGCAATTTTTTTTTTTTTTTTTTTTGCTTTAGTGCAAAATAAGGTAATATTGGCCTTAGTAATATCCTCAAGTGGATGTGATTAGCCCAGTCCTTTTCAAAGACTATTTTTATGGATTTGTCTGGCTTCCCTTCTAAGACAGTTATGACCATGTACAGTCACACTGAAGTGCAATTATTGAAGGCAGCCAGTCATGTCATTATTTGGCATTTCCAGCTAAAACAGAGAGCCTAGATTTTACGTCTCCCTCTGCTCATCACCTTGCTTCCAGCAGAGTTTCTGGCAGTTAAGCCAAAGGTGAAGACCAACAACTCTCCCCACGTCTATTTCTGATGCATCCAACAATAGTGTTTAAAAAAAATGGGAAATACTCAGACCTGCCTGCCCCAAGAGCTTTTATCATGAAAGAGAGAAAGCAGAGGCTGCACTCTTAGCAGTAAAGATGTATGAATTGTCCTTGCTTCTGAGCTGACTTTGGAAATATTCCTCAAGGACTCTGACATAACACCTGGCTGGCAGAAATGATAGCTGTGTGCACCGTATGTTTTTTTAGAGCATACATGAGACAGGTAGTGCAGAACTGAAGCTTTCCTTGCCGAGACTATGCGAAGCCTGGTGGGAACCTGGACCATAGAAGCAGGCTGGTTTCTCTGTGTTGTTTCCCAAACTGCATGGACAGAGCATTAACTCCAAATCAAAGGAACATGTTTTGAAGCAAACTGCTGCATAATTAATCCCCCTCGCTTCAAAGAGGGCATGTCAAGAAAGCTACTGCTGATCAAAGGAATAGTTAATAAATATCCAAAGCTTTTAGAGACTTATTGCTTGCTAGGGTCTTTCAAAAGATTTCTTTGAACAGGACTGTGAGAGTGCTCCTTAGCTTATGCTCTTTTTTAAGAGACAACAAAAAATCAATTTTATGTCTCTTGAGTGTATTACTCCATGTCTCAGTTTCCTTATCTACACAGTATCTGTTGTGTGTATGTCTCTGTGTCTGTGTATCTCTGTGTTTTAGGACTAAATGGTCTCTAATCCCTGCTTCTCAAATGTTAACAAGCATAGGAATTACAAATTCATATGGAAATTCTGATGCTAGGGTCTGGGGCAGCCTGAGATTCTGCCTTTCCAACAGGCTCGCGAGTGATGCCCAGACGGCTGGTCTATGGGCCACAGATGAGGTAGTGAGTGTCTCTAAGTTCCATCTCTGACACTTTGGGACCTTATGATGACTTCATGAATAGCAATCATGCTTCATATTAGTGATTCTTAAATACAGCTCTTCATATTATAAAATTGTAACAAGACCACTTTTTGAATAAAGAAATCCCCAGGGAAAATAGAGACCTTAACTCCTGAGGAATGGGTGACAACATCAATATACCTGGACCAGGAGGCATGATGTGGGGAAGGAAGTGATGCGTACGTGCTGGGCGTGATGTTAAAGAACAGGAGATAAAATTTGTCAACAGACTGGATACGAGGTGTGAGAACAAGGGTGCCAAGGCTGATGCTGAAATTCTGCCAGTTCATCTAGTAGAATGCCGCTCCTACGACAGCAGGAGCAACTGGGGAAGAACCAGTTTGGGTTGGTGGAGAAGTGAGTGAGGGAATCAACAGTCCATTTGGGTGTGTTAACATTTTTTTTCCTAGTTCTTTTTTTTTTTTTTAACACCTTTATTGTGGTATGATTCCTGTACAGTAAACTACACATATTTCAGATATACAATTTGATGAATTTTGATAGATGTATACGCCAATGAAACTACCACCACGATCAAGATAGCTAACTTTTCTATCACTCCCCAAGAGATGAAAATTTCGAACTCCTAATTTATCCCTTCCCACCCTCTTTACCCTCTGGTAACCATAAGTTTGTTCTCTATGTCTGTGAGTCTGTTTCTGTTTTGCAGATAAGTTTATTTGTGTCCCTTTTTTTAAGATGCCACATATAGGTGATATAATATGGTATTTTTCTTTATCTTTCTGAATTACTTAGAGTGACAATCTCCAGGTCCATCCAGGGTGTTGCAATGACACTGTTTTATAATTTTTTATGGCTGAGTAGTAGTCCATTGTATAAACATACCACAGCTTCTTTATCCGTTTATCTGTCAATGGACATTTGGGTTGTTTCCGTGTCTTAGCTATCGTATATAGTGCTGCTGTGAACCCGGGGGTGCATGTGTCTTTTTGAATTATATTTTTCTCCTGATACATGCCCAGGAGTGGGATTGCTGGATCACATGGTAAGTCTGTATTTACTTTTTTGAAGAATCTCCATACTGTCCTCCATAATGGCTGCACCAGTTTACATTCCCACTAACAGTGTAGGAGGGTTCCTTTTTCTCCACACCCTCTCCAGACTTTTGAATGCTGGCCACTCTGAAGACTAGTGTGAGGTGATACCTCATTGTAGTTTTGATTTGCATTTCTCTTAACAATCAGTGATGTTGAGCATCTTTTCATTTGCTTGTTGCCCATCTGGATGTCTTCTTTGGCGAGGTGTCTATTTAGATCTTCTGCCCATTTTTTGATTGGGTTGCTTGTTTTTTTTTCCATTGTGTGAGCTGTTTGTATATTTTGGAAATTAGTCCCTTGTTGGTCACATCATTTGCAAATACTTTCTCCCATTCTGTAGGTTTTGTTGATGGTATGCTTAGCTGTGCAAAAAAGCTTTTAAGTTTAATTAGGTCCCATTTGCTTATTTTTGCTTTTATTTCCATTACTCCAGGAGCTGGTTTGAAAACAATATTGCTGTGATTTATGTCCAAGAGTGTTCTACCTGTTTTCCTCTAGGAGTTTTATAGTATCTGCTCTTCATTTAGGTCTTTAATCCTTTTTTTTTTTTTTTTCTGTATATGGTGTTAGACAGTGTTCTAGTGTGTCTTTTACAGGTAGCTGTCCAGTTTTCCCAGCACCACTTGTTGAAGAGAGTCATTTCTCTATTGTCTATTCTTGTCTCCTTTGTCACAGATTAACTGAGCGTAAGTGAGTGGGTTTATTTCTGGACTTTGCATCCTGTTCCATTGATCTGTGTGTGTGTTTTTGTGCCAGTACCATACTGTTTTGATTACTGTACCTTGGTAGTATAGTCTTTGTACAATTTCAATTAAATTTACTTAGGCTTGCTTTGTAGGCCAACATGTGATTGATCCTGGAGAATGTTCCATGTGCACTTGAGAAGAATGTGTGTTCTGTTGCTTTCAGAGGGAGTGCTCAACAGATAGATCGTCTGGTCTAATGTGCCATTTAGGGCCTGCATTTCTTACTGATTTTCTGTCTGGATGATCTGTCCATTTGATGGAAGCGGGGTGTTAAGGTCCCACTATTACTGTGTTATTGTTGATTTCTCCTTTAACTGCCTTATATATTGAGGTGCTCCTATGTTGGCTGCATATATATATTTACAATTTTTATATCCTCTTCTTGGATTGGTCCCTTGAGCATTATGTAGTGTCCTTGTCTCTTGTAACAGTAGTTTAAGATCTATTTTGTCTGATAGAAGTTTTGCTATTCCAGCTTCATTTAGGTGTCTGTTTGCATGGAATATCTTTTTCCGTCCTCTCACTTTCAGCCTGCAAGTGTCTCTAGCTCTGACGTGAGTCTCTTAGAGACAGCATATATATGGGTCTTGTTTTTGTATCCATTCAGCCAGTCTATGTCTTTTGGTTGGAGTGTTTAATCCACTGACATTTAAGCTAATTATTGATACATGTTCTTATTGCCATTTTGTTAACTGTTTTGGGTTTGTTTTGTAGGTCTTTTTTTTTTTCTTTTTTGTTCTCTTTTCTTGTGGTTTGATGACTAGAGAAGCTCCTTTAACATTTGTTGTAAAGCTGGTTTGGTGGTGCTGAATTTTATTAGCTTTTGTTTATCTGTGAAGCTTTTGATTTCTCCACGAAATCTGCATAGAGCCTTGCTGGGTAAAGTATTCTTGGTTAAGTTTTCCCCTTTACATCACTTTCAATATATTTTCTCCTTATCCTTAATTGTTGTCAGTTTGATGGCTATGTGCCTTGGTGTGTTCCTCTCTGGGTTGATCCTGTGTGGAACTCTCTGAGCTTCCTGGACTTGGGTGGCTGTTTCCTTTCCCAAGTTGGGGAAGTTTTCAGCTTGGGTGTGTTAACTTGAAGATGCCTGTCCTCCATTCAGGTGGCCATGTCCAGCAGGCTGCAGGCACCCGGAGGCAGCAAGGGGCCTAATGCTAGAAGTGAAGTTTCAGGGTCACTGACATATGGATAGTATTTACATTTGTTATCTCACTTAAAGATCCCAACCTTGTGGATTTAGTGTTATTATTACCTTCACTTTAGAGGTCAGGTGACTGAGGCAGAGAGAGCCTAGGCCGCTGCTGGAAGGCCTCACAATCCCTGAGTGAAGTCCAGCAGTAAGGAGGGGCCAAGGACAATGTCTGGTACAATTAGCGATGAAGCTGTCGGCGATTGGGTGAAAGTGTCAGGGGAAGAAGGCGGGCAGAAATCAGACTGAGGGGACAGTGGCTGAGGGGACTTGAATCCATGAAATGCAGACCTGGTTTCTGTACAAACCTCTGGGGAGTTTGTTACTAAGATACTGATGAACTTCGGGGATGCTGGCTGGATTCGGTTGCTGGATGTGCACAGCTGGCCAGACTTGGGCTGGGTGGTCCTGCAGTGTTACTGCCTGGCTGGGAGGTTCCCCTGGTGGCTGGCTCTCTGATTCATCTCTCTATTGTCACTGCTAAGTCCTCAACTAACACCTGCATCAGTCTGAATGCACAGGTTTCCCCATGTGACACCTGCCTAGCGGTGTGTTTCAGCAGGTGTGTGCGGGTTGGCAAAGGGGGCCCTGATAGATGAAGCAGGGTCGGGGGGTGGGATCACAGAGGCACTGTCCCAACCAGCAAAGAGCCATGATGAATTCCTAGAGCTAAGGAAGTGGTACCTCATAAAACCGCTGCTGGCAAAGCAGCTATGGGGTGTTCGATGCAGGTCTTGAGCTTCCTATCTGGAAAAGGCAGGGACAAATAGTCAGGAGGACAATCTGTCCAAGGTAGCACACCCCTGGGCTTCACCTGTGGGGATTAGAATTGGGAGGGTAACTTCTGCTGGGAGAATGCATTCAGCCCAAGGCAACAACGCAAGGTAGGACCTGCAGCCTTGCTGTGTTATGAGTGACCCGAGGACAGCTTGGTGACCTACGCAGTTTTGCTGGTGGTAGTAAATACTTCATAAATATTTTTTTGAAAAATGAGGGGAAATGAAGTAGTTGTTGACGTCATAGAGGCTCAGCATCAAGATTCAAGCGTAAGGGGCTGGTTATGTGTAAGTTCTGCTTTAACAGGTGTGGTTTTTTTTTCTTTTTCCATCAATCTTAGCAAACAATAGCATGTAGTTAGCATTTAATACATACTTTAGAAATTACTGTAAGAAGGGCTTAAGCTATTAGAAAACCAAGTGCTATTAATAAAGAACGTCTGCCTAGATGTGCAGATCAGGTTCTGAGTGAGTCTTAGTTACCTCTGCTGGGGAGGAGCCAGGGTGAGGCCCCCACGCCCCCGCATCACCCCCGACCTGAGCAGGCACTTTACCTGAGTACTTCCGGTGTAGCGTGGAGTGACTGACTTCTCTCTGGGATGGTTTGCTCATCCAGCATAGGTCAGTGGGGGAAATGACATGTGAACAGAAAGGTCTGGAAGTGACTCCTAAACCCCAGTACAGCTATGTCCTTAGGGCATGAGAACTCAGGAGATGGAACTCAGGGAGTATTATAGTCAAATTCCTGAAACCCACCTGTAATTAAGCCCAGTTTCTGTCCAGAATATCAAAACGTGCCCAGATTGAACCCCAGAGCTGGCAGAGAAGGAGAGGGGCCTGGAAGTCAGCTGCCACTGCCTGCTGACCCGGACGATGGAGGATGTGATTCCTGTTCGCGCCGGGGCGGTGCCTGATCTCCACGCCCCAACTTACCGCTGTTGCTGCGTTTCCGTAGGTCGTACCCGCCTCCTGGCCTGTCAGCTTCTTCAGGAACCTCCACGAGATCTGAAGTCTTGGGGAAAAGAGGGAACAGCATGGAATGGGCAAAATTATTTCAGTGGCCAACTAAGCAGAGATTTTGATATCAGTAGAAGAACTAAGATGAAATTTGCATGACACTGTCTTAAGAATTGCATCACTGCTCTCTGGAGGGCAGTTTTTGTGTGAAACTAGAGTGTACCTTGTCTTAGAAAGGGCTGAGAAAATGTGAGCAATGGCTGTATTCTTGAGCTGGGGTGCAGCCAGGAGAACGGGACACAGCTGGGACTTCCCTGCTTCTGCCCATTGTTGGGCTCAAACCTTTCTCTGCGTTGGCAGCTCTGCTACCCAATGCTGGTGGGAAGGGAGGGGCAGAGTACACGGAGTCGAGGAGCAGGAGACCAAGAGCCTGGTCTCTGAGGAGGAAAGTAAAAGGATGTTTGGATGTTGGCAACAGGCAGTTAACCTTTAATGGTCCAAGGCACTTGGAGGTCCCTTTGGAGGCTGCCTGGCTCCCTACAGACTCCCGCCAGGATTCATTTAGGTAGAACCCACAGTCTGCCCAGCCCGGGGCCACAGCAGGTGAACCGAGGGAGGAAGAAGACAATTACAGAGGTTCTGTGAGGCGAATCAGAGCCACTGCCGGAGCTGCCCTTCTTTGTCCTCTGGGCCAGGGAGGTGCCGAAGCGGAGGGTCTCGTACACGGGGTCCACCTTATTGCCACAGGCTGCAACGGAAAAGAAGGCTCATCTGAGAAGGGTTTCCTCAAGTCACTGTCAGGGACACCGCCAACCACCTGTCACACATCCTGGGTTAACAGCACCGGGAAGTAGGTTCTGCACGACAGACACACTAACCCCTGGGAAAACGGGGCTTTTTTGGTCAAACTTTCCTCGCAGATGTGCCCCCCCATGACGTGTGCCCATTTTCCAGGCCCCTCCCCTGCACTGTCTGCTCTCAAACGCTTCCTAACTGATTGGTTTTTTCTTTTGTTATCCATCCCCAGGATGCCAAGGTCAAGATTCTTCCCAGAGACCAGCTTTATTTCCTCTAGCGAAAGGCTCTGCTTACCAAGGTAGGAAGTCTTGTGACATAAAGTCTGCAGTAGGAGGTAAGTGTTTGGAAAGAATCTGATGTTACCAGCCTTCCTGAATTTCTAATGAAAAACCATCTGGTTTATATATTTCTAGTTTAAAACTTGCTTCCCCTGCCCCCACCCAAAGCAAACATAAACGCGGAGATTTTCAGAAAGAGAGAAACAATAGAAGTAAACTGCAAGTTATTGTTAAAAAATACATTAAGCCAGAAAGATCTATAAAATATAAGACATTTTTTTGTCCTCACTAAAGAATAACTGATACTCACTGAGTCCCTTCCAAGCATTGGTTTATAATGCGTATATATATTTTACAAAAATTATGAAAAGCAACCATGGCTGTTTTCATTTCATAGGGCCCAATGGGTTGAGTAACTTGTTCAGACACAGAGTTGGCCGATGGGGAGGCTGGGCTTTGACCCAGGTCTGGGCTGCCGTCCTCAAAGCTCTTTTCTCCCCACCAGGCTGCTGACGGCTGGCAGAGTCTATCCGCAGCCTTTGGGGCTTGAGTGCCTTTCAGGCTTCACCAGGGGGAGGACAAAAGTTCCTGGAGAATCTGGTCCACTTTATGCTTTCCCTCCAGCAAAAACACACGACCATAACTCAGTTCGCCACCAAACCAATGCACACACACAGCCCTCGCTGGTATTGTGGCCCTGGGACCTGGGAGAGGAGCAGCCACCAGTGTTGATGTTGCTGCCCCCAACCCAACTCAACCCATCCATGTCCCAACTCACCAATGGGCATAACTTCTTTAATGCATCCAAACTGTTCATGAATGAGCAAGGGGGAGCTGTAGTAACGCCGAAACCCCTTTGGCTGGAGAGAGAATGAGAAAGAGAAGGGCCTAATGTCACTGATGAAAGGAGACAACCACACAAGAACTCTCAAAACGAAACTAGTTGGTTTCTCCAGGGGCACCTCCCTATCTCCCGTTAAGAAGCTGACATGTCCTATAATTTATCCCTGGGGGAGGTACAGGTGCCAATGGAGCAAAACTCCATCCAGAAAGCAAGCCCCCCCAGCCCTGCCCCTCCCTGTCGGGCATGGGCAAGCAGACCTCACAGGTAGACCTCAGGTCCCTGGTATGTCTCATGAGCTCTGCTCAGAATTGGGCGCTGTGTGTTCCAGGTTCCTTTCTGTTTTCCTGACTTCTCATCACGGTCTTTGCCTTGGCTTGTGGGCATCACCATTGGAGGAGGAGGAGGGGAGCAAGTGAGGCGGGGGGTTTCGAGAAGAGGACATTGCCAATGAGGGTAAGGAGGTGAGCTCTTTAAGAGTCTTGCTTACTGTCTCCCAGTGTTAGAAGGGAACTTAGGGGCCCCGCCTCTACTAGAATCCCAGAATCCTCTCCAGTGTTCCTTGCAAGTTGTATCTTCCTGTGAACACTGCCAGTGCTGGGGGCTGGGTAGGAGGAGCTCTCACTCACCCTGGAGGCAGGACTTTGGTGACATTATCTCTGATTAAGGCTTGGTACCTACTGACCCTAGGTCTTTTCCCTGGAGCCACAGAGAACAATGGAATTCTTCCTCTGGGTGACAGTTCTTGAATTTTTTTGAAGACAGTTCTCATGCCCTCAGTATCTCTAGGGTAGACATTCTGGGTCCCTTCTAGAGTTCCTTGGCCATCCTACTTTCAGATATCCTGAGAAGTGCCCTGGGTTGCTTTTTATCAATGTGTGGCACCAGTCCTGAAGCCCACGCCCCTGAGATGGGATGGTGAGTGCAGAACGGGCCAGGCCGAGCCCACCTCCCTTGGTTTGGCCACCATGATCTGTGAAGCAGTGTAGATTTCCACTAACTGCCCCACAGACATGGAGCAAGTAATCTCTAGCCCATTCTTGACACCCACTGAGCTGTCAGCCAATTAAGTGTGAGGTGAGGGCAGCCAACCACCCTCATCATCCTGGGGCTGAGGGGGTTACTAGGATGCCTGAATTTTACTTTTAAAATCCAGACAGTCCCAGAGGTAGAACTTCTGGTGTAAAAACTGAGAAACTCCCAACCCAAGTCAGGCTGCTGTCCACCCTATTAAGGACCCTGGATCCTTTTCACAAGTGAAACATGCACATCTGAGGCTGACAAAGCTCTCCCCCTGCTCTATCATTACGCCAACCAGGAAGCCAAGTTCGCCAACACAAGATTCGGGGCTACCTTCTTGGTGTCCCGGGTGCTGCCAGGAAGGGGTCTGAATGGAGTGATCTGACTGGGCAGGGTGGAGCCCTGCACAGGGGGTTCCAGGGCACACTCCCAGCCCAGGCCCTTACCAGCTTGCCCATGCACCGCTGGGGCTCCAGGCCGTCCACGCACTTGTGGTGGATGCTCATCTTACAGGCCTTGCAGCGCAGCCCGTGTTTAGCAGTAGTTCCTGTTGGAGAGACGGTGAGCTCTGGTTAGGCTACAACCTACTCTTTTTCCTGGTAACTGGTCTGAACTCACTGAAAAAGTGATTGGTCCCAGAACCCAGGCAGTTCTTCTGACTTTTGTATGAAGCTTTCAGAATGGACAAAATGTCATGGGAGATGCCACTCCCATTCTTCCACGTTTTTCTACCGAAAGTCTCGCCTCTGGTTTCCCTCCAGTCCTTCCCTGTTCATTCCTCTAGGAAATCGCAGCCCCCTCTGCTTCCACTGTTTTCTCAATTCAAGCCTGCAAATCCTACTTTCTTTGCTCTTCATAGAGGTCACATTTCTGTTCATAGAGGTCACATTTCTGCTCTCCTGGAAGTGTTGCTGAGTAGTCCAACTCCTGAAATTCTGCTCCCTTTTGCTGGAATTCCCATCACAGGGTTTGAACTGTTGGGCAGACTATCTGGAGGATGACCAACAAAGAGGGAACCGTGTGGTCTGCATGGAAGTGGGGCTGAGGATGCTCTTCAGTGGCGGAGAGATGGGAGTGACTGAGGACAGAGAGTCACATAGGCAAGGCCTGCACTCCAAAAGCTTGTCAGGAAAAGGATGTGGGAATATTTCCTGTGGATCACATGTGGCTATGTGGAATGCTGCCCGAGAAGACCACCTTGAAAGGCAGTGGGAACCCCTATACGTCAGTGGAGTTGAGGAATTAATACGTCCAAGTACCATGACACGTGAGGCCACAGATCTCCCACTGTATGTACCACAGCTGACTACAGACACACAATGACGATACCCCAAGTGGGGAACATCCACCCTCTTCACCACCACTGCCTCCTCATCAAAACCACCCCCATCCCTTGTCTAGACTGAATCTGGATTGAACTGCCTTCATCTGTTTTCCCCTCCCTCCAGCGTGTGTAGCAGGACCAGAGTTATCTACAGATGTGCTTGAATCCCCTCCTCCTCTTGCTTAGCTTCTCTCAGTGGCTCTGCCTGCCTTCCTGATGTTGCACAAAATGCTCACCATGGGGGCAAGACTTTGTAGGTTTCTAACTATCTCAGGCCAGCCTGTCTTGTTCACCAGGGTCTAACCACGTGACCTTCATCAAGTTCTTTAAATGCACAAGCTCTTTAAACCCTCAGGGTCTTTACGCGCGGTGCCTGTGTGCCTGGAATGCTGTGTCCGTCACTCTTCCCTTGTTTCACTGCTCCTCGTGCTTTGAGGTTGCCCGTCATTTCGCCAATGAAGCCTTCTTGGAGACATTCCACTTCCCCCGTCTAACGTGTCTTTTCCTAGCACTCTGTTGTTATCTTTCATGGTATTTATCACAATGACTATTTGAGAGTTTGTTTTTGTCTGCCTTTTCCTCTGGATTATGAACTCAATGAAGCTAAGGATGGAATCTGTCCACAGTAGACCCGGCTCTGGGTATGAATAAATAAGTAAGTATTAAAGAAATTAACGAACCAATTCTTCTGTAGGCACACATGCACTGAAGTCAGTGGTGACTGATTTAGATAATTAATTGAAGTTGATTTCATCGATGATGTAGAAATGGCATTCAAGAGCGAAAAGAGGACTTGCAGATCATCTCTATGATTTTATTTCACAGATGAGAAGCCTGAGGGTCCAAGCAGCAAAATGACTTGCCTCAGGTCAGAGGAGGTCCTGCCTGAAAACACCCTCCACAAAGGCATCACTGAACACAAACCACGTCTGCTGTTATAACCACAGAAAGGCGAAGTGACATATAAACACCATGAATTATCAGGTAGGTGTGCTTGTTCATAAATACTAGCTGGAAAGTCTTTTTCTTTTTAAGAATAACCACTTAGCTGAACAATTGCAATGCCTTCAAAAGGCTGGACTTTGGAAGCAGTAACTTAATTTTTGTTTTCAAATAGAGAATGCTATTTGTGTCTTATGTGAAAATCTAAGTGAAAGCTTCAAAGAGGAAAGTTATTTCTTTGTGTGCTAGACTCTGAAATAGAGCCATTATATATTACGGTGTATTTTCCCTCAGACCTGAACACCATAATTTCAGTTCTCCTTGTTTGTTCTAATATACTCCACTGTATGAGTCAGACCACCAGCAATTACTCGGTTTTAGGTGTTCCAATTCCTACTCTGGAATACAAGAGTGGCTGAAGAGGAAAGCTTGTATTCTGTGGCTCAGAGAATAGTTCAAAGGAAAAATTCACATCCCAGCAGTGGCATTAGGTTACTGTAGCAAGATGCGGAGCAGCCGTGGACCAACCTGTTGTATTACTACTGCCCTCTGTCACAGAGGCAGCACTGAATGTGACCCTCGTGCCTCAGTAGGGCAGGAAAAACATGGTTTTAAATTTGAGTATCTCTCAGGCTGGCTCTTGAAACTTAAGGAAACTACTACCATTCTTGGAGCCTCAGCTGTCTCATTATCAAATGGGAACGTCAGCAGCTACTCTAAAGGTTGCTAATAGTAGCAGCATCATAATATATGCAAAGGGGATTGCAGGGGGTTAAATACTTGGAAACAAAGAGATCTCTGGACTTGGAGTAAACACGGTGGACTGGCCAGCCACTCAGTAAGAACTGCCCACTTGCTCATACCCAAACCCCACTAAAATTAGTAAGAGTAAAAAGATGATACAAATTCCAAATAACAAGGTTACTGGGAGGAGTGGTGAGAGTAGAAGAGCACGCACTTGGAAGACAGCCACCGGAGGTATGGTAAGCAATTCAGCAGAAGAGAGGATGGTTGAATTTCCCAAGAAGAACTTGGAATATAGAAGGCCACAGGGCTTACAAAACTGCAGGATTTCAAAATTCTGAGAAAATGATTCCCAACCTAGAATTTTATATCCAGCCAAATTATCAACAAGTATGAAGGCAGAATAAACAGCTATTCAGAGCTCCAAGAATTAAAAATATTTACTTCCCATGTACTCTCTCTTAGAAAGTTACTGAAGGATGTGCCTCAGAAAGATGAATAAGTAAATCAAGAAAGAGAAAAATATCAGCTTCAGTGCACAACAGAAGACCTACCCAGAGGAGAGGTGAATGATATGCCCATATGACCACACTGTAACAGCCCTAGACAAGAGCCATAGATGAATTAAGGGAGTAGACGTGGGGAAAAACACGGAACTTGAAAGTTTACTGGTACTTTTTTAGATTTGGATATTATAATAGACATGGCATTTGACAGATACATGGGAGCATATGGGGGAAAAAAATCCCAATCATAGGTGCACGAAAAGTCCAGGAAATGAAAATAGAAAACTTGTGGAAGGAAAGAAACGTAATCATCGTACACTTCTTGATTTGGAAGATAGCAGTAGTCATGATAGTGTATACACTGACCATTTAGTTAACACAGAACTGTGATAAAAAGACCTGGGAAGATGAGAGAGCAAGGGAGCAGCCAAGATTGTGACAGAACTCCTGCGGGAAGGTGAGATGGAGGAAGAGGGGAACAGGCACGGGGTGAGAGCTGAACCCTTCTCCTTGATAGCAGGACGCCAACCCATGTTTGCTTGGTCAATAAATAGTAGTAGAAGAGATTAGAAATACTGAAATAGATGCCAGAAGAAACCATTAAAGAGGATGAACGTGGTCGTCTTTCAGAAGTGAGTCTGGGTTTTAGGATGACGCAGTTTCCCTGGTAGTTTTTTTCAGTACCATCAGGACCGTCTTTAAACTCTTCTCACGTCCTACTGTGAAAACAAGCAAATAAAAAAAATGAAGTTGCTGGAAACCGGGTCAGGTTAACCCCTTCACATGATGTGGTCCTTGGTGTCTGGAGACAGGGAGGTATGGGGGCCAGCTGATCAGACACCATCAGTTCTTCCTTGGGATATGAACTTGTGGGATAGAGCTAAGGGAATTCTGTGAGTTACGGCTGAAAATTGCTCAGAATGTGAGTTATGATATTGAGGTGGAGTTGGGAATGGATCAGTGCAAACCAGGACAACACTAACTGTCAGGCACCGAGCTGTTTTGCGAGCCTGGTATCATTTACCACTAGGAATGAGTGAGCTGTCTGTAGAAAGCCAAGTGCTGAAACTCCAGTGAATAAAAACTTCATATATAGGCATTGGGAGAACATATTGAAGGGGTTTTTCTCAATGCAAAGGGCTGAATCAACTACACTGGATGACAGGCTCTTTAAAAAATGATACTGATTATAGATATTTCTAAAACAATCGGTCAGACTCATTCTGATAACATTTTGCCATCAAGGCATTGCTTAACCCTTAGTTGAACTGCATGTAGGATCAGAGTTAAAGACAGAACAGGCTCAAACAATGGTTTGCACTTGAGATCACTCACCTAGAGAAATACAGAGAATGAGTAAAAATAAACTTGTAATCAGACGGTACTTAAATCACCAATAAACAGTCATTATAATTGTTACTGATAATTAGTTTGCTTCCAGATTGTACAACCGTAGAATCACCCCTACAATTTATTTGATTGGAATGAATGTAAATGAGACTGTAAGACTGATCCTTCACTATGGTTTGGGAAAAAAATTTCTTAAATCTAGAAATATATAATATATATGTGTGTGTATATCTAGAAGTAGACCCATACATATTCCTTGAATTACATAAGAGATATATAAATGATTCAAAGGTAAATACAGACGAGATGGTTCCAGGATGTTCCAGGCTCCTATTCTCATAGGTTGGGCCACTGGGCTCCCCTCAGCCCCACCAGTACAGGCCACGGCTGGGAGAGGAGTCGGCAGGGGATGAGGAGACGGCCTGCACCAGGAGCGCAGAGCCCACGGGGGCCGGAAGCCCGACCCACAGAAGGACCTCAGAGCCAGAGAGACGGAAGCTGACGCAGTGGGTGAGTCTGCAGCGGCCGGGCAGACCAGAGGCACTTCCGGGCTAGGGACTATGCGCAGAGCTGACAGAATCCGTCTTTCTAGACTAAACACTATAACAAAACCTCCGCTGGATGATACATACTGGCATCACCATGCAGCTAGCATTATTCGTGGGCCTTTTACCTTTGAATCTTTGCTAGCCCAAGGAATGAGACAGAATTACGCAGGAAAGGAAGTGGTGACATGGCTCAAGTGCAGCATCTCAACTCTGTAGAATGACTTTCCTGGAGGTCACGGTTTCCAGACTTAAGGCTGACCTGGACATTCCAGCCTCAGGATTGGATCAGGCAACACCCTCCTCTCCCGTGTGGACTACACCCCAGTCCCTCCCTTACACCTCCATTTACAAACAAGTAAGCTGATCCTTGCTTTGTCAGAGTTTACCTCAAATACCTTTTGAACATGAATATGATATAAAATATTAAAGAAATGTTTCATTTACAAATGAATTCACTGCATAGCTCTAAGTAGCATTCATACTTATCAACTATATTAATATTTTATGTAAATAATATTTAAAGTTATAATCACAGTAATGCATAATAATTTTCTTTTATTTATGGTGGTAAGTTAACAGAACCTCTAACTGCCTGACCCAGACCAAACTGGTAAAAGTTTTGAGATCCATGGCCAAAAGAAGAGATATAACTGCTGGTTAAATCCTGTGAGAACTGCCAGGGTACACGGAATTTCCCCTCAGCTTTCTAGGCACACGTCTACAATGCAAACTGGGCCGCTTTCTGGAGAGATCCTCCAGGGACCAGAACAAAGGGGGCTACACTGGGAAAGGTGTGAGAGTGAGGCTAGAGTATTAAAAAAGACAAGCGCAACAGCAAAGCAAGACAGACGGGATGGGTATGCACTCTCATTCACACTACTGAAAGACGGGCAGCTGAGATGTCAGACTTCTCATTTCTGCTCAGACTAGCATTTGGAACCTCTGGCAAGGACTGTGGAGAAGCCGTACTGAGGTCAGTGAGTCTCTCCCTTGCCCTTGTTGGCTATGATTTTTAGGGAAATGGGGGAGAAAGAAGAGACCGAGGGTCAGAGAGGATGCAATCACTCCCCTGGGCTTACTCTTTGGTACTCACCTCTCCCACACTGAGCACGCCACCAGCGATATTTTTATGATACCCACCACAGCATCAGAAATGCTGTCTTATCCTCTAGTATTTTTATTGAAGGATAGTTGGTTTACAGTATTAGTTTCAGTGTGCAACACAGTAATTTGATATTTTTGTAGATTATACTCCACACAAAGTTATTAGAAAATATTGGCTGTATTCCCTGTGCTGTACACTTATTTATTTTATACCTAGTAGTTTGATTTTTTTCACTCCTCTTCACCTGTTTTTCCTCTCTCCAGTCTGATAACCATTAGTCTGTTCTCTGCATCTGTGAGTCTGTCTGTTTTGTTACGCTTGTTCATTCACTTTATTTTTTAGATTCCACATATAAGTGAAAACATACAGTATTTGTCTTCCTCTCTCCTACTTATTTCACTAAGTGTAATACCCTCCAAATCCATCAATGTTGTCACAAATGGCAAAATTTCATTTTTATGGCTGAGTAATATTCCATGGTATATATAGATACATGTATCTGTGTATACAGCACATCTTCTTTATCCAAGTCAGCAATTCCACTCTTGGGTATTTATCTGAAGAAAACAAAAACGCTAATTCTAAAGGATATATGCACCCCCATGTTCATAGCACCATTCTTTACAGTAGCCAAGATTTGGAAGAAACCTCTGTGTCCACTGACAGATAAATGGATGAAGATGTAGTATTTTTAAAGTGTAGTCTGTAGGCTCATCACATGAAGACATAATTGCCAGGAGGAAGGCAGACAGCTTCCCAATTCCTCCTTTGAAAAATACTTATCTTCCAGTAATCTGAAGATTTTGGCAGTAGAATGTAAGGGTCTCTCCAGAAGAAAGCCATTCAACAACACCAACCTTGGCCCTTAAGTAAGTTAGAAGGTTTTTTTGTTTTTGTTTTTGTTTTCTCCTTCTGAGGGGTTATACTAGGGGCCAGAACAGTTTCTCAGTAAAGGGTAAGATGGTAAATATTTTAAGCCTCGCAAGCCACACCGTTTCTACGGCATCTATTCAGCTCTGCTGCTGTAGCCTGAAAGCAGACATAAATAATAAGCAACCAAAGGAGCGTGGCTGTGTCTCCACAAAACTCTATTTATAGACACTGAAATTTGAATATACTTCTTATGTGTCATGAAATCCTCTTTGGATTATCTTTCAACAACTAAAAAAAATGTAAAAACTTGTCCATATGAAAATAGGCAGTGGGCCAGATTTGGTTCGGGGCCACAGCTTTGTTTTTTTCTCCCCACTTTTTTAAAAAATTGAGGTGAAATTCACATGACATAAAATTAACTATTTTAAAGTGAACGGTTCAGTGGCATTTAGTACATTCTCAGTGTTGTGCAACCACTGCCTCTGTCTCGTTCATATGTTCACAATATAATGTTAAAGGGTCAAAACACAGTAAAACATAAAATGTTTAGAAAACTCTGACTTTAGTGAGCACATACATGCAGGTAAAGAAGTCTGGCGGGACATGTGCCAAGATGGTAATAATATTTCTACCTAGGTTGCAGCATAAGTGCTTTTTTGTTCTTGTTTTTGTTTGTTTGTATTTGCTCATTTTCTATAAAAAGCATATTTTCCTTTTGTGAAAAGTAAGATACTACCTGTCTCCAAAAGGAAGCATTACTTTCCTGAAGGATTATCGAGTCACGCTGAGATGAGGGGAGTTGCTGGGTTTGTTTCTGGAGTTCCCATTGTTGTGAACTGGCGGGCGGGGTCTGGAGTCTGACAGCTCAGGGGAAAGAATGGGAGCAACAGGGCGGAGGTGGGGGACAGCGCCGCCCTGGATGCCACGTCCTGCCACTGCGTGTCCCGGCCTGGCACCCCGCTCACTCCAGCGCTGCGCACCCTGCATGGACTGACTTGGGCGGCAGACTTTGTTTTCCTTTCCCGGAAAAGCGTCCTTCAAGGTCCCTCCTTCCTCTGATTCCTCAGAGCACACTGGGCAGACTTCACGGACTGTTCTTCCACTGCCTCTGGTTGTCTGGGGGAAAGCGCCCATCTCCCTTTATTTTGCTTTCAACATTTAATGGCTAGCTTTCAATGCTTTACTGATTTCAAAGCACTTTTTTAAAAAAAAAAATGCCAGTTCCAGCCGAGCTTCTCAGCCTCTGCACTATTGACATTTAGGGTCTGGTAATTCTTTGCTGCATGAGTGTCAGGCAGCTGGCCTATGCATTATGGGATGGATGGCAGCATCCCTGGTCTCCACCCACCTGATGCCAGGAGCACCTCTTCTCCTGAACTGTCAAAACCAAAAGCATCTCCAGACATTATTAAATGTCCCTGGGCATAGACTTGCTAGATAAATTACAGAAAGTCCAGTTAAATTTTAAGATAAATTATTTTTTAGTATAAGAGTATCTCAAATATTCCATGGGACAACTGCATCCCAAATACTGTCTGTGATATACACTAAAAAAACTTCTGAAATTCAAATTTAACTGGGTGGCCAGTCTTTTTATTTGCTAAATCTTAAAACTTTACCTTGAAGGCAACACGGCCCCTGGTTGACAACCACAGATGCAAGTCTTTGCTGTAAGGCCACACGAAGAAGGGGTGCAGAGATGAAATCTGAACCCAGGGATCATGATTACGAATTCCCTTTTCCTTTGTGTACACAGAGCTGCCTTCTTCATTCCTGAAAGCTTGACAACTGAGAGGACACCAAGATCAGGGCCACGTCATCTGGGGACAGTGCTCAGAATCAGCAAGAGTTAGGGACATCCCATATGTCCTCTTGCACACAACACTTCTTGAAGTTAGTTATTATTCCACACTTAACTAATGGAAAATTGAGGATCACAGAGTTTAAATAGTTTACTGAAGATGATTTAGCTAGTAAGATGTAGAGCTGGGACCCTATAGCAAGTCTGATTTAATTCACCATTGACTTTGCATCTCTGGCTGGTGTCCTTTGATTATTTCTTCCTCTCCATCAACTAGATTGGACTGAAACCTTTCAGTTGTATTTTCTGCTTGCATCAAGCAGATTTTTGACTGATCACATTTGGAAATCAGGGATAAAAGAACTGGATTTGCATTTACTAACTACTACACATAAAATACATAAACAACAAGGTCCTATTGTGTAGCACAGGGAACTATACTCAATACCTTGTAAAAAGAATATGAAATGAAATATATATGTATAACTGAATCACTATGCTGTACACCAGAAATTAACACATTGTAGATCAATTATACTTCAATACAAAAGGAGCTAGTCCAGAACTCTTTAAAAATACCATTTTCAATAACCCTTCCAGACTCCAGACAATACTATAAAGCTACAGTAATCAACAGTGTGGTATTGGCATAAAAACAAACATATGGATCAATGAAACAGAATAGAGAGCCTAGAAATAAACCCACAGACCTACAGTCAATTAATCTTCGACAAAGGAGGCAAGAACATACAATGGAGAAAAGACAGTCTCTTCAGTAAGTGGTGTTGGGAAAACTGGACAGCAGCACGTATATCAATGAAGTTACAACACTCCGTCACCCCATACACAAATATAAACTCAAAATCTCTTAAAGACTTAATATAAGACAAAACACGATAAACCTCCTAGAAGAAAACATAGGCAAAACATTCTCTGACATAAAGCTTATTAGCCATGTTCTCCTAGGCCAGTCTACCCAGGCAACAGAAATAAAAGCAAAAATTAACAAATGGGACCTAATTAAACATACCAGCTTTTTGCATAGCAAAGGAAACCATAAGGAAAACAATATGACAACCTAAGGAATGGGTGAAAATATCTGCAACTAATGCCACTGACAAAGGCTTAATTTCCAGAATATATAAACAGCTCATACAACTTAATAAAAAATTAAACAACCCATCCACAAATGGGCAGAAGACCTAAACAAGCAATTCTCCAGTGAAGACATACAGATGGCCAACAGGCACATTAAAAAAATGCTCAGTATTGCTAATTATCAGAGAAATGCAAATCAAAACTATAATGAAGTATCACCTCACACCAGTTAGAATGGCCTTCAAAGGTCCACAAATGACAAATGCTGAAGAGGCTGCAGAGAAAAGGGAACCCTCCTAAACTGCTGGTGGGAATGCAGTTTGGTGCAACCATTATGGAAAACAGTATGGAGATTCCTCATATCACTAAGAACAGACTTACCATACGATCCAGCAATCCCACTCCTGGGCATATATCCAGAGGGAACTTTAAATGGAAAAGATACATACACCCCAATGTTCACAGCAGCACTATTTACAATAGTCAAGACATGGAAACAACCTAAATGTCCATCAACAGATGACTAGATAAAGAAGTTGTGATATATTTATGTAATAGAATACTACTCAGCCATAAAAAATGATAAAATAATGCCATTTGCAGCAACATGGATGGACCCGGAGAATGTCATTCTAAGTGAAGTAAGAGAAAGAGAAAGAAAAACACCATGTGGTTATCACTCATATGTGGAATCTTAAAAAAAGATAAAGAAGACACTAATAAACTCATCTACAAAACAGAAACAGACTCAGAGACATAGTAAACAATCTTACGTTTTTCATGGGAAAGGGGGTGAGAAGGGATAAATTTGGGAGTTTGAGATTTGCAAATGTTAGTCACTATATATAAAAATAGATGAACACCCCCCCCCATATTTCTTCTGTATAGCACAGGGAACTATATTCAGTATCTTGTAACCTTTAATGAAAAATATGAAAATGAATATATGTATGCATATACATGACTGGGGTATTGTGCTGTACATCAGAAAATGAAGCATTGTAACTGACTGTACTTCAATTTAAAAAATGGCTTAAAGACTTGAATATAAGACAAGACACGATAAATCTAGAAGAAAACATAGGCAGAACATTCCCTGACATAAATCTTAGCAATGTTCTCCTAGGGCAGTCTACCCAGCATAGAAATAAAAGCAAAAATAAACAAATGGGACCTAATTAAACATATAAGCTTTTGCACAGCAAAGGAAACCATAAGCAAAACTAAACAACCTACGGAATGGGAGAAAATATTTGCAAATGATGTAACTGACAAAGGCTTAATCTCCAGAATATATAAACAGCTCAAACAACTTAATAACAAAAAAAAACCCAATCCAAAAATGGACAGAAGACCTGGACAAGCAATTCTCCAATGAAGACATCCAAATGGCTAACAGGCGAATGAAAAAATGCTCAATATCACTAATTATCAGAGAAATGCAAATCAAAACAATGAGATATCACCTCACACCAGTCAGAATGGCCGTCTTTCAAAAGTCCACAAATGACAAATGCTGGAGAGCATGTGGAGAAAAGGGAACCCTCCTACACTGCTGGTGGGAATGTAGTTTAGTGTAGCCATTACGGAAAACAGTATGGAGATTCCTCAGAAAACTAAAAATAGGACTTACCATTTGATCCAGCAATCCCACTCCTGGGTATATATCCAGAGGGAACTCTAATTTGAAAAGATACATGCACCCCAACGTTCATAGCAGCACTGTTTACAATAGCTAAGACATGGAAGCCACCTAAATGACCATTGACAGATGACTGGATAAAGAAGTTGTGATATATTTATACAGTGGAATACATCTCAGCCATTAAAAATAATAAAATAATGCCATTTGCAGCAGCATGGATGGACCTGGAGATTGTCATTCTAAGTGAAGTAAGCCAGAAAGAGAAAGGAAAATACCATATGATATCACTTATATGTGGAATCTAAAAAAAAAAAAAAAAAAAGACGAATGAATTTATTTACAAAACAGAAAGACATTCACAGACATAGAAAACAAACTAATGGTTACCAGAGGGTAAGAGGGGTAGGAAGGTATAAATTGGGAGTTTGAGATTTGCAGATACTAATATATATAAAATAGATAAACAACAAGTTTATACTGTACAGAACAGGGAACTATATTCAATATCTTGCAGTAACTCATGACGAAAAAAAATATGAAAACGAATATATGTATTTCCTGTATGACTGAAGCATTGTGCTGTGCACCAGAAATTGACACAACATTGTAAACTGACTGTACTTCAATTTAAAAAAAGGTAAAAAAAAAAAAATACAGTGTCCGGTGTCCTGGTCTAATGGTCTTGTCTCACCACACTGGGAAGTGAAGCAGACCTAGCTCAAACCAGGTCTTACAGTCTTTTCTCACCATCCCCAAAGGCACCCTAGATTACCTGTCGCCGTCTTCAGAATGTGCTGCACTAGAAAGAGCGTGAGCTTTGGAACTAGATCAGTATAGCTTAAACTGTCCCCCAAGTTTGGACATCACTGAGTTAGAAAGTTTTCTGATAAAGGGGAAAGAAGGGAACATTTTTTCCATCACAGTTGAACTGTAGTCACGAGACCTCGATTAAAAATAATCCATGTTATCTCTTCCTTACTACGAGTTCAACTGAACAAGATGGTTTCCAAGCTTTCCTGGAAATTCACTAATACGGTAATTCACCAGCAACCTGAAATGCCATTAAGCAAGCAGAAAGGACCGTTAAAAAAATGTGAAGACCCCTGGGCCATCTTTCCCTGCCTACCTTCCCTACTCCTTGCTACAGTACATCTTTTCCAACCCCTTCCTAGCTTAAAAAAAATTAATGGCATTCATTGTTTATAAATGCCTCTGTTGATCTTTCCTATTTCGGTTCCTGACTACTAGTGGAAAAACTCTCCCTACTTCCCCCGCCCCTCACCCGCACTGGGCTTCAGAAATAGCAACGGGAGTCGGGTTGGCTCAGGGCTTTGTGTTTGGAACCCATGGCCTTTGCCCTCTGGGTCATCGGTTCACATCCTAATACCGAGGCCACCGGGCTTTCCTTCTGTTACGTGTGTACGGCTTGAAGTTTTCAGAGGAGATGTCTTTCTGAACGATCAGTTTCTCATGACCATCTGGGAGCACCCCTGACCTCAGGACTCATAATCTCTGCTGCTCTATCTTCTCCTCTTCTCTGAGGTCAGCAGTTTTCACAGTCTCATTTGCTTTCTTCAGAATTGTTCTCCCAGCTTAGGGCTCAAGAATTTGTGTTTATCCTCACGTCTCCCAAGAATGGATTGGCCGAGCTAGGCTATGCGCCTTCCCTCTACCCACCCTGTGCTCTCCCAGGAATCTGGCATACTATTAATCTAACCTTTCGACAGAAAGATCCCTTTAATAATAATGAACAGTTTTTGAGTTGCATAGTCAACAAAGAACATTCCCATGTATCAGCTTACGTAGTTATCATGCAGTATTGCTATTTTCTCAGCAGAGAGGCACTGGGATGGAGAGAAGGTACATCAGTTGTCCATGGTCACTCAATTGACTAAATGCAGAGCTAGAACGCAGACACCCACCCTCGACCCCTCTACTCCATTCTGGCTCTGATGGCTCTCTCTTGCAGGTCTGTGTTTGGAATCTGTTTGCAGTGACACTTGTAGATGTTCACTAGCACTGCTGATGATGACAAAGTTTCACTTCTACAAATTCTTTGTCTTTGTTCTTGAAACAGTTTGCGTGTGGTGTGGAGCCTGGACTGAGGCGGGAGCAGTGGGAAGAGAGGAGGGACTGGCCATGGAGAAACCACAGGAGTGGAACTGACCAAGTGTGTTCATGGATGGGATTTCTAGAGAGAGGGGCTGGGGGGAGTCCAAGGTGGCCTTGGGGGTCTGGCCAGGGAGCTGAGAGCATGCAGGTGCGCCATCTGCCCCAGCAGGAGAGACCAGCAGTAAAGCGGCAGATTTTATCAGGAAGGAGATGCTTTGCTTCCCTGTGTGAAGATGGAAGCATTTCGGCATCCACAAGGCATCTCGGCAGCAGAGGTCCGGCAGGTGAGGGGAGAGACCAGACCAGGGGAGAGACCAGACCTGGGGCGAGACGGCTGGCCAGCCCCAGCACGCACCCCTGTGACACCAGGACAGGACGACAAGCAAAGAGCCCTGAACACTGCTGCTGACTGGGCACCACGGCTTCTGGGTCCTGTCTTGTTGGATCTTTACGCCACATCTACCAGATAAGTATTTTTAAAAGGAGAAAATGGATGCTCAGAAAATGTTTCTTGAAAAAAAAATTAAAAGTGACCTTTCATCCCTCTGAAAAAAAAAAAAGTTCCTTGAAATCTCCTTTCCAACGGGGCTATCAGGCTGATCTCATGCAAAGCAACAGAGTCCTTCTGGGTCAGAGTCAGGCTGGCTCACTGTCCCTCCGTGGGTTCAAGGAGACATTCTTGTCACTTCTCTTTACGGCACTAAAATGCTTGGATCTTAGATTGTGCAGGATGAGGGACGGAATGAAACAGATGTAAACTCCTGACACCACGTTCCTGCCGTGTCTGTGGAAACACACTTCTCTGGCTGGAGGTGGAGTGTGTGTGTGTGGTGAGCACACGTGTGCACAGGTGTGCATGCATGCACTCCTGTGCTGGCCTTCCGTCATGCTGTTGGGGCCAGGGGTGCAGGGGAGCTATAAGTTTCCGGATTTTCTTTCCAGGTAAACTAAGCCTGTGAAAGAATAATCTCTTCATTTTTCTGGTTCAGCAGCCAGGCAGTGTTCGGTAAGCTACACAGAAGATGCTTTAGTAGTTCTCTTCCCCTCATCCTCTGTCCTTAACCACTGGGTCACAGTACAGGTGTCCCCCCCCCCCCCCAAACACACACACCTGCCCGATGCTTTGAGTCCCAGACACACACAAAGGGCTGGCCTATTTTTTGCTCCTGGCCCAGTTCTGTCATTTACGTGGTATCCCTGCAGCTGCACAAGCTGAGGCACATTTCTAAAGTAGGTCAGTGGAGCATTCCCTGCCCTGGCAGCTGAATGCAGGTGCAGGGTACACACCTTCCAACAGGTCTCTGTCTCCTGTGTTTGTAAGCGGAAGTGGCCTGTTCTTGGAGATCCCTAGCTTCCCAGCGTGGAATTAATCATGGGTCCTCTCTGCATCTATCTGTCACAGCTCGGTCTGAACCTCAAGCAGGAAGGCAGGAATCAGCATCGTCACAGTTGGAAATGCTTTATAGCTACAAGTTTAGAAACCTCTTAAAATGTATCCAAGATTCACAGTACTGTCTACTCTCTGTCTACTCCACTCCAGCCTGCATGATTTCTCCTTCTGCCCTGGGCATCTTTTAAAATTTCTTGGTACATGGGACAAGGAGAAAATATATGAAGCACAGCGAGTCTCAGAAGAACATGGAAATATATATATTTGCTATGATATTACTAAATAGCGTCTAGCTGGTGACCTCAGGGAATGGCTGAAAGTGTAACAAAACCACCTTAAGTTATCATTGTCCCCTGTCTGACCAGTTACTTACGCAGTGAAAATACTCTCCCGGATTGTCATTGCTTTCCGCTGAGGTATGATCTTAAAAGACTCCTAAAATACAAATCTTTTCCTTGGGACATGAAAAATATTTTTCCTCTAAAAGTTCATCTCTATTCTGTGATTCAAGAAATCACCAAAACATCTGCAAACATCATGATGTCTAATTCAAGACGGACAGTCTCTTTCTTTTGGCTCTTTAACCCCCCCCCCCCCAGTTTGACCATTGAAGACTTCGGTTAATTACTAGTAAAATAAACAGTTCACAGGAATGAAGTTCCACATTTTCTTTCTTCCACTGGTAAGACAGGGGCAGTGTCTGGCAACCTGGGAAATGTTGATTTTTCTGCAGAGCTGTCTGCATATAAAGATTCTCTCATCACCACCTGGTCCCTTTCTTATTCTTAATAGTCACCAGATGTTTAAGGAGGGGGTTGAAGATGTGAGTGCCCATGTCCTCCTAATATCAGCCTATGTGAACCTTAAGAAAATAAATTTTAGGGACAAACGTAGAAGCATGGCTCACATCACTGAGATGAACCAGACTCGAACGGTCCCTTTGAGTTCCTGACTTCCCCAGACTGGCCCCCCAAATGGGATTCAGACATTCTCCCTCACAAATGTGGCTTCAGGACATCTCAGTCTGATCCTCTGGATGGAGGTAGGAGGTGGGGTGGCCTTGGAAAGCCAGTGAGGGCATCACAAGACCTGTTAAAGCCACCCTGCCTGCCGAACACCACAGTGTCTGTGTGGCGGAGGCCCAGCAGGCCTACAGCTGAAAGGCTCGGGGCTCCTTCTCACTTCTTCCAGTTTCTAGATAAGTCTGGCCCCTTTTCCTTTGCTACCTCAGTTTCCTCAGTTGAATTTATGAAGGTGTTAGCTATCAGCACCGAGCCAGCACTGTTTGGTGGGTCCCTGGCTGTTGAGATGACGTACTGTTTCTCCTTAACTCCTCAGAACACAACCACCGTACCTTCACTGCATAAGTGACTGGCCAGATAGGGGTCAGATGATCTGCTGTTCCTCCTCAACTCCTCGGAATTTTTCCTTTGTGTATGATAAAAATAATCATAACCGTAACTCTGATAATGGTATTTCTCAATGGCTGAGCACTCATTTATCTATTCTTTCACTCAACAGATTATACTGAACACCAGTTACAGGTCCAGTGCCAGGCTTAGCGCTGAGGGTACCACACTGAACACGACACACCGCAGCCTCCGCCCTGTGGAGTTCATGCTGGCGCATTTGCCATCTGTCTGATGTAGGTGACTGCATCACACCCCCGCCTCCTTCACTCCTTCACAGGGCTGTAAGGGAAGGCAACTTAAAGGGTTGTATGAGACCAAGCAGAAGACAGACAGCATCTGCTTTTGGCTGAGAGTAAAATACAGGAGAACCAGATATTCCAATAAAGAAGTCAAAAGAAGGAATAAAAAACCTGGGGAATATAGGAGAACAAAGAATAAAATTCCACAAAGTCCTTGTTAGAAGAATGAAGGCCAGAACCGACCCTGCAGGTGATCACATCACTGTCCTCAAGCAGCAGTTCTCAGGCCTTTGGATTTCACGGACTAGCGTAAATGGGGAGGCTGGAGAGTGCGCTACTAGCTTCAGTGAGAGGACAGCGGGCTGGGGAACGAAGCCACAGAACAGCTGAGGGGTGGTAAGTGGGACCTGTGAGAATTCCTGAACTATAACCCAATGGGACCTAATTAAACTTAGAAGCTTCTGCACAGCAAAGGAAACCATAAGCAAAACAAAACGACAACCTGCAGAATAGGAGAAAATATTTGCAAATGATGTGACTGACAAGGGCTTAATTTCCAGAATATACAGACGGCTCATACAATTCCGTAACAAAAAAACAAACAACCCGACCCCAAAATGGGCAGAAGACCTAACAAGCAATTCTCCAGTGAAGATATATAAATGGCCAACAGGCACATCATAATTGCTAATTATCAGAGAAATGCAAATCAAAACTACAATGAGGTCATCACCTCACACCACTCAGAATGCCCATCATTCAACAGTCCACAAACAATAAATGCTGGCGAGGCTGTGGAGAAAAGGGAGCCCTCCTGCACTGCTGGTGGGCATGCAGTTTGTTGCAGCTGTTATCGAAAACTGTATGGAGACTCCTCAAAAGACTAAAAATAGACTACCATATTATCCAGCAGTCCCACTCCTGGGCATATATCCAGAGGGAACCTTAATTCAAAAAGACACCTGCACCTCAATGTTCACAGCAGCACTATTTACAATAGACAAGACATGGAAACAGCCTAAATGCCCATCAACAGATGACTGGATAAAGCAGTTGTGGTATATTTATACAATGGAATACTACTCGGCCATAAAATATAATAAAATAATGCCATTTGCTACAACATGGATGGACCTGGAGAACGTCATACTAAGTGAAGTAAAAATACTGTAGGGTATCACTTATATGTGGAATCTTAAAAAAAAAAAAAAGACACAAATGAACTTACTTACAAAACAGACAGACTCACAGACACAGAAAACAAGCTATGGTTGCCAGGGGGAAAGGGGAGTGTGGAGGGATAAACTGGGAGTTCAGGTAATGTAAAATATAAAACAAACAGCGAGGACCTACTATAGAGCACAGGGAACTATATTCAATAGCTTATAATAGCCTATAATGAAAAAATATGAAAAGGAATATATATCTGAATCACTATGCTGTACACCAGAAATCAACACAACATTGTAAACCGACTGTATGTTAACTAAAAAATAAAGAATAAAAACAAAATAGAATAGGGAGAGTTAAAAAAAAAAAAAAAAAGTCCCCAGGTGGACCCGGCTCACCATTGCGCCCCGACCTGGGAGCGTCATTAGCTGAGCAGGTGGCGCCCCGGCAGCCACCTCCCTTACACTTGTGGTGCTCTTGTCCTCTTCTAGAAAAATACTACTGAAAATATATGCAGAACAACGGAGAAACAAAAATAAAAGCTGAAGAATGGAGATGTTATGTAATAATAGAACTGGTGGTAAATATCAAAATCAGTTAAAACTAGAAATGTTTAAATATATACACAAATCTTGTGATAAAAGGTGTGCATCTCTTAAGATTTATTCTCAAAGGTCTTAACTGCAAAACATTGGAATGACAATAAAAATCTGGATTGACAAGAGTGTCATCCTTCATTTGCGAAAACAAGAAAACACTACTGCTGGCAGGAGGGGAGTTGGGATTAAAAGTTTGGTAGGCTTATCTGGAATAATAGAGGACTAAAAATACCATGTATATTTTTACTTTTTAATAACTTGAGAAATGGGGAACAGTGCTTTTTGAAAATCTCAGTGGTCATCATTAGGAGAAGAATATATATCTGCCAAAACACAGGAGGTTATAAAAAGAAGTAACATATAAATCACACAATGACTAACACACACACACACGAACTGGAAGGAAACAGGAAACACAAAATAGAAATCCTATGGTAACAGGCAGAAGGAAAGCCAAATATTTAACTCCTAACAATAAATACAAATGCATCCATCTCTTCCATTTAAGAATAAAAACTCAGGTAGGGAGAAAAGAAATCTAAAATGTAATTATGTTTATTTTCAAAAGAAGCACTGAGATGACAAGACAAAAAGGTTTAGTGTTAAAGGTAGCTAATGGCATAGAAAGCAAGTATTAAAAAAAAACTAAGATGGAAGAATTACTGTAACAGCGGGCGTTCATGACAGAAGTATGAAACAGTGTAGGCTGCCGTTGTACTTGGATGCGGATATAATTCACCAGGAGGGAACAATCGCTGTTACAGACCTTTGTGGGCTGAGTCACTTTACATTGAAATATGCAGCACATCCATGTTGCTGCAAATGGCATTATGTTATTCTTTTTTTATGGCCGAGGAGTATTCCATTGTATAAAAATATGTCATTCTAAGTGAAGTAAGCCAGAAAGAGAAAGAAAAATACCATATATCAGTCATATGTGGAATCTAAAAAAAGAAAAATAAAGGATACTATGAACTCATCTACAAAGCAGAAACAGACTCGCAGACATAGTAAACAATCTTATGGTTACCAGGGGAAAGGGGGTCGGAAGGGGTAAGTTTGGGACTTTGAGATTTGCAAATGTTGGCCACTATATATAAAAATAGATTAAAGACACCCCATACATTTCTTCTGTATAGGATAAGGAACTATATTCAATATTTTGTAATAATCTTCAATGAAAAAGAATATGAAAATGAATATATGTATGTGTATGCATGACTGGGACAGCGTGCTGTATACTGGAAATTGACACATTGAACTGATTGTATACTTCAGTTGAAAAAAATGCAGCACAAAGGAGACATGAAGAGAAAGATAACAGAGGAGGAAAAAGGGCTTCAGTGTCAAGCTTCTTTTTAGGCAGGGTGGAGACTTGACAAACCAGGGGAATGGCTTTCAAAGGGATTAGGGCATTTTCTTTGTTCTTTGTCTATTTCTGTTGAGTGGTATTATAGACTGTTTTTCCTCCTAGTCACTCACTATGATTTTTTTAAATACTCTCTATGTGCCAGGTGTATGCTGTGCTGGCTGCTGAGGGAACAGGCACAAGACATCAGATCAGATCATGTTTTCTAGGGACTTACGGAGGTCTGGGTCGTTTGAGAAATGACATAAACGTTCAGAGAAGGTGCTTACTGCAGAACCAGAGGAGGCATTTTACTTGAGTCCTGACAGATTTGGGGCTGGAACAGATGGAGAACTGGGGCAGGAAAGAAGGCATCCCACATGTTCCAGAAGGAACAGCATAGGCTAGGGCGCTGACAATGGGCTCAGAGAACAACATGAGGACCTTGGGGTGGTGAGGGGTCCTCTCACCTCCCCTTGTCCTGTCTTCTGTTTTGGCAGAAGTGATGCCCTGCAGCCCCATGTGATGCCCCAGAGTGTAACACAAGCCCCTGACAGGGGTCACTTCCATTTCTGTGTGAGGCTCTAAGATACCTTCTTTTTTTGGTGGTGGGGGGAGGGGGAGGTAATCAGGCTTATTTATTTATGTTTTAATGGAGGTACTGGGGATTAAACCCAGGACCTCATGCATGCTAAGCACGCACTCTACGACTGAGCTATTCCCTACCCTCTAAGATACCTTCTTCCGTGGGGTCTACCAACATCCATTTCTGCTCAATCTTTGCTGGAAGGAATGTGGTTTCCTTTTTCATTTAAGTCATTCTCAATGAGCAATTTCTTAAAATACATAGTACTTGGCAGCAGGAGTAAAGTTTCGGGAAACTAACAGAAGAGGCTGGCTGTATTTTGTACCTCTTGGGTTGAGGGGTGCTGTGTACAATGTTCTCTGAGAACCCAGGATCTGAATTGAAGCCTTAATGGCTCTTTAATGAACTTGCTTTTGCAGGCACTGGAAAGGCTTTCTGAATCGTGTCCATTAAAGAGACACGTGCCAAAAAGTGCTCAAAGGCAGCCAAGTGGAATTAGGGAAAAGGAGGTCTTAGGAGGGAGAACGCCTTAGTTATAATCCGTTTGCTTTACTGTCTCTGGTCTCCACTGAAAACACTCAGTTGTTCAGGATAGCAGGACTTCACAACACGACGGTGCGCTACGAATATCCAAAGCGGGTGTAGTGTCCAGCACCTCCCAAACACGTCGGAAAATCCCCCCTCCCCAGTTCCATGGAGCCTACCTCTGGGGTTACTTTTAGAAGCTCTTCTTTTTAGCATCTTGAACTCTGCCTCCCTGTAATATCCATCACTGTGCACGGGAGACCCCGAGTGAGTTTAACCCTCTTCCAGAAGAGATCTCTTCAGTTCCCCAAAGTCTTCTCCAGGCGAAGCACTGACACCTCCTACAAACATTCCTTCCCTGGTAGGGTCACTATCTCCCTACCTTGAGTGTACTTTGGTTTTATTTACTTAAAATTCTGTCCCCAGAATTAACACATCTCTCTCAAGGGGCCCGGATGAGTAAAGAATACAAAGAAATTAATTCTGTTGGACTGGGCATGAGATTGCATTTTTGTCCTCTCATAGAAAAGCAGCAGTTAAATTACTACCTTTAAGTAATTAAGATACCAGAGATTAACAATCCCATTGGACAAACCACTGAGTTCCACAGCCCAAAGGAAAGTATCTATTTGAAATTTAAGAAAAAGTTTCTAGAGAGCACTTATATTTTCTTATTTATAAGCTATACAGCTCCTAAAACAATTGTCCAGCTACATGATTGATGGCACCTCAGAGTTTTAATGCCATCCTGAGGATACACAGATTTGACATCTGCTTTTTAATATTCCTCTTGATTTCTGTTTGGCGTTTCCCACCAACAGACAATTTCAATGGTGAGTGAATATTTCCATTCAAGGTTTGACTAATGTTTTAATATTTTATGACTTTTTCAAGCAATCGGAT
Organism: Camelus bactrianus; assembly: GCF_048773025.1. Lineage (NCBI taxonomy): Eukaryota > Metazoa > Chordata > Mammalia > Artiodactyla > Camelidae > Camelus > Camelus bactrianus. Next base: position 42,948,129 of record NC_133555.1, read on the forward strand.
AAGGTGAGAATAGGTCAGGAAATAACTAAATTAATGGTCAAACAAACGCATGGCAGAAAGGTCCAGGACTCAGTGTCATGCAGGTTTTCCTCACGTTCTATATGTTATTCATTATAATGGTAACACTATGTTATAGGTACAACAATGCCAAGGTGCATCTGCATTTTAAATTCACTCCTAGTGGAGGATGTTTTTATACTGCATCTTGTAGCATTATGGTATGTTTGGAGCTAGGGATGCTGTTGGTGGCTGGCAAGCCCAGAGCTTATTTATTGTGATGATGCTGTGAGCATCGGCTGCTAATGGCTCATAGGCTCTTTTTCAGAGAACTGTTCTCAGTCAAAGGGGATCCTCCTTGCCTGGGATGTCACACCCCCACTGCCTCCTGGGGGCAGCCGTGGCCAATGACTGAGTGGTAGGAACAGACAAAGGCCAGCCCCTCATCTCAGGATGGGGCTACTGTGTGAAACAGGGCAGTCTCTGTCCGAGTTCCCCATGGGCAGGTTCAGTGTGATGCCAGCTCCAGCAGTTCCTTCCCTTTCCCTTCCTGCTTCTCTCATTCCCCTTTTCCTGAGGGCACTTCCCGTAACAGATCACTTTCACAACAATGTCTGTCTTGGGCAATCCCTGTTTTAGGGATTCTCACCTAAGAAGAAGCCATTATTATTTCCCCCAGTGATTGCCACTTGGACAGTTCGAAAGTAAATGATTCTTTGAATGTGCGGTGACTGCATGAGGAAACTTGAAATTTTAGGCAATGAAATCCAGCCTTTTTGCTGAATATTTGTTTAGAAAATATGTGCCTATTTAATACCATGTTTTCTAAGGGAATGCCAACTAAAAAAATTTAGTTAATTTAAAAATAGTTTTGGACACCAGGTATCTGGCAGTAAACAACAGGATGGAATCTCTTGGAAAAACCTTCATTGATGGGTGGACTCGTGCACTGAGTTAGTTATGCTAATAGTGCATGTTGACCTGTTTGAGTAAGATGCAGATTACCAGGGGGAAATTTCAGTGCTCTCCTGAAACGAGTCTGTAGACAGCTAGTTCAGAGTAAAGACAGGGTGCCACAGATGGAATACATGCAGTGGATGCACAGTGAAGACGGGTGCCCCACCCTGACTCCCACTGCCAAGGCCTAAGGGTGGCAAGAGTGGACCAGCCTGGTGGAGGAAGTGTGTTCATCTAACCAAGCATAAGAGGATTCTCCTCATCTAAGACTGGGTCTTGAGTCCTGCTGACTCAGCACTGGGGCTGATAGGCCCACCTGACTGCCTGTTTCTCTCACGTCTCCACGAAAGATTGGGTTGATCAAATTTGGCTTGCACAGACAGGTGACTGCATTTTCTGGAACAGGATTGTCTAAGGAGGTGACCTTAATGGCTAGCAATGTCCTGGAGGCAAGACTCAATTAGCAGGAGGACATGCCACACTGCCTGCTTAACCCAAGGGGCCCGGGAGCCAGGTCAGCAGTGGAGGAGCAGTCTCAGGTGTCCAGTCCAAGGTCAAGGGCAATGCTGGCACTAGGGAATGAGTGAAGGAACCAAGGAAACCAGAAAGAGATGGGCATGACACCATGCACAAAAATAAACTCAAAACTGCTTAAAGACTTAAATATAAGACAAGACACGATAAACCTCCTAGAAGAAAACATAGACAAAACATTCTCTGACATAAATCTTAGCAATGTTTTTCTAGGGCAGCCTACCCAGGCAATAGAAATAAAAGCAAAAATAAACAAATAGGACTTAATTAAACTTACAAGCTTTTGCACAGCAAAGGAAACCATAAGCAAAACAAAATACAGCCAATCGATTGGGAGAAAATATTTGCAAATGATGTGACTGACAAAGGCTTAATCTCCAGAATATATAAACAGCTCATACAACGTAATAACAACAAGAAAACCCAATCCAAAAATTGGCAGAAGACCTAAACAAGCAATTCTCCAATGAAGATATATAAATGGCCAACAGGCACATCATAATTGCTAATTATCAGAGAAATGCAAATCAAAACTACAATGAGGTTATCACCTCACACCAGTCAGAATGCCCATCATTCAAAAGTCCACAAACAATAAATGCTGGCGAGGCTGTGGAGAAAAGGGAGCCCTCCTGCACTGCTGGTGGGAATGTCATTTGGTGCAGCCACTGTGGAAGACAGTATGGAGATTCCTCAAAAAACTAAAAATAGGACTTACCATTTGATCCAGCAGTCCCACTCCTGGGCATATATCTGGAGGGATCTCTAATTCTAAAAGATACATGCACCCCAGTGTTTATAGCAGCACTATATACAATAGCCAAGACACAGAAGCAACCTAAACGTCCATCGAGAGATGACTGGATAAAGAAGCTGTGGTATATTTATGCAATGGAATACATCTCAGCCATAAAAAAGAATAAAATAATGCCATCTGCTGCAATATGGATGGACCTAGAGATTGTCATTCTAAGTGAAGTAAGCCAGAAAGAGAAAGGAAAATACCATATATTACATATATGTGGGATCTAAAAAAAAAAAAGAAAAAAAGGACACTATGAACTCATCTACAAAACAGAAGCAGACTCAGAGACGTAGTAAACAGTCTTATGGTTACCAGGGAAATGGGGGGAGGGATAAATTTGGGAGTTTGAGATTTACAAATGTTAGCCACTATATATAAAAATAGATTAAAAAACAAGTTTCTTCTGTATAGCACAGGGAACTATATTCAATATCATGTAATAACCTTTAATGAAAAGGAAATATGAAAACAAACAAAAAAGAAAGATATGGGCACGGAATGAGGCTGGGGTGCTGGTCTACTTTTACTGCCACTTTCTTGCAGCCAGTATTCAGCCTCTCCACCTCTGAGGCCCAGGCAGCCAGGTGAGGCACAAATGCGAGAGCTGGTAAACCCAGCTCCGAGTGTCCATTCCCACTTCCAAATCCCAGACAGTGCGCCAGACTCCGTTTACTTTTAAACAAAGATCCATCAGCTAGAAACTGCACAAGCGAGATTTGATTTTTCTGAGCCATCATTATCTAACCTTTGGTTCTCTGTGGAAAGGAAAAAAAACCTCTGCTTTAATATATTCTCGGGAATGTCATTCTAAGGGGATAACAGCAGGGGGGTCTTTCCCTAGAATCTAGAGTGTGAAGATGACCTGTGGCTTGAAGGAAGCAAATCTCCAGGTGGTTATGTAGAGACAGGAGGTTGCCTGAGGAGTAAAGAAAGGGCAGATCAGCTGCGCTCTGCTGTCACAGACAGAAGGGCCTGCACGGTTTCACGAAGGGTAATGTGCATCCGTCTCCTCTCCACCTCACTCCTCTTCCTCCCCTCACCGCCTCCCTCTGCCTTTTCTCTCTCCCTGTTCCCCTGAGTCTACCATTTGGTTTCCTTGGTTTTCATCTTTGAAAAGATGCTTATCTTGTTGACTATTTTTTTCTGTCTCTTTCTTAAGAGAAAAAAGCAGCTACCATATATATTTAATTCTGAGAAGAGGAAAGTAGAGTGAAATTCTCTTTAACACAAAGCATGGTTTTTGGGGTGATTTTCAAAACAGAGGCTTTCAGCCTCATTGCTGTATGTACTTGGGGTGCACCGGAGTCCTCTCTCAGATCATGCTTGTGACACACCTTGGATATGAACTCATTTCCGTTACTTTTTAAAACGACACGGGCTGTTTGCCTTTTCACAGTCGTCACAATGAGATTTCAGAGACTCATCATCACCCATTTAAGGGTTGTGAACAGCACGGCCTTGAAAAGTCCTGGTGGGAACTCACGGGGAAGTTGAAAGTGACGCATCAGAGTCAGAAGCTGCTCAGGCAGACGGAGAAACCAAGCTGGAGGCCAAAATGCCTAAGCGCTCCGAGCGGGAGACGTGATGAGCCCCTGTCCCCGCCACGCTAATGGTCAGATGCTGGGTATCACTTCCGGGTGGAGAAGCCACAGGGAAGGTGGTCGCGCTCCAAGACTGAGGAGCATCTAACAGACCACAGAGGCTCAGTTGTGCAGAGGCCGTCCCAAGCCCTGTGGCAGCCTGGATTACTGACGTCCTTCCCCTGCCCTTTGCCAGGTGGCTTTGCAGTCCCTGCTCCTTCTCCATCCCTGGACATGGTGGAGTACCAGCAGAGTCCCACCTCCAGCCCGAGCCCCAGGAAGCTTGTGTGCTTCCACTTGTCATGGGAAGAGCACGCCCCCGCTAGCCCACCGGTCCAGGGAAAGCGTGAGGAGGTATGGGATAGAGAGAAGACCCAGTAACTGAGCTCGGTGTGGATCAGCCAAACCCCAACTGCTCTGAAGATGCTTGGACAGAGTGAAAGAAAGCAGCTTTAAGAGCTGGAGTTTCAGAGTAGATATGAGATACTACAGCATTATTTTCCAGAAATCCTTGACCGACCCAAAGCACTGATCCTGAATGTGGCTTGTTGGAAGGAAGAACATGAATGAGAGTGACTAGAAAATGCGAGTGTGGACAGATAATGGTTTTCTGAAGATGCAGACAGGCCTTGTGGGTAACGCTGCAAAAGGGGCTGACGTTGCTCCCCGTTTTCAACACCCCGAGACCTCAAATGGTCTCGGCCAAGGATGAAGGGAACCACAGAACCCGCCTTCCTGGCTGCATTGGAAAGTGCCACTGCTACTCTTGAAACAACTGGTTTAAATTCATTCTGGGTTCCACCCAAATTCCCTTTATGGTTTCCTCCATCTGTTTGGTCCTTGGGTTTGCGACACGGGACAAGCAGGAGGGTGTAAACTGTGGATGGCATCTCTGTGGGTGTTACTCCCAGCAGCTCATGGTGTCCTTCTAGCTGGGACATTATAGAGGCCATTCTCTCCATCTGGGTACAGCCTCTAAGACGCTCTGGCTCCCACCATTTCTCTGAGGTACCATGAGTGATCCTTCCCAGGATCAGTTATAATCCCCATCACAACTGTCCTGCCTTCTTTAGTGCCTCCCTGAGGTCCCCTACCTTCCGTGCCTGCTTATCTGGGTCATGCACCTGTAACTCATCAAGCCACAGACCTCCCCCTCCAGGTGACCCCAGGCAGGCATTCCCACCCACCGTGGAGTTGATGCTATGATAGTCCCCAACTGCCCAGCATCCCACGGATTATCTCTCTGCTAACTGCCCTTGGCTAAAAAGAGCTGCTTTGTTCAAGATTCTGCCCCCACCCTAGGGGCCGCCCATATCTGGTGAGAGGTAATGCTGCGGTACAAAGCTCCAGACATCTGACCTCAATGCAAGATGACTGTACATGGCTTTAGAGCTCTCCGGGGATCAGCTGAAGGCTTCGTTACAACCACATACACCACAACCCAACTCCCTCTGCCCAGCCCTGCTTCCCTTCCCTCTGACAAATATTGTTCCCTTAAATGCTCCCAAACAATCCTCCTGCCTGTCAGTCTCTGAGGCTCAGATTTGTCCACCGGGACCTGGACCCCAGTACACCCCTCTTACCTGGCTTTCCATGGATGTGGGGACCTGGAAGGGGGTTGGGGGGAGGCTCACCTACGATCATGTGGTTGCAGACGTCACAGAAAGTGGGCTTCTTGAAGATGTGTTCCTGGAAGGCGTGGGCCTTGCCGCCGCCGCCTGGGTAGAGGCTGGCCCTGGTGGGTGTGGACGTGAGGCTTCCGGGGACCGGGAGAGGGCTGGAGCCGGGGCTGACCTCAGCCAGCGGGTCCGCCTGCAGCTTCCCGTCACTGTTGGTTCCCTGGAAGAAGTTGTCAGCACTTTTGCTCCGTAAACTCTTGGTCTTGAAGGAGAGCGATCGTTTTAGTTTCTGGAGCTGCAAAGCAAAGACAGAACAGACTCTCTTATGATCAGTCAATCATGATCAATGGCGCAGACTCCCGCTGTGCGGGTGAGGCCCGCTCCACGCTCTGCTCTGTTCCCGACACCCTCAGCCCCCGAGGAGGCTCCCACGGGCCCTGTGTGAGCCTCCCACTCCACCTGCTGCCAAGCCAGGCTGCAGAAAGAGGTTCTGTCCCCTGCCCCTCCTCCTTGCCTCCCTGCTTCAACCCATGTACTGTCAAAATAGTTCAGTGCGCTGGGTTTTGGACACCAAAGATTATTTTGTCACATAAATACAATGTAAGCAGTACTATTATGTGATATGCAACTCATATTTAAATTTTGAAAATCACACTAATAATATATTTCATAGCATTTAAAAAATCTGCTTTGGGATTTAATTTAGGATTAGGCATTGCTTTTAGTTTTCATGTATTTTTTTAAGTCTCATTTTATTTGGAATAGTGTCTCAGCTTTTGTCTTTTGTGACATCTTTATTTTATAGAATACAGAACAATTGTCTCATGGAATAGTCTTCAATCTGGACTTGCCTGGAACTTCTTCCCAAGTGGACACGGATTACACATTTTTGAAAGAAGCACCACAAAAGTGATGCTGTGACCTTCTAAGTATATCAGGAGGCAGCTGATGTTGATTTATGATTTTGTATTTTGTATTTTATACTTATTTGTTTGCCTGTTGATGATCTGACTCCCAAACCAGAATGTAGTCTCTATGAAGGCAGAAAATTAGTACTGTTCTAGTAACTTCTGTCTCAGAATCTCAGACAAAGCCTGGAGCATGACAGGTGCTCAATAAACATTGAAAGAATGAGTCCATATGTGACTGACTGACTGACTGACTAAAACTCAAGCGCACTTCCCCGCCAGAAGACCTCCTCACCGCAGCACCCTACAGAGGATTCTACAAAGATTTCGCTAGCCTACATTTTCTTGAGCAATTACAACTTAAAGACACCGTGAACAGATAGGATGAGGCCTGTAAAGACCTCCTTAGGGCTCTCAGGCACATATTTCCAAGGCTGGCCCAGGGACACGTTGCCGCAGAGCACCGAACGCCGCACAGAGCAGGGAGCCGCGGCGCTGCTGGCTGCGGGGGACACGCGGGGTTGCGCGGGCAGGTCACTCCAGATGGCGCTCGCTGTGGGGGGGGGGCAGGCTGAGGAGTTTCGCAGGCGCACAGACTTCTCCATACAGTCGCATCAGCCCCCAGAGCACTAGGAAGGTTCACCTCTACTCATCAGCTCTCCAGAGCGAGACATGACTGAGGACTCCTAGAGTCTCGTGGATAAAATTCTCCACTGGTGCAGAAGAGGGAGTGGGAGTGTTAAAGGTGGAGGAGAAAAACAAGGTGGAGGCTGGCTGAAATGAGAGACCACGGCTCATCTTCCCAAGGCAGGTTCTCAGCCCAGGGGTTAGGGCTTCACTGGCGTGTTTGTGGATGGAGGCAAGGGGGAGGCTGGTGGTGAGGGTGAGCAGAAAAACAGTGCGTTAACTATCAGACTTTCATTCCACTTTCAGTGAACTGAACTTTTATTACTGAAAATGAGACTCTTATGAGCAACAACAAAAGCCTTGACATCCGCTCAAACATCTGCCCAAAATGTTGTCAAGAGGCAATGAACAGAATTCCAACCAACCACGTTAGAAGAGAGTGACAGGAGAAAAATAAAGCTGACAGCTGAAGGCATCCCCCTGGGTTCGGCCTACTTAACGAACTGGTGAGCCTATCCCCCACTGAAGACTTAATTGCATATACTTTATGTAATTAGTGGCAAGATCAGAACTTGAACCCAGGGGAAGTATATCGAGATGGAAAAGCAGGAAGACCCTGCGCTCTCCTCCCCCAAACAGCACATCAAAACTGCAACTACATGTAGAGCATCTCTCACTGAGCACAGCCAGAGAACTAGCAGGACAGCTCTCCTACCAGCAAAGCTGTGAAGTAAGAACCACAGGGAGTCTGGTGGAAGGGGTGGAGCAAGCTAGCTGGGACCCACAGCCCTAGTGGGTGACTCAGAAGAGGAGGATACTGCAGGCTTGGGGCTCTTCCCTAAGGAGCCACAGATTCAAGCCTCATATTAGGCACTCCAGGCCTGGGGTCTGGCACCAGGAGGATGAGCCCTCTTCACTGGTCTGATGATAATAACCACAGGGGCTCATCAGAGGGCTGTAAGAAACTGAGACTCTGCTCTTAAAGTGTGTGCTCACAGGCTTGCTTGCTCCCAGGACCTGCCAGGGCCACAGCAGCACGACCCTTCTTAGCCTGCACTGGCCCCTGCCTGGGTGGAGACCACCATCACATGCACCAGGGAAAAATGGAGCCAGCCCAGGAGTGCTGCTCCGGCCCTTGGGCTGCGGCCATGCCCCCAACCAAGGTGGAGACTGCCATTCCTCCAGGGGGAGGCCCAACGTCCTCAAGACTCCTGTTCCAGCATCTCAGGTCCTGGTCCTGCCTCCTAGTAGGGCGGCAACTGCCACTGAGCCTAGGAGGAGAGCCGTGTCACACTTGGCTCCAGCTCTCGTCCCTCCAACTCCAGCCCCACCTCCCTCCAAGGCGGCAGCTGCCAGTACACCCTGGGAGAAGGTGCAGCCTATACTCACTTCAGATTTCCCACCAAAGCCACAGGAATTACCATATGACCCAGCAATTCCATGCCTGGGGGTACAGCTACAGAAAATGAGAATACTACTTAGAACAGACATGTGCACCCCAATGTTCACAGCAGCACTATTTACAATAGCTAAGACTGGAAGCAAACGAAGTGTCTGTCAACAGACGAATAGATAAAAGATATACATATACACACACACATACATAAATGAAATGAAATATTACTTGGCAATCAAAAAGAATGAAATCTTGCCATTTTGGACAACATGGTGGACCTGGAGGATATTATGCCTAGTGAAATAAGTCAGACAGAGAAAGAGAAATTCTGCATGTTTTCACTTATATGTGAAGTATAAAAAATAAAAATAAATTAGTATATGTAACAAAACAGAAACAGACTCATAGAGAACAAACTAGTGGTTACCACAGGGATGGGGGTAGAGTAAGATAAGTGAAGGGGATTAAGACGTTCAAACTACTAGGTATAAAATAAATAAGTTGCAAAGATGTAACATACAGCACAGGGTAGATAGCCAGAATTTTATAATAACTTTATGGAGTATAATCTATAAAAATACTGAATCACTATGTTGTACACCTGAAACTAATATATTATTGTAAATCAACTATACCTCAATTAAGAAAAACGGAGCTTATAAAAAAAAAAAAGAAAGAAAAACGGAACTTGAACCTAAGCTCCTGAGTCCGCCTCTGGAGACATTGTCCATACCCTGGTTCAGCTATTTTGTATTATATTAACTCAAGAAAAACTTACTTAGGTCTTTTAAAAAGTGGCTAATGGAGTAAGTCAATTTATATGCTGAATCCTTTGTGTATTTCATGCCCTGGGCCTGATCCTTGACTTTTCATTTTCAAAGCACCACAGAACACCTCTAAAGCTGCACATTAGATTTATAGGAACGAAGCAAACAGTTTTCAGTTTAACAGCTTGCAGCTTTAAAGGCAGCTTGGAGAATCAGAGCAGCAACTAGACTCTCAACTCTGTTTAAAGCCTCATTTGATGCTTTCTCTGGTTTTAACCATCTAGCTAAAGATAAGGGGTACGTTCCATTTCTTTTGTCAAATGAACAACAGATTTGCTTCTCTCAGGTGATTGAGAAAAAAAATCCCAGAGTTAGATTACACCAAATCAGGCGGAGGGGGGAAGAACTACTGATTTTAAACAATTTTAACTGATTAGTCCTTAGGTTTTAGAAAATTATTCTGAAATTTTCAGTTCAGCAGGGCTTAGAATTACTTCTCTATGAAAAAGCAACCCAGTGATAAATTGCATAACCTGTTTCTTTTTTTCAACTTTTTGTTTAAAAATAATTTTAGTCATACAGAAAATTGCAAAATAGTGGAGTCCCCATATACCTTTCAACCACTTTTCCCTAATGTGACATAAGTATAGTAAATTGACTGTAACCAGGAAGCTACCACTAAAGCTGTCAGCTCATCTACAGACCTTGTTCGATTTTGCCAGTGGTCTCATAATGTCTTCTTCCTGGCCCAGGATCCAATCCAGGATTCCACATTGCACTTAGTTATGTTTCCTTAGTCTCTTCAATCTGTGTATCAGGTCCTCAGTCTCTGTCTTTCATAATGTCAACCATTTTAAGGAATACTGACCACTGTTTTGTAGAACTTCCTTCAGTTTGGGTTTGGCTGATGTTTTCTCACTATTAGACTGAGGTTATGTATTTTTGTTAAGAACAGGGCAGAAGTGATGCATTCTTCTCAGTGGAGCATATTAGGAGGTACCTGATGCCAATATGTCCCGTTACTTATGGTACTCAATTTGGCTACTGGGTTAAGGTGGTATTTGCCAGGCTGCTCCAAGGTAAAGTTACTATTTTTCTCTTCATAATGAACGAGTTTCACACGAGGGAACTACTTTGAGATGATGCAATATCTTGTCTCTCATCATGTATCTGTCCTCTAATTTCAACATCCGTCGATGATTCTTGCCTGCAAAGCTTATTAGCAGGCGTTTCCCTAATGGTGACACTCTATTTCCGTTATCCTTCCATATTAATTAATTAGCCTTGTACTACAGAATTTTCCTCTTCCTTATTGTTTATTTATTCCATCAATTATTTATTTCTGTGAGTATGGATTGGTGGATATTTGCTTTAATCCATGAGGTACAGTTTATTACTACTGTGATTTACTTTGTTGCTCAAATTGTCCCAGGTTTGGTCACTGGAAGCTCCTTTAGGTTTGAATCTGTGTCGTTTCCAATTCACCCCTTTTATCTTTGAACATTTCCTTACTTTCTACAACTACAAGGCTCTCCAGCCTTATCTTATATTTCCCCTGTTCTAGTCTTGCAACCAGCATTTCTCCAAGGAGCCCTGGTTAGTTTTACAGGGGGAATGGTACTTATGACTGCTATCTGGGCACCAGATGTACTCACTGCTACTGGGGTGTCTGACTTGAGCTGTCTCAGTGGACAGAACTGGGAAATATATTAATGAGGACTCATACGCCCATATCTGTATTTTTATATCAACCTTTCTGTATCACTGTTAAAGGCCATGAGTTTATACTGATGCACTCCCTTATTCATTAAAACTTGTCTGACTGTTCCCTGGTTGACATGGTTGGACTATAAGGACAATGTCCTTTAAACTACGGCCAAAGGTGAGGGGACAGAAACTGGATATAGGACAAAGTAGAGACACTGGAAAAACCTGAGCAGTGGGGAAGCTACTTAGGAGGACTCATGCAGTCACTTAGTAAATGCTTTTTACATTAAGCGGGTGGGAGGACCTTTTCACTTCAGCAAGTATTTATTGACTGCTTGCTGTCATCTATTTCACTAGGGACAAGGAGAGGCAATGACACGCCCCTTGTCCTGAAGTTTCCATCTCCCTCGGGGAGATACGTGGACAGATCCGTGATACTCATTTTATAGCACTACACTCCATCCTGTGACTGAAAAAAAGAAATAAGAAAGTATGGGAAATTTAGCTCATTATTTAATTGCAGTCTAATGGAGGTACTAGATTCATTAGTTACTTCTTTCAATGGACAGTTGACTGTTTCTACTATTTTCCTAATGCAGAGACCTGCATTTGTTCACCAAAATCCACTTTCATTTTCTTCCTGGGTGTACGGCTTGATGACATTTCCCAAAACTCTTGGCAAATAAATGAAGAAAGGGGACTTTGTTCTTGCTCACTGAACATAATACAACGACATGTCTCACTTGTGAAACGAGACGCGAGGGCTGCACGCGTGCCTGCGCCATCCCCTCAGCCCCTTGCACATCCGTGGCAGGACAGACGGACATGGAGTGGGTCCTGCTTCAGCTGCAGAGGCCGTGCCAATGCTCTCGAGGATGGCACAGCGCCATCCTGCAGGGAGACGAGTCCTCGCAAGACTACAAGCAGAGAAGCTGCGCTGCTAACCTAGCCCTGAAACCCACGTGAGAGAAAAATCAGTGTCTATACTTATACTAAAACATTTGTCGGGGTTTTTTGTTAGAACAGCCTGTCCTTACTCTCACCAGTATGTCTTCTAGTACAAACGATGCTGGAGTGAACACTGTGTACATACATCTTTGTAAACACGTGCAAAGACAGCTAAGAGCTATCTTGCTAGAAGTACATCTGCTTGGCCATCTATGTATTTTTAGATTCACAGTCCATTGATCGGTATAGGAGAGTGTGTTTTTCTCCACACCTTGGTCCATGATTGTCATTATTAATTTTCAAAATATTTGCCAGTTGGGAAAAAAATGGTTACAAACTTTAAAACTTTCAATTTCTTAGTTATCAGTAGGGATACACTTCTTTTTTACATGTTTATCCGCTAATTTATGTGGCTCATGTGAGCAGAGACCCACTGCTCAAGATTTAATCATTTTTCTAGTAGGCTATAGATCTTTTTATTGTTGTGTAAATGCCGTACGGATTTATAAAAACTTTGCCATTTGTGTGGCAAGAGTTCTTCTCAGTTTGTCATTCATCTTTGACTTCACTCACTCAACATGTTTATGGAGGGTGAATTTAACATTTTATGGAGTCAAATCGATCAACGATGCTGCTGTGACTGATAATGGGCGGCGTTTATGGAAGACTCACCGTCTGTTCATTCTACGTGGTCCCCGAGGTTCTCGTGTCAGTCAGCTAATGCTCTGTCCTTACACTGACCTCCCTTCTAGCTCAAGATGCAACTCAAGGACGCTACCAACATCCAGCAGGATACTCGAGGCGTCACAGGCGACTCTTCTCACTGCGCGTACGCAGACGTCCCCGATGTCCTGACAAACTTTTCATTTCAAAATGAAAGAACATAAAACACAAACCAGTAACATGGTGCCTGTGAAAACTTCTAAAACATAAAATGAGTAAATATGATATCACTCAGGTAGTAAAGGAAGCACATAGTTATGAAAATGTCTACTACTGGGATAAAAAGTAAATTTTTTTATATGCTCTACTTTGTGCTTTCAATACATTTGGAAAAATGAAATCTCTGCTAAATAAGATATGAAAGCTGAGATGACCAAACTCAGTTAGAAAGGAAGTGATCTGTTAAGGAGGGTTATGGAAAGATTTTGTAGCAATGAGTAATACCGGAGTAAAATTTAAAATGGGAAAGGTGAAAGCAAAAAAGACCAGCTCTGCAGCCAGGGGACCCTGTGATGTGGGAGTAGTTTGAAAATCTCTCACAAAGTACAAAACTTATTGTAAATAAAGAGTAAGTTGAAATCCTTAGAGAAGATAATATGAGAAGAGGATATAAAGAAATAACTGGATCCTGAAGACTTCCGAGTGACTGGAGCAGAAGCATTATTCAAAGATGAGAGTTCTTGCACTAAATGAGGGAAGAAGGCCGAAATCTGACCACGAGGGAACCGCTCTGTGTCGGGTCAGCCAGTGACAAGAGACGTTTGCTTGTCCTGCCAGTAGACTCAAGTGTCCTGTCAGAACGGCCAGGTGTCAAAATAAAAGAACATCCAAACGCACAGGCAGGAAAACAGGTCATCCAGGAAGAAAGAAACCTTACACTCACTCAGGTTTCTCTTCTACAGTAAGAAACAGTGTAAGACGGAGTTATGACCCAAGTATTCTCAACCCAGAGCAACTCCAGGAGCAGAGAAAACAGAAGCATTGGAAAATATGGAAAACACGAGGCATAAAAGGGTTTGTGCTTGAAATAATTTAAACATGGTTAACTTCAAATGACTAGTATAAACAGTTCACGAAGATAATTCACCTGTTATAAATACTTAATGAAACACATGACACATAATTTACAACAGATGACATGTAATTTAGTTTTAATAGTAATAAAAATACCGCGAGTTATAGTAACAAAACACAAGCCATGAAGGGATGGGGGGTTGGGAAGTAAGTCAGGTTGTGTTAATTTCCTCATTTTACGTGGAGAAGTGACAAGGGGACTGCAAAGGTACTGTCATAGAGAAGAACAAATCTGACTCCTTACTGGACCTGTTTCTTTTACTTTAAGCTTTGTATTCTATGCTTTTGCTACAAGTTAATCACTAAAGGGATGTTGCCTAGAGCTTAAAGTGCACATAATGGCTCATCTCTGAGAACCCTGCCTCCCATGCCTGAGCATTAAGCTAAAATACCTTTGTTTAGTTCACAGGAAGCATCCTGACCAGGTCCACCTATGAATGGCTGCAGGAAGAAAGAAATTAACACACCCCCTCCAGAGTCTAGCTGGAGCCAGGAAATATCTGCAACAACTTACCACCTTTTTTACTTTACCTCTTCCCCCTCCTCCCCCTTTCCCTCCATAAAAGAATCTAACATGCAAACCTGGGTAAGATGGTTCTTTGGGACACTAGTCTACCATCTTCTCAGATAAAAGCAGAAGTTAAAGAAAATCATAAAATAGATGAATTCAAAAACTATTTTATTAAAAATATTACAATAGAAAAAAAAAACCCTTCACTTAGTCTCATTAAGAGAAGCAGAAAATGCCTCCACTAAATATACAAAATGAAGAATTTCAAAGGAGATATAATCACTCCTTCCTGGGCTTAGCCGCCACAAGTCTCAGTTCCTAGGAGGGGGGTGCAACTTCGTTGGCCAAATACTGCCTGCCCGTTCCAGATACTTCTTTAAGGGCCACTTTGGAGCATCCTCCCCCAGCACCCTTTGATCCTGGCCGTCCTCCCAACCTGAGCTGGGAATGTGTTCTGTGTGTTGAGGACCACCAGAGAGAGGGAGAGGAGGAGGCAAAGGATAAAGATAAGGTTACACGCACAGAGGCTGATCCTGTAGGACCTCAGAGACCTCGGGGTGGACTTTGGATTTATGTGTGGAGAAAGGACCAGCATCTTCACAGATGGATGATGGCTTGAGCGAGGGCTATGGTAGTGAACGTGGTGAGAAGTCGTGTGTTCTGGGCATATTCTGAAGTAGGGCTGACAGGGGTTCTTAGTGAGTGGGATGTGGCATGTGAGGAAAAGAAAAAAGCCAAAGGTCGGTCCAAGGATTTTGTCCTGAGCAGTTGCCATTGTAGAAACAGAGAAATGGCCGTTTATTGAGATGATGGACAGCGGGAAGAAGCCTGTCCGACGAGGGGAGGGAACGACGCTGGGCAGTTGTTCTTGATGGGTGCATTCTGACTGACTACTAGAGATCCATGTAAAGATGTGGTATAAAGAGAGTTCAAATCCACTAAACGTCCAGTCCCAAACACCACAATGATTATAACTAGCCAGAGGCCAGATGGAGGGCACCAGAGTGAGCCATATGGGCTATGTTTGAACACAAAGACAGAGATCAATCAGGAATCAAGAATAAGCACCCATGACTTCGGGTTTTCAAGCTCAATTTGCTGCCGAACCCATCAATATATGTTACCAAGAAGACGTGTGTGTTTGTGAGAAATGAACTCACTGATGCAATTTTAATGCAGATAACAGAGAGGACTGCTCCCCTTCGGGACTGTCTCCAAAACAAACAAAAATACACAAACACACAGATAAGCGTGGCTGTTATGTAGCATGGTAATGTAATCAGTGGCAAAGGGCCCCAGGGAGCTGACTGCCGGAAATGGTCGAGCTGCCTGGGTCTGAATCCTGGTTTTGATTCCCAATTGCTCTGTTAACCTCTCTGTGAATGGAAAATAGGCTGCAGAGATCATTCAAAGAGATAATCCCCATAAAGCCCTCAGCACAGAGTCGGGGACACAGAATCAACCCAATAAATATTAGCTATTATTACTTACATTCCTAGAAGCATGCAGTACAGACACACATAGCCCACTGAGCTCATCTTTACACCTGTGCACTGACAACACACTAGTAAATCTACATCTGTAGTACACGCATCCTTATATACAGAAAATGCCTTAAATTTGATCACTCCTTTGCTGCCTGTCTTGCTTGCCTCTGACTTGGTAACATTCCGGCTGAGTTCACTCTGGCCATTCGTTGGGGGATAGAGGCCTGGTTAGAGCCCATACATGCACGCAGACCGACCTGAGTCAGGAGAGTGCCTGTCTGGGATTACAGCCAGGGTAATCAATGAAAAGGATGCAGAGTAGCTAGCTCAGTGGCAGTAGTTCTCAGAGTGTGGTCTCTGTACCAAGGGTGGACATCCCCTGAACCTTGTCAGAAATGCAGACTCTCAGGCCTCCCCCCAGACCCACCAGATCAGAAACTCAGCACAGGACTTCATCATCTGTGTTTGAACAGGCCCTCGAGGTGATTCTGACATGATGCCCACTCAAGTTTGCAACCAGCTGCTCTATGGCATCCTTTGAAGGTTCTCATAAAGCTTCCCAGCCAAACATCAATGGCTGGACAGCCGAAATGGTCTGTCCCATGGCTTTGGCTTCTAGTGCTTCTTGTGTGACGAGGAGGAGAACTGAACCTCTTGGGGGCTCACTTCCTCAACCCTAAAATCACATGACTGTCTGTGATGATCTCAAATGTTCCTTCCCCATATTTGCTATGCACTAGGATTCAAAATGCTCCATTAATACTCTCCAATAGTTATGTAACACATGGGCAAAGGATTAACTTGGCAAGTAGACAGCAGGTGTTACTATGTATGTATGTATCAATCAATCGTTTATTTGAACCTACAATATGGTAGCCCAGGTTTTGGATGTCCTAAACTTGACACTTACCGCCTACTTATCAACTGTGAGGCTGGGAAACCATCTACCTTGCATGGGAGGAAACAATGAAAGTAAAGTGTTTGGTGCTCAGTCTGGAACAGGAAAGGTTTCCAAAGGGCACTCAGTAATACTTGTTGCTTTCACCCCCAGGACCTGAGCATTTCCCCCACCCTCTTTCTGAGCATGTTTACCCTCTCTTTTCCCTTATCCGTTTCCCCCAGTATTTCTCAAAGCATTTGAGCGTGGATGCCCCCGTGTAGTGTGGGGCTGTGTAAGGCACAGAACTGTCCGTAGCTGATCAAACCCCACTAAATCTAGAGGCACGATCGATCCAGGCACTGATTCCTGGTTCCAAGTCTGGGGTTTGGTTTGTCCATGACCTCAAAGTCAGTTACGGGAACTTTTCTAAATGCCTGTGAAGGTACGCAAATCAACTTAACTAAAATCCTTCCCAGACCCCACAGCAGCAGGTTCCTCAGGGGTCCTTATCCCCTGGTCACAGGATGGCCATATTAGAGGACAAGATTATCAAGGTTGTCTTGGAGGAACAAGGCGGCCAGGCCACTCATCCTGCAGCCATGCCTACACTTTCAGTTCGCCAAGAGAAATCTCACCAAGTGCCAGCTCTCTCCTCAAAATGTTGTTTTTTGGGGGTTGGGGGCAGAAGATGCTATCAGTGCCTGCCCTCCTCTCCCCACCAAGCTCCCTCCTGTATCTTCCTGCTACTGTGTGATGCGGTGGGGTGTCAGAGGGTAAAGCAGTCAGTTCCCATGGCCAACAGTTCTTATCTGCTTCATACTGTGTCTATCAAACTTTTTTCAAGTGTAGCCCTCTTTTTTTGACCAAAAAATTTAGCAGAATTCCTAACTGTAGCGCATGGGAAAGGGGAATGACTGCTCGGGCTGAAGCAGCACAGGTAGAAACCTGAGGTACTGGGTGTGGTCGGTGCCCAGATCCTCCCTACTGGGGCCCTGACACCCATCTCCCAAGGTTTTCAGATCACTCTCTTTCCAGAGCTGCCCTCAGTTAAAGCGAACTGTCTCCGGAGATGATGCAATGCCTTCCCTCCCCTCCTCTGACCCCTGGAGCCAAAGACTGGTTGCTGCAGAGTAAAGCAGTCCTGCCCTGTTACCTCAGGGCAGGGATAACTCTGTGATGCTGTCTGTGCCCCCAAAGCCCCACTGTGACTCAGGCCAGGGCCACGTCAGAACACATTCTTTGGAGGGGGAGGTAATTAGGTTTATTTTTATTTATTTACTTTTTTCTTTGGAGGAGGTACTGGGCATTGAACCTAGGACCTCGTGCATGCCAAGCATGTGCTCTACCACTCTGAGCTATACTCTCCCCTCTGAGGATACATCCTTGATCAGGCCCGTCTCCGGTCCCATCCGGCTCCCCTCCTCCTTGTAGGTTTCTCCTGAGAGCGCACCTCAATAAATTACATGCTCTGACCCTCATGCTCTTTTTGTAGAGACCCCAACTTAAAGTGAACGATAAGGGAAAAATAAAAAAATAAACTCAGTACCTTCTGCAGTTACAGCAACTTTACACACTGGAAGCAGGCTTTCTCAAAGTTGGGTCTGTATGGTTTGATGAGTTTGACCACTGGGGATGCGGTCAAAGCTTTTGTTCTCCCCATGGGCCTCCGTCTGTCTCACAGTTGCTGTCCAGAGCCTGGGAACCAGGGGCCTGTGCTCTTAAGAGTGAGATTCAGGGTCTCTGTGCAGCTGTCCAACTAGGCTGTGGACAAACTAACAAGTGAAGGTCCAATTAAGCACCAGAAAGGGTCCCGCCATGAAGCCAGATGACTTAGCATATTGCTTGTGGCTCTTGGTAAGTTTAAAATGTCTCCCATTCTCAACCCCATGATTTATTACAAATAGAGGTGTATCAGGTTTTTACTTCCTGTTGTCTGCCAAAGTCACCCTACAGGCAGTCTATGAAAAAAAACTTTGCTAAAATAATTCTAACCACAAGAACAAACAAACAAATCACATATAAAACCATGTACTTTGCTATCTCAGACAAGTTAGTACAGTTCATGAAATTCTAGAGTTCTTGAATTATCAGAACCAGATTGAAATTATTCCTTCTGGGGCAAAAAAGAAAAAGAAAAAAAAAAAACCAAACCATTCACAGTGATTAAGAATCTGCACATCCAAGATGCTTCCGTGGGCTGTGTTGTGGTTTGACAAGAGGCCTCCTGATTGCATCATGCTCTCCCTTGTATTTATCGGAAGAACCAGAAACTGCATGCTTTAATTGTGTAAGCTGGATTTTTCCCCCTTTGCTCTGTTTTTTCTCACGCAACATACTCACCGGACATTTATTTCGATCACATCACTTTGAGGCTAAATACCTGAGAAGAGAGAGAGTCTGGAATAGCAATTAGAGAAAATTCACTCCATAGAAACTCACAATAATGAAATCTTCTGTTTTGGAATTTATCTTTTCAAGTGTTTATCAGAAGGTCAGGTTTGGTTAAGGGTAGGCTGAATTTAAGATATACAGACGACATCAAGACAAGCTGTCCAAAAAGCAGCTGGATATATTGGTCTGGAGCTCAGAAGAGGGGATATCTGGTCAACTAATCTTTGACAAAGGAGGCAAGAATATACAATGGAATAAAGACAGTCTCTTCAACAAATGGTGTTGGGAAAACTGGACAGCAGCATGTAAATCAGTGAAGCTAGAACACTCCCTTACACCATACACAAAAATCAACTCAAAATGGATCAAAGACTCAAACATAAGACAAGATACAATAAACCTCCTAGAAGAAAATATAGGCAAAACATTATCTGACATACATCTCAAAAATGCTCTCCTAGGGCAGTCTACCCAGGCAATAGAAATAAACAAATGGGACCGAATGAAACTTAGAAGCTTCTGCACAGCAAAGGAAACCATAAGTAAAACAAAACAACCTAAGGAATGGGAGAAAATTTTTGCAAATGAAGTCGACAAAGGCTTGATCTCCAGAATATATAAGCAGCTCATATGACTTAATAAAAAAAAAAAAAACAACCCAATCCAAAAATGTGCAGAAGACCTAAACAAGCAATTCTCTAAGGAAGACATACAAATGATCAATAGGCACATGAAAAAATGCTCAATATCACTAACTATCAGAGGAATGCAAATCAAAAGTACAATGAGGTATCACCTCACACCAGTCAGAATGGCCATCATTCGAAAGTCCACAAATGACAAATGCTGGAGAGGCTGTGGAGAAAAGGGAACCCTCCTACACTGCTGGTGGGAATGCAGTTTGGTGCAGCCACTGTGGAAAACAGTATGGAGATTCCTCAAAAGACTAGGAATAGACTTAACCATATGACCCAGGAATCCTGCTCCTGGGCTTGGATCCAGAAGGAACCCTACTTCAAAATGACACCTGCACCCCAATGTTCATAGCAGCACTATTTACAATAGCCAAGACATGGAAACAGCCTAAATGTCCATCGACAGAGGAATGGATAAAGAAGAAGTGGTATATTTATACAATGGAATACTATTCAGCCATAAAATCTGACAACGTAACGCCATTTGCAGCAACATGGATGTTGCTGGAGAATGTCATTCTAAGTGAAGTAAGCCAAAAGAGAAAGAAAAATACCATATGAGATCACTCATACGCGGAATCTAAAAAAAAAAAAAAAAAAAAAACTCCATAAATACAAAACAGAAACAGACTCATAGACACAGAATACAAACTTATGGTTGCCAGGGGGATGGGGGCTGGGAAGGGTAGACTGGGATTTCAAAATGTAGAATAGATAAAAAAGATTGCACTGTGTAGCACAGGGAAATATACACAGGATCTTGTGGTGGCTCACAGCGAAAGAGAATGTGACAATGAATTTATGTAAGTTCGTGTATACCTGAAAAATTGTGCTCTTCACTGGAATTTAACACAACATTGTAAAATGACTATAAATCAATTAAAAAAAAGTTTTAAAAAAAGATTTATTTAGGGAAAAAAAAAAGAAAAAGAGGGGATGTCTGTGTTGGACTCATATTTGGGAGTTATCATCTGGTGGATGAAATAAAAAAGAATAGGTAAGATGTGCCAGAAGGACTCAGAGATTATGAAGAATGAGAAGGGCTGAGAGCAGAACGCTCGGGAAGACCAACCCTTGAATGATGGGTGGAGGAGGATGTGACAGCCAAAAGAACTGGAGAGGAGCTCTTACAGCAGGAGGAACTGACTCAAAGGAGAAGGAGAGATTTAAAGAGGGAGCAAGGGAGCACCTCCGTCTAGATAAGGTGGAAACGTGAGCACAGGTATTCACCTTTCCTGATTCCAAACTCAGATCTAAGGGACAACTGTTATATAAACTCTGAAAACTACAAATAGAGGTTTTCCCAAGATAGAGGCAGGTAGGAAGCCAGCTAGAAAGTGTGAAGATGAGATGAGATTGAAGGAAGACCCCATGGCTGTCCTACAATAACTCATCTGGGGATGTTATGAAATTTAAATGAAATGAATAATTTGCTGGCAAAATGCCATTTAACAAACCTATCTCGTGTCAATTTAGAAAAAAATTGAACACAAAAATGTAAAAATGTTTTCAAAATTTATTTTAAAAGAGGTGCTAGGTTTAGATATTATTGTCAGGTTTTTTTCAAACATTCAAAATGGAGATCTGGGTTTTCCAAACTGTTTCAGAGAAAAAATAAACAAAAAAAGCAACAAATAAAAACAACCATGAGTATCTTCCCAAATAATCTTTGAAAACTTGGCATATTCCTAAAAATAAAATCTAAGAGCACAAAGTGACAGTTACAGAACAATCTCCCTTAGGTATACAGATGTGAAAAATATGATAAAGTATTGGCAATCAAACCTTAGCAGTTTATTAAAAGAAAATCCATGTCCAAAGTGGGACCTTTTCCAGGAATGTAAGAAGAGTTTAATTTAGGCTATCTATTAATATAATCCATCACATAAAGAGGCCAAAGGACCAAGAAAAAAAAAATCACATGGTTACCTTAATATTTGCCAAACAGCCATCTGAAACAATCCCACATCCATTCCTGATGGAAATTCTTAGTAAGCTAAGAACAGTACCCAAATTTAACATAAGAAAGAGTGTCTCAGTTTTATTGCAAACATGAGTGGGAAATCTGGAATTTGTGTGGAAATGCAGTCTTAAGAAACGATTTGCTTGGAAATGGATTTCTCTTGAAGTTAAATTTGCAAACCACCACCTTATGTTTCTCAGGCTGAATGTGTACATTTGCAGTGGCTTGCAGAGTAACTTGAGATACACGAGATCTAAAAGCACCCCTTAGCACCAACACTGTACAATACACACCTACAGACCATGTACACGTACAGCAAAATTTTGGCAACATTTAAAGTTAGTTAGGTACTAGCCCAAGACTTCCACTCATATTTACTGTATTTTGGGATTTCTAATGGAATAATATCCTGTCCCTGCCTATCCCCATCCTACACCCCTACCCACCCCACCAAAAAAAGAGAACTATGGTTAGAGAGGTAAAATTATTATTGTAGGTATTAAGATAGCTCCAATAATAATAGTTAAATTAACTTACTGTGTGCCAGGAACCCTGTTACGCACTTAGCATACACTAATTAATTTAACCCTAATGCCAATGCTGCAGAAGGCCATTATTATGCTTTCGTTACAGAAAGAGCAGTGAAGCTCAGGAAAGTGAAAGACAGGGAAGTTTGTTAAGTGGCGTCCCGAAGTGGGACGGTGGAATCTGAACACAGCTGTTTCTGACTCCAGAGCTCATGCTCTGAACCAGTAAGCAACACAGCACTTCTTCATTAATGAGTAAGAAATGGAATCTAAAAGATCTTAGATTATAAAATTGATATAAAACATATTTTTCCTCTATGTCAGCTCTCACCAGTTAGAAAATTTATCAAAGAGGTGGTTCATAAGAGTAACTCAGAGTGTAAAATATCCAGAAAACAGCTAACAGAATTGGGCAAAAAGGATTTGAAAAAAATTCCTAAGTGTTTATAAGTGACATGAAAGATGTTTCACTAACTAAAGATATATGCTATGTTCTCGGATGAGGAATACCATTATTTGTAAAGATTTTGCTGAAATGATCTTAAAAATTTCATGTAGTTACTCCTAAAATATTATATTTAAAACTTGACAGAAAATCTAAAAGGTGAGTGCAGCTAAATAAATAAATAAAATTTCCAGGAGGGTACTTGTATTATCAATTATCAGTCTTCTATAAAGCTACAACAATTACAACATTATAATAGTAATGCCAAAGCACAGTATAGTAATAACTGCAAAACCATTAGAATATAACAGATGACTCTAAATGCAAACCTAGTACACATTACCATTTATTATATAATGAATGCAGCATTTCAAATCAGTGAAAAAATGAATTATTCAATAAACGATTTTAGAAATACTTAATCTTTTGGAAAAAATTTAATAGCTTCCTTACCACATAACAACATAAACTCCAGATGGACTGAAGTGATACAAGTAAAAAAGTATATAATAAGGATATGGAGAAACATACAGATTAATATTTATTTGGTCCCATAGTGGGGAAGACCTTTCTAAATATAAATGGAAAAAAGAAGCCATAGCCAAATAAATTTGAGGCATTTAACGACATAAAAAAACTTCTATGTTGAAAATGTAATAAAACTTGAAAACAAGTTTCAATCTGGGAAAAGGTTAGCGACATATGTGACAGATCACGGTTTTACTATGTATAACGAATTTTTAAAAATCAATAGGAAATAAATCCTCTATTAAAATAAAGACATGAATATATAATTTATAAAAGAAATAAGAAAAAAATTTAAAAATAGAAATAACCCTTTCTAGTGAATAGATGTAATTAAGACAATAAAAAATTTCAGTATCTCTATGCCCTTCAAATTTGCTGATTAAAAGGCTATGATACTACAAATAAGAAAAATAGCTAACAAAAAAGTTAACTGACTTAAAAAATGGGCATAGACCTTGAATGGACATTTCTCTAAAGAGGATATACAAATGACAAATAAGCCCATGAAATGGTGCTCAGCATCACTAATCATCAGGGAAATGCAGATAAAAACCACAAAGAGGTATGTCACATCTATTAGGATAAAAAAAAAAAACAAACCCAACCCAGAAAATAACAAATGTTGGTGAGGATGTAATGAGATTGGAACCCTGTTCATTGCTGATGGGAGTCTAAAATGGTGCAGCCACTGTGGCAAACAGTGTGGTGATTCCTCAGAAAATTAAAGATAAAATTACCATATAATCCAGCAGTCTCACTTCTGGCTATATGCTTAAAAGAAATGAAAGCAGGGACTTAGATACACCAAAGTTCATAGCAGCATTACTCACAATGGGCACATGTCCATCAATGGATGAGTGGATAAAGAAAACGTATATACATACAATGGAATCTTATTCAGCCTTTAAAAAGAAAGAGATTCAGACATATACCAAACAAGAATGGACCTAAGATTTATGTTAAGTGAAATAAGCTAGTTACAAAGGGCCAAATATTATATGATTCCTCATATATGAGGTACCCAGAGTAGTCAAATTCATAGAATCAAAAGTAGAACAGTGGTCGCCAGGAGCTGGAGGGAGAAGGAGATGGGGGGTAACTGTTCAATGGGTACAGAGCTTCATTTTGGGAAGATGAAAAAGTTCCTAAGATGGTGATGGTTGCACAACAATATGCATGTATTTAATGCCACAAAAAATTACATTTAAAATGTAACCATTTAAAAGCTGGTGTTGGTAAAGTTTCTGTTATATATATTTTACCATAAATTAAAAAAAAAAACTCTAGGGAGACTGAATTCTAATGTGTACATGGAGTAGAAATCTGAAAAGGAAGAATGGGACAGAAACAAATTTCTCACCAACTCAGGTTGATGAGAAAGAAACCTTAGTACAGACATAAGGTAGACAATAAACAAATATTTCCCTGGGAATTCAAAACCACAGCTCTGCCTTCACATAGATTTGGGGTTTAAATTTATACAACACAACTTGGTCTGAGAAATGCCAAACTGGAAAAAAGTAACACAAAGTTTGGTTCTCAGGTAATGATGCTCTGGGGCACTTGGTAGAAGCAGAGTCTTTGCAATGGGATATATTATTGGAAGAACTTATACTATAAGGATGCCCATTCTCTCAACACGGATTTGTAGATTCGATGCAACCCCAATCAAAATCCTATAAAGTGTTTTTGTGGAAACTGATTAGCTGATTCAAAAATGCATATGGAAATGTCAAGGGCCCCAAATGACCAAAACAATTTTGAAAAAGCAGAGCAAAACTAGAAGGCTTACTGCCAGATATTGAGAGTTTTTAATAAAGCCATTACATTTAAGGCAGTGAGGTACTGGTACAGGGTTAGCCAAGTAGACCAATGGGGCAGAATAGCAACCTCCATGTAAATGGCAAATACAGCCATCCGATTTAAGGCAAAGGTGGCAGCGCAGCACCATAATGAATTTGACCCCTACCTCACACCGTACCCAAAAAGCAATTTCAGGTGGATTATAGACCTATGTGTAAAAGGCAAAGCAATAGCATTTCTAAGAAATAATACAGGAGAGTCCCTGCACGTGTGTGGGGTAGGCAAAGACTGCATAAGGAGAGCACAAAAGCACTGACCGCCACAAATGAGAAAATTAATAAACTGACTGAATTCAACAAGAATTTCTGTTAAGAAGAGGCAAGCCACAGCATAGGAGAAGATACTTGCAATACAATTATCTTTTAAAGTAGTCATAGATCTAGAATATATACAGAATTCCTACAAGTTAAAAAGAAAATGACAGACAACATAATAGGAAAATAGGCAAAAGATTTGAATAATTACTTCATGAGAAGACATTCTTCTCATGCCCCAAAGCATAACTGCTAAACACATTAGTCGTTGGAAACATACAAGTTAAATCTGCAGTGCAGTACTACTAATCACCTACAAGGAA
The DNA here is from genome assembly GCF_048773025.1 of Camelus bactrianus. Taxonomy (NCBI): domain Eukaryota; kingdom Metazoa; phylum Chordata; class Mammalia; order Artiodactyla; family Camelidae; genus Camelus; species Camelus bactrianus. The sequence continues at coordinate 42,973,638 of NC_133555.1, forward strand.
AGCTGAGACGAGAAATACAGACAATACCAAATGGTGGCGGGATGAGGATCAGATGGAACTCTTATACACTGTTGGGGAGAGAATAAACTGACAAAGCTACTTTGGAAAGTTGACAATATCTACCCACGCTGAACATACGTACGTATACCGTAAACCTAGCAGTGTTGCTCCTTTGTATACACCCAACAGAAGGGCCATGAGGGGTACGTATAAGAATGGTCAAAGCAGCAACCAAAAGCAAGAAACAATCCAAATGTCCATCATGAGCAGAGTGCACAGACAGTGGTCTCCTCATACAGTGGTATGCTACGTAGCAATGAAAATGAAAGCTACTGCTGCATGCAATGGCAGAGATGAGTCTCACAACGTAATTCAAAGTGAAAGAAGCCAGGGCATAAAAGAATACACATTGTATGATTCCATTTATATTAAGTTCAAAAATAAGGAAGATGAGTTTATGTTGTTAGAAGTCAGAATATTAATCACCTTTGGGAAGGTAGTGACAGAAAAGGGTATGAGGATGGTTCTGGGGGCGCTGATAACATTCTATTTCATGATTTTTGCATTGGTTACCTACAGATCAAGAATTTATTTTCTGAAATTTCATTAAGCTGTCATCTTACAATATGGGCACTTTTTGGAATGATGTCATACCTCAATAAAAAGTTTACAAGAGAAAAGGCTATGAGAGGCTCTTTCTAGAGAGCACTGTGTCAATGAGAATAAAAGACCTTCAAAGGGTTTACTTCCAGACTGAGCAATTCTACTTCCCATGAAATTAGTGAAAAATATATTCAAATGTTTATGTATCAGGAAGCACATTTTGGTATTTCTGGGAAATGCGGGGCACATCCTCATGGTTAGGGACTTCTTGTTAGCTCAGAAGGTGGTCCAGGTTCAGAGAGAACCATCCAGGAACTGGGGGGACACCTAGTCCATAGCTCCAGGGCTGTATCACGCTTCCAAGATCAGTCACATGCTGGTGAGTCTATGGCCTATCTTCTTGGGTGTGCAAAATAGCTAAGAGGAAATCTCACTGCAGTCAACAGCATAACTGAAAGTCCACAGGGAGGAAAACTCAGTTATATTACTGGAACGTCAGCTTTGATTACTGAAATTCTCCCAATGATGACATTTGCAATCGGCCAGTGACACAGTCAACTAATCTGAAGCAGGATGAGAAAGTAAACAACGCTTTATGCTCACAAATGCTGTCAACATTTTGGGTGTTTTATATATTCTCGGGCCTTAGAAAAAAGCCATGCCAGTCGGGAGTTAGCATCCCCCTGCTAGAGACTGGGAAGCCCAGGCTCCGAGAGGTTAGGCAGCTTGCCCACAGACACAGCGGGGGCAACTGATGGGAAGAGATGTGAGCTCTTGTTTATTTGACCTCAGAACCCTTCATATCATCAAGATGTCATACAAGTGATGGCAGGCGGCACCTGTGCACCAAACCTGCAGGCCACATGAGACCCTAGTAAGATTTCCATGCAGTCAACAGGAGAATAGACATTCACTGCAATAAGAGATGCTGAAACATGACATTTTTCTTAGTACTGAATGGTCTCTGTCAAACACTTAGAAAACGCACTAGGTTGTAGCCTTCCTGGGAGAATGTATGGAAAGTCACAGGGGTGAGGTTCGTTAATGGCTTTCAAAGTCTTTCAACTCAGCTAGTTTTATGAAAAACAAAACCACATAAACTACATTACAACTTGTGCTTACCAGAATTTACCCTGCGGAAACTGTGTGGGGTACCCAAGATCCAGGACACAGTTCTTACACAGGGGCCTGGCAGCAACTATCTGTGTGATCTTAGGCAAGTCACTGCCTCTCTCAGGGCCTCGATTTACTCAACAGAGAAAAAAGGGGGAGGTATTTAAATAAGCTTCAAATACTCTGAACACTTTATCGATCTGGTATAAGCTATGGGTCCCTTCCCCAGACGGTGCGCACGTGCGTGTACGTGGGCAATTTTGAAAGTTCTGGCTGTTCACATGTATCTGCGGACCTCCAAAGAACATCCCGACCCTTGACTTGAAACATGCGGAGTAGTAATAATGGGCTTGTAGTCATGTCTAGAAAAAGAGCCCTTATCTTTTAGAGATTCAACCTGAAATATTTATGAATGAAATGCTCAGATGTCTGGAATTTGCTTCTAAATGATCCAGTGTGTACCGGGAGGGGTGGTGGCTGTGGTGGGGGTATCAGATGCAACGAGACTGTCGATGAGTTGATAACTGGTGCAGCCAGGGGATTAGGCACATGATGATGCTTTATACTGTTCTCTCTCCTTTTGTGTGTATTGAAATTTTCCATAATAAAGTAAGTTCTACACAATAAAAATTATCCATAATTAAAAAATATCCAGAATAGACCAACTTTAGTGTTTCTAATATTTATTAGAATTAGAATATTTCTAATTCTAATATTCTATGATTTAGCATTCCAAAGAATCTGCATAGAAAATGGACTTTCATTTTACATGCTCAGGGCATTGAATCATGTTCATTCTTCTAATGGACCCTGTAGACTAGACGGTTTGTTGTGAGCCGACTTTCTGATGGTTCTGTGATATTCCACTTAATCACTTTCATAAATACACTTTCGGGGAAAGAATAGGAGGACCAAATGCAAAGAAGCTGGACAAGAACTGGGCTTTAATCATTTCACGTGATAGTGTGGCTCAATCCATCGTCAAAGATTTCTTAAGATGAGAGGAACAAAATACAGCTGCAAATGCGTTTTCGTGGTGTAGAAAATACTTGGTTAGGATAACAGATGCAACAGAAGGATGTAGGATGGAACACGGGCATGAGAGACGGGTCCACGGGGGTTGAGAACTTGTCCTCCGGAGCTATGCCACCCAGGTCCCTGTCCTTGCTACGTCACTGAACTAACTCTGCAGTCACGGGTGACCTATCTGAGCTTCCCCTTTCCCACCCATAAAAGGGAAATAATAGCACAGCTTCCCTCAAAGGATTATTGTGAAGGGTCAGGTTGTGCCCAACACAGAGCAAGCCCTCAGCAGACGCTCACCGCTGTTCTCTCAACTACGTAAATGGACAAAGACGTGATCGAACTATTATCGGTAGTTGCCTCTGGATTGTGACCGATGGGTGATTTTCTTTTCTTTATTTTTTTTCTGGACTTTTCAAATTTCTACAGAGAGTATTTGTTACTCTTATAATCAGAGAAAAAAATATTTTAAAAACTTGGAGTGAAATCTAACAATCAAAACAAAGGAACAAATACAACAAAAGGGAAAGGGACTCCCAGATACAGAGAACAAACCAGTGGCTGCCAGAGGGGAGGGAGGCGGGGGGAAGGGGTGAAAGAGGTGACGGGGGTTAAGAGGTACAGACATCCAGGTACGAAACAGGTAAGTCACAAGATGTAACATACAGCACAGGGAACATAGTAATGTTGTCATAACTCTGTGTAATGAATAATCTATAAAAAGGTCGAGTCACTAGGTTGTACACCTGAAACTAACATGAATCAAATCATGATTTAATAACATGAAAAGAAAAAAAACTGATTTTAAAAGTCTTTGGTGAGAAAGTAGCTTAATGCCCCGAGGGGCCGGAACCATGCCTGTCCCACACAGTATGCTGACAAACACACCACTTCAGAGGAGAGGGAGGTGGGCTGACTCCCAGTGCCTTGTCCCCATTTTCCTCGCCAGCCATCTTCAAGGCGGGAGACCCTTGTAAACGCCAGTGAGCCTTCCAATGTGGCATTCCCGGTGGAGAATGAACAGAACCTTCCTCTGCCTCTTGTCATGCCACCCTGCTCCCTCACCACACATCCTCCACACCAGCAGTTTAGCCTTTTGTGAGAAGCACGGGCCCTTGGACAGTATCACAAATGCTAAGCCAAAAGTTTGTTTCATATTCAGGCACACGATTTTGCTTTCGATTTCTTGGGGTTCATGCCCCCGTCCCCCATAGCCCACCTCCACTGATGGAGAACACCTAAGCCATGACAGCAGATTTAGGAAGGTATAAATACGCTTGGAGAAAAACTGACGTGTACAAATCTGACACCATAAGCCAGGTAAATTGGTGGATAATGAAGGGTATGACAGCATTACATATGTGGTTCTTGCTCTGCCAAAGAATTTACATGGAGATCTATAAGTAGCGAGCCCATACAGTGTGTTTGCACCATGCTGCTGTCTACCCACATGCTAAGCCCTTTCCAGAACAGACCTACTACACAGCAAGAGGCCCAGTGCAAAGACTCGAATGCTAGTTTCACTCTGGAGTTTAGCTGCATTCATTGACAGTATTCCAGATCCCCTTTGAAATGGCCACTGTCTCCTGTCGCTTAGGTGATTGAATGTCAGTGATGGGCAATGATGAGACACCCAGAAACTTCCGGTCGGAGGGGCAGTGGTACACATGTGTGGGTTGTGAGACTGCTTTGGAGTGAATCATCGTGCGAGACAGATCGCATCTCCTTACATCAAGAAGGATAAAGGTAAAAACAACGTTTGCGTCCTTAGTCTGCACCGGGATGGACGTTAGCTCATCTCACTACTCCTCATGATGATCCTGGAAGCTGGGGCTTTTGCCCCATTTCCAGCTGAATTTTAAGAAAGGCATTTATCAGAAAAATAAAATAAAATAAACATAATGCAAAGCTCTCTCTTGGGTTACCATCCCTTGATGGTTAACTCCCGGAAGCTGGGGTACACACAGAGAGCAGCGTCACTTAAACTGAGAGCAACTAAGCTATGATTTTGAACCTGCTGGTGTGTCAACGGCTCCCAGGGATGTGTGAGAAGGGAGACAAGGATGGCAGCTGTCTGTGCCACCTCTGACCTGCTCTCCTAACTGACACTGTCCTTTCCTCCATTCCTACTTAAGGACTGCCCCACATTTCAGAGACGCCCAAGGAACTCAAAAGGAAATCTGGATAAAGAGCCAGGAGTCCTGCATGTAAAAAAAAAAATCCATATAACTGCAAACTCCATCTTAGGGTTTTCACTCCCAGCTCACATGCCATTTGGCATTGCACTGCTAGCAGCTGCATTTTACTTGATTCTTTTCCAAGATTTCCAAACATGTGCCTGGCACCCAGGAGAGTTTCAGAGGAAGCGTAACTGACAGAAGTACTGCGGGGTTGGTTTTGTGTATGTTACTTTAACTCTCATAAATGCAAGTGTAAGTTCAAGTATTAACTTCCACAAGAAGAACATCAACTTTCCGGTAAATGCAGTCTTGCCCTTTGCCTAATCTTTTTTTTTTTCCCCTGTAATGAGTGCTATCTGAAGTTAGGGATGAGCTATTAAGCAAAGGGTCTCAGGCCCTTGGGATACAGACAACACTTTGCTGGTCCGCAAGGGCCCCAGCTTTTCTGGAGAAGTATCCCTGGCTGTTTGTCCCTCGGCTTTCAGAAGCTGCCTAGTATCTACATGCGCTTTGGACACACACAGGTTCAAACCACAGAACAATCACGCCATCACCACCCAAGAAAGCGATCTGAACCCGAGGCGACGTGAACTGCGGGTGCTCGCTCAGAGATGCCCAACGCAAAGCCCTGGGGCTGTGTGGGCAGGAAGGGATGTGGTCCAGCATCAGGAGCCGGACCAAGTCTCAAGGTAGATACAGTCCTTAAGACCTGGTGGAACTAGGGACACGTCTCAGCCTCCGGTGCCAGCGTCAGTTCGGAGGAAACAAAGGTGGACAGAGAGGAGAGGAGACAGTTTGTGTTTTCTTGGGGCAAGTGTGCGCGGTACCTTGGATTCCTGGCTGCTGGTGGATGCAGGAGAGGGCGGCTGCTCGGCGCTCGCCGCCTCCTTGGGCAGCCCGTCCACGCCATCCTCACGGGCGCCGCTCGGAGGGATCATCGTGGCGGCGCGGGAACGGTGTTAGGCTCCCGGAGGAACAGCGAGGCTCGCCTTCCTCGGCGCGCCCTCCCCGCAGCGCCGGCTGGCTCAGCTCCGGATGCCGGGGACTCCCATCCTCGACCAGGCGCCGAGGCGCCCTCCTCCGGCTTCGCCCCGACCCGGGCCCTGCCCACCTCCCCCGCAACCCCCGCGGGCCAGGGGAGGGAGCGCCCGCCCCGCGCTGCCACGCCCGCGGCCACCTCTCCTAAGGCCGCACAGTTGTGACAGCCACTCGGCAGCGGGCTCGCGGGCTCGGGATGGTCCACCCGCCGGAGAAGGGGGTGGGGGGAGGCAGCTCCGGGGCGGGGCTTCGCAGCCCCCGAGGGAGCAGCTGGGCAGGAGGGGGCCGCGTCCTCAGGAGGCCCTGCGGGGAGGCAGGACGCGCACAGTAGGGTGGAGACAGGGGATGCTTTAGGAAGGAGAGGGAAAATTCAGACCAAACCCCGAATGGCTGATCCAGCCAGGAGGGACCACCTGCAGAACTCCCTTCTTCTACACTCTGAGAAACAGCGACTCAAAGGGAGCTGGTGACTTAGCTAAGTTATTTATAGGGCTCAGTGACGGAGGAAGCCGAGATGGGGTTCCCCGGCTTGAGCACGCTCCTCTTTCCTCTGTTCAGTTTTGGAATAAGGCAAAGAGATCCTGCAGAGGGGATGTGCCCTAGTTTTGTTGTGCATTTCAGGGTTAAGCCCTTCACGTTTTTTACTTTATTTAATTCTTAGGGCCATCCGATTGGGCTGGGTAGTATCTCTCCCATTTCATAGATGAGAAAACTGGGGTTTTAGGGAGGCTAAGTAATTTGCTCTAAGTCACTAATCTGTAAATGGTGGAACTTGGATTTGAACTCATTTTGGCTTCAAAATCCATGCTTTTTTGGACTGTGGAGCCTCAAGTCTACACACACACACACACATTTTCCATGAACTGTGATAAGGAAAAGCACAGGATAATGAGCGTGTACAAATGCAGCCTGAACTAGTGTGGGGCCACAGGGAGGTTTTCTAAGGAAGTAAAGGAAAGCCCCCAGGGTCCATGGATAATTCCAGTTTTAGTGGGCAAGCATATTGGGGCTTACAATAAGGCACTCTTCATCTTTGGATTTTAAGAATTGAAGAGCAGCTAGAAGATGTCATCTTCCATTTTAGTAAATGCTTAGCTTTGATTAACACTAGTCATTCTCCAATAGCATAAGTTTTTTTTTTCCCTTTGGGTTTTTTTATAGCACTATTCACAATAGCTGAGACATGGAACCAACCTAAATGTTTAAGACAGAGGATTGGATAAAGAAGATGTGATATATGTAAACATTGGGATATTACTCAGCCATTAAAAAGAATGAAATAATGCCATTTGTGGCAACATGGATGGACCTAGAGATTATCATACTAAGAATTAAGTCACAGAGAAAGACAGATATCATATGATATCACTTACATGTGGAATCTAAGGAACATGGCACAAATGAACTTATTTACAAAACAAACAGATTCACAGACATAGAAAACAAACTTATGGTTACCAGGGGGGAAGCAGCGGGGGAGGGATAAATTCCGAGTCTGGGATTTGCAGATATAAACTCCAATAGCATAAGTTTAAGTGTTGTCCCCTCGAGAGACATGTTAAACGAGCTAGTATATCCTTCCTCCTCACTCCACTCCCATCCTAGTAACAGAAATCCTTCATCTGATAAATCATAGCTACCTTCCCTAGGAAATTGTGGAATTACCTGTGGTTGCCAAAACAAATCAAGCCTTTAGTCATGTGTTTCTTTCACATAAATTCCCTTTCTATTTCATTCTTTGTTATTTAGCTAACTTCTTTTCTTCTTCAAAACACATCCCCAAACACTTATTACTCCTGAAATCTTCCCTGACTCCTTTAGTCTAATTTAGATTTCCAAACCGATGCTGTGTTCTCATGGTTAACAGGGAAGAACAAATCTGACTCCATATTAGATCTGTTCCTTTGGCTTTAACCCTGTGCTCTATCTCCTGTGCTTAGTCATGTTGGTTCTGCACGTTTTGTAAAAGAATGTTGCCAATAGCCTGAAATATACAGGGTAACCCACTCTCAAGGCTCTGATCTTTAAGGGTCTAACACTTTTCCATATAGAGATAAGTAGTTGCCGAACAGAGAATAAGGTTTGTCTTGTTGGAAGTTTAGATGAACATCATGACCTACGTGAACAGCTGCAAGGACAAAGGATTCTGACACCAAGAAGTCTGCACCAACCAACCATACCGTCCTCCCCTTCTCAGTATAAAACAAGCCTGAATTCTGACTTGGGTAAGATGGTTCTCCAGGAAATGAGTCCCCTACTTTCTTGGTCTACTGGCTTTCCAAATAAAGTCGTAATTCCTTGCCCCAACACCTCATTTCCAGATTTATCGGCGTGATGTGCAGTGAGTGGAATGAGTTTGGACTCGGTAACAAATTTTGAGGAAGCCAGCCGGGGGCCCTGCTGCTCATGGCCAGGCAGCCCTGGCTTGGGAATTTTGGGGTAAGGCCCAAGCAGCTGCCAGGACCACTTGTCCTGAGGATCTTCCCTTCAAAATGCTCCAAAACGGCACCAGCCGCCCCAGTGCTTGGAAGTTGGAGCAAGAAATTGACATCTGGGAGCTGACAGGCTCCATACAGTAGGTAGGGTAAGCCGCTCTGGTGTGTACAGCTGGAAACTTTTTACCTCTATGTTTGGGGCTTTTTTCTCTGGAATAAACCAGTTCATTTTGTATTTGAGTGGGGTACCCTGCTGGAGAGACGAAATAGTTGCTGGACTTTTACCTGATTTGTGAACCAGTTCATTGCTTTCTTTGGATGCTAGCATTTGTGTGCATTGCTTGTATATTGTTTGTCTTGTATTTCTGTCTTTAAAAAATGCGGAATATTTCAACTATCTCTAAAGAAAGTCCTCTGTGGTGCATTTTGGATAAGTGGTCTGAGAATAACTAAAAACCCATGCCTAAGAGGAAGAGGAACAATGTGTGGCCATAGTACCTGCCCGGATCCCTACAAGGGGTTTATGCAGGTTAATCCCCATATACTGCCACTCTTGCCATGTTAATTAGACCATTTGTGGTCTCCTGTGTCACTGGTATATGCAAAACTCCAAGACCAGACTTGAGCATTTATTCAGAGTTTTCTATTTGTCCTTTGGGTTTTTTGCTTCATTTTGTTCTGGTACTATTTCTCCATTTACAGCCAAGTCAGTTTCATGATACTTAAAATTTTACTGATGTCAAATGGAGGAAAGGAACAGAAAAAAACAAAAAACAAAACAAAACAAAACAAAACCTGTCTGTTCTTGTCTGAGAGAGGGACGTTCCCAGGAAGAATATAAAGGTTCCACCTGGTTCCTAAAATCACCAAAAGCCCCAGCCCAGAATTCAGCCCGGCCGGTTGATGCCACGGCAAAAATGATTAGAGAGGATCAGTTGCTATTTATGATTTTACAATAAAACGCTGAGGAATGGTGGCCTTTGAACGGCTCTATACAACTCTGCAATTATAGACATTCTTTGAAAAAGAGGGAAGAATGATAAACTCTCCTATGTGCAAGCATTTGTGCTATTACATTAGGGAAAGTAAGAAAAGGAAAGGAATGACAGGATATGTTGCTTCAAACCTTAACTCTTTCGGCTGAGCTCGCTGTCCAAAGTATCCACCCCCTCCACTGCCTTCCGTTCCTGAACAGTCAGCCCCAATTCCCGACACTGGAGCTCAGGAAGTGGTCGGACTGGCTCCCTCCCCTTATAGGGATCAATTAGAAAATCCTGTGTTAGTTCCTGGGGCACAGGGGCCTGGTCTGGTATTGTCATCTAAGACCTGACAGGGCACCCAGTCTGGACCAGGAACCACTCCCAGCACAGGACAATTTCCCCTGCTCCATTATCCCATGGGGGGCCTAAATGCAAACAGCCAGCAGACTGGGTTTAACAAAATTAAAGAAATTCAGCAAAACTAAGTGAAGACCTCTCTAAATTTTTGGAAAGGATTTATCATCTGTCTATAGCAGATCCTGAGGCCCCTGAAAATGCTAGAATGGTAAATGTAAGAAAATTGCAAAAAATTAGATGATACACTTGGAATGAACCCTTCTCCACTGGTAGAAGTTGCTTTTAAAGTGTTAATCAACAGGGAAACACTTATTCTGGAAACCCATCACTTTACCCAAGGTTACCCTATATCCTTCACCATCACCTCACTCAGCTCATGTTTTGGCTTCCTTGGTCCTAACCTGTCCTTCTTTGTTTTAGAGAATTTTACTTTACCAGCTGGATATGTGGGACTCGTACGCCTTGGTTTGGCATGATCCTAAGCCATTTCTTCACCACCATGGGGCCTACGTGGTGATAAAATGCCACATCTAAGGAAGTGGCTTCTGGGTTTTGGAAACTTAATCACAGCATGATGCTACATGCTCTCAGGACCTGCCTTAGTCTTGCACATTAAGGGGTAATGGCCCTCCAGGAAGTGCAAGGGAAACACCCAGGCGGCTTTCAAGAGAACCAATTTTTGTCCTAACTTCAGCAGCTTCCATTAACTTGGGTTCCATGATGTGCTGTTCTAACCTTGGACTCTTTTTTCCCCAAGGAGGCTGAAAAGAAAGGAGTCAAACAATACAGTAATTGGTATGATCTTTGGAAGTTATGCTTTGTTTGACTTGCTGGTATCTCTGGTATTTGGAAAATATCTTGTACATATTGGAGCAAAATTTATGTTTGTAGCAGGAATGTTTGTCTCAGGAGGAATTATAATTCTCTTTGGTGTATTGGACCAAGTTCCAGGAGGACCAGTGTTTATTGCCATGTGTTTTCTAGGGAGAATAACTGATGCAGTACTCGCATCTTCCATCTCTGCAAAGCCATTTCCAAATAGTGTGGCTGCAGTACTGGGAAGGCTTGAGACTTCTTCTAGCCTGGGACTAATAATGCTAGGGCTTCCCCCAGGTGGCTTCTTCAATCAATCCTTTGCCTATGGGGTGCCTTTTATTTTTCTGGGATACACAGTTACCCCTTAACATGTGTATTTCACCGAATTATGAGTCTGATTCAGCAAAACAATTGGAAAAAAAAAAAAAAAAGACAGGAACCTCTCATCTGGTAGAAGTTATATAAGAAGACCTCAAATCAACAACCTAAATTTCTACCTTAAGGAACTAGAAAAAGAAAAGCAAAAGGGGAAGGCAGGGAACACTGCAGTTAAGAGCAGAAGCCCTGTCTTCTAGGTCACTAATTCGTTCCTCTGCATCATCTCCTCTGCTTTGCACAGTCTTTAGATCTGTCCTCATCTCAGCCAATGAGCTAACCAATTCTACTTGGTTCTTCTTTATAGCTTCGATTTCATTTTTGATATATTTTATATCTCTAAACACTATCTCTTTTAGTTCCTTCAATACTTTGAGCACTCCTTTTTTGAAATCTTGATCTAGTAGGCTATGGATGTCTATTTGACTGATCATTCTTTCAGGGGATTTCTCTTGTTCTTTTAATTGGGAGGAAATCTTTGCAAATGAAACCGACAAAGGCTTGATCTCCAGAATATATAAGTAGCTCATACGACTTAATAAGAAACAACCAAACAACCCAATCCAAAGATGGGCAAAAGACCTGAACAAGCAATTCTCCAAGGAAGACATACAAATGATCAATAAGCACATGAAAAAATGCTCAATATCATTAATTATCAGAGAATGCAAATCAAAAGTACAGTGAGGTATCACCTCACACCAGTCAGAATGGCCATCATTCAAAAATCCACAAATGACAAATGCTGGAGAGGCTGTGGAGAAAAGGGAACCCTCCTACACTGCTGGTGGGAATGCAGTTTGGTGCAGCCACTGTGGAAAACAGTGTGGAGACTCCTCAAAAGACTAGGAATAGACTTACCATATGACCCAGGAATCCCACTCCTGGGCTTGGATCCAGAAGGAAATCTACTTCAGGATGACACCTGCACCCCAATGTTCATAGCAGCACTATTTACAATAGCCAAGACATGGAAACAGCCTAAATGTCCATCAACAGGTGACTGGATAAAGAAGAAGTGGTATATTTATACAATGGAATACTATTCAGCCATAAAAACCGGCAACATAACGCCATTTGCAGCAACATGGATGTTGCTGGAGAATGTCATTCTAAGTGAAGTAAGCCAGAAAGAGAAAGAAAAATACCGTATGAGATTGCTCATATGTGGAATCTAAAAAACAAAAAAATAAAGCATAAATACAAAACAGAAATAGACTCAGACATAGAATACAAACTTGTGGTTGCCAAGGGGGTGGAGGGTGGGAAGGGATAGATGGGATTTCAAAATTATAGAACAGATAAACAAGATTATACTGTATAGCACAGGGAAATATACACAAGATCTTATGGTAGCTCACAGAGAAAAATATGTGACAATGAATATATGTATGTTCATGTATAACTGAAAAATTGAGCTCTACAATTTGACACAACATTGTAAAATGATTATAAATCAATAAAAAAAAAAAAGAGCAGAAGTCAACTGAATTAAAAACAGAATAACAAGAGAGAAAACCAATGAAGCCAAAGTCTTATTTGGGCCTGTCGTGTGGCCAGCAGAACGAATCTGGACTCTGAAACAATGGCAACCTTCCCTGAGTGATCAGTGACAAAGTACTCTGTCCTCCCGCGGGGCTCTGAGCTCCACTCGGCCAGGACCGCGCCGAGTTCATCCCGTTCCTCAGCCCGCAGCTTGTGGTGAGAGGAGACTGCTCCTGCAGCCCCCTGAGCTCTAAGATGGCCTAGGCGCTCATTACTCCAATTGTCCTGAGCACACTGAATGGAGAAAGACCCTGGATGCTTCTAGAAAATGCTGGAATTTAAAATCAAATAAGCTTCTTGATGTTGAAGATTCTGTCTGTGTTGGTTTAAGAGAGGATCTTAAACTGAGAGTCATACTGTCTGAGAATGTGGGGTTCAACGGTTTGTGGGGTCAGGGGTCTGCACAAAGGTCGTTAGGTCCACAGATCCTCTCAGGGAACAGAGGCGCTTTGTCTGAGTCTGTGCGCTGCTGGCAGAAATGGGGGGCGCTGTCTCTGTGTAGGATGCCTTGAGGCTGGAGTCACAGACACTGCTGCGGTGGGACCCAGATGATCATGCTTATTTAATTCCAGGTCCTGGCGTGATGAGAGTCCTCCCAAGTGGTCATGAAAGCCAGCCTTGAGCTGGTACTGAGGGGACACTGATGTACTGAAAGGGATGCCCAGAGGACGCTGCAGAGGACTGACGGGCTCCATGAACTGGAGGTTAGTGGATGGTAGACCAGCAGAGTAACTCCCAGAGGACACCTGATAAAGCACTGATATCCCTGAGCAGGAGTGTACATTTTCACGGTCCTGTGGGAGATACCCCTTCAGGATGAAATGGGGTGAGACCTCACAGAAGACTGGAAGTCCTGCTTTAGAAGCTGCAGTGACATTTCAGCCATAGCTGTCAGGATGACCTCTTTTCCACTGGAGGTTGGGAAATTCAAGTTCCAGAGAATTATCCTAAGTCTCGAGCCAGCAGCAGGACCCTGTGACTTTTGTAGCTTCCCTTCATGGTCCATTTCACTCTGGTTACTGGTTAAATATCTACCCAGCAGAAGTGGGAGGCATGCAGAAATTTATCTTCATACTTGAACTGGAAGCTCCCACTCTGGGTTCATTTACTTACTTGTTAATTTGTAAAGACAGCAAAGCCCTCCTCCTGATGGCATGTGACTGCCTTTAACAGTCACACTGCCAAGCAGAAGCGTGGATAATGCTTTCAACTTTCCCCTGTTGCTCTGCCCCAAGTTTGGATAAAGAGACTGGACCTTCATTCTGTGGACTTTGGCTTCTTGTAGAGCCACTTGGTAAAAAGAGCCTATCAAGACTACTTTAACTAGAACAGCCGTGCTTATGAAGGGTACAAAAGAGAACAGCAAAGGAAGGAAAAAGGGGGGATGGTCAGACTGTCCAGGGGTGGAAAACCGACAAGGAGAAAGGAGAGGGGATCTCAGTGGTGGAGTGGCTCTCCTTCACTGTCTGATGCATCAGAGTCATCATGGATAATGAGACATATGAGAAGGGCATAGGGTTTGGCAATTGGGCCCTTGATAATAATAATGGCTAACATGTCTTGGGTTTCTCCTACGCTATAGACATTTTTCTATATGGTATTTCATTTAATCTCTACAAAACCTTAACACGATCAAGATAGTTATCCTAGATTCCACCGTGAGCATGGGGTCAGAATTTGAACTCAGATGTATCCCGCTCCGGGGTCGAGTTTTGGCTCTGCTCTGCTGGCCCCCAAACAACAGCAGAACCCGGATTTGGTGAAGAAGTAGCCAGTCTTCAAGGGAAGGAGAGATGCAGCCTGAGAGGCAGAGGCATGATGGAAAACGCAGGGAGAGTCTTCACAGAATGAAGGCCTGCCCGCTCCATTCTTTTACCATCAGTTAGTAAGAACCACATCTACGCTTTGAAGGCGAAGCCGAGGGGCCAAGACAAACGAGGCGTTCAGCCTGTAAGGAAGGGCCGGGAGTCCTGCATTCATTGTCACCCTCTGGCTGCCCCGATGCAACTGCCTTCAAGCCCAGAGAAATCCAGTGCTTTGCCCCAAGTCTTACAGCCAACAACACAACAACAACAACAACACAACAGCCCCTACTCTGAGCAACTGTTCGTGCCAACCTGCAGTCCTCACAGCAACTCAGGACGGGTCTCTCCTCAGCACCACGGCCCGTCTTTAAATTTGGAGACTTGTCAGGGTGAGTATGATCCAGCTTACATCCTTATCACCTTGTCTTTTCTAAGGACCAATTAATAAGAACAAGAGCAACACGAATACTGAGGTAATATCTGAACGGCACCGTTGGCTGCACCGGAATCGTCTCCACTGGAGACGCCTGGAAGAGGGCACGAGGTCCACGTGTCACGCAGCTGCTTTCTGGTTAAGGTCTGCCTCTTCTCTCTGAACAGAGCAGACATGGGCTGCTTCTAGCTGGTAGTAGCCCCTGTGAGACGGAGGATGACGTGAATCTTGATTCTCCGTTTAGTGGAAGGGCCATGAACTTAAACTCCAAATATTCCAGCTCTTCCACTCAAAAGCAGTGAGAACTTACACAATTGATTTGATCTCAGCTTTGGTTTCCTCGAGTCCCGAAGGGCTAAGAAGCCCTGTGTGAGCTGTGTTTTCCTGTTCATTATAGCCAAATGCACACACAGTTATCAAAAGCGGATCTTTTCTACACTTCTGAAATTATTAACATCTCCTATCTGAGGAGGTCAGAGGCAGGAAATACCTAAAGTTTCTTCTTGGCTGGTCATTAGCATTTCCCTTTACGTATTCTCTTCCATGCATTCAGGGTCACAGTTTTAAGAGGTACAGGGTTCAGCTCACCCTGGCCTTTCTGCTCTTCAGAAACACCTGGTCTGTTCCCCCTCCCAGCTCTGACCCTTGCCGCTGTGCCCTGCAGCTGAGAATCCACCCCCCACCCCATTATTCCCCATGGCCAGCAGACCTCGGCGTCCAACGGCCGAAACATCCTGCTTCTTTCCCTTCTTGCTCGGTGTCCTTTAGAATGTAAGCTCCATGAGGCCAAGGGCCTGGTCTCTCTTCTTCATCACGTATCTCTGATATTTAGGTGCGCGTACAATAGGTGCTCAGTGAATGTGTGTTAAATGAATGAAAGATCAAATGTCAGTGCTGGAGAGGAACTTGTAGATCAAATAAAAATCTGTTTTGTTTTTATTAGAGGGGAAAATGGAAGCTCACCTACGTTAAATACTTGTCCAAAGTCAACTAATACGTGGTACAATGAACCCGTGTCTGCTTACATGCCCACCAACCCCAACGGTCTTTGCTTTATTCAGCTTTGGAACCTATGACCAACCTGCCAGCAGCACACATTTCTTCTCCAAGTCTTCAAACTTATCGTGATATTATGCATAGTATTGCTAAAGACTCATTTCCAAAATAAGAGCTTTATCATTATTCAGGCACTATTCAAAAAGAATATGGAAGAAAAGTAAAAACCTTCCAAAATTCCACCACCTTCCAGAAATCACTATTAGAGTTTTTGTAAGCCTCCTTCTAGAAGCACCTACATATATGGGTATGTTCTAGATTTATATATATTTACATAAAAATGATCTCAGGGCATGAAATGTTTCTGTAACTTCCTTTCCCTTCAGTAATATGCCATAGAGATCGTTCTGCATCCATGAATATATGTGTACATTATCTGTTTTAATGAGTGTATATTCCACTGTATAATGCCCCATGATTTATTCATGAAGGATCATTTATGCTTTTTGCTAAGGACTATTAGAGAGCAATTAAAAACTCATTCTCTCTTATTCTTACATATCAACTTGGAAACGTTAAGTTCTATTAGCCCCATTCTATAGATGAGGTCAGAGGAAGCCTGAGAGGCGTTATGACCTCCCTAACAGGACACGGTGAGTGCGCAGTAGGGATTCTGGCCACATCTTCAGACTCTGAACCTCAGGCTCCCGACATGTAGATCAGCGGTCTCAGTGTGATCGCTGCTGTATGAGAGGCCTGCACGCCGGGTTTGAGGGCACAGGGAGGGGAAGGATGGTACCCACCAAGTGGAAGGGATGTTCTGGAAGGTTCCAGTGGAATCTGAAAGGTGGCCTACACTTTTTCTGGAATGTACAGTATCAATACAGACATGGAAGGGTGTTTGTGTAGGGGTGTTCCGGTTTGGGTCTGAGAAAAGCAGTTTCTTTTCTTTGAGAGTGACATTTACTGATCACGGACACCATGCTCAAAAAAGGGAAAGGCTGGAGAAATTCCCTCAATAATAGTTTTAGGTGCTTTTACAAATGGCTCCTGGGGAAAGTTGGATCTCAGTTAGCCAGGGGGGGAACAGCACTGGTTAGTAACAGAAGGAAGAAACAAAGCATTTCAAGGATTTCTGGAAGATGAAATGGGCCGCAGGGTAAGAAACGTCAGCGTTCAGAGAGTTCTGAGAGACACAGAGAGAATCCTCCTGCCATGAAACCAGACACACAGCCCTGGTTCCCTCGGAAGCAGGAACCCATTTGGTAGACGGGGCCCTACAATTCAAATATATGTGTAACTTGCACATGGACAACCTCTAAAGGATTATGAATATTCCATTTGTGCTGTTAATCACGATGCATCTTAAATGTCACCCCTTGAAGACTGACATTCAAAACACAGAACGGGAACTCCAGCAAACACGCATAATAGCTCCTGCTCTTTATCCGTAAAGCTTAGCACTTATTTTGAACTATGCTCTAAAAGCTTACAGAGTCATGCTGAGGGGGCCAGTGAATCTCAAAAATTCTCTTTACAATGTTTTCCAGGGAGGGATTATGTTACTGCTCGGTCCTTCTGCCTTCTGGAACCCTCTGTGTTCCTCCATTAACTCATTTGGCAGCCACAAGCCATCCGTCAGGCACTTGACAATTGGCCTGGAAAAGATGACTCAGGCTTTAAGCCTTAAATGCCCGTTTCTTCCCTCCATAGCCAAGGCAATCTTAGCCACAGTGCCTAGACCTAGGAAACAGATCTGT
Organism: Camelus bactrianus; assembly: GCF_048773025.1. NCBI lineage: Eukaryota > Metazoa > Chordata > Mammalia > Artiodactyla > Camelidae > Camelus > Camelus bactrianus. Next base: position 42,991,097 of record NC_133555.1, read on the forward strand.
CTTTAATTCTTGCAGAGTTGGCCAGAAAGATGAGGATTTTGTCTCCTTAGTTAATCATGATAACTCACCAGATGCAGGGTATGGTGGGAGATGGCATCGATGGAGTGGTTATTTAACAGGCCTTTGGACGGGGTGGTTGCCTGCATCTCAGTCCCGTTTCCTCCTTGAAATACAGGCTGCTGAAATGCCCAAGTCTACCACACCATGTCCAAGGACACTGAGGAAGCCCAGGCTGGCTGGTGACTCTCTGTACTGCGCGGGATCACTGAGTTCCTTAGAATGCAGTGGGAGCTGCTCATGTAGACCATGAGATACACACCCGGATTTTAAATAAGATCTGCTCTGTTTTACCATTTGTTTTTCCTCAATACCACTTATCTAGTTAATCACCATGTCTTGTTGGTTCTGCCTCTTGTGTGGACATGGGGGTAAGGAGTTATTATGCATCTGAAGGTATCTGAGATCATTACAAAATGAGGTAGAGATGTCTAAATAAGTGAAGTCCTTATTTTATTCACTGATTTATTTATCGACAGATGCCAAGACCTGCTGTGCACCAGGCACTCCATGAGCTGCAGGAGTAGAGAGACGTAAGTGCATATTCCCTGACCCAGAGGGAAAATCCAGCTCTACAAGGAAGGCAGAGCTGGGGACGAAGAGTAACCATGTGTATGAAGAGAGGGCCGGGGGAGCCGGGGGAAAAGAGAACTAACTCCATGGAGAAGCGAGGGGGAGGTTCACCAAAGGGGGAAAAAAATTAATATTGGAAGGAAAGTGGTAGTTTTCCAAAAGGAGCAGAAGAAAAGTCATTCTTGGCATCTTAAGATGAGTACACTTCTCTGCTTATATTTCCCGGGGCTATTTATTTTATTATTGCTACTTGGGGGGTATTGAAGGGACCTAGAATTGTCACCATTCTCCTTTCCCATTGAATTTGTTTTGGTAATTGTCCCAGTATAACCCTATTCTCACTCAAAATTCCCTTCCTTTAATGACACCCACTAACATGTTTTTAAAATATATATTTCAGATACGTATGCATATTGGAAAATATGTGGAGTTAATCTGTGTGTATGAGTGTTTTAAATTGCATAAAACATATTGTGTGTAGCATATTTCCTCTTTCTAACCTATTTCAGGAAACAGTTTGACTTTTTTAAATAAGATTAAAAGTAAAATATGTAAAGATCATTTAAGATGGATGAAGGCCATGTTACTGAACGTATCCTCTTTCGTTGTCATATAGAATTAGGTTGCGTGAATCTGTCATAATTTATTTAATTCATCATCTGTTGATGGTTAGGTTGTTTCCATCATGAACAGTACTGCTTTGGACATTCCCATATGTGGCTTTTGGTGCCAATGCATAAGCAGGAATTATGGTTCCAGCTGTTTTCTCCAGCATGGCTACTGTCTTATTTTAAATTTTATCACTGTGGCTTTATTTGCAACTCACTGATGATGAATAAAACACCTTGTCATGTGTTTATTGGACGTTTGCATTCTGTCACAGAAGGAGAGAAAAAGAAGCCAGACAAAAAAAAGTACCTATTATATTACGTAATTTATATGAAGTTCAAGGACAATGGTTACCTTTTGGGAAGAAGGACAGTTTATAATTGCAGAGCAGGACTGCGGCTTTCTAGGGGGCCAGCTCACTGAACTACGCACAAAACATCAATTTAGACAGTTTATGAGTGGCAGATAAACGGTCCACATAAAGTGACTAGTCTTCCACTTGTGAGAAGATGGAGAAGATACACTTTTCCCTAGTCTTCCCACTAAGGATGGCTGCAGAACAAACACAAGAACACTCTGAAAGGTGAAGAGAAGAAGGCAGACTGGCTCGGGATTTCAGGACCCAGGGACTGACACAGGGGTGAGTTTCTGGGATTTTTGTTTTGCCGCATGTACCCCAGACTTGGAGCTGAAGGAGCTCGTAAACCAGAAATGCTAAACAGAACAGACAAAATAAAAATGGCCAACAAAAAGCTTCCTCCAGAATACTAACAGGGCGTTCACTATCAGTTACACCCTGTACTAGAATTTGGGGGGTGCAGAGGTGATGGAAAGAGAAATGCCTGCTATCCTGGGGCACATGGTATTGCAGGGATACAGATAAGGCTGGAATTCACTCTAATAGTGTGAAACATGGATTACGGACATTTGTAGCACCATGGTTCTACATCGAAAGATGCAGAATTAGAGGCATTTAAATTTAACAGGTGGTTGGGGAAGGTTTTTTCTGAGGAACTGGTATCTCAACTGAGTCCAAAGGGTGGCTTAAGTAGGGGAAAGAGATGAGGGAGAGGATGGAGGTTCCGGGTGTTGTTGAGTGGGGAATCAGAGTGCTCCAGACACAAGGAACGGCTAAGAATGAGAGGATTTCCCACTCTTGAGTGTGATTTATTCAGGGTCAAGGCTGATGAAGAGCAGGGGTTTCACTAAGTGTTTAGAAGATGAATGAGTGAGCAGACACGTTAAGGTTTGTTTTCCTGTATCAGTGAACATAAGGATATACAAAACTGTCACTTTCTTTGCTTGAGGAACTTGTGGCTATTCATCCATCCTTCCGTCCATCCACCCACCCACCCACCCACCTACATACCTACCTTCTTACTTATATATCCATCCATCAAACTAGTTATTTTGCAATTATAGTTTCTAGATTAACTAGTTTTCCCACTCCAGGTGATTTTACTCATACAAAAAAAAAATCTGATATTTTAGATAATCTGAGTAGCCTACCTCTAAGTAAATGTACAATTTCCACTACATTTGCTTTCTTTTAATATTAAAAAAACTTCCAGACTCCTGTATCTGCCCTCAGAATTCTTAGGAACCTGGAGAAGCCATTCCTCTGTTTCCATATTCTTTTTCTGTTCTCTCCTTCTGTTTCTCTTTTCTTCTTCGGGATTTACTTCCCCCGATTCCACATCACATAGCCCCAGACTTTTGGGGCTCAAAGAGGTCTTGGAAAAGCAAACCAGTCCATCCTCTGTACTTCACAAATGAGAAAACCGAGCAGGTGATAATGTCTATCCACGGTTATCCAACCTTCTAACCCTAGTTATTTCACTAAGTGACAGCCCCTGTGTTTTTAAAACATTCTCTTCTCAATAGCCAGCCTTCTGGTCTCTACTGTAAGAAATAAAATAAAATAAGCACAGACTGTTTTGGGGGGTTTGGGGAGAAAATAATTTTTTATATATATGCATCTTGCTTCATAAAATATCACCTTTGAGGCCATATTGATATTTTTAATTGAAGTATAGCTGATTTAAATGCTGTGTTAGTTTCTGGTGTACAGCATAGTAATTCAGTTATACATGTATCATTTTTCATATTCTTTTTCATTATAGGTTATTACAAGATATTGAATTTAGTTCCCTGTGCTCTACAGTAATCTGTTTTATATACAGTAGTGTGTATCTGTTAATCCCAAACTCCTAATTTATTCCTCCCCCCTTTCCCCTTTGGTAACTGTAAGTTTGATTTCTATGTCTATGAGTCTCTTTCTGTTTTGTAAGTAAGTTCATTTGTGTCATTTTCTTTATTCCATATTTAACTGGTATCATGATATTTGACTTACTTCACTTAGTATGATAATCTCAGCTCCATGCATGTTGCTGCAAATGGCATTATTTCACACTTTTTTATGGCTGAGAAGTCCTCCATCATGAATATATACACACACAATATCTTCTTCATCTGCATTGCTATTTCTTTACAAACTGTACATGCACACTCTTGATGGGAAGTCCTATTGGGAGCTCTTGGCTCTTCACATTATATTTCGGGGGAGATGTAAATGACTGACTGGGTGGATTACTCTTAATTGTTATGATATGTAACAAAGGAATTATGAGCTGAAAAGTGGAAATTATTGGATGATGAAGATACACTGGGGAATCTCAAGGCTCATGGAGGGTTTTTTCCCCCAGGTTATAAAAACAAACTTTTAAAGGAAATTTTAAAACATTTTAGGTTATTTCTGTTGCACATCCCTACATGGTGGACCAATTCCCAATTCCCAAACTCTCAAAAGCAGGCTAATTATAGAGCAATGACTGACAATGGATAATGACAAACTGTGAAATTCAGAGTTGTTTTCATCATAGCATCTAAGAGAAGGGAAACGAAGGCCTCCTGCACGTCCTCAGCGGCCCAAGCGCCAGCAAAGTTGTCTGGAGGTGTTGTGAGAGGGTCATGGGGCTGCTCTTCTTTTTAAGAAAGTGAACCCTTAGAAATGTGATCATTTTGAAAAAACCAAGGAGAGAAAAGTACTACCTCATACACAAAACCCTTACAGTTGTGGAAGCGATGTTGACTATGAAAATACGACGTGAATTTCAGTATCTGGAGACTATGTGACTACAGCCACGCATGTATCTAACTAAAGAGGAAGCAGGCACCTCAGAAAAGAGGGATAATTTACAAGCCTCACTCATTAGAACAAACAGAGTATTGTAAAACCTCCACTCGTTCACTGAGATGACTCCATTGTTTAAAAATCCATGTGATTATTAGCAACAGCGGCAGAGACAAAATGCTAGTTTTTTCCCAGAATGTTAATTCCTTAATGTGCGTCTTCCTTTTTTCGCAATAAACTATCTCTGTGATGAATGGTTTCCAGTCATTATTCTCCCACCTTCTACATGTCTTTTAAATTATTTTTCTCTCCAAAAATGTTAGTTCTCCCCCACCAAACGCACACATCCTGTATTACTTCACCATTTCAACAGAATTCTGGCAAAATCATAATGGTATTTCGTATTATCATTCCCCATCCTAAACGCCACAGAGTATGGACTAACCAAATATTTTCTCCCGTAGGTGGCCACCTCTTAACCAGACCTAATTGCTGACTCTGGCAGCACCGTATTTTGACCTCTTCCTTGGTTCCAGTATCCTAAGTGTTGTCATAACCTCCCCACCACTTCCTGTCACATTTCAAAATTACTGCGTCATCTCCTCTGATTTAAAATTCTGTTCACTTACCTGCTCAGGGGTTGAATGGCTTATTTCCTTGTTTCTATTGCATTTCAGTGACTCTGGAATCTCATAAGTAAATTCTGACTAGGATCATTAAAGACAGTCTAGACTGCTGGGTAGGAACAGAAACAGCCAGCTGTTTGGACAGTCTGTGACTCACTGGTTCCTCTAATCATAACCTCACACTGTTCCTGTGAGAGGCACTGTCACACTCTAGTTTTCACATGTTCAATGTTCCTTCCACAGTCAGTCACTCTTACTTCCTGGTAATCAGAGGTGGGGCTGACCCATGCAAAGGAAACAGTTCTACACACTGATCTAGACAGAAGGCACTTGCATGTTACATTCTGCACATGTGTCTGGTCATCTGAATTAACACATGTCCCTGGCAACCGTACTCAAATCCAGGCTGCATCTCACCCAGCTCCTCCCTTCTTTCTGGGACCTGCTTCCCCTTGATTCCACATCACACAGTCCCAGACTGTAGAAAGCATCATAAAATAGTGTTTGATCCCAGACAACCTGACATGAGATCACTCAGTACCGTCAACCTCTGTCTTAGATGAGGGTCCTACTACACCAATGGCGGTGGACTACCCGTAAACGGTGATCTAAGCCATGCCATTTCAATCACAGGAAACACTCAGCCAAGGTGAAACGCACCACCCAACAGCAACAAGCATGCACTGAGAGCTTTTACGGGTCAGCCACTGTTTTATGCAGATATTTTATGCTTCTCCTTTTAATGCTTTTACATGCATTATCTCACCTAAGTGTGGGAGGTAATAATATTATTTTCACTTTGCAAATGAGGGCCTTGTGGCTCAGAGAGGTGACACATCTTGCCCAAGAGCACAAAGCTATTAAGTGAAGGCATTCTGATCACAGAGTCATGCTCGTGTATGTTTTACTGCCTCCAAATTGAGCACCCTGCTAGGATTCAAAACACAAGTGGGAAATTCAGATATATGCTTGCGACTTAAGCACCTTATTTTTCATTTACAGGCACATATAATTAGGGCCTATGGTATAAATGAGTTCAAACAAATTGGAGGAACTGATGCTATGAACAAGGCTCTTACTGAAAAGCTCCCTCATTTAATTGTCTTTGGGACTGGCAATTTGGGTTTTGCAGTCCTTATGCATGTTCTTACAAACATCCATCTTTTAGGTTCGGGTGGAACTCAGACTGAAGATACAATAATGCTGCTGTCTACCAGGAAACAGCCATTTGTAAAGGCATTACTGAAGATGCTTTTGATAATTCTGTCATAAAGGGTGAACCTGTTACCTTGAACGAAGATTTTGCAACTGAAGGGGCACTGAGGATAGGGGTGGAGCTTGGTTCAGAGCTGTGAAAGGTTAACTTAAGACTAGTTCAAAAAACGGAAAAATTTCAAAATCTAAGTATTGTACAGTATGATTGCCACTGGCTTAAATTTCTGTCAATTTTTGACTTTCATTGGAATACAAATGCTCATGGCTCTTAGATATTTGAAGTTACTTATGAGAAATTAAATCTACACCATTGAAAAGGGAACATTCACGTATTTTCCTAATTGTATTCCATTAGGACAGAATTTTAATTTTTTAGGAAATTAATTCCATTGGACTTGATGTTTAAGATACAGAAGTGGAAAGAATCGAACCACTTAGCACTTAACTTTTTCAGAAGGCCATTAGCAAACACACATCTCCTTCCTGTGATGCAGTTAAGTATTATATTCCTCATGCTTTCCCCATGGGCGATGAGTCAGGAAGATGTTACGTGCTGCTGAAGTCATAGAAAACAGAAAATTCAGCTGCTCAGACTTCGTTGTGCACAGGCAATTGTTAAAAAAGTGAAGAAAAAGTTGAATTTTGGGGGGAAACCCACAAAACTGTAGCACTTCACTGAATAGGACTTAAAAAATCTATTACTTGATGTATCAAACACCCCAATACACTGAAAAATCAAACAAACAAAAAAATCACCATTGTTTAGTACTACTCAGCCATAAAAAAGAATAAAATAATGCCATTTGCAGCAACATGGATGGACCTGAAGAATGTCATTCTAAGTGAAGTAAGCCAGAAAGAGAAAGAAAAATACCATATAATGGCACTCATATGTGGAATGTTTAAAAAAAAAAAAAAGGACACTATGAATTCATCTACAAAATAAAAACAGACTCGCAGATAGTAAACAATCTTATGGTTATTGGGAAAAGGGGGTGGGAAGGGATAAATTTGGGAGTTTGAGATATACAAATGTTAGCCACTATATATAAAAACAGATTTTAAAAAAAGTTTCGTCAGTATAGCACAGGGGACTATGTTCAATATCTTGTAATGACCTTTAATGAAAAGGAATATGAAAATGAATATATGTATGCAAATGCATGATTCAGACATTGTGCTGTACACCAGAAATTGACACATTGTAATTAACTGTACTGCAAAAAAAAAAAAAAATCACCATTGTTTATTTTTAAAACGTGTCCCAGGAAGTGCTATGGCTTTAGTAGTTACAGAGCATACAACATAATGAAAATAAGGCTACTTTTGACCTCTGGAAAAATTAAATTCTGTGTATAAGCACATAATCATACTATTAGTTACTATCTAGTTACTATTTATATAAGTACTTAACATGCATCATGGTATTTAATATTCCCAGCAACCTAGGAGATAATTACCATTATGATTTTCATATTATAGATAAGGAGACCCAAGTTTTAAGAGATTAAGTAAATTATCCAGGGCCACTGAGTATACCAATTAGGTTTCATTCTATAATAAATTTAGAACAGCAATCATTTATTCAGCTCAGAAGACTGTGAGCAAGTAACTGAGGTAGGCTTAGCTGAGCGGTTCTACTTCTTGTCTTGCTGGACTCATGAACACATGTCCGAGGGCACCTGCCAGGTCTCACGGTTTCTGATCCAACAGTAGGCTATTGGGCTGTGCCCCTCCACCACTGGTAACCATTAGTTTGTTCTCTTTATCTGTGAATTTGCTTCTTTTTTGTTTTATTCACTAGTTTGTTGTATTTTTTAGATTCCACACATTAGCGATATTATACAGCATTTGTATTTTTCAGTCTGATTATTTCACTTAGAATAATGCCCTCCAAGTCCATCCATGTTGCTGGAAATGGCAAAATTTCATTTTTTATGGCTGTGTAGTATCCCATTGTATATGTATACCACAGCTTCTTTATTCATCTGTGGATGGACATTTAGGTTGTTTCCTATCTTGGCAATTGTAAATAATGCTGCTATGAATATTGGGGTGCGTGTATCTTTTCGAATTATTGTTTTGGGGATTTTTGGGGGGATGTACGCAGGAGTGGAATTGCTGGTTCATGTGGTAGTTCTAGTTTTAGTTTACTGAGGAACCTCCATACTGCTTTCCACTGTGGCTGTATCAGTTTACATTCCCACCAACAGCGTATGAGGGTTCCCTTTTCTCCACATCCTTGCCAACATTTGTTATCGGTGTTCTTTTTGATGATAGCCATCCTGACAGGTGTGAGGTGAGAATCTCACTGTGATTTTGATTTGCATTTCCTTGATGATTAGCGATGCTGAGCATCTTTTCATGTACCTGTTGGCCATCTGCATATCCTCTTTGGAAAAATATCTATTCAGTTCTTCTGCCCATCTTTTAATCAGGTTGGTTTTTTTTTTTTTTTTTTTTGATGTGCATTGTTTGAGCTGTTTATATCTGTTGGATATTAATCCCTTGTTGGTCACATCATTTGCAAGTATTTTCTCCCATTCAGTACGTTGTCTTTTTGCTTTGTCGAAAATTTCCTCTGTTATGCAAAAGATTTTAAGTTTAATTAGGTCCCATTTATGTATTTTTGCTTTTGTTTCCTTTTCTTTAGGAGATGGATCTAAAAAACATATTTTATGATTTATGTCAAAGAGTGTTCTATGTTTTCCTCTAGGAATTTTATAGTATCCAGTCTTACATTTAGATTTTTAATTCATTCTGAGTTTATTTTTGTATATGGTGTTAGAGAATGTTCTCACTTCCTTCTTCTACATGTAGCTGTCCAGTTTTCCTAGCACTACTTGTGGAAGAGACTGTCTTTTCTCCACTGAATACTCTTCAAGCTTGCTTCAGCCACATGTCTTGGGCAGAGCCTCTTTTCTTGGCAGCATCAGTTGGTGTAACCTATGGGCACTTATGGTAGCAGCATTTATTGCCCGAATCTTCCAGACAAGTCTGGCCCCAGTGATTAAACCAAAAGCAGGAAAACCAAGCATGTCAGCAGGAAATCTAAGAGGAATCTTCTACCCTTCACTTTAAATAGCAATGCTGTTTTTACTGGTGTCATTCATTTCTGTAAGTACGTTTCTCTTTCCTGGGGCACACCAGGTCCAAATACCACCGGGGCAAGAGTTCTTTCACATGCAGTCTTTCCCGCTGGCATTATTAAGACCTCACTAACCAGCACTTGTCACTCTGGTTTAAAAGGTTCTAGACAGGGACTTAAAGAGTTGTGAGAGCTGTTAACATGAAGCCAAAGATAATTGCCACGGTGTCATGAAAATACATAGCCAATTTATTTACTGCCACGGGTTCCTGTTTCCTTTTAGTCAAATCAGGACCTTCAGTGAGATGTTCTTTACTGTTCTACTTGCATCCTTCCTGCGCTAGGACCATTCTTGTTTCCTGATGTATTCACCCACCTATAACTACCTACTTTGTTAACAGTCTAGTTGAAACTTTTAAAAATTCCATAAGGATCATCACAAAGAAATTCCCACGTGAGAATCCCGTGTGCCCATTTTCCTATTAATGTAACTACATTAAAATGCTATTGAAGTTCTTTTGACTTTTTCTGTGTGGGTGTCTAAAGTATGTTATTCATTCACTGAACACAAACATTAAATATTAGCATTGCTAAAATTATAGACACAATGACTAATGCCCAGGGGAAGATATGTAAAATAGCATAAATTTAAAAAGGAGACGTAACTTCTCAAATGGGAATGAAAATGCTGACAAGTATTTGGCCTTATAATCCCTACTTTACTATCCTTGGAGACTGGAAATTTTAGAATTTATCTTCTGTTTGCAAGAACCATGAGCTCAAGACAGACTGGCCTATTAAATTCATCAGGCTTTTTCAGCTTATCAATTTGAAAAAGATACATATGGTATAACTATGTTACAGCAATAGAATATATTAAAATGACATTGTTAAGCAAGAACTCTCTTAATATTGCTAATTAGCAATTATTTTATGTTTCAAACATGTGTTACTTTCCATTCAGTCTTTGTTTGCAAACTCACCCCAAATTCTACAATCCAGTTACTATGAATTTCATTTTAAAATTTAGGAAATTGAGATTCAGTGAGTGACTAAAACACTGTTCTCAGAATTGGTATCAAAGAGTAATTCAGTTTTTCTTTACAAACTAGTATACAGAAAACCACCACTTGCTTAATTAACTGGTCATATTTTATTTTCTTGGGTGTATTTTTTAGGCCTTTCCTTTCTTTTCTTTTTGCATAAATGTTAAGATACGTAACATAGATGGCGGTTACAAATACAAATATTAATTACAAACACTCATGTAGAAATGCTCCAGCTTAAAAATATAACACTTTCACCATATCTTCAGTGCCTCTCCCTCAGCTCACAGCTATGGCTTCCTGGGGCTTTTCCTAAGACCCAGTTATTGGAGAAGGAAAATGATGTCTTAGTCTGCATGAGCTGCTGTAACAAACACAGAGCCGGGTAGCTTTTAAACAACAGAAATTGATTTCTCGCAGTTCTGGAGGCTGGTTTCAGAGAGGGCTGACCTACTTGACATTCACTAACGAAGATAAGGTAGTTTTTGTGATCTCATGTATTCCCCATGCTAGAGTTCCCAACTTTTCTACACAAGAACAAATCCTGGGTGTGCTGGGGCAAAAGAGGTGAGCCAATGGGTGTGTCAGTCTATCTTGCATTTGCCTCTCTAAGGCCACTGTCCCCTGTCGCTGGCATGTTCCACCCTGCTCTCTGCTCAGGAAGGCTGACCTATATGGAATCCATCGATGATGAGTCATCTAGGATTGCCAGATAAAATACAGGGTGCAGAGTTAAAATCTGAACTTCAGATAAACAACAAAGAAAATTTTAGTATGTCTTATGAAGTATTTGGGATATACTTATACTAAGAAGTCATTTGTTGTTTATCTGAAACGGGAATGTACCTGTGTGTCCTGCAGTTTTAATCTGCTAAATCTGGCAACCTTCCTTTCATCCCACCTGGTTTATGGCTGACTTCCACCACTGGGGAGTTCCACTCTAGTAGGAGACTGGCAGGAGGCAGGGGATGGAGTTCAAAATATTTACTTTCCTGCCTCCCTCTATGTGGGATCACCTGGGGCTGGCTTTGTTCTCTGACAGCAGCCCACCCCTCCTTGCAAAGAGGCTTATTCTATAGGACTCTCCTTCCAGGTTCTGTACCGTCCTTGTGACCGACCCCTTCGGATCTCTTTATAGCTTTGTAAATAGTCTCTCTGTAAATTACCTACCCCCCCCTTTAAATTATCCTACTTAAGGAGCATCGACAAGACCAAAGGTACTTCCAAAAAATGGATTCAATTGCAGACTGAAGAATGAATGAAATTTAATCCTACAGTTTCTTATTTGGTCCAATTAAGGAAGGCAGTTAGGTCAGAGAAAAGGAGAAGGATGTAATAAGAGGGAGAGAGAGATGTAGGAACAAATTTAAGTTTAGTATCGTTATTTTCAGATGGCATAGCTGTCTACCTGAAAGGCACAGGGAACTAACTTAAAGACTATCAAAACTCATTAGACAGCTCAACTGGATGGCTGGTTAGAAAATTAAAGTGGAACTGGCAACAAGTTTCCTCTCTACATGTAATAAATGAGGAATACAATGCAAACAAGGCCCCATTCAAACAGCAAGAATACTTTTTCAAAAATATTAAGACACAGACTTTATGAAATTATGCAGAACTTATACACAATAAATGAAATAAAACAAAACAGTAACAACAAACGGGACTACATGCCTGACAAACACACTAGTCTGTCACTGCTGAATCAGTAAATGGAGGACAAAACTAGACATTTTAATAGATGGTGAGGAATGTCTTGTTTCTGAATGGAAGACACATGACCAAATAGATGTTGAGAGTCACCAAAATAATTTTCAGTTTTGTTTCTCGTACTCTGATGCTGGAAATGTGGGCAAGTTTGAACTCGGACAAGTCAATGAACTCTCTTGAGTTTTCATTTCCTCATCTTTAGCTTAAAGTCATCCCAGGAGGTTGTCAAAATGCCTAGACAGTCGAATTTTCTTTGAAAGCTTATTTTACAATGAGACAGGTTATACACACGCCCTTTGGTAACAGAGATCAGACAATGAGAGTAGAGCCATGTCACAGACAGGGGTCACTCTGGTGGGGTCAACACCGACTGGTCACCCCATGTACACTAAAAGGGAATTGTGACCTCACAGAGTTACTGGGTTTAGTACAAAGCCTAGAGGAGTGTGATGATGTGGGCAGATATTTTAAACCTTAACCTAGAAAAAAGAAATGGGCAGAAGAGTTTGATACCCCTGTGCAGAGAATCCAGCTGGAGTTTACCTGACACCTCAACTATGCTCACCTCACCTCCACCTCCTGTCCTGATTCCTGCCTTAAGATTTGAGATCTCTGGGGTGAGCCCTTCCTTGGAATCTGTTATGAAAAAGCAGTCAGCCTTGAAAAAAAAAAATGGAAGCCATCAAATGCAGGAGTGTTCCAAATTAGTCTCGAAGCTGGGAGCTGATAATGTAAATTGCCTTGGTAGGACCACCTAAAGGGAGCTTTCTTTGGAAAGTCTATTTTTAGTTCAGAGCCTGAGAGCAACAAAGACCCAGCAAAAGGACGGCTCTGCTTGACAGATGATGGAACGCATGCACCCTGGAGTGGGCTTTCCAGCCCCTTTCTCCAGAACCACACTCGGAAGAAGTAAAGTGGAGCCTAAGGATGGAGGACGCCAGGGAAGATTGTCCAACTTCCGTCTCTGACATGGTTGGGATCCCAATTCTTTTCAAAAAAGAAAAAACAACACACACACACACACACACACACATATAAATACATATTTTTTAACAGAGGTACTGGGGATGGAACCCAGGACCTTGTGCATGATAAGCATGCGCTCTACCACTGCGCTATACTCTCCTCCCATGATCCCAATTCTTCTTAATTTCAGTGGCAGAATTCTTTATTTGAAAGGATTGGAAAGGGGTGGGGGTCATCCGAGCTGAAGCACCGCAGGTGAAGGGCAATACTGTCTTCTTTCAATCCCATCCCTCACTCTTCCGTTACCACCCCCACCCTCTGTACCCCTAAACGTTAAAAAAAAAGAGACAGCTGTGAAAGAGAACCACCTAGGACGTCATCTCTTGCCTGGACTATTCAAATCGTCTCCCAGATGGTTTTTCCTTCTCTTGTCCTGCTCATTCTTCTGAAAACTGCCGAAGGGATATTTCCAAAACAAGCTGACTGTGAACCCCTTGCAAGTCTACAAGCTCCTCAAAGGAAGTAATCATCTTTGTGTCCTTGGCTCTGGACCCAGTGCCTGGCACACAGCAGTAGATGCTGAACAAATGTGTGCCTCGCCGGGACAACGGAAGGTCTGTCATTCATTAACGCGCATGACCAAGCTTTCTGCTGAGCCTAAGTGGAGGTCTGTGTGTGTGTCTCCCCTCCTCCCCCAAGTTTCCACAGGCTGCATGACCTCAGAGCCCATAAAACACATTGTTCTACAAGTGTTCCCCTGGCAAGACATCGAAATTACCTAACAAGGCCTAAGACAAGTGGGAAGAAGCAAGCTGGAAAAACCTGCAAGGGCTGTGTAATAGCATTCTGCTAACCTGCGGGAGAGGCTCTGCGGAACCACCCATCCGTCAGAGGTGTGCCTCAAAGGCTTTTCCCCGAACTTGCTGCCATTAGACATTTTACAACAAACCAAGCAGCGACTTCACCTAGTTCAGTATCATTTTTACTGATAGTCCGTGATATGCCAGGCTTGCAGGGATACAGTGGGGGAAGGGCAGACCCCGTGCCCACTTTCATGGACTTCCCAAGTGTCACGGAGAGCATGTCACATGCTATAGGGGCATGTAATGGAGAGGGAGGAGAAGGGAGCCTCGTGGCACAATCTGCTACCTTCTTGCCAAATTCCACATTCTCCTCTTCCTGGGAAGGCAGCTGGACTCCATCTCCCCGACTGCCCTGCACCGAGGCATGGCCCCGTGACTGACAACGCAATGCGAGAAGGTGGGGCGTGTGCCAACTCTGGGTTTGGCTCATAAAACTTCCCATATAGGCTTCTCTGTGCTCTTCCCCTGATCCAGCAGGCTGTCAGTGATTATCACAGTGATCTTGGAAGCCCTGTGTTGAAGAACTTAGCGACCACACCAGCCCTTGTACTTGAATTACCCTGCCTTGGACTGCTACATGAGCGAGATACATAATTCTACCTGGTTTGAACCATCTTTATGTCAAAGTCTATTTGTTTTAATAGCAGCTAGATTTATGCTAAATACCACCTAGATTTACGCTAAATACCACAGGGGATTATTTAGTTTAAGGTCAGAAGAGGCCGGGTGGAAGCAACATTTGAGTTGAGACCTTAAACATGAATTAAAGTTATCTCAGTCATGCTGGAAGGGGAAATGAGGAGGTCTGCCAGCCCTGGAGCCCGGTTTGCCCAAGCCTAGACAAAGAGCTGAATCACAGACTCATCTGCTGTGGACAGAGTCATCTGGCTCCATCTGACCAGAAGGGCTGGAAAAACTCCTGGAAGCCATGCAGCCCAGCAGCACTTGAGTCAAGAGATGGGCAGGAAGAATCAGTATCTTGCAGAGCAAAGGCAGTACCAGGGGCACAGCATTTCCACTGTATGCAAAAGCAGGGGGATTAATTCATAGCCAAGGCTGAGGGTAGCTCCTGGCCCCTCCCAACCAGAGAGCCTACCTGGGAAATTGAGAGTAGCTTGAAGTGGCCCTTCCCCTAGTGCCCATGCCAGGAGCTGAGTCACAGCCCTACTGCTGAGGAGAGTGTCTTCTGGGCCCACCTGACCGGAAGGGCTGGTGACAACCCCTGGACGCTGTGTGGCCCGGGGGCACGTGAGCTAAGTGACGGACGGGCAGAGCAAAGCTAGTGAGCCTGTTTGGTCGGGGAGTGTGGGGCGCGTTGGCCTGAGTTAAGACAGCAAGCACAGAGCCTTACGGGCTTCAGAGCTGCTCCTCCTGCTGTGCCCAGACAGGGAGCCTGGCTCACAGCCCCACTCATTGCTGCATGCAGCCTTTACCCTGTCTGACCAAGAAGGCTGACCGGAGCGCACGGGAAGCTGCCTAGCCCATTCCCCACCCCACGTGCAACGGTACCTGAGCGGAGATCACACCACAGCCTGTGGCCTCCCCCAGCTGCACAGCCAGACTGACAGCCTCACCCCAGGGAAGTCAGTGCACACTCTGGCCTCATTCAGGTCCGCAGACAAAGAGCTGCACACGCCCCAGGTCCCATTCCGCTGCCCTGCCAGGGCAGGGAAGCTTCTTCACAGCCCCATCTGCTACAAAACAGAGTACCCAGTTCTGAACATCTAGTAAGCCTGACCGGATAATCTGGGCAACCAGGCAGTCCATCCGACGGCCTCACTTGGGCAGGAAATCAAGTCAACCATCCTATCCAACTGTTCTCAGCCAGTGGCATCCCCACTTCATTCCTGTATTCAGAGCTTGAACAACTGTCTTGCCTCAAAACAGACTATCATAGCAGACCCCACCTGCCCAAAGACGTTATCATCAGACACACCTAGACGCCCACACTGAGCTGACTGGTGAGGAACTGTCTCTGCCAAAGCAAACCTGTAAAGTCTGGAAGAGGAGCCCACCATATGTGCCGACAGCAACAAAAGGAATTAAGGATCATGAAAAATCAGGTAAATACAACACCGTCAAAGGAAACTAATAAATCTCTAAAACTGACTCTAAAGAAATGGAGACCTATGAACTGTCAAAGCAGAATAATTCTCTTAGGGAAGTTTAGTGAACTACGAGAAAACAGGCAAGCAACTAAACAAAATTAGGAAAACAATGCCAGAAGTCCAACAACCACCAAGAAACAAACCAAAACCACGAAACAAATCCTTGAGTTGAAAAATATAATAACTTAACTGAAGAATTTCATAGACTTTCAAAAGTAGACTTGACCACACAGGAGATAGAATCAATGACCTAGAGAAAAGGACACTGGAAATTACCCGGAGGAGCAAAAAGGAAAAAGAATTAAAATAAAGAGTACAGAAACACTATGGGAATTATGGGGCACAATGAAAAGAATGAAAATTCACATTATGGAAATCCCAGAAGGAGAAGAGAAGGAGAAAGGGCCAGAAAGCATATTTAAAGCAATGATGGCTAAAAACTCCCTGAATGTGGGGAGAGAAATGGACACCCAGATCAGTGAGGCCCAAAAGATCTTAAATTCTTGGCACCCACCTCACTTATGTTTTCTGACGCTGCAGGGATAAAGCTACAAAGGACGGGACTAGGGAAAGCATAAGAACACTTGAGCTCACAGAAAGAGAAAGAAAAACACCACATAATATCACTCATATATGGAATATAAAAAAAGACACAAATGAACTTATTTACAAAACAGAAACAGACTCACGGACATAGAGAACAAACTTATGGTTACTAGGTGGGGAAGGCGGTGGGAAGGGATAAATTGAGAGTTTGAAATTTACAGATACTAAGTAATATATATAGAATAACAAGTTTCTTCTGTATCGCACAGGGAACTATATTCAATATCTTGTAGTAACCTATAATGAAAAAGAATATGAAAACGGATATATGTATGTATATATATGACTGAAATATTACGCTGTACACCAGAAATTAACACAACATTGTAAACTGACTATACTTTAATTAAAAAAAAAAAAAAGAGTACTTGAACTCAGTGATCAGACCAAGCTGTCTGCTTGTGTTCTTTGAGTTTTCAGGACTGAGCAGGTTTGGACAGAGCCAGGGTGACCATCTCACCATTGGGCATGTTTAAGCAGTAAGGAGGCCGCTCACCAGCTGGGCCCCACCTGCCACCTCTTCCCAACTTGTGGGGATGCTCCACCAATGTTCTCCAGGGTCTTTCCTCTGAGTGGGGCTGCTGGAGGTCCAGAACTGAAGCAAGTTTCCAGTGAGAAGCATATGTATAGCCAGATAATTGTTTAAAAGGAAAGGGTACATCAAATGATCTCTCTGAAATGTACTATTTTCCAGTCATGCAGACCTGAAAAGTGTTGTGAATAAACTGCAGGAAAGAGGCTGGGGACTGGTCTGCTCCTCACTTTTCAGTTGTCTTGTGGTCTCCACTGCAAAACAAATCGCTGGAGTGCATTTGCAATGCGTCCCCTGGGGTCCTCACTGGGACACTAAGAGAGGAAACTGACACATCACAAGACTGCTTTGTGGTAGGTACTGGGCTAAAATCATGAGCCTGATTTTATAGAGAAGGAAATTGAGACTGACCATGTTCAAAACGAAAAGACAACGTATGGAATGGGAGAAAATATTTGCAAATGATGCAACTGACCAGAATATACAAATAGCTCATACTACTCAAAAACAAAAAAAAGCAACCAACCCAATTCAAAAATGGGCAGAAGACCTAAACAAGCAATTCTACAATGAAGACATCCAGAAAGCCAATAGGCACATGAAAAAATGTCCAATATCGCTAGTTATGAGAGAAATGCAAATCAAAGCTACAATGAGATATTGCCTCACACCAGTCAGAATGCCATCATTCAAAAGTCCATCAACAATAAGTGCTGGAGAGAGTGTGGAGAAAAGGGGACCCTCCTACACTGTTGGTGGGAATGTAGTTTGGTGCAGCCACTATGAAAAATAGTATGGAGATTCCTTAAAAAACTGAAAATAGAGTTACACTATGATCCAGAAAGCCCATTTCTGGGCATATATCTAGAGGAAACTCTAATTTGAAAAGATATATGCACCCCAGTGTTCACAGGAGCACTGTTTACAACAGCCAAGACATGGAAGCAACCTCCATCGACTGATGACTGGATAAAGAAGATGCAGAATGTATATACACATATATATGTGTGTGTGCACACATACAATGGAATACTACTCAGCCATAAAAAGAATAAAATAATGCCATTTGCAGCAATGTGGATGGACCAAGAGATCATCATACTAAGTGAGATAAGTCAGAAAGAAAGAAAAATACCATATGATATCACTCATATGTGGAATCTGAAAAAATAATGGGACACAAATGAACTCAACTACAAAACAGAGACAGACCCAAAGACATAGAAAACAAATTTATGGTTACCAAGGGGAAAAAGGGTGGGGGTGGAGGGATAAACTGGGAGTTCAAGAGTTGCAGATACTACTATATATAAAATAGATAAACAACAAGGTCCTACTGTATAGCACAGGGAACTGTATTCAAAACCGTGTAATGGTCTATAAAAAATGAATATGAAAAGGAATATATATATATATATATATATATATATATATATATATATATATATATATATATATATATATATAAACTGAATCACTATGCTGTACATCAGAAGTTAACAGAAGACTGTAAAGCAGCTGTAGTTCAATACAAAAAATTATCTGCAATTGCTGAATTACACATAACTGTTTGACAGCCACATATGCACTGAGCACACACACAGGCAAATCCAATCTCTTTTTAAAGATGAAGAACAATTCAGGGAAGTGCAATGATTTTTCTCAAGGTCATGAGGCCAGCAAGAGAGAGCTAGAACACAGACTGAAGGCTTCTAAACCCAAGGGCACAGTTTTATTTATCAAAACAAGAAAAACGAAACCAGATACCCATTTTGATATTCAGGTCTGAGTGAAAACTGGAAGATCACAGTCCTTACCTAGATTTTCTAAAGAGATAAAACAAACATACAAATATTTGGCAAGAGTGGGATGATGGGCTGGTATTTTTGCTCACCTTCTGTCCAAGGGATGTTTTCCTCTTTGATGAGATGGATTTGTAACTCCCTGCATTGTCAGACCACTGATCTCAATTTAACTACACAATCTGGGAGACTTGGAGCTGTGCCATTTTGCCAGAAAATGATTAAGACAAACTCTAAGAATATTGTGAACTTTATCAGGAAAATCAATTCTTCTAACAAGGAAGTGAATCATTATTGATTTTTTTTCCCCCTCTCTAATTGGACTTGGAGCCCTGATAACTTTTCATAAGTGGTGGCAGCTTGCTTTCAGCAAATGCACTTTTCAGTTTGCAGTGGAGTATAACAAAAGCCGGTGACACTCTCTTTCTCCAATTTGTTCCCCAACTTGAAGGTTAATATGGAAGCTTTCAGACACCTGCTATTCACAGTGATATGATGTTCATTAGGTTTTTTATTGCCCTAAAGGGACAGTGTCTGTGTTCCTGTAATATGTAGCTACATGAGGGTGGAGATGGGTTGATACAGAACAGGGGATGCACAGTGAGAAAATGGCTAAGATGTAACCAGGGTGATTGGTGAAGCAGCGACCAGACATTTTCAATCCAAGATGCCTACATGAGTGTGCGGTACCACTGATGGCTGTGTCAGAGCCGGCGACCTTCCTAGAGGAAGGTGGGTACCCGAGCATATGAGAGGAGCACAGGCCGGGACTGTGGACTGCTGGCTGAAGTCTCTGACCAGGGGGAGCCCATCTTGATGGGTGTTAGAAGAATTTGGGGCACTGCTGGGCATGTGAAGTCGGGAGAGCGATGGAGGCAAAAGAGCGTCCCTGAATCTCTCTTCCCCTACACTAGCCTTTCAGCTGGGAGCCTTCTGTTTGCTCGCCTACAATTGACTTCCCTCACTTCTCTCCCTTTTATTTGGTTTCCCTGTATTAATATTTCAATTCAGAATCTTGGTATTGTTTACCTCAACTTGCAAATAAATGAGTAAATACACAATGTACCTATAAAAAAAGAGAGGCCTAAAAAAGATCAAATTATCTTTAGCTATTTTCCTTATAAATATGTTAATAATTTGGTTTCACCTTTGAAATCTTAGTCAAATTAGAATTTTATTTTTGAAACTATAACTTCATATATAAATAATCAAATCTGTAATAATACTAAAACAGAATTAATCCTTCTAAGTAAAATTATGTCAATCTGTAAAAGAAAAGCCATCAGTAATGATAAATTAACAAGACTACCATTATAATTTTGGACATTACCACAAATCTCTGTCTGTGATAGAAAGACAAAAAAGTCAGGAAAGTTTATATAATGTTTTTAACAAAGTAGATACACACATACCACACACACACAATTCTGCTGCCCACTGACAAAATCCATTTTTTCCCAATTATTCATAAACAAATGGGTTATGAACTGAAGAACAAATAAAACCCTAACTAATTATAAAATCCAGAAATTACATGGGAACACCATAATGTAGACCTTACTACTGTGTGCAAAGATGCAGGAAATCCTAAGAATTAACATAATATTTTCTACGAATTGTTGGAAAGGGGCTAAGAATTTGGACAGGTAGGAAATGCACTCATAGATGATATTTTATCTAATATGTGATTAAACATTCAATTACATAATATTAAGAAAATAATGGTAATGTCAAAATAAAACAGTGGATGTGACCACAGCAGTTCTCCTGGGAGGCCAAGGTGGGACAATGTGGAGGAAGCCCTGGGGACAGCTGAGAGCCACCAACATCCGACAATACCTCTTCACCAAAATAACTTAGACAAAATATGTCCTCAGTTAAAAGTCTGTTTGAACAAAATCACTTTTCTTTTTCTTTAGTCAACCCCGAGAAGAATTTCATGTACATTCCTATTTTACTTCATATTTTTACAGTTAAATTTCTTGCTCACCACACTTCTGGTGATGCTTGAACATCGGCTGTGTTAGTTTTGTCTGTGTTTACGGAGCAGATAAGGCACGTTCTCCTTGCTTTAGCACAGCTGTGTGGTAGCAAGCTCTTGCAGAGCTGAAGCAAGAAAATAAACTATCCATACAACTAAAAAAAAAAAAATCCCTATTCAAGTTATGGGGTTTTCTGTGGGTTGCTTGTGGAATGAGAGATTATCTAGTTACAGAGACTATGGGAGAAATGTTGCCTTTTTGAAGACCTGCTTGTCTGTACAGCATGAAAGATATAAAATCTGTTGCCTTATACTTGGAAAAAATGAAAACATAGTGACAATTCAACAGAGAAAATCTAAAATTGGAAAAGGATTTCAACTTATTTTGAAAAACTTTTTAAAGAATACATTGAAAAATGTATATATACATATTGTAAGTGCACAGTTGATCAAATTTTCAAAAAAAAATGAACACACCCATGCAAGCTGGCACCCAGATCAAGAGAGAGAAGGTTGCCAGCACCGGAAACCCATCTTGTGCTTTCTTCCAGGCAAGATCCCACTGCTTCCAAGTATAATACTCTCCCGATTCCCAACCGCACAGATCAGTATTGGCTAATTTTGCACTTTCTATAAATTGAACCAGGCCACGCACACTTTTTATGTCCGTTTTCTTTCATAAATTTTGTTTGTAAGAATTATTGGTATTGTTGTACCGAGTTGTAGAGTCTTCATTTTCATTGCTGTATGACATTCCATTATGTAAATATATCACGTTTATCATCAGTTGACTGGCGTCTAGGTAGTTACCAGCTTTGGGCTATTAAGAGTAGTGCCTTGCTGAACATTTTTGCACATGGCTTCTAACATGCAAACTATGCATTTTGGTTAGGAATGGATCTAGGAGTGGAATTGCTGGTTATAATATGCATTTATTTCATTTTAATATATGTGACAGTGTTCTTCAAAATGATTTTCTCAATTAAATCTCTAACAATGTCTGAGAATTCCAGTTGTTTAACATTATTGCAAAACATTTTGATATTCTCAGTCTCTATTTTAGCCATTGTAGTGTGTGTGTGTGTGTGTGTGTGTGTGCGCGCGTGCGCGCGCGTATGTGTGGTGTTATCTCTTTGCTATCTTAATTTGCATTTCCTTTATGACTAATGAAATTCAGCAGCTTTTCGTATGGTTCTTGGCTATTTGCATATTTTCCTTTGAGAACTAAGTTCTCTGCCTGATTTTGTATTAGCCTGTCTTTTCCTTGCCATGTTTTTCCTTCTTTATTTTGGATATTTGGACTCACTTGTTGCAACTTTCTCTTTTTCTTCCTCTTTTCCTGTCTTCCATTGTGTGTTGTCTTTTTATCTCTCAGTTGGGGCTGTTATGGCTAACATAGGTTTATTTATTTTTTTCTTTTATGATCAGTGTCAAGGTCAGGAAGAGATCTTCTGACTCTTTTTTCCGAAAGTAGACGTTCACATTTAGATTGGTTATTCAGTCTGGGGTGTGTGTGTGTGTGTGTGTGTGCGCGTGTGCGCGCGTGCGTGCGTGCGTGCGTGCGCGTGTGTGTAGTCACTTCACATTTCTCATTACGGTCAGGAAAGTGTCTCTGATTTTAAGGATTCATGTTGTTAGACTGGGCCCACCTGGATTCACCAGGCTACTCTGTATCAGGGTCCCAATCTTAATCACTTCTGCAAAGTCACTTCTGTCACTGCAAAGGAACACAGTCACAGGCTCCGGGGACGACAGCACGGACTTCTCTGGGGAGCTATTATTCTCCCCGTCAGTTCCCAGCAAGACATCTGCTGTCATTCTCATCTTTGCTCCTCTATGTAGAAACATGTCTTTTTGTTCTGGTTTCTTTTAAAATGTTCTCTTTATCACTGTTCTCAGCAATTTAATTACTATGTGCTTTGGTATCATTTATTTTTTCCTGTTTGGAGTTTATTGAGCTTTTTGGGCCTTTAACTTCATAGTTTTCATCAAATACAGAAAAAAAATCAGTTCTCATAATTTTTCCTTTCCTCTATCTCTTCCTTCTGTATATTTTATACTGCTCGAAGTGGCTACAGAACTTACTGCAGTTATTTCCACTTTTGGATGTTTTCTCTCTGTTTCCTTTGCATAGCTGGTATTGCTGTTTCTTAGACTTTACCAGTCTTTTTTCCCTGCAATACCAACTCTTCCATTAAACCTATTCAGTGCATTTGTTCATCTCAGCCATGGTACTTTTCATTTCTAGAAGTCAGACTTGGATCCTTTTATACTTACTGTGTATCTTCTTACCTTTTTGAACATCTTGGGTTCAGTTAAATAATTGTTTTGATTTCCTTGCCTGCTGTTTCTAACATCCTTGTCAGGTCCAGGTTAGCTGCAACTGTGTGATTTTCCCCCTCATTATGAGTCATATTTTCCTGTTTATTTGACCGTCTGGTAGCCTTAGAACTGATGCAGACCATTCTGAATTTTCCCTTGCTGGGTACTGGACATTTTTGTATTTCCATAAATAATCATAAACTTTGTCCCGGGACACAATTATCTTACTTAGAAACAGTTTGATCCTTTTGTGTCTTACTTTTAGGATTTGTTATCTGGGGCCAAAGCAGCATTTAGTCTAGGACTAACTGTTCCCCACCACCAGGGCGAGAGAACCTTCTGCCTACTGTTTTGAGAATCAAGAGCTTTTCTAGTCTTGACTGGGGGCTTCTTTCTAACCCACTTTCCTCTGATGGTTCTTCCTCAGTCTCTGGTCATCTCCTCACACTCCTGTGCTGATCTCTGCTGAACAGGTGACAGGAACCGTCACAACAGCCTGTGCAGCTGTCTCTCCGTGACTACCCTGAAAACTCTAGCTGCCCTGCCCTCCCTGAGTATCAGGTCCATCTGCTCAACTTAAAGAGACTGCTTTTCGCTGCCTACATTCTCCCGACACCATGGACTGGACACTTTCTCAAGGTAGGAAACTGAGGCAGTTGCTGGACTCCACTAATTTGTTTCCCATCTTTAAAGGATTGCTGTTTTACGTTACCTGAAAAGTGTCTTAAGAACTGTTGTTTTAGTTATTTTGCCTGTTCATTTATTTTTAATTTTCAATTGTGCCAGGCAGCAGTATTTATCTATGTATATCTGGTCCTTATGACACTGTCTTTCTCAGAGTCAGAATTAATCTCACCAATTTTTAAAATAATCATTTGTCCACAGTCTTCATTTGCAGAACTCTTTGACCCATTCCCAGTTGATATATCTACACATTCATTCAACTATCTGTCTTTATGGTACAGAATAAAACTTAAGTCTTACATGTGAGGTTAAGTACAATACAGAGGAAGACTGACTTGCTGACCACATACTTAAAGGAGTCAGACTGTCAGAAGTCAGAGTAGTTCAAAGATGAAGGGAGAGTCGGTGATCTTTCAGGAATTCTAATGAAGGAAGTTTACAGAAGGGTTTTCTACTGTAGAAGTTGTATCTTTCAGCATTGTGGTTATAACACACATTATTGTCTTTATCGGAATATCTCATGTCCTAGCTGGCGCTGACGCCTTTTTATCAGTAAATATGCACGTTTTAGAAGGTGTTATACATGGAAGTATACTCTGCAGTCTTATCTAAACACCACACAAGGGGAAAAAAATTCCAAATTCTTCTAATATTCTAAGACACCTGATGACATTCTTGTTTCCATCTCTTTAACATAGTTATGGTTATGTAATTTACTTTGAGCAATTAAACGTGAGCAAAAGCAGTATGTGTGACTCATTTCTGCATGGACACCTTTAAGGTCCAATGCATAATTTGCCATATTCCATTTCCCTTGGAATAAGAACCAGTCTTTCTTCAGATGTTGGGAACTCTAGCATCCTACCTCTAGCTCCCCCATTAACCCAAGACAGACACGTGGAGAGGCAGAACGAGTGAGAAAATAAACCTCTGCTGTTTAAAGCACTGAGGATCTGGGAGTTGCTTGTTACCAGAGTTTAGCCTAGTTCATCCCTGACTGATACACATTCTCCTCCTAGCTAATGTACCATGGAGCAACCCATTTTTTTGTGCCATGTACCCTTGGCAGTCTGGTGAAGCTTAGGGACCCTTTCTCATAATAACTGAAATTTAAAAAAATATATAAAATTAAATATATGAGATTCATAAAGTCAAACAATTGCATCAGAATATAGCTGTTAAATACTAAAACAATACATTTGTCCTACAGTAAAAATTGTCCATCTTTATTAACATCTTTATTAACAAGTAGTTGGTCTAATAACTATCATAATTTCAAACTAGTGAAGAGTGAAAATGATATTTCTAGATATCTGCAACCACAACAGGATATAAAATACGCTATTTTTATCAATGACAAAATTACAAAGCTACTTGTGACAAAGTTACAGGTTGTAGGTATTGTTTTTCTTCTGTTTACACTTGTAATAGAAGAAAATGCTGCGTTTTAGGTAGAAGTTAGTGAAAAAAAAGATGTAATATATTTTGCCATTCAAGTTCATGGACTCTGAATTCTACCTATGGACCCAGGGATTAAGGAACTCTGCACAGGGGTTTGCATTGTGGTACGGTTAGAAGACGACACTTCACAGCATTGTTTGTAATAGTAAAAACTTGGAAAGATTAATAATCTCATTAAAAGACAAAAGTAAATAAGCATTAATGCATTCACATAATGGAATATTATTTAGCAACAGAAGTAACAGTCTTTGTTACTTCTAACAGCTATATCAAATAATCTAAGTACACACACTGTGTGACACCATCTATGTAAAATTCCAAAATAAACTTAAATTATAGGATTTAAGTTGCCAACATAAGTGCTAAAATTATAAAGAAAAGTGAGGAATGACTAAAGAAGTCAGTAGGAAGGAATGATGTTGAAATGGGAAGGGTCACGTCTGGGGCCTCAGGGTTTCTGGAAATGTCTGATTTCTTGACTAATGACTGTGTAAGTTTTAACTGCATGATAGTTCATAAAGTTATACATTTCTATTTTATGTCCCTTTCACCTTTCTGTATGAGTACTACATTCTACAATTAAATGTTTTATTAAAGAGAAAAATTACATTAAAAAGTAGAAATGTGGGAAGGCTAAAATGTAAATACAAGATTTGATTCTTCTGGAAAAATAATAAAATCTAGAACAACAACAACAAAAAATCTAATTACTTCCCCTGGTGGGAAAAAAAAAATGAGAACCATCTGTTAATTAAATTTAAAATAAAGAAAAGAGAGAAAATACACAAATATGCAGAATTTGCAATAATAAAGGGTAAATCAACATAGAAACAGGAGAAATAAATTAAAAGAATCACTGGAGACTATGAGACTTACTTACACAATACATTTGAGAGGCTAAAAGAAGAGGATGATTGTCTAGAAAAATATAAATTACTAGAACTAACCCCAGTGAAGACAGAAAATTTAAACAAGTTCATTATTGAAGAAAAATAAAGGTGTCAAAGACTACCTTGCTCTAAAAATACAGGTGGTTTCAAAAGAGAATTATACTATACTTTTAAGGAAGAAATAATTCCAGTGATATTTGAATTTTTCATCCTACAAAAAAGAAAAAGCATTTCCAAATGATTTTTATCAGGCAGATATACATTCTTTAAAAAGTCTGCCAAAGATACGACAACAGTAGAAAAACTAGACTGAATTTAGTTATAAATATCCATGCAAATGTCTTAAAGTGCAGCAAGCGTATTCTAACGTGCTCGATGCTTACGAGACGTATTGATTGACAACCTGTAGTGCCTGTCCTCAAGTAGCCTAAATTTAGACCTGGTGATCAAAGCAGAAAAACGACTTTACTACATAGAAAAGTCAGATAAGGACTATCGCAGATGACTTGTATGTTGCTGGGGAAGCTTAAAGGAAGGTACTTGATAATATTTGGTTTGGGCATATGAATAACAACTTGGAAGAGCTGTTCTCTGAGCTGAGTGGTGAAGAATCATGGCGTGGGGCCTCAGTTCTGGCCTTGTTCTGCCCAAGTCTGGGCCTTAATTAATTTCTGCTGCTTAATTGGCCCATCTTCACACGCAGGCTCACCTTTAGAGTCTGGGTACCCTGAAGAACACAGGGTTGCCCTAGGTATTCTCGTTGGAACTGATCGCTTTCCTCACGCAACTGTAACAGATCATAAACATGGCCGGGATTCTTTGTTCCTCCCATCAAGAAGCAGGATCTCTTCCTTATCCCTTGAATCTGGGTTGACCTTGTCATTGACTCTGACTAGCAACGTGGTGAAAACGGCTGTGCACCAGTCTCATGCCTGGTCCTCAAGAAGTCTTACATTTCCACTTAACTGTTCTTTTTTTTTTTTTTTTTCTTTTCTGTTTTGTCTTGTTTGCTTTGTTTGGCTAAGACTTTATTTTTAAAATAGAATTATATAGCTGGAAAGAGTCTTAGAGATCTGGTCCTCATTCTTTTAACTTCTGAGAATCTTCTGAGTTATAATCAATGCTCTTATGACAATTTCATGCACACATTTCCCAGCCATAGTTTGGTGCAGGCTTTGTTAAATTTCTGCAGCTGTTCAGCCTTCCCTTTCATTGTGAGAAAACTCATCCCCCACCTTTTTTTTTTTTTTAAAGATTTATGTTATTGAGCTAATAACAGTGGTTTATAACATTATATAAGTTTCTTATGTACAACATTATATTTCTACCTCTGCATATCTTACAGCCTGCTCTCCACCAAAACTTTAGTTTCCATCTGTCACCATACAGTTAACCCCTTTTATTCATTTCACCCTCCCCCACTCCCTTCCTGATGGTGACCACTACTCTCTTCTCTGTATCTATGTGGTTTTTGTTGTTGTTGATCTGATTGTTCATTGTGCTTGGTTTTTTATATTCCACATACGTTTGTCTTTCTCTGACTGATTTCACTTAGCACAATACCCTCAAGTTCCATCCATGTTGCTGCCAATGATGAGATTTCACCTTTTTTTTTTTTTTTTTAAATGGCTGTCTAGTCACTGTTCATAGAGCCACAGGAACAAGCCTGGACTGTCCTGCTGGAGGATGAGAAACCGTGTGGAGAGCAGATCCGGTCACTCCACTGTCCCAGCCCAACCCCAGACATGTCAGCCTAGCAAGCCAAATCTGGCTGCTATCAGCAATTTCTGAAATCTTTCCACCCTTTTATTTGTGAATAGTGACTGCATTTAAAAATTACTGTGTGTGTGTCAGAGTGTCTAGCTGTGTGAGAAGCACAGAGCTGATGGACTTGAGTGAGCAATTCTCATCAAGACGGTGAGGCATGTGGAAGCTATTTAAATGTGAGTCAGGAAACCTGGTTACTGCACTAATGAACGGCAGGGCTTAGAGTGAGACATTTGGCTCGAAGGGCTGTAGTTCCCCCGCCGTGAAATGAGGGAGCAGAACTGGGTCCCCAGGGTCCCACTGGGGCTGATGAGCCCTATTCCAGCACTTCCTGCCGTGCTGAGTCACTCTCCTGACCCACTGGGCACTACAGTCAGTAGCTAATCTCTGCTATATTGGAAAATAATTTCCATCTTCAAGTTCATATGAGTTTACTTAGTTTTAATTAGGCTAGTTACTCATCTGCCAGTAATTTACCAGTATTCAGGAAAAAAAATCATATTCCCATAACTCGGATACAAGCTACGTTAACACTGTTAACAGTCCATCCTTATTGCTAATCATATATGCATTCAAAACGAGGTTCCTAAAGTATGTATCATCCTACCCACGGCTTTTCCTGGGTCAGTGTTTGCACAGGTCTAGAGGCTGAATGGCTACACTGTATCCTACGGATCAACCATCAGCCTACGGTTTCCATCTGAGCTATTGCCAATTTTCACTCTTCTCAGCAATGCTGTGACAAACAGAATTCCCTAAATCTGAGAAACAAACATTTGGAAAACAGCACCAAGCAGAGCTTCAGTGAGTATATCGTCCAAATGGAAAAAGAAATCTCTATTTTGATATGCTACATTGTGACATAATGTATTAGCCACAGGTTCCTACATTCTTGCCTGAAGTTGGACACTGAAAAAGTCTACCGACCATGAAGAGAGTGTAGACCCCCTGATGAATCTGATTAATGCAAGGGGGTCTCCAGGGCTACCTTTAGATGCACAGCTAGCAAAAGCTTGTACAGGCAGCATTTTTCTTTTAGTATATTTGTTTACTGACCTAATTAGACAAGTGCCAACCACTTTTAAAACCTTGTGCCTGTTAGCTATACATGATGAGTGGTCCCCAAACTCGAAAACACATTCTGAAAACAACAAAATGAGCATCTAGAGAAATAACCTCCTATTTCACTTCTAGACAGGCAGCAGAACCTCATTTGAGCCACAAAGAAAATTTAGAAGTCCATCAGAAACAACGTAAGGACGTTAAGCAGGAGCTGTCCCTGAGGACAAAGCACAAAATCTGAACATCCACAGACCGAGAGGCACGCTGCTCCACAGATGGTCTCAAGTGACCTCCCGCCACTCCCTGCAGGTCTTCTACCTTCTATTAATTTTTCTTCACTCCCCCAAATTTTGTGCTCCTCACACATAGCTGCCCAGGTACGTTTTCTAATGCCTCAAGTCAGATCTAACTTAAAATGCACACACTCATCTCTTTCCTTGCTGGTCTCTCTTACTCAAGTGTGAGGCCACTAAGGGCAAGAACCCTGTGTCATTTAGCCATGACTGCATCTGGCGCACGGGAATAATAATGATTGTTACGGGTTACCCTGTGCCAGGCCTTGTGCTAACTGGACTGCGTAAGTGGCAGGTTCATTAGATTCTTTTCCTTCCCGTAGTTTCCCTCCGTTGTGGGCTCTGGATGGGTGACCCGCATTTGTGTTCCTCTGCCGTAGGGGTCTCGGCAGGACAAAAGCAATGCTGTCGGTGTCACTGGCTCTTCCTAATGAGTATGACTGGAGGGCTTGTGCTTGGTCCCCTGGGCGGTGTGGTAAGAGACAGGCAGGTAGAAAGACAAGAGAGAACGGCAGCCCTCTTCCCCAGCTCAAACTATGACAGACAAGGTAGGCTGACACAGACGGGGAGAGCTGGTGAACCCACTCAGGCGCTAGGAGGTCAGCGCGTCCAGAGTGGGTGTGGATGTTCCACGACTCTTCCCACCCCCCGTTCCCTGCCCTGAGCACCAACCCACTTGGCTGTTCCTGAGTTGTTGCCTTTGTAATAATGGCTAAATATAATTAAAGCATTTTTTCCGAAGGAGAAAGATAAGTTAGAGGTCCAGTTTCCCAGAATATGGGAGAATTAGTTTTAAAACCCACGGAAGTCTCTGGCAAACTCAGATGGTTGGTCACCCTAGATGAGGTGACAGTCCCTCCAAGAAGGCAAGGCCTTCAGTGGGAGACCCTGTGCTGTTCACAAAAGAGGAAGACCCCAGGCTTGGAGTCTTGCCAAAGATTCTTTTGCTCCAAGTGTAACTCAGAAGTGACAGGATGGATGGACCTGAATACATCCTCAAGTCTGTGACAGCAGGGATCTTGGGAGAAACCAGTGTGGAAAACTGGAGACTTCTCGGATGTCTTTGTGCCACCAAATATCTACCAAGCTCCCATGGCTGGTCCTGTGTGATGAACAGGGGATGCAGGGATGGCTAACAAGTCTCTGCCCTTGGAAGGCAAAGGAAGACAAAATAAGATTTACTCCATGCGAAGGCAGAAGTCGCAACAACGGAATAGAGTAGTACCCACGGCAGGTCTGATCAGAGAAGGGGGAGCTGGGATGCCTTCCCAGAGGGGGTGATGTGGCTGGATGGACGGTCAGCTGCTACCTCTGTGAGTTTATGTGCAAGGAAAGACAGAAAACAAGAGTACATTCAAGACTTCTTCAAGGAGCCTGCAACTGAGCTGGGTTTATACCACACACACATTAACAAGTCAGGGCAATTCCAAGGCAGCAGGCGCGATGCACATGATGTAACAAGAGAGTAAGGGAAGTCCTCAGGGGCCCCAGACAGGAGCATCGGAATGAAGGGATGTGGATGTGTCTCCACAGAGTGGAGTTATAAATCCAGGGGTCACATGTGGATTGAAAGAGACAGAAAAGTAAAGTGAAAAAAGAGTGAACTTTCAAACTTTAAAAGTCAAAGGAAGTTGAATGGACAGTTTTCATATAGTCTAGCAGCCCCACCCCCTGCTATGGAGGTAGGTGTACTTGAACAGAAAGGACAGTGTCTGCAGGGATGGATGCGGGAGATGAGACTGTCTTGATTATTTCCTGTCAACAGCAGAATTAGGGTGACCATGCTGATGGCGCTTCAAATTTTGTTCCAAAAGTCAGGCAGCTTCTTCAACCTCACTCATCAGACCTGTTTCCTTCAAACTGTGTTCCAAAGCGGGTGGCTCCAGGTCTTCCTCCCTTGCTTCAAGCAGAATCACTATTTTTTGTTATGTTTTCTAGATTTAAATCAGTTTTACTGAGGTTCCAAATAAGAGATTTGAAATCTACTAAAAATGAAATCTACCACACTGCACAATGGCGGTGTGGTCCCCGAGGGCGGGAGTGGCTTCAGGTCACCATCTGTACCTCCCACAGAGCCTGTCCTGGGAGAGGTTCACAGTTCCCATCCCAGGAGCGAACTGGGCAAGGCTGGGCGCATGGAGCCCTGTGAGAAGTCAGACAAATAGGAAGACATCGGATTTGCATCAGTTCCTTTAAAAACACTAGTCACGCTTCTCAAAATGTTTACTTGAGTGGAGCGGCACAGTCCTCCGTCAGACGGAGAGCCCTATTCACAAACAAGGCTGCCGCTTGTAAGTGCATTTCCTCCTCACGAATTACCATCGAGACGGGCTTCCTGCAGGGCAGCTCTGAGGATGTGAGCGGGACCAGCAGCTCGTCCTCTAATAACAAGTTGCTTTAATCATGTCCTAGCTGTTTGAAGAAGAGGCTGACATGCACTGAACTGACTCCTATAGCAACTCCCTATAAATCTTAGAATGGCAGACGGCAGGCTTTTCTTACCTTTCCTGAAATTTTGTCTCAAACCCAAAGAGATCAACAGTGCGTGTGTGTCACAGTTTAGGGAGATAAAAGAAAATCTATGTTACCAGACGCGCACCTGGATGCCCTCCTGGAACCGAGCTGGCCAGAGGGAGCTGCTCCCAGCCCCGGGTTCCCAGGGCCGTGGTCCTGCCTCTAGGACGCACTTCTCACACCGCGGGTGGTTGTTTCGGCAGCTCTGCCTCTCACATTAGCCTCTGCGTTCCTCCGGGGCAAGAACACAGGGAAATGTCTAATAATGACCTGCGGTGATGGGCAGTTTCCTACGTTGTCTCCTTTAGCTTAATCCACGCCAGGACCCTAAGAGGTCAGCATTATCCATAACCATTCTGCAGTTCAAGGCTGTGACGGAGCTGGAGCAGACGGAACCCAAGCCTGTTCCACTGTAAGACCCCAGCTCCGTCCACTCACCCAAGGCGCTGTTTTACTTCCTTTTATTCCCAGTGCCCAGCTCAGTGCTCGCCTAGGCTCACGGGGGGTTGGCAGGGAATTAAAGTGCTTCGCGTTGAGTTTCTCTGAGAAGTAGGTGGATAGTGAGAAGATGGGTGCTGAGGTAGGAGATGTGACGGTGGGGGAGGCTGGAGGAGCTGCCGTGCAGAGAAGAAAAATGGAGTGGAGTAGGGGAATCAAGGGGAAAGCAGCTTACAGCTGTGACCTGAGAAATTTGAATTTAGAAACCCCTGAGTGGTGGCATGATTTTCTGCAGCCTCAATCCACAGCCCGTGTACAGACACTGCCATGGAGACAAGGATCACGCTGGGAGGTGTGACTCAAGGTCAGGGGGTGAAGGAGTTAATGACACTTGTAAGATGGTGGGTGAAGTGGTGGGCCTCAAGTCTAAGCTGATAGGGAATTAAGTGAAGGTAGAGAGGGCTTGAGAGAGATGGAAGAAATTATAAAAGTGGTTAGTGCAATGAGTTTAAGGAACTCCTGAAGACTTAAACTGAGAGTTAGAGCTGGAAGCCTGGTGCATTATCATTCAGGATTTGAAGGTTGAGTTGAGGTCATGAAGAGGTCCAGCCTATGGCCAAGGGGATGTGGAGCAGATGAGGAAGCAGAGGGGACATCACTGGAGGAAGTGAGAAGCCAGGTGCTTGCACGTGTCATCTAGGTTGGCAAAAGTCACCCAGGGTGATGTGAGGGTGATGGCAGGACCAGGGAAGAGGCTGGGTGCTGTAAACCAGGTGACCAGCTCTTCAGTGGATGAAGAAACTGACTAGAAGTCATTCGGAACAGGAGGGAGGGGGGTAAATTGGCTGAGTCTCTAAAAACATGAGGAGTGGCTATTTCACATAATATTGGCATTGAAGAGTCAGATGACGTGGATCGAACGTCTTGTGAATTTAAGGTGTGAGGGATATGAAACAATGTCCCCCTGAGAGGGCTAAGCAGAGGAGGAAGATCAGATTTAGACATGATGAAGGTTTTTTCAGCTAAGGAGGCAGAAGAAGAGTGGAAGAAGAAGGAAACAAGCCTACAAGAGTGTCTGTGCCTGACCGGAAGTGAGGGAAGTAAAGAGGAAGTAAAGGGGAAGAGAGTGTGGCCATTTCCTCCGGCCAGGAAGGGAGGAGGAGCAGGTTGGAATCTGTGCATCCTTCAGGGTTCGCTCAGGAGTGCCGTCTCATGCATCACAGGGAGATGGCACTTCCGATAGGAATCAGCCTTTACCTGAGTCAGGCAGCGAAGCTGCAATCTGGAAGTGGAGGGGGTGAGATGAGAGGGGCGGAGCACCAAGTCACCCAGAGGTACTACTGCATGTGGATCAGAGTCTGCTAGAAATTTCTAGATATCGTGTGCATGTGGAGAAGTGTGTGGAAGCCCGCCTCCGGGGAAGCATCTCCTCGGTGGGCCTGAAGCCCAGGGCCCTGTGTTGGACTTGGGGCTGCTGTTGGTCTGTAGGACCACCATTGGGAAGAAGAGCTGGACATAGAGCAGGGAGAGGGCAAGGAGAAACAGTGGCCCGTCAGGTCCCTCTACACTGGTTCATCACCATGTCTGACCACCGTGACCTTCTCAGAGGGGTACCCCCATCTCTGGGCAACTAGATATAGGTGTTGGGAGGTCAGGAGAGAAATCTGCCCTTAAAAGGAGGTGATGAAAACCAGCAGCAAACTGATCAAAGATGGCTAATGAAAGGAAGAGGGAGACAAAGCTAAGGATGGGATGAAGGAGACAGAAGGACAAGTGGGAGGAACCATCTGAAACCTCACACAAACACGGAAGAGAGAGCTTCACAGAGGAGCGGCGTTGAGCAGAGCCTTGCCCAGACAGGATGAGTGAGGCCAGGGCCAGCCAGGCAAGCTCTGCCTGCAGCCAACTGACCGCCCTGCTTCCGGGTCTGTGGTTCTCAATAGATTCCTTCCAGAACCCAATAGGCAGCATAAACTTGCTAAGAAAAGGCAGCCATGTGGGATATTTGGGTTTAGACCCACTGAATTTCACTAAACATCTCTGATTCTGATGAAAAAGCATTTGAAAACGTGGCCCGGCCTTTTCCTTTCTAGCAAGTCAGTCCATTGCTGTTTGCTATGCTAAACACTATGTAAAAAGTCTCTGAACCACAGTTTCTCAGTTCAGCTAAATTAAATACCTCCCCTACACACATACTCATATATATGTAAAATATACACACATATAAATATAGAGAATGTGATTTTTTTTCTACCCGTAACATTCCTCTGCTTTACCACTGCCATTAAGATCATTTGGTTCTAAAATAAGAAAGCATTAAGTATTTATCTGAACAGTTCCCATAGACTTTGAAAATCTCATCTAGGGTGTATTTTAAAATGTACTCAATCGGATGGTTGCACCCACAAGTTACCTCTTTTCCTGCTTGATTCCAAGTTGAACTTCTGTTTTCCTGTCTATGTTCTTCCATAAGTATAAACAATCACATTCAGGCTCTGCAATTCGGTTTATCTAGTTGTTTAAAAAAATCTTACAAAAAAAATCTTAACAGAAAAACCAAGCATGAAATTTTTTTCTGCTACAAACTGCCCTTTCGGGCTTTATCTAGAGAAGTAACAGAGATTTGTGCATAAACCCCGAGAGCAGGGTTTATTAACCCAGAACCACACCCGCTGAAATACTGTGGTCCTTCTTCTGCCTCACTGATATCCAGGCTTCCTCTAATGCATTCATTACATCTGGCCTAGTCCCAGGAAGACACGAAATTCTTAATACACATTCGCTCTCCTGCATGTAATAATGTTAATTTATTTATTTCATGCATTCAATTTGTTGGTCGATAGATTCTCCTACCTGCCAGCTTTAATAAAGAGAGAACTGGAGTGAAAATATTACCTGTTTCTTTATAAAATCCTACTAGGAAAAGCTATGTATAAAAAATACCTATAATCTACTGTTTGGCATTCAGAAATCAAACTTTTTGTTATATTTTTGCATATTTTCAAGTAAGACATAAAACTTGACTAATAAAATAAAGCCTTCTTTGTACCCTCTTAGATTCCATATGTGAGTTGCCCCACACACACCGCATTCCCCTGATGACTGATTTTGTTACTGGGCTAGCAACTTAGACGTACTGAGCCAGGTCCTTTCAACTATTCCTCCGTCAGCACTATAATGTTTTAGTTACTATGTCTTTAGCGTAAATTTTGATATTTTTGCTTTTTGCTTCATTTTTTAACCTTCAGTTGCTGCTCCTGGATAACTCTGCCCTGTGACTTTTAGAACCAGTGATATTGACTATAGGGATGAATTTGGGGAGAATTTATGTCTTTAACATACTGAGTCATTTCATTCATGAACACAGCCTGCCCTTCTATTTACTCATGTATCTCCGTTTATCCTTTATCTCCTACAGTAACATTGGGCAATTTCTCCACTAAGTCACGCTTATCTTTTATTAGATATGTCCCCAAGTATCTCATGCTTCTTGATTGTGAATGGGAACTTTAAGAAACTTACATTTGGTTACTGTTGAGTGACACAAATGCTGTTATCTTTGTGAACTATCTTGCACCCAAAAACTCACCTATTGGTTCTTCCACTCCATGCAGATGAACACAACACCTGTGCATGTGCACACTTGTTCTGCCTTTGTCTCTCTAATCGTTGGCCCTCCCACTGCCCCACCTGCCAGCCCCACTGCCTTTCTTACTGAATCGAGTCGCACCTTTTCGGATTGTGCTATTTTCCAATCTCTAAGTATGCTGCCTCCCATCGGGGTAGCTCTGACAACTGCTGCTCAGGAACTTCCTTATCTTCGTGTGTGAGCTCATTCTCAACAGGAAGCCTCTCCTGTGCAGGTCTTACGTGGGTTTCAGCTTGTGGAGACACTCCCACTGGGATGTCTGAGTTCTATTCTGAGTTATTTCTCTTCTGGCCTTTGTGGTTCACTGGTTTTGGACAAGTTTTGCATCACTCTCTTACTTTGTGTTTCCACACAAAGGTTTTGGAGATTTGGGGTCCCCACTATCCCAGGATACAGTCTAGAAACTTTGCTTTCTTGCTCCTTGCTCTATTTCTACCCATGTCCCAAGGACCTTGCCAGCCTCTGAGTCCTATCCTAGGGTTGATCATGGGAGCTTTCACAGATGAGAACACACTGCGTGGCTCCCAGGTTTATTTATGCAGGAAGCTCACGGAGTCAGGGCCTTGACTCTCACAGCCCTACTGCCTCCCTGAGGACTGTAATTTTTTAAAAATAAAGACCCAGCCTCTAAGGCCTGTCTCTGGTTTGGTTACTCTGACAGACCATACGATTTTAGTTTCACTCATAACTGAAAGGTTTTGTCTCTAACTTTCTGGCACTAGCAAAAGGTCTTGTCTTAATTTTGAGTGTGGCTTTCTACTTTTATTTTAAAAACATATTTCACTAGTGTGTGTGTGTGTGTGTGTGTGTATTGTTTTGAACAAAGATTCTCATCAAACATCAGTTTCTTTCAGAAAAGAAAATTACCTAGTGCAAGGAAAAAAAGTCTAAAAGCAGGGACAACAGGTACTTCATAAAAGCAATGCAGTCTTTCTCCTTGGGTGGAGGTGGGGCAGGAAAAGAGAAAAGTCCAGGCTATTTAAAGACTTGATGCATAATTTATGTGCAGGGCTATTTCTGCAGGCTGTTGTAATAGCAAAGGAGATGGGTAGGAATCAGCACAAATGAAACGAAAGCAGAGCTTTGATTAATCTCCAAATAGGTCCCTGAGAAAGAAGCCCCATGAATTCCATGGCTCCTCCCTTAACAATTATGGGAAGGTGTGGCTATTTAAAAGCCCCACAGAACTGGTGAGGAAAAAAAATCAGGCAAGAACCCGCTTGCCCTTCAGATGAGGTCATGGTAGATGTCCGCCTTCTCCCTGGCAGCAGGAAATCTGCGAGGTGGAGACAGAGCACCTTGCAGCAGAAAACTGGAGTGCTTGGCACCAAGAGCTAAAGCTAGATGAATGCTATACATTTATTACAGGCAGGGCCGCAAATAATTTGTCGGTGATTCATTAAAAAAAAATTATTTGGAAAGGTTGAAAAAATAGTTAACAATTTTCGTCCCCTGTGATGCAATAAATGAGTTACAACTGGGCTCTCAAGCAGCAGATGTCTGTGGGGTGCCTACTGCGTGCCAGGCGCTGTGTTAGGCTGCGGGCGATCAGCAGGGAACAAAGTTTCTCTACGTTACGTTCTCACTGCGGAGGACAGATGATAAGCGTTGTTCCTGTGGACATTGGAATCACGGGAAGTGATGAATGCCAGGAAGACATTAAAATCGGGTGACCGGATGGAGAGATTCAAGAGGAGGCAGGTGGCCTCAGCCAAGGCAGACAGAGGAGGTTGCTTTGGAAAGGAGGAGACATTTGACCTGAGCCCTGAATTATGGGAAGAAAGGAGGTGGGGAGAGGGAAGAATTCTACGCAGGAGGGAGCCAGTGCACAGACCCTGGGCTCAGAATAAGGCTAGTTCTAGGCGCCGAGAGCAGCCCAGTGCAGCTAAGCAGGTAGGGGAATGGTGGACAGCATGGTATAAGGTGACGGAGGACATGCACACATTCGTCTAAACAAGACATAGACATACAAATCTGGATTTTAAGAATCTCTTAGACTCTTTAAGAACTCACTCATGAAAAATAAGTACTTGGCGTTTGCTGAAATGACCCCACAGTGTGCAAGAACCGGAGCAGTGTTAGAAAGCAATTTGACAACCCATTCCAATAGTTATAAAAATATTCATTCCTTTGACCCAAGAGTTTTGCTCCAGGGAACCTAAAAAAAATTCGAGAAACTGTAAGAATGTTACTTACACATGAGTATATCATTTATGGCCCTATTTATAATGCATGAAAATAAGACAAAATTGGATATCTCCAAACAAGGGCAAATGGTAGATTACCCTTGGAACAGGCTCTTGATGAATTATTGTCCTGACATTTAAATTAATCCTTATAAAGATGACAGAGCTTCATGAAAAATTACCTAAAATGTAATATTTAGGTGACTAAAGCAGGATCGGAAAGAATGAGCTAACGTTAATAGTGCTCTAAAAATTGTGTCAGCATATTTAGAAGACTAAAAATGAACAAGAAGAAAAAGTTAAAACTGGCAGTCTGTACCTATGTTGCTGTTTCAAGAATTTTCTTTTGCTGTTTTGCCTTTTATTTCTATAATAAATGAAATGCATTCTAGCAAGTAACTTCTTTGGAGACCTGCTTTCATCTTGGATGTTGGCAATGGCATCCTCCTCTCCTGGTCCTCCCTTCTGTTTCCTGCCCATCCTTGCTCAGAGCTGTGGGGGAAGGGGAGGGGAGGCAGTGGGAAAGGGAAAAGGGAATTGGAGTGGCAGGGGGGGTGGCTGGTCTGCCGGGTCACTCTTGCTCAGAATCATGGGTGGATGCTGATGGAGGAGGACCCTGAACTCCTTATGACGGAGTTCATCCATCCACGCCTGGAGGAACATTCCTACCTGAAGCGTACAAGTGAGATGCTATCATTACAAAAGGCTGTAGGTGGTCTGAGATGGAAAACCTTCCATTTGAAGCCTTTAGAGAAATCATACTCAATGCCAGAAGAATTGTCAGAAAACATACAATGAACCAACAGAAAGGCCATGGAGGACGTTTGTGTCTTCGGCATAGAGGCATCCCAAGTAATTGCCCTTCCTCTAGTTCATAGTTTTCGGCCCCAGTGGAGGGAACAGGAGAAAGCAACGCATAATCCCTAAAGCTCTGAATGCCTCACCTGCAATCTTTAGCAACAGTCTTCCCATCGATATACTGGTGAGAACACGTATGCATACAAAAGTAAAACCTTGCAATGAACTGGTCATGAAGGATCACGTTCAGCAATGGAATACCTTCTTGTCAAAGTTTCCCAAGGGAACTGGGGAATGCAGGAAGTTCACTCGTTCCTAAGCATCTCTAAATGAACAGCCCATCAAAGCAAGAGAAAATGAGAAGGGCTTCTACCTCCCCCCTCGGTACAGCCTTATGTTAGAAACCCAGGGTCTGTGCTGCTGCGTGGACCACCTGACTGAACAGCCTTCCTCTCCCCAAGCAGCACCCTGAGCCATCCAAATGCATTTGGTCCTTCCCCGAACTCCTTCCCAGGACCAGTGGTGCCGCCCCTTGATATCTATGCCAGAGATGACGACTCTCAGGAATGCAGAACAAATGAGGGTGAGAACAGGGAGACTAACCAGCGCCTCCTGGGACAGGGAGTTGGCAGCGGGGGGTGGGGGCAGGAAGCCCACTGGGAACAGTGTGACGAGGGGATTTCGTATCTCCCCATCCTGCTTCTCACCTATGATATTTACAATTATCTCCAAATAAGTCAGCTTTCTAAGAGCCAGGGACTATACCTTTTACATTATCTGATTCTGCATTATTTGAATGTTTGTGATATTTTACATTATATAAAAAGAATTATACACTTATTATAATAAACTATATGGAAATAGCTGGAAAACCCCACCCAAATACAAAAAGCAAAATCAGCACTTAAATTTCTGATCAATAGATCAGGGATTTCAGAACGAGAACCTAGTTACTGAGAAAGAACTCACTGATGCTAGCTTATTTCGTATCAGCAAGTTTATATATAGGGAGTAGTGGGCTTCTGAAATCATTAAAGTACGTCTCTCAAAGCCTTTATTGATGTCTCAGAAGATAACAGGGATAACTTTGTAATTACAAAAATTTATTCAAAATTCCCCAATGAAGCTTGATGCATGGGACTACTGCATCTCATGATTTAAAGTTTTACTTCTATTCCATCATATTATCAATTAGCTTCCTTAAGATTTCAGTAACTAGCTATCCTGTCCCTGGGGCCCCTAGATTAGGCACTCAGAGATTTTTGCTCCCTGATAGGCAGGGTCAACGCCCCTACTCAGCCCTAAAGTAGCTATGGAAGATGGACCCTTGCCCCTCTACACCCCCATAAGATTATGGAGGTAAAATCTCTGAGGCGTGAATGAGTCAGGAGGGAAGGGGGTAGGACACAGCCATTAAAAGAATGACAGGCACAGCAGTCAGCACCAAGATGGTGGAAAAGTCAACTCCCAATAGACCCTGAGGCCATCGATGGTGGGAGATTCGACCTCCAGTTGACCTTGAGCTACATTATACACAGTGTAAAGTACTAGCATGGTAAACGACACACCCACAAGTGCCATGACAGTCCCAGAGCTAAGCATGGAAGGTCAAAGAAAGGGGCGGTGGCCCAATTCCTGGAAATCCCCACCCCTTCCCCAAAGTAGTTGGAATAATCCTCTCACCTGTTAGCACATAAAAACTAGCAACACCACACTCTCTCTCGCCTTCTGAGACAGCCCACTATGGAGTGCATCTACCTTTACTTTAACCTTTACTGTAACCGCCCCTCTGCCACCCCTCTGTGTGCATCTATCTCGCTAAATAAATCTACCTTTACTGCACCCCCCAACCAAAAAAAAAAAAAAAGATTTCAGTAACTAATGCTTTTATTTCACTTTCTGGAAATGTTTTTAGCATATTCCATTACAGCATAATATCTGAGATTTAAAAGCTATTTTTATGCTGTGCCTGTACTTAATTGGTGGGTTTCAGTTCTCTACATGGAAATTTCTTTTTGTGTCAGGACTTTGGAATCGGAGGTTTTGCAATTTCAAAATATAGCACTTCCTTTGGGAGTTGGGGCCGTGACAATGAAGCCAAGTGGGATACAAATTCACATTATTTTCCAGAAAAAAACCCCAAGAATGTAAGAATGTGTCTTTTGACTTTTGGAATTTTACTCCCATGGACTCAATGCATGTCTAATAAGTTAGGTCTTTAATTAATAAGTTTTCTATGGAGGACAAATTCGATCTAAAAAGGCTATATATTCGAGATGATTTATTCTGAATTTTCTCTCACCTCCGTATTTGCTAAGACAAGCACATACGTCCCCACTGGAAGAACATGATGGGAGAGCAGCATCTCCCACAGGGGTATTAATTCAGGTCCCAGTAAGACAGGAGGGAAGGGGGCAGGGCACAGCCACTCAAGGAACGACAGCAATTTAACACCAAAATGGTGGAAGATTCACCAAAATGGTGGAAGATTCAACTCCTAGTTGGCCTTAAAGATTAAGAGGTTTGACTTCTAGTCCACCTTGAGCTTCATTATATGCTCACTGTAACAGCGTGATCAGTAACATGCCAGCAGGTGCCATGATGGTCCCAAGGCTAACCGCAAAAGGCCAAAGAATGGGTGGTGGCCCAATTCCTGGGAATCTCAGCCCCTTCCCCAGGGCAGTTGGAATGGTCCCACCTGAAGGCATGTGAAGCTACTGAGCCCGTAAAAACCGACAACACCACGCCTAGTGGCCCTTTGTCACTCCCTCCTCTTTGGAGACAGCCCGCACTCTGTTGATGGAGTGTGTATCTACTTTTACTTTAACCTAAGCACCCAATTCCCACACCTCCATTCTTGCCTTTCTCTTGCCTTACACTCTATGCAGTGTGTATCTCTCTAAATAAATCTACCTTTACTCAACTGTGGCTCGCACTTGAATTCTTTCCTGTGCAAAGCCAAGGACCCACACTAGGCAGGGCACATCGCAAGGGCTCAGCCGAGACCTGGGACGCCGCCCTCCTCACACCCGACATCCGTTTTCTCGCATCACCAGGAAGTAGCACTTAGGTACACAAGAATATTAAATAACACTGTTTTAGGAATATGTCTCATTCATTCCTCGGTAACTTAACAAGCATGTTGCACAGCTTTGACCGGAGCAACACCAAGGGACAAGGGCTTGTCCCTGAGAAGCTCAAATCTAGCTTAGTTAACAAGGCACATCTGGAGGAGCAGGGCTTCTAAGCCCAAAGGAGTGCAGAGACTCCTCTGGTGGAAAGCAAAGTATTTTAGATTTTAGACCCTTCAGGTTGATATAAAATGGTTTATTACAATGTTACCTGCAAGAGTTTAAACAAGTTGAAGTTAAAGTTTTAATTCTCCTTAAAATGGCAGCTTTGTTCATATAAAACCCAAATTAAGTGAAAAGAAACCTACAAGTTAAAATACATAAAGTGAACATTAATTGAAAGTGATGGGAAACATGGTTTTGTAGAAACCACACTGCCACACATAGAATGAACTTGGGCCACGCTGCTATGTATGGTTGGTTTTTTGTTTTTGTTTTGTTTTTTTTTTTCAGGTCAAGGGTTTTTCATTCTTGGGGGCTGAGTGATGACTCAGTTCTCATACAAGTACTGTGGAATTTCTCCC
The DNA here is from genome assembly GCF_048773025.1 of Camelus bactrianus. Classification (NCBI taxonomy): domain Eukaryota; kingdom Metazoa; phylum Chordata; class Mammalia; order Artiodactyla; family Camelidae; genus Camelus; species Camelus bactrianus. Next base: position 43,033,731 of record NC_133555.1, read on the forward strand.
CAAGTTTGCAATCTCCCTGTTTGCCTTCATGTAGCTTGAAAGCATCTCTGAAGGATGAAGCCTGTCTCTCTCTTTTTTCTTTGACAGATCACTATTAAAAAGGTGCTCAACCATCAACTGAGGCACATAAATAGTGTGCGGAGAGTTAGACCATAGGGAAAGCAGTAATAAAATGCTTAATACTTTCAAATGTTTACAAAACATAACTTAAAATATCATTGAGGCTGGAGTATAGACCCACAATCCTCTTCAGGAATCCAAAGACCCCTGCTTAGGAAATTCTTATCTCTAGAACACAAATTAAACAAAATATAACTCTCAATAAAATAAGCAATGAGAAAAATATGGGACTGGACAATGTGGTTAAGAAAATTAAAATCTTCTGGGTGAACCGTTGGGAATGTTTTAAGAATTTAATCACTCAGTATGTACTTTTTAAACTTTATTGTTAAAGAAGTCTCTCGGGTGGTTTTAAGGAAGAAAAATGTTCTTTGGTAAACGCTCTTTGTCAGAAATATTATAGGTTACTCCATGAATTCTGTGTTTTCTGAAATAGTGCATTGCAAATTGCAAATGCCACTCTATTCATAACTGGAACCTTGGTGTGTTCCTCAGAGCTAAATTCCAGTACACAGGGCTTCAATTTTTTCTAATTTTTCACTAATAGAAGTTGGGTTTTAAAATTTTCATTAGAACACAGCAGGTCTTTGAGGCCACAGGTTAAAACTCATTAAGGTTCTGGAACACAAATGCTTAGTTTCTTGTTTTTTAATTGCCAATTTTGACTTCTTTATTGTGGGTTACTTGGAGCCCAAATTTCATTTCCAGAATGGTCCTTTGAGTCACCAAACCCCGGGACATCCCTGAACAAGAAATGTTATCACGTAAAGAACAAGCAAATTCAACCTGACAAATGACTCGCACGGTCTACCAAAAAACAATCTGCTGAGCTTAACTGTGCTTCCTTGAAATAATTATGGTAACTGGTTGATATAAACTTCAAAGCATTAAAGAATGAACAGGGAGCCGAGCAGTGTAAGTGCACTGAGGCTCTGGTATCTGCATATGTATACGCATGTATTTGCATGCATGTGTTTATATATATTTATAAAATGTTGATACCAACATCAAGCAAACCTGCAACAAGTTGGGAAAAGTAACATTTGACGGGATTTGGATTCTGCACATGCACTTCTAGCTTATAACCTATTTACCCTTTCATGCAGAAACGAGAAGCAACATTTAAGTACAATGAATGGAGACAGGGTATATTATAAAGATGTTCAGTGGAAAATGGAAACAAAGTAAAAAGTCATACTGTATACTAAATTATAAATCATTAGTTAACCTACATTAATGTTAGCATGGAAAAAAAATATAAAACGCATGCCACACTGCTGTGGGTTGTGCCTGGAAAGCATCTGTGATCGACTGTGCCCTCACACCCGGCCCCCACTTAACCTGTGCACTCTCATGTCTCCTCACTCCCTCTTTTGCTATCAGGGCCCAGGTACAGTGGAGGACAGTAATCATGTGGCTTATTTTCTTCTGTTGTTCAATTCAGTCTCTGCTCAAATAGTCTCTCCCCTGGAAGGAAGTCCCTGACCCTCTGTTCCAAAGCTGTCATCACCCTGCAAGTCACCCTTCTACCTCGGCCTAATTTACCTTACAGTCTCTTCAGCTGAAACTCTCCTGTGTACATATGTTCTTCCTTACAATCTGACTTAGACAGGGCATTGCCATTAGCCATGTACAGAAGAGACAATGGCTTATTCATTTTTGTAAACTTGGCATAAAACAAAGACCTGGCACAGATAGGAGATCACTGCATTTTACTGAATCAATAATGCTTGCTCTTTTATGGACAGAAAGGAAAGGAGTAATCAAGTCTCCAGAAGAGTTGGAGTGGAAACTACCGGTGCCCAGTCAAGCTTCCCTAGTGACAACTCGTTCCTCCAACTCCCATTAGTGTTGGCGGTTGAAGCTGCCTCTTCCCCCAAGTCTGGGAGCACCTGTAACAGGAGATTATGCATCTCTTTTCTGTAGTCAGTGACTGACTGATATGGATGTGCAGAAGGCCAGCCCTTTCCTTCTAGGCAGGGACACCTATGCAGTGTGATTTACGCTCCACAGCCTCCCTCGGGAGAGGTCAAACGTAGAGTTTCCAGAGACCACATCTGAGCTCAGTTTCTCTCCTTCCCCTCCATTATCCTTCTTCCTTACTTTTCTTACAGATTTCTTTTGAGAGCTATTCCTCAATAAATCATTTGCATCTGAATCCCTGTCTCAGGCTCCGCTTCTAGCGAGCCCATCCCAAGTCAGTGGTGTTCCAAGAATCTATGTCTTAATTCATAAGGGGTGTGTGTGGAAAATAAAGAGCTAGCTGCAGATATGTTAGGAAGGCCAACTTGAGGCAAAGCAATCACAGATATAGGATTGGATGTTATTTGTGTCCTGTTGGCCTAACTCTCTGTCTGATGTGAAATCAAGCAAATCTGATTCCCAGGTTTTTTTTTTGTTTTTTGTTTTTTTAACTCTGGCCTCTGCTTTACTACACAATCCCCACACTGATGGGCTATTTCCTGATTCATACATTTACTCAACAAACACTGTAAGTCTGGCACTGATTTAGGTGATGAGGTTTCAATAGTGAGTAAGACCAACAGTCTAGAGGCTGAGCCCTGACAGGCTTTCAAACCATCCATAGCATTTACTCCACCTCTGTTTTGACATTGTGGCTACAAGTCTAGGCTTTGGGGCCAGACAGCATTGGCTCAGGCACGTCCCAGCAACGACTCTACACATGTCAGTGAACTTGTTGACCCTCAGTTTCTCACATGAAAAATATACTTGCTTTATGGGGTTAACACGGGGATTCAACCAGTCAGCATGGCATCTAGTTAAGTGCTAACTAGGTGCTAGCAATTAGAGCTAGCATAAAGGAATATTTGTTGCCAAAAAATGAGATTCATCTGGGAATCCCTTCTGATTCCTAACAAATTGAGAAATCAAATTTCATCAGGGGACAGAACATCTGGGAGCTCTTTGACAGGTAATGTGAAATATCAATAGATTAAATGTAACATAACCAAATATATAAATTTCTGCAAAAGCAGATACCATTTTACACTCATTATAGTACTGATTATGGTATCAAATGTTAACATTTAAAGAAAATTTCTAACAGGAAAATTAGATTAAAAATAATGACCAATTTCTTCTGTAGGTTTGAGAAAACTACAACAAAACAAAACAACCCTGTATTGTATTTTAGCAGTGGCCCCAGGAAACATTTAGTTCCTATGGGAGGCTCCTTTGTGAATCTCTGCTCTGAAGTCTCTCTTGGCTGTGCCCTACAGAGTAAACAACTTGTGCCTTTTTCTTTTGTTTCTTTCTGCAGTGGAACTAAGGACAGGGGTTACATTATTTGTTCAGATAAATCTTGCTCTTCATATTAGCTAAGGCCCTGAAACGCTGCTAAGAATCAATGCCTTGCCTATCAATTTCTATGTTAATTGCACGAGGAAGCTAGTATTGAAAGAACATAAAAATGCTTCGTCGAAGCTTACATAAATCAAAGTTCATTTTTGTTTTCACAGAGAACCACCTTTTACCACTCCTTTCTTCTTGATTTAGGATTTGTCTTTTGTGGATTATCTAGATGTGTGTCTCAGAGACGCTCCAGCAGTTCGACCCCAAACCTGGGCAGGCAGGATGGGACGACTGGTTCCGGGTGTATGTGCTGCACACAACCTGATTCCTGAATGTGATGCCCCCGTTTGGTTTTCATTCCTTACCCAGGTCCACAGAAAGTTATGATTTTCTTTAAGAGGGAGGGTATGAAATAGAATTCTGCTCTGTGAAAACAAAACGCTCTTAAGATTCGATACATTTTTCCAACTTGTCCTCCCAGATTCCAGAGTTCTGTCCTAATTTGGGAGGCATTGTTTCTTTTTCCTCAGAGGTCTGTTCTCCACACACCTGGACTGCCTGGAGGCATCCCGGACGAGTTAGTTACCTTGGACACAATGACTGTTATTGCAGTCACCAGGGTGAGGCTGAGCCTTCAACACCTACGAGGCAGCCTTCTGCAGACTTCCACCCCTCCCATCTCTGCTGTTCTCTGATCTGTGCTTCTCTTTGAGGGCTTCTGTCTGAGGGAGCAGCTGCTCCTCCTGCCCCCCTGGGCTTTGTACACAAATTAAAAGCGGAGTAGTTATGGGACACAGGCTATGGCAATAACCAGAGCTGATGAGTTATGTAGCTCAAGGGGCCAACTGAAGTTCTCTGAGTTGGAATAAACACCTAAAACTTTTAATAGGCTCTGCTGTCTTTGGTCCTGCCTATTATACCATCATTAAAACTAAAAAAAACCGTAGATTTCTATTTCATTTTGGGAAAGTTAGAGCCCTGGGGATCCCCCTTGACGATTTCCTTCCTCACTCCACCCTTCCCTATGATGAAGCCTTTCTTGAGTTTAGGCTTGGGTTCCTCTGAATTAACTGCAACTCGGCTGATTCATTTATTTCAATGTGTGAAAAGATATCTTTCACATCTGCCTTCCCTTCCTCTGCACCAAGATTATAAGCTGTTTGAGGACAGGGGTCAGATCTGCCTTTTTATGCATTTATCTTATGCCTAAATCCTAGTGGGTTGCTTTGAATAGAACAGATGCCCCTTTATTATTGTTGAATGAATTTATAAGGGAGGGAGGGAGGGAAGGAAGGAAGAAAGGAAGGAAGATAGACAGATAGACAGATAGACAGACAGATATAGTTTTTGAGTAATGACTACATGCATGGCTCTGAAAAACAGAAAAGAAAATCAAAATCTTTCTACATCATTACTGAGGCTGACTGTATTTCTGGCTTATATTCTAAATGATGTTTATGTAATGTATCCGTTTACCCATACAACACTCTTTTGAAGAAGATTCTATTATTATCCCCATTTTACAGAGAAGCAAGCGGAGACCCTAAGCTAGGGTATCAAAGAGATAGGGTGGGAACCCTGGCCACTTGATTTCAGAGCTCAAACTCTTAAATGTTATTACGTTGTTTAGAATTGTAGTCAAAGTTTCTCTGCCTGATTTTTCAAGAATTTTTATTTTTGAAAAAAAAATTTTTTTTTTAATTAATGAAAAGTATTTTGGGAATCCACTGAATCTCAGATCAGGAAAGTGTAAGTCAACAATTGAGACTGAAAAACCAGCTGCAGACTCTGCCGGCAGGTTCTAAAAGTAGGGGCAGGGGGGTTGTGCAAGTGCATGGAGGAGGAGAAAAAGAAAAAAACGGTGAAGATAAGGGGAAAGAATTGAAACTGTCTCTACTTTCATGGAGGCTTGTTACTCCCAAGGAGGACTGGAGGGCTGGGCAGGAAGGGATGTGGAGAAATATGAAGGCAAGGCCAAGAAGCCAAACTGAGAATCATCATCCAGTCTCAAAGGGAAAGGGCTGAATCAAAATATGGGAAGAGCTGACTGCGGGAGCCAGTGGAACTTTTTCTCGCTGGGGCCTGGCTTCGGGTGCCCAGTGATATTCCCGGAGCAAGATGGTGGCAAGAGAGTGGACTTGAGAGAGGCTGTGGCTATCATGGCTTTGAATTCCAGTGAGAGTGCTATGACTGCCTTGTGAGGAGGGGGGAGGGGACCACAGGGCCATCAACTCCACTGAGAGCTGAGGCTCTCATTCTAGGTGCGGGCATGTCCGGCAAGCGATGCTGAGGAGTGCGGGGCTCAGGGCTCTGAGCCTGACCTGCCAGGGCTCGGGAGTCCTTTGTTCAGAGGCAGGGCACTGAGGCTGCAGCTCAGCCAAAGGACGGGGGACAGGAGTGGTGAGAGGCACAGAACGAAGTCATGAGGAAAAAAATATCCTGAAACCCTTATTTGGGCAAGCAGGTAATCTAGACCTCTGGTCTAGGGTACAATTTAGATATTCAAAGAGATACATGAAAATAGAGAGCATGAGGCCAAAGTGGGTTAGCCACCCAAGAGATAACCCACATGAAGATGTCACAGCCAAGGGTGCGAGAATGGCTAAGAAATGGGTCTGAACCTAAGGAATACAGAGACAGATTTGGACACTTGACCGAGACAGAAAGCCTGAAGCCAAGAAAAATGATCTTGCCTGAGACCAGGAAGCGGTTGCGGGCTGATCTGGATACCATCAACCACAATTTGCCCAAAAATAATATTTAAAAATCAAGATATTCGAATGGAGTTCTCAGTTTTTACATAGGAGCACTCTTCCTGGTTGTAAAATGTGGATCTGTCCATGTCTTAGGTTGGACTTTCAAGGAGAGATTGATAAGGAGAGTCATCTGCAAGGGATTTCTTGGGAGAGAGCTTACAGGAGAAGCCAGTGAGGCAGGGAGGAAAGCAGGACAGGGTGGGAAAAGGAAGCAAGCAAGGGTGCAGTCCTGGCTAGAGATCAGCTTCAGATGGATCCCTTGAGGAACTCAAACTGCCCACCTGCCCAGGTTCACCCTGAGACAAGGGGGCTCGGCCGTATACCAGTTCGTCATTGGCCTCTGTCTGCTTGAAGCACAAGGAAAAGGGTAGAAGGAAACACAGAGCCCTGGGAGGGCAGTCCTGCTCGGGCACCCCGGGGGACTCTCCTGAGGAAGGGGCAGCCGGGAGCCAGGGGCAGCTGACACCGGCACAGCTGGCAGGGTGTGCCCAGGCCAGGTGACAGCATCTGGGTCAGGCACCGCCTGCATCCACGACAGGGTCTGCGCAGGCGTGGGAAGAGCGCTGCCTCTATTTTCTGAAAGTTCTTGGTGGGAACTGGCACTATGAAAGACAGGCTCAAAAACAGTGCTCTGGCTCCACGTGTTGGAGCGCGGCCGACCCTGGAGGAGTGAACTTCCTCCCCATCACATGCTCTCCAATGTAGACCACTGGCCTCATTCTGGGTAGGTTTCGCAATATCCCTGGTATGGGAAAGACACGTACTCCTCCCTCAGATAAAGCTCTCACCTCCTTTATTGGCTACTACAAGCCCATTTTTCCTACCCATTTTACTCCAAGGTCCAGCTATTTGCTCTTCACTGCTCGAGCTGTTTGGCTTCCTTTCATGACCTGCTATTAGACTTACACCCAGCACTTGTGGTTACCATTCGATTGGTTTTCTCCACAGGCTAGTGTGGCGTCCTTGCCAGAGTGCAGGGAGTGGGCTAGTTGCTTCTATACTCAACAAAGCCAGACACAGTGCTAGACACAGAAGGAGCAGTCAACCAAAGCCGGCGGGTGTCCTTGTGCTGGGCAGCCTTTCCACCCTCAAAGACTTGAAGGTAAATTTCTGCATATACTCCGTGAGATGAAAGGGCCCTGATGCAGAATTCACTGGGGATGGGGAGCAGGAGGGAGACCAAGGTGGATCCCTATTTCAGACCAAGTTTACCACCCCCTACCATTTTTGAAGGATTTGGCATTGCATTCATAGTCTTCCTGTCTATCTCTCTTCCTGCTATGATCTAAGATGACAGATATCTGAATGAATGACTCAAACAACATCTTGAGTTCATACTCAGTGATCTCCCACGACCACATCCTGAACCTTGCAATCACTGGAATCTGCTCTTTTGCCTCTAAACCATAAATTTAGATTTCTCAGTTTCTAATCACAATTTCCAGTCATTTCAGCCTGCCCACTGAGTTTCTCCCATGTCCTCTGCCCTTTAACCTCATCTAACCCTGCCACCGCCATCTCTCTAACTTCTGTTTTACACCTTCTCCTGTAAAATACTCTTATCTATCTATCCATCCTGAAACACTGAGGCTGTTGCCTCCATCACTCTTTTGACCATATTCTCAGTTTTCTCCACTCTCTGGCCTTTGGGTACATCTCTCTAGGCTCAGGCTTTTCAGTGCCTCAGAACTGATCTGACTTCTGGAGGAGTCACCTCGATGCACATACCAAGTAAGCTCACGTGATACACAGGATATGCGTGTGTAAACTAACGTGCCGTCTTGCTCTGTGTGCGCACGGTGTTGTATGAGCTTGTGTGTGATCCATGTGCAGCGTTGGGTCTACTTATGTCCTCAGTCCAGGCTGTCTTTCTTCCTGGTGTGGAGGTTCTTGGAAAACCAGCTTTGTGGCTGGAAGATTGTTTGGTTTGGTTACTATGGTGTGTAAGCAAGAGTTGTGATCCTTATGACCGAGGTATTTTTACCGAGCAGAGGATTCTGTCATCATTGTCTCCAGGACACCCATGTGCCTTAGAGAAGGCTGAATGGACACTACAATATTTGCCTCCCTAACTTTCCTCTTCTCCCCAGTGTTTCTTAGTCTAGCCAGTTGCTTCTTCTTGGATCCTGTACTTTGAGATGTTATTTATACCCTCACTCAGGATGATGTCAAATCTTGCTGGCCCTGGAATCATTTTATCTCTTTAAGGTGACTTTGCATATTTCTGCTTTGATCCCTTGCTTGTTGATTTTTTTATTTTGGTACTTATTTCCAAATTCTAGGGTTCTTTTTATAGCTATTCTCATGCACTGACCGATGCACACAAACAAAAGTGCTCTCACACACACAAACATTCATACATACAGAACATTCACAAGTAATTACACAAACATATTAGTTCATTCCAAAAGAGTAAGGAGTCTCACCACTGACATTATTTTATGGTAGCACAGACACAGATGTCACTCACTTAGTTAAATGACACAGCAAGTCACAAGAAACCAGTGGGACTAAAGGAAATGGGATATTTCATACGTTTGAACAAGCAAGGATTATAGCTCATGCTCAGATGCAGAAGGATAATGTCAGTAATGCACACGAACGAGAGGTGACGGCCATTCCCCTCTACCCTCCTGGTCTCTGAGCTGTTTTATGTGCAGCTGTCACTAACCAGCATGCAGCAAAATGGAAGCAAAAGTGTGTTGCAAATGAGTGTCTGAAGAATGTAGATAAAACTGGGGACAGGGACCTCGATCCCTTAGAAAACTTCAATGTTAAAAAAAATCAGGTACTTCCTGGATTCCTAGGTCACAGGAGGTTTTGCAGATCATTTCAAACCCACGTTTGCTGAGAATCAAGTAGGTGAAAAGTGCTGTGGCAGACACTGAAGGGGAGGCTCAGCTAAGGACACTGTGTTCACTGATAGAAAAAAAATGCTAGCTAAGAAGTAGATGATGAGTAAATACTTAAAAAAAATCTATATCATAAATATATCATACCTATGTATCTATGTATAAATATATAGCCATCATAATCCTAGAAGAAGCAGATCTGTATTTGTAGACTGACAGTAGACTCAAGTCATTCTTCTCAGGATCTGGTCTCCAAATCTTCTCCTTTTTAATTACTAAGAGGAGAGAATGTTAAGTCCTCTTTCTCTGGGCTGCATAGATGTAACCTCACTTGAAGGTTTTGGTGACTGTCTGTCACATGAGCTAGTCCCGGAGTATATAAGCTGTAAAACAGAGCGAGCCTTTAGGCAGTAGGAGAAGGGATGAACTCCATCCTCCTCAAAGAAGCAATGCAACCGTTTATAACGTGCATTCTACAACCACTTACAAAGGAATATAGATTGTTTTCCTTCAACCCCATAGACCTGATTTAAAAGCAGGATGAAAATGGAAGGGATGAATCTTTCTTGGGAGAGTAATAACACAGGGCCGCCAAGAGTAATATATTCTTCAAGTGCTCTTAAGCTCAGGACATCTGAATCCCTCAGAAATGGCCATAGGAATTAGACACCAGTCTAGTCCCTATTGTACGAAATCTCTCTATCTATCATTTAGAAAAAGAAAGTTTCTGCATTACTACAGAGGGTAGTGTTTACTGTAATTTGTCTCTTCAGAAAATTCAATGCTAACCTTTTTTTCAGTTCCTATTAAAATTAAAATTAAAATTCCCCTGAGAATGTTGCTGAGAAGCATGACGTGAGAGCCAGTCCACTCTTATGCTCTTTGTTCACTCGTTCACTCATTCTTACACAGCTGTTCAGGCTCAGGGGACAATGATACAAAAGACACGGTCTTTGCTCCTTAGTAGGTCTTAGAGTAGTGAGTTGGACAGATCAGTGAGTAAATGATCCAAGTGCACTGATGCAAATAATAGGATGAGACTATGAGAGTTTAGAGAAGGACCAGCTGAGCTAGAACCCCAAGTGCCAGGGCTGAGAAGACTGCCCAGGGAAGATGGTGTCTGCGATGCGTTTCAGAGGAAAAGAGCCAAAGACGTACCCTTGAGCGGAGGGCTGCCATATGCAAGGTCCTGCGACATGCGCACAATGAGCTCTTGCCGGGATAACTTCTTTTTAATCTAGGCACCAATTCTCCCATGACACCTTGTCCAACTGTGGCTGAATAAGAGATGAAAACTTTTGACTGTGAAAGTTTGGGAGACCCTGAGGATGCTAGATCATTATTAAAACAAAAAGAACTGGGGAATATTCATCCTAGACAGGGGGCAGGATGAGACAAGTTTCCTTCCAACTGTTAAAACGTTGTCCTGGGGAAAGGGGAACCAACTGATTGTCCAGATGCCTCGGGGTTGAATGCAGCCCAGGGAGATAGATTTCGGTCAGATAAAGGCAGTATTTTCTAATAGACGTATTCAAATATTAGGTGAAAGTTCCTTTCCCTGGAGATAATACGCAAAGACTAAGCTGTTGAATGGGATTGTAGGCATAGGACTGAGCTAACAAGTAAGGAGGTTTAATCAACTCCAGTTCCTATGAAATTGCAAAGATCTTGGTCGTCAAAGTCTTCTGCAGTTTTCAAACTGTTTACAGAGTTACCTCAGTGGTTGCTTATGAAGGATTTAGGAAACAAAGGCATTTGAGCAAAACTCTGGGCTTTCCATCCCTTCTTCAACCAGAGCCAGGTTTTTATATTTTTTAATGCATGATTTAAATTATAAACAGAGGAGCCTATGACTTTAAAACCTGTGAAAAGGACTTCTCTACCACAATTCATGAACAAAACCTGATGCACATCAGTCTGTTGAGTTGCTGCACCTACTAGTGCACAGAAATCCCCACCAAGGAGGCGAATCATTCACTCACCCATCCATTCAACACAGATGTGCTGAACATCTGCTGCATTCTAAGCGCTCTTTCAGAGGCTGGAGGTCCTTGCTCTCAAGGAACAGACGTTGTAACAGAGGAGTTAACAACGAGTAAGTGCGATAAAGGAAATGAAAATTATTTGAAGTCAGCACTAACGTAGAACCAATATTTAGGTCGCTGGGCTCATGGTCGATTACTTTTTCTTTCTGAATAATAAATGGCAAAGTTAATGGAGGCCACACTCTAATTACATCTATGATCTAAACAATGATATAATTTCAGAGCCGGATGAACCTATGTTGACCTCACTCGTTCTTGGATAAAGAGACTCTGACCCAAAGTGGCTCAGAGATAATGATCAAGGTCCCCCGGCAAACGGTGGTTGGACTGAAAGTTAAACGCTTGCCCCCTGGTTTTCTGTCACCAGAAAACCTGTCTGTCAATAGAAGGAGAATTAGGGCAAAGGCCTAACAACAACAGCTAAAACAAGAACAATGTTTGACTCAGAATTAGCCTCAGTAAACCTTCTCAGAATACCCTGAAAATACAGAAACCCTTAGATACCTAGGATTTACAAAAAAGTATGAGTATTATAGTAAGTCACTCAGAAGGCTGAATACATCAGAAACTCCTCATGACTTCAATGTAATATTGCCTGCTGATCACTGGATCTTTCCAAGAGCAACCTCCTCACTGGATTTTTTGCCTTTCCTCCCACCGACATTTCTCTACATGACACCAGGGTCAAGATTTCCTAGGAGGAATCAGATATTACTCCTTTTCTTAGAATCCTCTAGTTGCTCTACCGCCTGCTCAGAAGTTGACCCAAACTTCTTGCCAGGATCTAGAAGGCCCTCCACAGTCTGGCCCCGGGAATTTTCTATCTTGTGCCGCCTCCCTTCTCACTGCACTCGCCCCACGCCGCCCCTCTTGCTGCTTCTGGAACGTGCTTAAAGGATGTTCCCACCTCCCAGGTCTTTACATGGGCAAGTACTTCACATCATGTACTGACGCCAACACGTGAATATTAAGTATTATCTTCTTTATCATAGGCAGGTACAAAGAGTTAGGTGGATAAATAAACTAAGATTCCTTTTTCAAAGCAAAAATGAAGTTATGTGATAAACTTCAGGTAATAACTGGAAGGAAAAGGACAGACAAAAAGTACTATTTACTGAACATGTCCTCATATGACCCAGGCGCTGGGCACTGTGTCCTCACGTGTTTCTCCTTGTTTCTGAGAGTGTGGTCTCTGGAGGCAAATGGTCTGAATTTTCATGCACTTAATTACACTTGAGCCTCTACTTGAACAGTCTGTTGAGGAAACCTCAGAGATTCCCTAGTCGGTTTGCCCCGGTTGTGATAAAATCCTTCCCTTTTTAAAGCAGAGTTTCATCTCTCTGTAACTCAACTGTCCTAATTCTGAGAAAAGTAGTTTGTCTGACATCCCCACGCGAGCCCTTGACGGCTCCTACGTCACAAGTCTCAACTGAGCTCCTTCATTTCCTGAAGCTGTTCCCTGTATGACCTGGTTTCTATTCTGGATAATCTCCTTCGGGTGACCTCTCTCTCTCTTTCTCAATGTCCCATTTAAGGCATCACACCCAGAATCAAATGCACACACGCATGTAAGGGCTCGTGGATTTGTCCACTATGTGTTTGGAACACTGTGACTTCAGACACCTCCTTTCTTCTGTATATGACTGTGGGGCTTGTCTTACGGTAAATGGGGCTTGATTTCCATGTGGCGAAAACAGAAAGGCATCATTGTGCTGTGCCATTCTTGTGCACATTATTTCCTCCAATAATACATAACAATATGACTTTCATGGCTGGAATCCCTCTTTCACTGATTTTGGAGAGTGACGAGGAGAAATCCCTACAGAGGGGTGACTTAGCCTGGAAAAAATCCTCTTTTTATTATTACTATATTTTTTTGCTGAGAGAAGAGTATTTGTTACTGTCTCTTTCAAATTCAATTTCATAAGCCAATGCAATAAACAGTTATTTTTTCTAGGCCAAAAGGGCTAAAAATACCCCCCCGTTCTTTTCCTCACAAAATCCCTTTGAATTTAATGAACTCAGACAGTTAGGATCAAGAAAACAAAAGCTATTATACATTTCATCATCTGAGTTTTCCTCACAGTGAACTACATTCTTAGACTAAATATCTGCCACCTGGTGGTTCTTGTGAAAACGGTTAGGCATTACCCCAGCCGCTACAGGGTTCAAGTATACCCCATTCATTCATTCATTCATTCAACAAATATACAAAAATTTCACACACTTGTGTGGAATAGACAAATACCCAAAGAATTCTTTTGGAATAAAGAGTGTCTACAACGAGGCTGGCCATATTTAAGCATCTCTATACAATATAACTTTGGCAAGAGTGACCTCATGCTAGATGTCAAGCCATGTTAAAGGATCAACTCTTTTGGAGCTCTTTTATATCTCAGTATTTTGGGCCATAAAATGCCCTCTGCTTGGATGGCTCTTTCCTACCCATCACCCAAAAATCTGCCTGGTGATACGCCTCTGTTTATGGGACTTGGCCCATTTGACTTTCCCCCCATTTGTGCCTTCTCTGTACTGGATATATTTTTTTCCCTATAGTATCTCTAATGTTTCCTTGCAGTAATTTGTGAGCTTTTCTTACTCTACTGGACTACAAGTTTATTTCAGATGGTACCACATTACTTACCTTGCAGCTCTGAGCCCCTAACTTAATTTCAGGTGATTCATATGCCCTCAGTGATGCTCATTTGAATAACTAAAACCCAAATATACAGCTGAATGTATAGCAATGTTTTTGCTAAACCATATAGGGCAAAGTAACTCCCTACATGAAACAGAATTCAGGAGATTTTTGAATTTAGATGGGAAAAAGAAACATTTTTATTTTCTAACTTCTAACTAAAATTTGCCATTTCTTCCATTTCTGAAGATAAGCAACAAACCATAGTAGTATTACAGCATCCCTGACCTTGTCACCAACAGAAATGACAGATTTTCCACATCTTACTGCAGTTGTTAAAGATATTTCCAAGTATTATTTATGCACAACAGCATTTGTAAGCCTGCAGTGTGCATTATGGAAGTGACTGCTGGTACACTATGACAGAAGCAGGAATAAGAGTGATCCAAGAAAAGGCTGGGAAATAGGGACCCAAGATAGAAAGGAGGAAGGCTGTGAGAGTTGGAAACGGGCTAGAGGAAGCCTCATCCTCCCCCTTGAAAATGCCAAAATGACAGCTTTATTGATGTGTAATTGGCATACAGTAAACTGTACAAAAATATGTTAGTCTTCAATAAACAGAATTAATACAGCAGAAGACTTAAAGTAAGTATAACTGTATTCTTGGAATGATTAAAATATAGCAAATCATCCATAAACAATAAGAACCCATTAAAATCTTAAAAATAAAAAATATGTTGACACATTGTAAAGTGACTACAACTCAATAAAAAATGTAAAAAAATATATATAAAAATATGATTACAGTTGACTCTTGAACAGCATGGGGGTTGGGGCATTTATGTTGTATGCGATGGAAATCCATGTGTGACTTAAGAGTCAATCCTCCACATATGCAATTCCTCCTGATCTGTGTTTTCCCCATTTCACGGCCCCACATCCATGGGTTCAAAAAGCTGCAGATTGTGTAGTACTGTAATATATTAATAACCCTTGAAAATAATCTGAATATGTGTGCATCTGCGCAGTTCCAACCTGTGTTGCTCCAGAATCAATCAACTGTAATAAATCAAAATGAGCTCAGGAGATGGGCAAAACCCCAGAATGTTATGAGTATAAATAACTGTCACAGTTAAAGAAATGAACTATAAATCTGGATTATCAAACTAAAAAAATGATCAAATGTAGCAAAGATAAAAGAAATAAGTAATATGCAAAGAAAAAATTACAAAACATAGTAGACGTATTTATGAGTTCCTGTATCTGTGTGGTGGGAGTTCAATCAGTAAAAGAGATATAGGAAGGTGAAAATATTCAAATAAATAATGAAAGAAAATTGCTTTGGCAAAGAAAAAAAGAGAATGGATGCCTAGATTAAGGACAACTGAGAGATAATCAAAATGAAGAATTCAGAAATAAAAGGTACACTCCAGTATATATTTAGGTCAAAGTTTAGACCGGAGAAATCAAAAGCTTCCAGAAAGTTAGGAAAAGAAAGAATTTTTAAATGATCAATAGATTAAGAATCACATCGACATTGGACATGTATCCATTTTAGACAGTAGGAAAAAAAAAGCAGTATCTTCAAATATTCTGAGATACAATGATTTTGAATATATAACTCTATATACCCAGTCAAATTAGCATACAAATAACACGTGCATGTGTGCACAACTAAAATTTCAATACTCTCAGGCCTTTTCTTCCCTCTTGGCTCTAGAATGCTAACACTAGCATTTATACTTTCCAGACAGCCTTCTACTAGAAATCTAATCTGCCCCACAGAAGATCTACCAGGTGACTGTATCATTTCCCACCAAAAATGACCTAACCAGATGACACCACACTGAAGCCTAAGAGGAACAAGTCCTACCCACTGGCACAAGCTTCCAATCAGCTCTTGACAGAGGCACAAAAGTGCAAGTCTTCTCACTAAGGGAAGATGCAGAATAAACAGAAAGATTGTTACATACCAAATTATTATCAGTCTTTTTCTACTCTGTATGAGACAATACAAACAGCCTGTATTAGACATTCTTGCACCTGACTTCAAGCATTCACAAACGGGTTTCTTATGTTACAGTTTCCATGACAACACACAACATTTCATGTATGTTTTTCAAGGAAAGAAAGGTGAAAATTACTCTCGGCGTCAAACTGAATTTTCCTCCTGGTCTTCACCTATTTTACTCGTAGATACTTAGAAGGTAGAGCAATTTCACATTCCTTTCAGAATTTCACTGCCATTTTTCTACATTAGATGCAGAATTAAATGAATTCAACCTCAACTGATTTTTCTAAGTCTAGTATTTTTACAGAGAAATATGTTTCCTTATGGCCACTCTTTTCAACAAGCAGTGTTTATTACAATAGGGATAATTCTACGAAGCTCTGCCCATTTTTTGAATATGTGATACATCAGTATTTTAGACTCTCTCCATTGCTAAATTTGGGTGTGCCTCTCTATTTGTTCTATGCAGTTTTTCTTCCAATCCGTTTATTGGTAAATAACTAAATGAAGAGAGAGTCAATAAATATTTGGGAAGAAATGGATAATTAAATACAGAAACATTTTTGAAATAATTTCTATTTTGAAAACAAAGTTTTTTTTAAATAAAATATTTCTGTAGTTAAAGAGTAATTAATTGGGGGGGTTAAAAAACTGATCTCTATTGAATACTGATAGTTGTATTGGTCAGGGTTCTCCAGAGAAACAGAATTAACAAGATGTGTATTTACATAGAGAGAGATGTGTTTTAAGGAATTGGCTTATGTGATTGCTAAGTCCAAAATCTGCAGGGTACACCAGCAGATTGGCAGCCCAGGGAAAAGTCACAGTTTGAATCCAAAGACGGTCTGCTGGCAGAATTCCTTCTTGCTTGAGGAAGTCAATCTCTGTTCTTAAGACCTTCAACTTATTGGATGAGGCCCACCCACGTTGTGGAGGGAAACCTGCTTAACTTAATGTCTACTGACTTAAGTGTTAATTTACCCCAAAATAAACTTCCATAGAAACACCCAGACTAATGTCCGGCCAAGTATCTGAGCACCATGATGCAGCCAAATTGACACAAAATCAATGGTGACAGTAGTGTTGTGTCAGGAACTGTGCCAGGGGCTGGTGTTTTGAATGTGACTTTGGAGAACTAACACGGCAAGGTACAATTTTTGGCCTCCACATCCAATTATGTGTCCAGACACATTTATTATTTGTTGAATGCCTATGATATGCTGGATGGAGTTCCTGCCTGTGGGGATTAGTCTAATGAGAGAGCTGTTACACTCTAGAGAGGTACTGTGAGTTATTTTGTATCTTATAGAGGTTGACCCTTTGCTCTGCATCAGGTGACTCACTGACGATGTAGAAAATATTGCTTAGTAAACAACTCTTTATATTTGAATGTGATTTAACAGTATCCCAAGCACTTTAATATCCATTGTTTGATATGAATGTCATAACCCTTGACATAACAAGAATGATATTTCATTCCCATTTGACAAGAGAAGCCCAAGGCGTTATCCTTCTGAGGAAACAGTGACATCCCAATTTCTCACTTCTTGACTCCTATCTGAAAATTCTTGAAGTGGGTGTCATTTCCCCAAGGCCACAATAATTGTGAGTGAGAAACTGAGACTTGTATTTATTTCTATCACACTCTGGAGTTTGTGTTCTGTCAGCTTTTATATATTATTTTCACTGTGTGTGTGTGTCTGTATGTGTCTGTGCGTGTATGTGCGTGTGTGTATGTGTGTGTTGTGTGGGAGGGGGGTATTATGGGTATGGAGTGTGGCGAGAGACATTCTCTATTTCTTAAATTCAGTATCAGACCCAGAGAACGTGGAACTAACATCCTCTCCAGCCCATGCACCGTGGGTGTCCCAATAACTGCTTTCATGGGATTACTTCCCAGCGAGGGAGTTTCCAAATGTATATTTACAAGGAACAAAGATTTTCATCCTGCCTCTCAGATCCGTAACAGTTCTTCAAAACATAAAAACAAAAAGAATAGGCAGCTGGGTTATTAAGAAATTTAAAGTGGGTGGCAAGAAAACTGAGATGCCTGGTGAAACAAAAACAGAAGAGAATTTTATGTGTTACCTTTGAGTCTCTCCAACTACCACTTCCAGCCCTTCTAGTGCACACATGCGCAACACCTTCTCATCCCCCTACAACGAAGTCTTCCTAATAGAGAAGGTGCTCCTGAGGCTGACTGACCCTGCTTCACCCTCCAGAAGTAGCACATCTTTATGCAGAGGCAGGGCAATATGGTGGAAAGAGTGGGCATCCTGCAGTTAGGTAGACTGTCATTTATTTTATGTGTGATTATTGGAAAGTCACTGACCCATGTGGAACCTCAGTTTCTTCATCTGTAAAACAGGATGATAACTATTAGCTCCCAGCGTTCTTGTGGGAATTAAATAAAGCAATGCCTATAGTGAGGAGTGCTCAGTTATCTTAGCCCCCTTTCACTTAGCAAGAAAAGAAGGCAAATTATCACAAAATGGTAAAGACCCTAAGAAGTGCAGAGAAGAATGCTGGACCAAGCTTTACTTGCGGAGGGGGCCTGCCGACCATTCTTCCCATCACACTGCCTCTCTCACTGACCTACTTCAGGACTGAGTCCTGCCCATCAGCCATGCTAAATAAGACAGCCCATTAACACAAGGTAAAGATAAGGCTTCCCCAATTATCACTGTCACAGACTACTTGGGTTTTATCTTGTGTTTATCTCAGTGGAAATACTGAGCACTAGGAACTCTCAACGAGCCTGAAAAAAAGGACTTTTAAAGGACTTCCAGTTTTCCTGTGAAGATATAAATTTGAAGACTGAGTTTTGATGTTCCAGACACACTCTTTCCCTTTAGGGGAGTTTGAAATAACCCTTCAGGTCATGGCTATGCTGAGAAGAGCTACGTTATTTTAGTAATAAAAGAATGTTACTTTCTACTTTGTCTGCTTTCCCATTACCCAGTTCTTCCCATTTCAAAGCCATTCATGTTTTCTTCTTTCACAGGGAACTGTCCCCTTTCAGGTGGTGGAAATGTTCTGCTTTGTTTGTTTGCTGGTAATACAATTTCAAACTTGGACAAAAACTGCAAGGTGGTATAAGGAAATCACATGTAACCTGTACACAGCTTCAGAAATTGTTTACTTTCTCCCTCTTTCCCTCTCTCATCAGATTTCTGAGACATTTGAGATGGAGTGGTAAACACAGCCCCTCTGTGTGTGTTATTTCAGTGTGTGTTCCCTAATCACAAGGGCATTCTCTTAAATAACTTATATATATTCTCTTATGTGGTACAGTGATCAAAATCAGAATTATTGTTGATACAATACTAGTATCTAATCCACAGTCTGTCATCAAATTTTATCAATTGTATCAATAATATCTTTTATAGCTTTTTTTTTTTTCCCCCTGGATTGGGACCTCATTCAGGGTCAGGACCCAATTCCGGGTCACACGTTTCATTCAGGACAGAAGTGTCTTTCATTTCCTTTAATCTAGAACAGTTTCTCAGCTTTCCTTTGTCTTTCTTGACTTTGATGCCTTTGACTTAGTTTGAGTTTTGTCTAGTGTTTCCTTAGCATTGGATTAAGGTTTTGCAAAAAGGCTGGAATATCCTAGAAGTGATATTCTCACTTCTCAGTGCATCACATTAAAAGATACATGATGTGGGTTTGGCCAGATATTGGTCATACGAACTGATTTTTTGGCTAAAATCATTTTTGCTAAGTTTCTCCACTGCAAAATTACTCTTTTCACCTTCATCATTAATTTGTGGGTAGTTACTTTGACAGTATGTAAATACTTTGTCATCAAATGTTCATGGACTAGATTTACCACCATTTATTATTTTCTAACATTATCATTCCATCCATATTGATTAGTTAGGAAAATAACTGTTCCTTCTCATTTCTCTACCTATCTATCCATCCATCCATCCATCTTTCCATCTATCTATCTATTTAGACTCATGCATTCTTACCCTATTCAATGGGTTATAACCCATTACTATCTTTAATTTATTTTGATGCTCAGATTTTTCCAGATTTAGCTAGTGGGAAACACTTCACTCTAGATCCCCATGCCTTTTTAATGTTTCCTTGATTTTTTTTTTTTTTTGCATACACTGGCTCAACAATCTATCTCAGACTCATCTTTTACTCTCTCTGCCCCATCCCAGGAATCAACCTTTTATTCAAGGAGCCCAGGGTCTAGGGATATTCAGTTAATAATGTAACATTATGTCTCATCTACTAAGCAACAGAGCTACTAAATATCTCTATCAGTTATAAACCTTTATTTTTATGATTATGTCAATCCCAGATCAAGACCACAACGGAATATATTCCAATGTGCCCTCTTTCCTTAACTATAACTCCCTTCACAACAACTGGGAAAACTGGTTCTCATCATCCCAAGTAAATTTACCCATTTGCTCAAGCCTGAATCCACAGAAAGTAGCAGGAAAAGCAAAAAAATGAGACCTTTATCATCTCTTGGTCATGGCTGCCACTCCAGCAAAATGTGGAAGGCCTAGAGGAAACCTGTAGCTAGATCTCCCTCCTAGCCCATTTCCTCTTCTCAAAGAGAGATCAGTGGTGGTAATGAAATGTTGTGACTCTCAATTTGACAGCCCATGCGACTATCTTCACCACTACTTAGTCACCTGTAGAGCAACATTTCCAGGCCGGAAGTACACACTTGAACGATCGTTCTGAAAATGAGAAATAAAAACGCCACACTTTGATGCACAGGTAAGCACTTTTAAGAACATCTGGATGGGCTTTGTCCATTGACTGGTTAACAGTTTAGTACTATAACTTCAATAAGAATGTTCTTAGGTACCAAACCATACCCCATGAAGAAAGGTGTGATATCAGAATCTATTTTCCCCATCAAATTTGGAGCTTATCCAACCCACTAAGGCATTTTTCTTGCACAATAAGTAGCTCAGCTGAGTCTAATGGTCCCAGACGCTGTGTTAGAATTGGCGGGGCATTTACCCTATGTGAAGTGCTGAGGCTGGAAGGGGAATCTGAAGCATAAGAAAATAATAGAAGGAAGGTTAACAAATTATGCCAATGCTCTGGTTTGAAAGCTGAGGCAAGGCCCAAAACGGGGAGATGAGAAATGAAATCAGACGTAAGAAAATCAGGAAAATCAGGATGCTCAGGGAGATACAGGGAAAGGACAAACTGAGAAGGAACAGTGTATGGAGGTCGCTTTGGGTGGTGCTGGCTGTGTGACACGTGGTCTTAAAAGAACTAGGCAGATAGACTATAATTACATCACTTCCCCTCTAGTCTATAGACCCTACAGATTGAGCAGTTTTACTGCAGCATCCTTTTCCTTGTCATCCAGAGCTAGTTTTCCATAGAAAGCCTAAGTGACAGACCTGCTGTGAGTCCCTGTGCAGCAGGGAGTCATGGCCATTCTGCCTCCTTCTGCTGCCTTGTTTTATGTAAACCATTTGTTACCCAGAGTGAGGAAAGAAAAGAAGGAAAGACAGAAAGACAGACAGACAGAAAGAAAGAAACAAGGAAGGAAGGAAAGGAAAGAAAAGAAAAGGAAAAGAAAAAGAAAGAAAAAAGTAACTGCTATTAAAAAACCTTTGCCTTGAAGCCCGATAGCTTTGTTTGAATATCTGTTTGATTGCTTACTAAGTATGTGAGTATGTGAGTATCTGTGTGTGTCTTACCTAGCCTCCTATGTCTCAGTTTCCTCATCTGTAAAATGGGTTTGACATAACCTAGTCACAGTACAGCTTTGAGGAATATGATACTTAACACAGTTACTGGTGCATAAAAAAATGCTTAATGATAACCAGCTTTTATGTTAGTTTGGTTGTTACTGTTTTTATACTTTTTATAAATATTATATTATTTCCATCTCCCAACATGCTTATGAGACTGATAAGTAAATTATCACTGTAATTTTACATGAACAACTCGAGGATTGGGGAAAATCAAACTTTCTCAAGAATGTGGAACCAGGGAGTGGCAAGGATGGAATGCTCAGGCTGTGGATTCCAGAGTTGATGTGGGTTAACTGAGACCACTCAGTCTCCACACTGCCTTCCTGCCTTCTCCTCTCCTGACTGCTGAAGGCAAAAGTGGGGTCTCCTGTTTCGTCAGAATCTTCTGAGATGGGCCAACTGGTTTCCCCCGAGGGGGGACGTGGGATGATCCTCACTTTGGAAGGTTTCAGTCAAGAATAAAATATCTATATAATGAGCACTCCTTGTGCCCCTCCTTTTATTCCAGCCACCGCGGCTGCAGCCAGCTACCTGAAGGTGCAACCTGACAGCCCCTTGGCTCAGATGCATCTGGTATTTCTGGCTTTCTGTCCAAAGATTTCTCTGCAACGTTGAAGGCACCCACTTTTGCACATACAGCTTGCAATTTTGAGTGAGCTTCCATCCCATGAGGTAAACCTTGACCAAAGGAAATAAAAGCAAAAGGATAGTACTTCTTTTTTCATGTGGACAATGCTGGTGGACAACTGGGAATGTATCCCATGGGTTCCTCCAGGGTGCTGCCACAGTCCAACTCTAGTGCCCATGGAAGGGACAAGGATCAGTTCAAGGGTTTTCCCTTCCCTCTTTCATTCTCCTCTGTCTCCCATTGCACTTCCTTCAAATCTCTTTCCAACATAAATTACGTTCAGGCAAATCCTTACATTAGGCTCTGATTTCCAGGGGGAGGCAGGATCCAGCATCCCAACCTCCACCCGTGTAAGTGGCATCTTCTCCCACTGGGAACTGAACTGCTCTGTTGACTTGGAGGACTGGAGGCATTCTAATCCATTATTCACATCAGCTTTTCTGCTGGCCCAACTGTAGTCTTGATCCTGTGTCCTGGTGTCAGGGTCCTGCCACATGGAAGTCATTTCCTCAGCCATTTAGTAAATGTTTCTCACACTGTATCTACCATGGGCTTGACCTACATGGGTTTGAGAGAAGATACAGTATCTGTTCTCAGAGACCAGAGGAAGCAATAAAGGGACAGATGTAGATAAACTGTTTTCCGAAAGCAGACATACATACTTGCATTTGTATGTACATTTGTTCTTGTATGTATCTTCTTGGTGTGTAACTGTGGAAGGGTTTTCTTCCAGTTCCTCAAGGCAGTATCTCCCAGCAGGTCTTCAGGTAGCTACCTGCCTCTCTAGGAGTGGTTCTCAAACTCAAAGGAACGTCAGAATCAGCCAGAAGGCTTGTCAGAACACAAATTATCTGGCATACTCTCAGAATTTCTCATTCACTAGGTGTGGGTTAAGGCCCAAGAATTTTCACTTTGCACAAGTTTCTGGACAGCACTTTGAGAACCAGCCATCTAAGAAGAAAGGGACATTGACTGCTCTTGTCTCAATTTCAGAGGAATTCTTTTATCAGGGTTCTGTGTAGAATCCTGAACAGACTGAGGGAGGTCATGAACTCTAGTCCCCTAGCACTCACAAGGAAACAATGTTCAGAACTGTTCATTTTACTACCTTGAAGCCTTTGTTTATACTGCTTTCTCAGTCTTACAACAAGACCTCACGTTCATTCTCACGTTAACCTGGAAAAATTCCATTTGCAGTAGCAATCATCAAATATTCTCTGAAGCTTTCCTCTTAATTTCTCCAACTCTGGGCAAATTCACATACATAATCTCTGTGACCATCACCCTCTCATATGCCTCAAGTCTGTCAGCAAAATTTATGGAAAACTTTGAAATGGGCAAGAAAACAGTATTGTGTGTCTTGTCCAGCTCACCCATCGAGGTCATTTCCGCTTTTCATTATCTTTGAGATATTCTACAACTCCAGAAAATGTAGAAAACTGATCATAATGCAACTGACTCTTGTCCATAGACATGCAAATTAATTGTGTTTGGTGGAATGCAACTGAATTGAATATTGCCCTGTGGGTAGACCTATTTTCGTCTTTTTGCAAATTCATTTTTACATATATTTACATACATTCTTTGAATTCTCCTTTGAATCATTTATAACATCTTATCTTACTGGTACCCTCATGAATTAATGAGTTAAATGCAATCTTTTCAACCTTTGGTGCATGTTCATTTTATATTTGTATGAGAGCTATGATTATAGTTTCTTTTAAAAACAATCCTTTAACAAATATGTCAACATTACACTGAATTCTAGTGGCTATCTGTAACTATAAGCACATACCCACTGTCTCGCTGTGAATCTCCAGAATTCAAAGACCCTGTTTATTTATCTCTATATCCACAGATTCTAACATAGTGCTTATCATGCATGTTCAATAAATCTTTGTTGGGTAAATAAAAAAAAGTGTGATATTAGAACAGAAGATCAACATATTGTCATGCAGAAAAGAAGGCAGAGCATTTTCCAAGCAGATGGAATGAATAACAAGAAGACCCTACAACAAGAAATGATACTAGAATATCAAGGGCTATGCAGATAATGAGAAAAGCAGGCAGAACCCAGCTCTTAAAGGTCTTTCATATGATTCCTCTTCCTGCCACCAGAAGACTGGAGTTGAAGGATAGATGCCTGGAGACAGGTGGACCATATAAAAACCTACTGAAGCAAATCCAATGAGAGAGCTTGTATCTCAGGGGCAGGAACCCAAACATTACATCTGAGTTATCTGTTTTTGTAGCAGCACAGTTCCTCTTGTATGTTGTCTCCAAGGATGGAGTAGTTTGGGTAATCCTGGTCCCACGGCTGTGTTACTATCCTCATGTATCTCTGGATGGGAGCTACCTGCCTACGTCTTTACAGGTGGTTTCCTTATCTCTGCTAGACTGTTGGTTGTGGGAACACATGGTGTTACACCTGGGTCACCATGGAGTTCACCAAGTTCATGGCTGCTCCTTTGCCATCCATCACTTCATTTTCTGGTTGCCTTGTTCTGCCTACACAGCTTGCTGTACTGGTCCCATCTCTGTTCATCTCAAGTTCAGATCCCAGACCCTTTCATTCAGTTTAGTTCTGGGTCATGTGTTACAGGATCCAGCAGAGTCCATATTTAAAGAACTCTCATTTTCAAAATGTAATTAACAATGTTGCAACCAAGTTCAGCATAGAGATGCTGCATAGTTCAAATGAAAAAACTAGATATCAAATTGAACTCAAATCTATAAAATTCTATACACGTTTAAGGTCCTATTGTTAAAAGTAAAAATTTAAAATCAGATGCAATGACAGTAATTTGAGTGGTGTTTGGTATGTTGATTGAAACTGTGCATCTCTGAAAGAGAATAAAATGAAAACACTTATGGAAAGGTACTATATTTCTCTCTGAAAGAGAAAAATCACATAACTGAACTAGATTGGCAGCTGAAAACTGACTTTGTGATTTTTACTTCTATTATGATTCCATCTTCTTACAAGGTGAAATTCCATTATTTTGCTATTATGAGTAAAGACTGCAAAGTAAGAGAAAAACTTATCCCAATGCCTTTAAATCTTAGAAAATGCCTACTCTAACATACTTCTCCCTCTAATATCATGTCATATTTATAGTTAAGACCTGAAAATTAATATTTTCAATGACATATGGTGATGCTTTATATGGTCACTTCAAATTTTGTAGCCATGTAAAAGGTGGGAAATAATCACCTGTTTATGTGCACCGTATCAGCACATTTGTCCCTAAAATAGCTCTAACATTTGTTTTTTTTCCTGAAGCTTGAGTTGTACTCTTAATGGCTGCATAATACTACAAAATAGGTGATATTAAAAAAAAAAAAAAAGAAAGAAATGAGATTTGTTTTTGGTAAAAGAGCAGGATAGCTTCCAGGAAATATTTTGCTAACGTTTGGTTTGTCTCACCAGGTTACTGAAGCCAATGAAACTACATTTCTAAAGAAGTCATGATGTCCAGGTAATAAACTACAGTTTCTTTTGGGCTGAATTCAATTTTAAAAAGCCCTCAATTAATCCTACTGGTAGAAAGTTTACTGAGAAGACAGGAAGAGAGGAGGGCAGACTTGTAACTAATACAGAATTGGCTGATTAAAAATATGACAGAGAAGAGAAATAAGAATTTTACCTGAGTTAGGATAATAATTGGCAAATTTCCATTTAACGTGAATAGAAAAATCAACATAAATTTACATGATTCATGTAATCAGCAAAAATAGAGAACTTAAACCATAAACAGGAATATTAAAAGCAAAGAAACAGCCATGTGTGTCTGGATCTGACCTGCCATTATTCAAGATGAATATTATTCTTGTGAAGATATTTTCATTTTTTTTCCTTCTCTTTCTTCTTTTGTGGGAGGGAGAGGAGGTGTGGTTAGAAGTGAGCGGTCAAAGGGAATGAACATGTCTGTAATTTATCAATTGTAACTTCACTGATGATAACAAAGCTTCCTTTGTTAGGAAGCTTTTCTTTCTCATGGCACCACAAACTTGAGTTGAGACAGAGTTACTCTGGTTATATTTTACTGGTTGAGAAACTGAGGCAGAAAATAAAAAATCTCATTTAGTTCTAAGAAGCATGTTTTTATATAATGCTTGAATTCACTACCTGTGAAATACTTTAGTAACCATTCTCCAACCTCTTCCTTCTCCCTCCACCTACCACACACATCCTAGGCAACCACTAGTCTACTTTCTGTCTCTATAGATTTATCTATTCTGACCATTTCATATACATGGAATCATACACTGTATAGTATAGTCATCTGTAACTGATTTCTTCACTTAGAATGTATTTGATGATCATGAGTGTAGTATGTATCACCACTTCATCCCTTTTTATTGCTGAATAGTATTCTATTTTATGGACATACCACTAAGATTTCTAAGATTTTGCATTAACATTTGCATCTTATGCATTCTTCTCTGCAGAAATCTTAGATTTTTGGATCGTGTAAACTTAATTAGAGGATACACCATGCATTTGGTAAGAAATATTTGAATTCTGGAGCCTTGGAAAAAATGAAATGGCTAGCCAATGGGAATTTATAGTGATGGCGAACGTCACATCACTCTTCCTAGGGAAATAATCCCACATTACCCCCAGTTGCAGGCTACTTAAAGAACTCTGCTTTTACCACATAGGTGATGAGCAGGTGCTATACTTACAGACAGAAAAGGAGCAGGGTTCCAGTCAGACTTCTTCCAAAAGTAAAAGATCATGCTTGTAATGTCCTACCTAAACGGAAATCTCAGTGGCCAACACTGTGCAGCAAAGTTACTCGTATTTAGAGAAAGTCCTTACCAGAAATGTACTTCATTCCATCACTTAATCTTCTAGTGCTGAGTATATCCGTGTCTACCTCTGCTCTTTCAATATATGAAATTGCACTGCTGGACTTAGACAATGGTGTGTTCACAATATTAGATACATGCAGAGTATCATTTCTCTAATGGAAGAAATAATATCTCTACTCCTATTTAAGTACCTTCTTTTTTTTCTGGAAGTTATAGTCTGTCATATAGTAAGAGTGCCCATCCCCGGATCAATTATATATTTTAAACAAGCCTTGCAGAAGGACATAAGGTAGAATTCTGCTGGAAGAAATGTTGTAGGGCTGCGTGGCACACATAAAAGATGTGTAAAATAATGTGTGTATTTCTGTCTGCTTTATGCCAAAGGCATTAAATTTTGAAGAAGAGCAAATTATTCACATTCTTATAAGCTGAATATTTAAATAACGTCTATATCTTTTACATCTTTCTTTATAAAATATTTCATGCAGTACCTAACTGAAACGGACAGCTATACTAGCAAATTTAGCAGTATTCAAAGATAAGTAAATAGCCCAAATTCTTGACTCCTGAGAGTTTACAAACTAAGAAAAGGAATGCAATTAAATAAAAGTTAATCAAGATTTTCATTAATCACAAGACTGTATGAGAGGGACTAACCATTTTTTTAAAATGTAAAAAGATTCAGAATGAAGTGAATCCTTTCCCTGTCCCACCCCGTCTCCTTGGCACCCTCTGCTGACCTCTGTCAGAGCACAAGGTTGAACTTGCCTGCTGCCGTGGTGTCTCAGTGTGGCTGCTACAGCAAAGAGCAACAGACTAAGCAGTCAAAAATGACAGAAATTTATTTCTCACAGTTCTAGACAATGGAAGTCCCAGATCAGTGAGTCAGCGGGCTCTCTTCCAGGCTGCGAACTGCCTATTTCTCACTGTGTCCTCACCTAGTAGAAGCGGTGAGGGACCACTCTGCAATCTCTTTTACAAGGACACTAATCCCTCTCCCAAGGTCTCCACCCTCTTGACCCAAGAACATCCCAGAAGCCCTACCTCCTCCTACTAACACATTAGGGGTTAGGATTTCAGCATATGCATTTTGGGGACACACAAACATCCAGTTTACAACACCTGTCTCTCTACTATTCAAATAGCCCATCAAAGACTTAGCATAGTGGCCGACACAAGGTAAAATGTAGTAATTTCTCATTACAATTGGGGTATCACCACAAGGGTTAAGTTGGCAAGACAGACTCATGGGATTTACAAACCTTATTCAACAACAAACTTTGCCAACTATGAAAAGAAGACAGCAAGGAAGTAGCCTGAACAACATTCTTCTCTGGAGGGACCTCAAACCATCAGACATAGCTTTTATAAGATGCCTTTTTCCCTGGGTCAGGATCTGGCTTCGCCGTAGCAGACGGCACGAACAATACCTATCTCCCTGAGTCGGAGTCTGGTTTCTCAGTATTCATTCTCCCTAAGTCACACACAGAGAAAAAAAAAATCTGTGTGACTACTTTTTATTGTCCATCCAGTCATGGCCCACAACACTATACATTCCAAGTTTATTTATAATAAGCAATCTGGATGCCCAAGTCCATACTACTAGAAACATTTTAAAGATCTTCAAGTTCCCTGTTACTAAACCCAATCAGAGTAGTAGACTGTTTACTAGGAGTTCTGGTTCAGGTCAAACATTACAGGCACTGAAAACCATTTCCTTCCCACAAGGTATTATGGTCGATTTTTCAAAGAAGGGCCTCAGTAAATATTGATTCTTATTTGACTTCGCCTTTACTTTTTTTTCTCTTGCTAGTTCTGCTTTGAGTGTTTCACTGCAAAAGTCTTGATGTCCCTATTTTCATCTGTGTGCTTTGTAGAACACAGACCTGTATTAACAGCTATTTTCCTTGGTTTATTTTAGGATCCATGATACTTAAGATCAGAGATGAGAACAGAGATACTGCTGGTACTGTTCTGTGACTCCCTTATACTGCGTAACAAAGTCTCCCCAAATCTTAGCGGCTTCCAGAAATTTCCTGCTTGCTTGCATTACCTAAGAGTTGATGGTCAGTTGGGATTCCGAGGAGTTTGGCAAGGCTTGGCCAGCTTGCTAGATTTTAAACACATCTTCTCATGTTGGAGCTAAGCTGAAGGAATAGCTACTCTCTGGACAAGTGATGCTCTTGGTGGAAGGTAAGTACAAGAGGTCCCCGGCCAAGCCATAAGATGCATTTAAGCTTTCCACTGCTCACAGCCACACAGCTGAGACCAAAGCCAGCGTGGCAAGTAAGCAAACCAAGGGTGGAGCATGAGCAAACAATTACAAATAATTATCCATATTAGGGTTTCCAACACTTGGAATCCCTCATATAACTTAAATTTGCTCCCTTTATTTTACACGCCAATTTATCTTTCTGTCTGAGCTCTACCTTTGTCTCTGTAATGCTCATTAATGTACTTTGTGAGGCAGCGGATTATCAGGGGCCAAGCGAGAGAGCATCCCTTCCATGCCTCTTTCCTGGCTTCGGCTGGTCTGCTGGCAATCTTTGGCATTTGTTGGCTTGTAGAATTATCACCCCAATCTCTGCCTTCATCTTCACACGACGTTCTCCCTTTGGGCCCACCTGTCTCCAGACTTCCCCTTTTATAAGGGACACCCGTCATACCGGATGAGAGCCCACCCTCATGACCTTACTTTAACTTGATTTCCTTTGCAGAGACTATGATCAAACAAGGACACATTCTGAGGTAGCTGGGGCTTGGGCATTTGGATCTGGGGAGAGGGGCACACGATTCAACCCATAACAACCAGTCACTAAATTTCAGATTTTCAAAGCACGGCTTATAACTGTAGTCTAGTGTGAAGGGCAAACCGACTTCCTCCTTGTCTGCATGTGCGGGGAAAGGGGAATGGGAAGAGCTTATTGAGCAACTGGAATTCCAGGATTTTTAAGCACGATTCAGATTGAGAAAGCAAGAAGGCAGCACACTATTTATAAATAATAATAATAAGTCTCATTCCAACAGTGCCGGGAAAATGCTAATTCAGGTACCAAAGGATACCAAAAGGATTCAGTACCAAAAGCATAGTTCACCCTCTGTTGACTCTTGTTTTGCCCTTTTCTTGAATTTAAAAATAAATCTTCTCTCTTGCTTCTTTTTACTTCTCTTTTCTTTTGTCTTTTTTTATCTTATTGCACTTATGTCTCTCTATTATCTCAAATCATTATGTCAGTGTGGCCAGTATCAACTTAGGCATGAGGACCTCTTCACTTCAAATAATTCTGATGAATAATAAGCAAAAGGAGATCGGAGGCAAATGTCATTTCTGGAGAAATTCTGGGGTACGTTAAAGAAAACCCAAATACACACATAAAATAAAACAAAGCAAAAGATTCCAAAAAACAACTTAAGCCCCTTCTACTCACACTGCATTGGTGAGAATGCTCACCATCCTCCTCAGCTGTGGGTGTAAGCACGAGGCAGGAAGAAAAGGAAGAGGGCAGGGGACATCTGTGTTTGTGTCTCCCTAGGTGTTAGCTGTGGGTTTGTGACTCATTACTTCAATTAACATTGTATTCCCATGTTTGTGCCAAGTGTTACCTTAACAGGCAACCCAATCTGAATTACTGTCTTTTGAAGAAAAAAAAAAGTTCATTCAGAGAAATCATCTCTGATATTTGGTTTGGTTTTTTTGTGAAGAAGAGGTGCTAATTAAGCCATGGCTTTTAGCAGAATGAACAGTTCCTTCCTCTCTGACATTTCATCCGGAGTGAAGGTGCACATCTAGCATCGAGCCCAGCCTCAGGATGTGCTTTATTTAGAGTTCAGGATGAGCCTGGCCTCTGGTGTATGGTCATTATCTCCCCAGCCAGGCAGGAGAATAAAGTTAGTGACTCTTGGAGGATATAATATTTAATCTTTGGATTATCATTCTGATTCATGTACACCATTTAAGGATGATGGGGTGTGAGAGCCTGACTGCACAGTCAGATGATGGATTGTCTCATCTGCTCAAGGACACAGCAGAAGTAATTCTCTTAATGGTTTGATTCAGTCTGTTACATAGGTGCCTTGTGTCTGCCTTACATCTGTTTTCCATGTATCAGTAAAAAGAGAAGTCCATTACACCAAGCCAAGGCAGATGGACAATTAATTTCAAATTGAAACTCAATATGGGATAATGGCTGGGCAATGGGGCTTGAGGCTAACTAATACCAATGCAAATTATGAGGAAAATCATTAAATGGGAGAAAAGATCACTGTATTGAATTCTAGTTGGTCCTTATTAATAATGTAGAAGAAGATAGAAAAGAGCTTTTACATTGGGATATCTCTTCTTAATCCTTCTGTATAGCATGTGGATCAAGAAATCCTATTGATTTTATATTTGAGATTCCTCTTGAAAGCATGCTATTAACAGTGCTTAAAATCTTATCTGGGGTGACATCAGGGAAGATGACAGAGCAAAGAGTACTAGGAATTGGTCCCTACACCTAGAAGACAATTGTTCTGGTAGACACTGAAGTAACTATTATGGAAATCTGGAGTCTGTCTGAGTGTCTGCAGTTTCCAGGGGAAGGCTTGCCTAGTAAATTGCCATTAATTACGGTCAGTGTGGTAGCAGTTACCCACGCTCCAACCTCAGCCTCGAAGCAGGCAGCCATGCCATTTCTGGTGTGGCTTGCAGGAGCCAGGGAGGGTAATAAGCACCCTGCCGGCCAAATATCGAGCTTCTGTATTCTAAGTGCCGACTGCTGCTTTTGACCACACAGGTTCAGGCACACAGGCTGAGCACCACTGCCCCAACCTCACTGGCTGAAGTGCCCTTGGGGGATTTAAAGGAACAGCACCTGTTTTTCTTCTTTTGTCTCTCCCTTCTTTAGGAAGTCAGACATTTAAGGACTCGGCTATTTAAAAACACCGAAAACAAGGGAGTATTTAAAAGCCACTATGCATGCCTTTGGAAGGACACAGAATCAGAAAAGACCTGAAAATATCTCAAGCCTTCACCCCAGGCTAACCCCAGCACAGAGACACTAATCAAAAAGACAGCAAACCATGGAGGTGGAGGAGAAGCTGATTTCTTGAGTTAACATATTATAAGATTCAAACGTCCAGTTTTCAGTTAAAACACACACACACACACACACACACACACACACACACACACAAAGCATACAAAGGAATAGGATACATGGCCCATGCAAAGGAACAAATAAAGGAAGACATGGGCAAAGACAGAAATATGACACTCCGGTCTCCCCTTGAACATTTTTTGCCCCACTCCTAGAATCAGCCATTTTTCAACGATCCTTGATACTTTTAACCAGGGAATAATGTTTGGAAAAGTTCTTAGTTCTTAACATGCTACTTGCTGCTGAGTTGATTTTTTTTTTAGGCCCACTCAGCTGGCAGAGCAAAAACTTAATGTGTTTAAACTAACTTGTGCATGCACCTATAACTATCTGTGTCTATAATAAGCTAAACATGAGTTCATACACATGCTTCCAATTCTCATCTGTAAAAATTTCATAAACAGAACCCTAAACTAGGCAGTCAGGAGACCAGAATGGGGAGCTCTCACACCCTGCAAAGAGAGCTGAGCCCAACAGGAAAAAGAAAGACTCCTCTCCTTTCTTGGCAATAACTCAGCAAACGGAAAGCCATGCACTCTGCGTTTACTATAGCCCTCCCACCTTCCTTTCCACTCTTTAAAAGAGTTCTCCTTTCTTTGCCCTGTGGGGGTTTGCACATGACACACCATGGTTGCAGACCCTGAATTGTAATTCTTCGCTGATTCCGGATGAACCCATCTTTGCTGGCGGACTACCTGATAGTCTGTTTTGGGTCAAGATTTTGCTGGCTCATATGGGGATCAGAGAAGACCCCTGAAGGCTCTGAGGCTGGGGAGCAAACAGATGCAGAACCCACAACTGAGACCATTGCCACCCACTGCTTTTCTCCTTGACCCTGGAGTCTGAAGGGTCTGTCTTTCTCCTGGATGCAAGCTCATGCCCTCTTTACCTTTGAAGTTCTTTTGGCTTTATTCAGGATCTATTTAAAAGTTTTGTCTTTCTGCTTAAGGCCTTGCTTAATATATGAGCACTCGCTTGGCACTTAGGTCTGATAAGATCAGACTGTTTCATTGGAACTGGCTAGCCTTTGACCTAGTCCCTTCAGAACAGGGCATGCTCCTCCTGAGCTGGCTAATCTTTGACCCATTCATTTGCAAGGGCTGCCTTCTGGAGACTGGCTAAAAAAAAAGGTCTTTGGCCTGGCTCCTCTAGGATCAAACTGTCTCCCTAAGATCGACTAGAACTGACTTGCAAAGTGCTTAAATTGAACTATTTGCAACTGTATGCTATTTAGGCTGTTCGAAATTATTCTTTACTCTAGAGGCAAAACCTCTAGGAAATGGGATCCCAGTTATCTAAGTATTTTGAGGGACCCCCCCCTCTGCCTACAGGGACTCCAGCCAACTTTACTGTTTAGAAACTATGGTCCTTGCTTATGTGTATGTCTAACTAAATGGACAGATCTGATCCAAAGCAACTTAGAATATCAATGGCCATTACAGGGAACTTGTGAAATGCCAAACTTAATTCCCTTAAAATTGAACTACAATAGCTCAAAAATCTCCAGTAGATTGATCTTGGCTTTGATTCTCTGTATTTGTTTGTCCCTCCAGATTTCACGTGCCCTGTGACCTCAGTTTTCCAATGATTCCACAAAAAGCCATTGATAGCCAGTTTGCTCAGCTTTTTTTGAGTTGTAAAGGCAAGAATGACAACTTCCAAGCCCTTTACATGTTGTAGATAAAACCAGAAGAATAGTTTTATTTTTAAGAAGCCATTTCAGGTCAAATTCAATGTATAGTGGAGATACTGCTAACACTGGTAATCATCAAGAAATGCAAAACAGAACCACAATGAGATACCACCTCACACCTGGCAGAATGACTATCATCAAAAAGAACACAGATAACAAAGGTTGGAGAGGGTGCGGAGGAGAGGGACCCCTCATACATTGTTGGTGGAAACGGGGATTGGTGCAGCCACTGTGGAAAATAGTATGGAGGCTTCTCCCAAAACTAAAAATAGAACTACCATATGACCCAGCAATGCCACACCTGGGTATATACCCTCAAAAAACAAAAACACTAATTCAAAAAGATACACCCACCCCAATGTTCATAGCAGCATTATTTACAATTGCCAAGATACAGAGGCAACCTAAATGTCCATCAAGAGATGAATGGATAAAGATGTGGTTTATATACACAATGGAATAGTACTCAGTCATAAAAAAGAAGGAAATGTTGCCATTTGCAGCAATATCCTGTCCTGGAAATTCCAGCAACCACTTCAGCCCCTAAGTCTGCTCTCTACTTCTTATATCAGGAAGGCTTCTGCTCTGTGTTTGGAATCCATTTCTCTGTGTGAGATTTTACAAGTTTCCCCAGGAAGAGTGCTAAGGTGAACACCAAGCTCATTCTGTGTGTTTCCTTTTTCCCATGGATCAGAGTCCCTATGCTTTTTGCTCTCCAATGCCTTCAAACATCTGCATCATACATTTTGTACATTTTATAACTGTTTACAGTGTGAACGGACATGTAAATTCAATAGTTCACCATGATTACAACCAGAATAAGAAGTTGATGTTTGCATTTTATGGTAACCTTTTCAAATGAACTTAATCCTAATCTAATGTCTCAAATACATTTTTATTTTAAAATGTTATAGATTTTACTATTACCATTTAGATATTTATTTTTATGAATGTGAGATCTAGGGTATAATTTCTTATTTTACCCTATGAGTAATTCATTATCACCATAAGTTCAATATCTTTCTTTTCCCCATCTTTTCCCCTCCTTTGCATACTCATGATATACATCTTGGCCAAAAGGAGACTGATTCAAAATTTCCAAATATAGATATTAAGGAAGGAAAAATTTGGCCCAGAAAATATGAAGCCCCACTAATTGATTACTCTTGCAGCTTTAAAAAGAGTAACTAAAGATGAATGGAAAATGAGAATGTCTATTTCCTGCAATTTAATAAACTGGAAGCATGATCCAAAGAATGTCACACTTAGCATTTCATTTCCTCTGGGCTTTTAAAATGATGTTTAATTGCAGATGGTGACCTTCTAGATAAGACACTGTTTATAAGTGCTAAATTTCAAGTAGGAGACTCTCATGGTTTTCCATAATGTATCTCTAGGGAGTAGTATATGACATCCAGGCAAAGATTCATAAATCAAGGAAAAAACTGGGTACTTCTGTGTTACCTGGTTACTCACCTATCCAATCCCAATTTTGAAGACAGATTTGAAATGCAAATCATTTCAGGAAAAATATATGTATTCTTAGTTAATGGTGTCTGATATTTTCTCTCTATTTTTAGAGATATTAGATAAGAATACACTACTTTGGTCTACTAATAAACACTCATTTTTTAAAAACTGGTCTTCAGGGAAGAATACCAATTTAAATACCATATATCTTTAACACAAATGAGTCATTTGGCCCTAATATGACTCTTTGGGATTCTATACTCAGCCCTCTTGCCCTGTCTTATGGAAGGATGGCTCCTATTTCTGTTCAAAATTTGTTTCACAGAGAGCTGGCATGTGTCCAAAACTTGTTGGATTTTATACCAAAGTTCACACTTTGTTGTGCTGGAAATTATGGCAGCAGCTGCAGAGGGGTGTGATGGAGAAGTCATCTTACCAGCTTTCTCTTATTCAAGGTTCATGCCTCCAGCACCTTCTCAGGAACATCAACAGCTCTGTCCTACTCTAGCTATCATCCATTTTGGTCCACAGCCATTCTGAGTATATTAATAGATTAAAAACAGAGTTACGGGAGAGGTAGAAATGTTGGAGACTCCTGGATGGAAATACTTTTCTGGAATATTGCGGCTGCACTGGGTCAGGGGGCAGACGCTTTCTAGCAAGGGCAGTGGGAATGGGAAGCAAACGGGGTGAAGTTGCAGACATGGGCTGTGAGCCCTCAGTGATGGGTTTTCTAGCTGTTTCTACCCTGCCCACCTGCCTGTTGATACTTATGCCTACAAATACCATGACCTGGGTTCTCAAGGTGCTGCAGGAGGACCACAGGAGGATCTAAGGAGACTCTTAACCCCTCACCAGGAATTTCCATTTTCTCACTGGAGGAGAACCCACAGAAATCTGTGACTGCATGTGCACCTCACACTTGATCTCTCTGTTGTGACTGACCTTCCTGAGGCATAAATTCACCCTGGACACCCAAAAAATGTTTAAGCCTGGCTGACTCCGGCTTTGGGGCGAGAAACATACAAGATAAGTTCTGGACATCTTTTCATACTAGGAGGCAAGGAAGCTTTCAGAGACTCTCAAGAGGAGAGGTCTCAAAATCACTATGAACAGGCTCCGACTGGCCAAGAATGGGTAATAAGAATTACGACTACAAGGAATTGAAACCAATCCAATATTTTTAAATTCATGAGTTTGTAATGATATTTCAAACATAAAAAACCACTGGCCAATTTTAGAAGTTGCTAGGAAACTTTATATGAAAAATTCATAAATAAAGGGAAAGAACCAACGTTTCTTCTGTCTCTTCTTTATGAACTATACCCCTAGGTCACTAGGTTAATGAGGGCAAGTTCTCCTTTTAGAAGTATAAGGATGGAAAAGTCTTCCTGGGCCCTCTAAGGGTCCCAGGCTGAGTCTGAAAAATTCAACTGACAAAGACAGATTAACAAGAGGAAAGCATCCACGTTTGTTTAGTATAACTTTTATGTGTCATGCAGCCCTGATAATGAAATGAAGAACTGAAGAATCAGACTGGAGTACTTTCATGCTGGGTTTGAGGCGTGAACAGTTGTGCAGAAATATGATAAGTGACAGAATATGAGGTAAGTGTAGCAAGTCCTGTTTGTTAGGACTCTTCTGGGCAACCCTTTGTCCTCAGACAGAAGGATGCTCATTTCTCCTGGGTGTAAGGAGGGCACATTTCACATGAGGATCTTATGACCTGTTTCAGAAGACAAAAGGTAGTTGAAGGTCAGAGTGACCCTCCTGCTTCTGCCGTCTCTTTTCAACTCAAGTGTGTCAAGGTGACAATTTCAATTTGCCAAGGCGCTGCCCTATTTTTGGGTAGCGTGTCCTGATGCGCATCAGAAGTGATCCAGCTAATAAATGAAGACAGAATGACAGAAATACGGAGTATCAACATTTAGTAATCCATAATGCATAAGGGATCCTAGAAAAAGGACTGCTAAAATCTCCGAATGAAAATGCATAAAATCACCAATAAAGCAGCTCTGTAAGGGGGAAAAAAGACAAATCCAATTCTAATGAAAATTGTAAATTTAAGCAAAATTGACAAGTAAAGTATTACACGACCACCACAGTGGTACAATCAGCAAAATCCTGACTGTGGTATATTCTATAGGGTATCAAACCGGTCTTTTCAATAAATACATTGAAAAGAATAAAAAAAAAGATGCAAGAGGAATCTGCAAATTAAAGACACTGGAACCATATCAACCAATCACAATGCAGTCGTGACTCAGGCAAGCAAACTGTTCTAATTAATTAATTAGGAATTATGGAAATGTAAGCACAGGATAAGTACTTGATTATACTGAGAACTTTTTGTGCCAGAGGTCTCATATTTGAGAAATGAGAACTGAAAGACAACTAATTTGCTATTGTTCAAGATGAAGATCACACTCAGGAGCAGGAATGGGGAGGCGGGTCTGGGTTCTGCTGTTACAGTTACTAGTTACTCTCTGTGTGGTCTTAGATAACTGACAATGTTTTTAGTCTCTATTTCCTTGTCTGCATCTTTCTTGTCATATATCTAGTTGTTAAATTGTGTTCCTATAACAGCCCTTTGCAAGGTAGCATTTTCAAACGTTACAAAACCCTATTACGTAGGAAAAGGGTGCACCTTCCTCTTTTTCTCTGGCCCTATCCCCACATTAAGTTGTTTGTAATTTTCTTTCCTCCTCTCATAATCTAGAACAAGATTTTTCAGAGCAGAAAGAAACATGAGAAAACATTCTCTTTCAGGACACAATTTAAACTAAAATGTATACAGCATGGATTGTTATAAAATAATACATAGATCAGTGAAGGGAGAATTTGCTGCTAACAAGAACTGAGAACCCCGGGGTAGATTTAGCTTAATAATGTTAATGTATTCTCCCTGTCTGCAGAGCTTTCTATAAATACACAGGCACAAGGCACATCCTTCGTGATGAGCTTCTCCCTCTTGACTTAGTTCATCAATTGGTGCCATCAGACTCTTTCGAAAGTCATTGCTTCTGATTAAGAGGAATGAGCAGGTTCTCAGATGGCTCAGAGCGCTGGCAATAAGGCAGGAGAGGCAGACTGCGCCAGGCTCCTGAGTGTCTACAGAGCAGGTGGGATGCTCCTTAGGGGACAAAAGGAGGTCCAGATCCGCACTGTGTTACAGAGCCACAGCTTTCAGCTGAAGCCTGAAATGGAGGCTTCTGGAAAGGAAGTTAGCCCTCTGGAAGCCACTCTGGTCCAGCATGTGTCTGTGCGCATGCGTGCATCCCTGTGCACAGACTCTGTGTATGAATGGGTGAGATGTACTCACTTTCTTAAATCAGACGCTAATCTCAGACCTCAGGCTTCTGCTAAGCTCCCCATATCCCTCTTCTGCATGTGCAAACATGCCACTGGAGACAGCGTGAGCCACGCCGCAGGTAGGTGAGGGCTGGCACTAATTAAAAGCTCCAAACAGAGTAGGTAGATGGAGGAGGACAAAGTCTAGGGCCTGACTTTAAGGTTCACGGACTGCGTTGTTCAGGAAACAGGTCAGGAATGCTTCACCTGTGCTGGTCTTTGAGATGTGCCAACAACTATTTCTGTCCTCTACTCTGCTCTGAATTTAGGCAGAATTAGCAAGCCAAAGAAATGACAGCACAAGAAAGGAAACAAGAGAGGGGACGGACAGCTGCGTGTAACAAGAGAGAGGGCACACCCTTTCTGCTCTGCAGTGATTCAGTGGGAAATTTGATTATGCTCATCTGGCATTTTGCAAGGTAATATTTTTGTACAGGAGGCCTAACTGGCACTAGGAAAAAATGTTATTCATGATAATTTCAATTTAACGATATTTCATAGTTTAATAAAAGGAAAAAAAAACAAGAAGTGGGGGAAACATGATAAAGAGAAGAAACTGCAGGGACTGAAGCTCCTGGGTTCTACGTTTCCTAGGAAAGTGTGAAAAAGAGGTTTCTGGTCTTAGTCATTTGCTTTCTCATTATAGAATTTTTTGAATGCTGTAACTGGTCTGCGTCCCCATTTCCTATTGCGGGCATGGTTTCTGCATATGGAATTGAATTATTAATAAGAATTTCACACTTCTAATGAGCACCCGCTGTCTTCTTTAGGTCAGTACATTTTTATCATTTTTAGAAGAACATAAATCACATATGCCAAATTACTATCCTTTCTGATATATTGCTTTTAAAAAAAAACTTATTTTGAACTAATTTTTGACTTACAGAAAAGTTGCAGGAATGGAACTGAGACTCCCCATATATCTCCACTCAGCTTCCCCTAACAGTTAACATCTTTCATAATCAGAGTACAACCATTAAAATCAGGAAATTAACTTTTATATAATACTGTTAACTAAATGACAGAGCTTATCCAAGTAGACAAAACCAGAAATAATAAAAAGGGAAATATCTCAATGTTCACTGACAGGTAACTGGATAAATAAGATCTGGTCGGTGTACACACACACACACACACACACACACACACACACACACACACACACACACACAGTGAAATACTACTCAGCCATAAAAAATAAAAAATACTGCCATATGCAGCAACAAGGATGGATGGACCTGGAGATTATCAATTTAAGTGAAGTAAGCCAGAAAGAGAAAGAAAAATGCCATATGATATCGCTTGTATGTGAAATCTGAAAAAAAGGAAATGAATGAACTTATCTACAAAACAGACTCAGAGATATAGAGAACAAACTTATGGTTACTAGCAGTAAAGGGGGTGGAAAGTGATAAACTGGGAGTTCGGAAATTGCACCTCTTGGGGAGTGATGGAAATGTTAGCTATTGTGATTGTGATAGTGGTTTCATTGGCATACACATCGATCTATGCATCTATCAAAATCCATCAAATTGTACATCTGAAATATGTGTAGTTTACTGTACAGGAACCAGACCACAATAAAGGTGTCAAAAAATTTTAGGTGAAAAAAAATAAAGTGAAGTGTCTTGCTGTGCCTATGGGAAGAGATGGCAGGAAAAAAAGAAAAAAGTTATGCAGATTGTATCATGGGAGAAGCAAAAGGTAAAAATACAAATGAGGGTGTGAAAAATAAAAATTCCATGAGTGTGTCTAACAGACATTTTATTGGCAATCTAAATGTAGATGAAAATAAGAAAAGAGAAAAGGCAAAATTTGCAGAAAGAATAGCTGGGGATTTTCCAAATTGTTGAAAGACAACAAAACCCAAGTATAATAAAAAAGAAATCCATACCTAGTTACATGTCATTGAAATGGTAAAACAAAACAAAACAAAACAAAGAGAATATACTGATAGCAGGCAGAGAACTTGGACAGACTGTCTTCAGAGGAAGGACTGGCTGAATGAGTCTCAACATTAGCTACAAAAATCAGAAGTCACAGGACAGGTATCCCCAAAATGCTGAAACAAAATAAGTGAAAACTAGAATTCTATACCCAGAGAAAATATACTGTTTGAATGCAGTCAAACATAAATCCATATAATAAACAAAGATCAAGGGAATTTGTCCCTAGAATATTGTCATGAAAGGAAATTCTAAAGGATGCAGTTTAAGTAGATGAAAAATGAACACAGATATAAAGTCTGAAAAATCAAAAAGAATTAGAAGCAGAGAAAAGTGGCAAATATCTGGGCAAATGTAAATGACATAAAATATATAGAGTAGTAATACTGATGTTGAGGGAGGATCATAAGAGTAGACAAAAAATATTAGAAAAAAACACGAGTTGGGAGGTGAATAAATGGTGCTTACATTTTAACATCTTTTTATTTTTTAACAGGATGATAAAGGTCTTGATTCTCTTTAGATTTTGGACTCCCTATTTTACTCTATACATGAAAATCAATTCCAGGTTAATGGCAGACACATATCTGAAAGGCTTTCACAAAAGAATACAGAAAAAAGTTTTTGTGGCATCAAGATGTAGTAGGGCTTTTTAAGAAAATGCTGAAAGCTCTAATCATGAGCGAAAAATGATAAATTTAACTACAGAACACTTGAAAGCTATTTTTCTAAAGATGCAACAAAAACATTGAAAAGACAAGGCACAGGATGGGAGGTGTTTGCCACGCATAACTGAGAAAGTACCAGCGTCCAGACTACGTAAAGAACATCTACAGATCGACGAGGAAAAGCCAGGCCACAAAGCAGAAGAGGTCAATGTCTTCAAGAGGCATTTCAACAAAGACAAAGTCTAAATGCCAAGAAATAAATAAAGTGTGCCCAACTGTATTTGTAGTCAGGAAAAAAAATCACCATGGAATACCACTACATACCCACCAGAACACCTAAAATGAACAAAAACTGAAGATACTAAGTATTGTTAAGAATATGGAGCAACTAGAACTAACAACAGAAATTCGCCCTCTACTCTGGACGTGTGTTGGGCGGTGTCTACCTATGTAACGCTCTATCACCTGACAGTTCCACCATCAGACAGATAACTCACAGAAATCTGCACCAATTGTTCGCCAAAATACACATACAAAAATGTTCATAGCAGTTTCATTTGAAATAGAGAAAAAACTGGAAACAACCCAAATATCCATCAACAAGTATAATGGATCAATTAGTTGTGACATATTTATGAAATGAAATTGTCTATAATGGTGGAAATAAATCAGTGTTTTGATGCAATGGCATTAATGCAGCTTGCATTCATAATGTCGACCAGGAAAACAAAATATGCTACAAGAAAATATAAGTAATATGATTCCATTTATGTAAATTTTAAACACAAGCAAAATGAAAGTATATTGTTTATGGATCCAAACAAAGGCAGTAGAAATATCTTTAAGAAGCAAGTAAGTAAGCGGTATAATTCACAATTATAATCATCTCTGGGGGATAAGTATCAAGTAATGAGGCACAGGCAGAGATCTCTGATACCAATAACACTCTTTCTTGACTTGAGTGGCAGTTACATGACTTTTTTGCTTTGCCGCCATTTACTCAACTTACATATTCACTTTATGCATTTTTCTGTGTATTTTATTTTTTTAATAAAATAAAGTATGTTAACCATTTGAAATTAGCTATGATAAAATAATTCATGAATTTTTTATCACAACCTAAAGAAAAAAATTCTGAGGAGCAGGGGTGGCTACATATGAAATGTAGACGTTTCATATAAAATCATATGAAATTTTTTTATCCTTTGTGGATAAATAAGAGGCATAAAAGTAAGTGAATTTTATTTTATCTAATGCCATTCACTTTTTTTTTAATAATGAAAATTTCATTGCATAGTGGCGGGGACAACAGTACTGATTTTGAAACTGGAGAGAGAGGGTTTGAATCCTTTTACGGACTCAGTAACTTTTTTTTTTGGGTGAATCTGTTTTCTTTTTCTTTTATCACTTTTGCTTTTGGTTTTATATATAAGAAATCTAAAATAGGTAAATGGAAAATCAGTAAGCATACAGAAAACTTGAAAACTATTAACCAATGTGAACTAAATGACAATTATAGAATGTTTCCACCAACACCAACATAATATACATTCTTTTCAAGTACACATAAAACATTTACCAATTTAAACATATTCAGGACCATAAAGTAAGTATTAATAAATTTATAATAACTCAAACATAAAATGGAATTAAGTTAGGAAGTGACAACAGAAAGATATCCATAAATCCCCCGTATTTAGACACTAAATAGTATACTTTCAAATAATCCAGGCATACTCAGTAACATCCATTCACCATGAATCAGGGTAGAAGAAGAGACAGTAGGGTTGTCAACAGAGAAGGTGCCTGGGGCTTTGAAAACAGATGTCTCACATAACCGTAATCTAACTTCACTTTCACCAGACT
The DNA here is from genome assembly GCF_048773025.1 of Camelus bactrianus. Taxonomy (NCBI): domain Eukaryota; kingdom Metazoa; phylum Chordata; class Mammalia; order Artiodactyla; family Camelidae; genus Camelus; species Camelus bactrianus. The sequence continues at coordinate 43,076,793 of NC_133555.1, forward strand.
CATAACTGGTTCCTGGGTGTAGCACCGCTCTACTGCCCACGGAACTTTTACACATTCTTCACCCAGCTAGGCATTGACTTAGTTGCTGATTTCTGATATTCTCTCTTTAGAGATTCATTTATTTTGCTTTATGCAAATCCTATTATCAGTTTTTCAGACATTAGCATGAATAATTATAGCATCTTGATTAAGACTGATTAAACTTCCCATTCATCAAAGAGAAATGCAGATACTCTAGATAGATTATTTTTAGTTTATTTTACCTTCTAAATACTGACTGTAGAAAGCTAAATATTAGTTAAGGTTCTCTTAGAGCCTAATAGCTAAATCTCTGGGAAGGTGACAGAGAGAATAAACAAAGTACACTTCCATTGTTTCAGAATAATTTAGTGAATCCTAAATATTTTTATTTTTTTATTCTAAACATTCTTAAGCCATATAAGTTTAAGTTATATAATCACCCATAATTCTGGCTTGAGGTAACTTTAATTTCTCTAATATAAAGAGACGCTTAATGGATGAGTTTTGTTTGGAAAGTACACATAGGTCCCAATATCTGCATCCTTTTATTATTTGTTAACTCTCACCTATTATGTAGACTTCTCTTCAGACTCTAGATTTATTTAGTCATAAGGTTGAGTGTTGGTGAGTTTTCATTTCACTATGACAGTAAGATGGAAAGAAAGGGGACCAGGGAACTTGCAGGTACATACATCAGTCAGGTTCAACCAGAGAAACAGAACTAGTATCATATGTATCATCATAAATGTGATACACACTATATTTACATGTGTGTATAAATCATACGTTTATGTAACTATGTTATGTAGTTATACTTAGTATATTACATAATTTATAAATGAAATAGAGGGAAATTAAAGACTATGAGTGCCACAGAGGTACTGTGGATAGACACTGCATCCAAGAGAAAACAACGATAAATTGTGAATGTTCTACTGACTAAAAGCACGGGCCAGTACTTGAATCCTGGGCTCCTCAGTATATTAACCGTGTGATATTGGAAAGTTACTTTATTTATGTGAGTTTTAGCTTTATACCCAAAGATTGGAATGAAAGATATGTATGTCATAGTATTGTGGTACAGAATAATTGATGTAACACATATAAATGACTTAGTACAGCTTCTGGCAAATACAAAGTGCTCAGTAACAGTAGCTATTACCTGTCAGGGGCACTGAATCCATTAACTGGAGTCATGAGATGCCCCAGGCTCTTATCATGTTTCCCGGCCCAGCTCCTGAACTGGCCATTTTGCCAAGAAGCCCTGGTCCCTTTAGTACAAAATTATATTAAGCAACTGAAATGTGGGTGTCTGGTGTGACAGAAGTAGGAAATATCTACCTATTTATCTAAATATGAGCAGGCTTAGAATATCCTGTAAAATTAACCACTTTTAATTGACTTGGTAGTAGAAGCTCTACCCTGAAATAAATGACATAATAAAGAGGGTTCCACAGAAGTAAACACAGATTACTTATGAAGCAGTAAAGAAATGAAGGAATAAAATATATGTAGATAAAAAGGTAAAACTTAAACCGTTAACATTTATTGGGAATTAACAAATAAAAGATATACTTTAAAAAGTCCAATGTTTCCCAACACAGTAGGTATAGAAGAATGTTACCTCCACACAGTAAAGGCCATATATGTTTCTCACAGGATTACTGTGCAGCTCAGATTTTTGAAAAAGCCATAAACCACCATATATATATAAACAGTACTAAGAGGTTTAAAAACTTAGATTACTTCAAATAGAGGAGAAAGGGAACCGTTTTCAAAAGTTAATTGTCTTTTACTTGGAACTGGAATAGCTCTCTACTACATCTATTAGAAAAACTGATTTCTCAAATGTTAGAATATGTAAAAACTGGACCATCTGTAAACGGACTCTGAGAAACAAGACAGAAGCGCCCAAGTCTAAGTGTATTTCCATTCTCATGGAAATGAAACATGAAGCACAAGAGGACAGAGAGGATTTTAGAGGTAACTCACAGAACAACAAAATGGAGCTTCTGAAACAACTGTCCTCCGAACAGATGACGAAACATGAGCAAAGGCACAAATACGATTACAGGGCATGGGAGTGGCACAGTAAAGCTTGCCGGAAAAAGGTCAGGCCTCTAGTAGAGAAAGACCGCCTTACAGTGAACCAACCAGAAGGAGAAGGATTTGACGATCCATCACTTGAGTGGAATTAGTTTGCTCTCCACTTGGAGAATGTGGTTTGTCCTGACTTTCTAAAAGCAGGAACACCTCTAAATAAACTCTGAGCAAACAGTATAGGAGGTGGCGTGCTCAAGTGTAACTGCACACAACTTTGTGCAGTTTCCCTTGCTTGGTCCGATTAGAAACCAACTTTAGTGGATGCTACTGGTGACCCACTGGGATTACGTTTACTAGGTTAATATATACTCATCTTGTAGACTCTGAGTTTGGGCTCCTAAAAGGCTCACAGCTGCTCCTTTCCCTGATCTCAAAATTGCCTTCTACCAAATGGAAGCCACTGACCCAAAAGACCCTGCCTCATCTTGGCCAAAATCTTATGTAGTGAGTATGTGTGTGGGGGAAAAAAAAAAAAAAAGACTGGTGCCCCTGTTTCTGGACGGGATAATTTCTGTGGCACAATTCATGTTACAGAACTCCCCGTGAGATCAGGCTGAAACTCCACTCTAGCTGCCATAACTTCCTCTTCTAGCTCCTAACATCCCCTTCTCCCCACTGCCCCATACCTCACCCTGCTTCCTTCACTTTCTTTTTCTTGAGTATACCTCTCAATACAACCCTGAAAACAAGAATCCATGTCTCAGGTCTTATTTCTAAGGAATCCAACCTAAGATATCATATTAAGAATGTCCATCTTTCATTTAGTGTCTTAAACTTCACTATAACCGAGTTGAGGGATTTCTAGTTTCAACAAACTTTGTCAATTTTTCTAACACAGGGGCAAATATCGGTTGCAAACTGAGTGAATGTTCCATTCTACTGAACTCCAAGTCTCATATAACTGAACAAAATCTATTACAAAGATGCCTTTCAAAAGGTACATGATGTCTCTTTTTTTATGGAGGGCAATTCTTTTAGGGAAAAGAAAATTACCCTGAACAGTACATTGAGCACCATTTCTTCACCAAAGATGTGTCTAATGGGTGTTCTGTACTGCAATTTTAACATCAAGTTTATAATATATCTATGTATTTGCCAAATTTTTAAATCATGGTGTGTCTTCTTCTTAAACCATCTAATAAAAAATCAGGTATAATAAATCCTTACTACTAACATTTTCCACATCTTTCTTCTGAAATGGTGAGATGATTTTGTGAGTAGTGACTAGCAGTTTAATATGTGTTTCAGGCATGTCACTGCCTCTGACTTTCTAAATTGCTACTGTAAAAAGTCACTTCAACTTTTTAGGATCTCAATTTCTTCTAGAACGACACTACTTGATTTTCATATTCTATTCATTATATTTTATACTTATATTAATTACATATGAATTAACTATGACACAAAATTTCATCAAACACACACAGATTTTTTTTTAAGAGCAAGGGCAGAAGTGGGAAAAAGGCTAGCCTAAATTTGCACATTGTCACTTTGGGTATATTCTATGGGCAAAAGAAACTCACAAGCCCAGACTGCACGAGTAAGTATAGTCTCCCTCTCTCATCTCCTGACAGAAGGAACAGGAAGAACTGGGGCCATTTTTTAATGTACCACACACAGAGCAAAGGCGTGCAGTGTGATGGTACGCTGAAGATGTGTCCAGGTGACAATACAGTGAAGGGTCTGCTGGAGAGCAGGTTGAGGACCAGGGCCAGGTTGTACTCAGCAGAATCCCGGATTTTTTGCCCACCACTTTGTTCCTGCCTGATTCGTGGCAGGGGTAAGGGAAACACGACTGGCTAGCCAATTCCTGCCTGCATCTGTTTTTCTGTAGTATGTGAGCTAAGGATGATTCTTACTTTTAAATGGCTGAAAAGACATCAAAAGAAGAGTATTTCATGACGTGGAAATCATGTGAAATTCAAATTTCAGTGTTCATACGTAAACCATGATTAGAAACGGCCGTGTCTAAGCACTTACATATCCCCTATGACTGCTTTTGGGCTGCAAACTGGCAGATTTGAGGAGTTGCAAAGGAAACTGTACGTGGACCACACATCCTGAAACATTTACTATCTGACCCTTTACAGAGAAACTTTACCAACACCTGATTTACAACATATGCCAAGCGTTTGGCAATGGGTGGGCCAACCATGTAAAGCTACATGGAGAAAAACAAAAGTCACAAAAAGCTACGAGACATGAGACTTAACACACAGAAAAGCCAACAGTTAAGCCTCCCTCTCTGAAACATTAACTATCTAATACCACCGATTATCTGAAAACAATCCTGGGGAAGGAACTTGGTTTCCCGAGGCGTCTCTGTTATTAGGCATAAATAGGACGAACTAACAGATTTATCATGTAATTCAAAACACACAGCAGGAGGGGTTTATTGCACTTTTATCATTTTGACCAGAATACGTGGCTCCCTAGACCCATGTTTAATCTTTTCAAAATGGAATGACCAAATACCGTGAGTTTGTCACCAAACTTCAGTTAGAGTTTTTTTCCAAACTCCAAGAGTCTCCATGACATGGAAGGAAAGCAGGAAGATGACAGAAGGGGCAAGGTGGCAGAACAGAAAATGAGAAGGTAACAATGAGTAATAAAAATCTCATTTTTCCCATGAATTAAACACGAGAGCAGAATTAAACATGAAGTAGCAGTCTTACCGAGAACTTCAATGGCTCCGAGCGAGGTCCTCCAGCTCCCTAAAACCAAAAGCACAGCATTGTTGTAATTGTACACATTTTTCCCTTTCCACCACACCCTGCACTGGAGCCCTTAACAGCTCCTATCATTTTCTTGCATCTGTTTTTCAATTTTAAGCAAACTGTTGTTTACACAATAAAGTATACGTTTATTCTATGGAGATAAATGGGAACATGCAGAAAAATTTACTGGAAGTAAATTTAATCTCTTAATCCTCATTATTCAGGGACACAACCTCTAATATTTTGTTTTATTTTGTTCTCTGCTCTTTAACAATGGACATCTGCATTTTCTCATGTTACATAAATTTTTGTTTGCCGAATGTTCCATCAAATGACCATATTTCATAAATACTTTATTTTGCTTTTTATTCTTGTTAATTTCTCAGTATTGTAAATAATAGCATCGAGATTTTGACATAAAGTCATTTTCTTCTGAATTTGTCATTATTTCTTAGGAAGGATGTGAGGTTATCAGGTTAGCACATACAGGTGGGTGCATTTATGTTGCCAAATAATTTTCTCAAATTTCTTTTTACTGAGGACTTAAATACCTGTCTCTGGAACAGAATGACGGTGAAGATCATTGAATCCTCTGCATGTTACTTTGACTTTATAACATGCAGCTGTGTAGATCAGACACAGGTCAGACGCGGCCTTTCTTAGCAGGGCCTGCTGGGATAAACAGAGAAGTGATGGAACATTCTACAGTTGCAGAACAGCAGATTTTCATGATTTGGAGACATTTACTTCCACTTTTATTTTTCCAGCTCTAATGCAGGTGAGTCTCAGTGTAATTCAGAGTGATTCTGACTAAAGGTAACTAGAGCTGCATTAATCCTTAAGTTTGTATTACTATCAGAATTCCCAAATGCTTGTTCAGAAATCTGTGATATTTGAAAACAAAAGCCAAAACAATTAAACAAAAAACAATGTTTCAGTGCATTCCAGTTCTGGCTCAGCTATAGGGATACTGAGGAAGTCATTTAATCCCTTGATATTTTTATTTTTCTCATATATAAGAAGAAACTCAGTAGTTAGGGTATGTGCTTAGCATGCATGAGGTCCTGGGTTCAATCCCCAGCTCTCTGTTTAAAACAATAAACCTAATTACCTCCCCCCACACCAAAATGTAATAAAGTAAAAAAAAAAAAAGTTAAAGAAAAAGGAAATGCTTGGACTTGGAACATTTCAAGACTCCAAACTATTTTTAAAAGGCTATCATCCTCATCACATGTTTAAAGTACACATATGGGTATTTTCCCTTCCAGAAAGCTCTTCAGGTTAACCTCTTTCTTACTGATAACCAGAATTGCCTTTTAAGGGCACCTGTGAGTAAAAACCTAAAAAGTTTCCTGACACCTCTCTATCCTCCGTTTCAAATCCCTTCCCCGTCAATTGATGCCTAATAGCCTTATATTGACATAACCTGGGGAAACCATTGGAATGATGGGCAAAGGTTTCATAGTAACTTTCACAACCTACTTTTATTAGAAGCCATCAACAGTATCGCTCCTTGAGAAAGGAGAAAGATATTATTTTATATTCAGTTTTCGCATAATCTTTTTCATTGTAATTTTGTTAAACTTTAAGTAGAATTCCTAAAGGAGTAATAATAGAACATAAACATATGGAATAATGAGCCAATATAAATTGTGATGAATTACAAGCATTTTTTTTGCAGCTGATATAAAAGGAGATAATTATAGATACCTTATTATATAAAAGGAACACATGTTTTCAGAAAAGGTACTTAATTTTCTTCTACTAAGTTCTAAATGAACCACACAATCTAAGAGCCACTCCAACCAAAGTTTAAACAGAAAAAATCCTCAACAGAATTCAAGAGCATAATGCTAACATGTACTCCATCGAAGGCCTTCTGAAACCTCTTTTTAGGTTCACAATTTGTTGTTGTTTTATTTTTTCACATAAATTAAATGAAAAGGAACTAAAAATAAACTTTCTTTTTTATTATATAATAGAACCAACAAATGCCATTAACTCAAACCTGACTGCCTAAATCTCCTTTAAGTGGTCTTCCTTATCAACAGCACTGAAAGGGTATCAGGTGTAAATTGTTACTGAGACTAAACTATAAGAAGACGCTATGTGATGTACATCCACAATGAGTACTCTGCATCATTCATTTCCAAAAAGCATCACGTTATTCAATGTAAGAAACTCTGAGTTTCAGCTTGTCACAAATCAAATAGATCACATCACTCACAGTATCGAATGGACCAGAATTTCTTTCCAAAACAAAGTCATTATAATTAAAAAAACATGTGAAACACTTTCCTGAAAATATCTGCCCTAACAGCTTCAAGATCTGTTGTAAAACTCCCACTCAAACGTTATCCTCATCACTCCAAGAATGCTGGAGACCCAATGAGTCCCCAGGACGTGACATCCTCTGTCCTCTCCAAATAGTAAGAGAAATTTGCCAGGCATTTGCACAGTGGGTTCCCTGGAATGTGTTTTCATTAAAGGGAAAATAGTTCCCACCTGCAAGAATACACATTGGAGAAAAGTCTCTTCAATAAATGGTGCTGGGCAAACCCAACAATTGCACTGAAAAGAATAAAATTGGAACATTCTCTAACACCATATACAAAAGTAAGCTCAAAATGGATTAAAGGCCTAAGTGTAAGACCAGAAACCATAAAATTCCTAGAAGAAAACAGAGGTGGAACACTCTTTGACATAAATCGTAGCAATTGTTTTAGATGTCTCCTAAAGCAAAGGAAATAAAAGCCAAAATAAACAAAAATGACCTAATTAAACTTAAAAGCTTTTGCACAGCAACGGAAACCAGTGAGAAAATGAAAGACAACCGACTGAATGGGAGAAAATATTTGCAAACTATATGACTGACAAGGGGTTAAGATCTAAATTATATAAACAGCTCATACAAAACAAAACAAAAAAAAACCCAAAAATCCGATTAAACAATGGGCATAAGACCTGACAAGCATTTTCCCAAAGAAGACATACAGATGGCTAACAGGCACATGAAAAGATGGTTAACATCACTAAATATCAGAGAAATTCTAATTAAAACTACAATGAGGCATCACCTGATACCAGTTTAGAATGGTTATCATCAAAAAGAACACAAGTAATTAACGCTGGAGAGGGTGTGGAGAAAAGGGAACCCACCAAAACTGTTGGTGAGAATGTAATGGAGGTTCCTCAAACACTAAAAATAGACTTACCATGTGATGCAGCAATCCCACTCCCGGGTTTGTTGCCTTAGAAAATGAAAACACAAATTTAAAAAGATATGTGCACCCCAATGTTCATAGCAGCATTATTTGCAATAGCCAGGATACGGAAGCAACCTAAGTATTCATCAACAGATGACTGGATAAAGAAAATGTGGTATATTTATACAGTGGAAAACTACTCAGCCATAAAAAGGCATAAAATTTTGCCATTTGCAATCCCGCAGATGAACACGGAGGGTAAGTGAAGTAAGTCAGAGAAGGACAAATACAGTACGATGTCACTTATATGTGGGCTCTAAAAGAGAAAACAAACTGGTCAAAACATACGGAAAAAGAAACGAGCTTACCACAACCCGCCGGCGGGGAAAAGGGCGTGGCCAGGCGCGAGGACCCCGCAGGTGGTGGTGCCGCCGCCTGAATTGCTGCCAGCTGGCTGCTCTAGGCTCCCGTCCGCTCAGGCAGCTCGCTAGCCACTCCATTTGGGGTCCTCGCGGCTTTTTCACGTGTCCCGGAAGAGGAACTCCGCCATGGCAGGTGGAAGACGCCGTTTGCGCAGCCTGCAGAGGAGGTTTGCCCAGCCTGCGGACAAGGATTGTTCAGCCTGTCGACAAGGTTTGCTCAGCCTGGAACCTCTCCTGGTGGTTGCAGAGGCGGCCGGCCTAGGAGGGCGACGAGGCCAGGAGAGGGGAGAAAAAAAAAAAAAAAAAAAAAAAAAAAAAAAAGCCGGACTCACAACAAACTAGTGGTTATCAGAAGGGAGGGGGAGGGGCAAGATAGTGGGAGGCTATTAAGAGGTGTAAACTATTACGTATAAAATACCAGGTTATGTTGTACAGAACAGGAAACAGAGCCAATTATTTTATAATAACTTTAAATAGTGTATAACTTTTAAAAATGTTGAATCATTTTGTGGTACCCTGGAAACGTACGTAATAGTGTCTCTCCATGAACTAAACCTGAACAACAATTTTAAAAAGTGGAAATAGTCTCTACCTTATTTATTACCTGCCTTTTAGTGGTGATAAATAAACGACTAAGCCATTTCCCCCCCTGGTTTTACTGTTTCCATAGGACACAGAGAAAGCTTTCTTGGAGGGAATCGACAAAACTGGAAGAAAAGGAAAGAGCACGCTGCTCTTGCAGAGGCTGCAAAAAGACAGCGTCTTGGGCTAGCAAGCTTCGTGGAAGGGTGAGTGCTGTCCGCGGTTGCATGGCGAGACAGACAGATCATCTCTCCCCCTGGGGTTCATTAGCGTTTCGAAAGGTAGGGACGTGATGTGAACACGGGTCTCACCTGCGTTTTTTACCTCCGTTTATATCCTAATCTGCATTCCGCAGCGGCTGCTCGTTTTTTTTTCAGTAAGTGCGTGCTCTAGGAGTGAAACAGAGTATGAGTTAATGTGTCATTTCCAAGGCTCCCTTGGATCAGAGTGTTGTGTCTAATGGGAACCTCCCAGATAACCACTTTGAACTGTAGTGGTTTCGGTAAAGTTGCCAACGAGTCTTTTCCTAAAGAGGGTTATTCTTCGATATACGAGTGGTTAATTTCACAATTCCTCACAGGCTACATGTAGGGACAAAGGTCCAGCAAGCCCATGTGTTCAGAAGTATAAAAGAATTTCGTCTCTTTAGTGTTTTGTCAGAAGGAATAATAATGAAAACTGCTATTTTGCTGCCTTTCCATGAATGGTGAGGGGTTTTCATTTCCAAAAATTTTTTTACTACCGTTTAAATAGAGTAAAAAGGGGAAGGAATGAAAGATTACCTAGAACAAGGCTGAACAACAAAACAAATATTGAAGAGGAAAGAGCATACATAAGAGAGGTAAACAGGGGAAGTGAATGTATATGGCCGTCCTCAAACGTCAGTCAATTAAATCCGCCAATTCTAGGGGCGGTTACATTATTTCTTTTGTAAAAGGGGTTGGATGGAGCAGTCTGACGAGAAGGGGTTTTACAGCTACATTTGCATTGATTTTACTGTCGGTCATCCTTGTCAAAGAGGGCTGAGGTCTTCCTTTGCCACAAATATGCGCGCGCAATGTTTGCCTGCAGAGTGCCCTGTACTTAGGGATTTGCTTCTTTGTGAGGAATATTGCCCTTTCTTCTTTAAATCTCACAGCCCTGGAACTCAGAGCTGCTTCTTCAAGTTCTCATCATTTTGAAGTAATAGATCCTGAGTCTGGAAGGACTTTGATTCCCCAACATAAATAATGGGAAATTGAGGCAGCCCTGATTTCTGGTAGTCTCTGAATTTTGTAGGATAAAATAAATGAGGCTAATCCGAAGAGACAGGAGGCACCATGAGTTCGTGTTAGTGAAGAGCTCCATCTCCTGTTCTGTGTGGGTATGTGCTCAAAACCACTTCCACCAGCTAGGGGCTGCTGTGAAGGCTAGAATGAGCAGAAGAAATAAGCCAGTCTATCACCCTTTTGCAGTGCAGATCCTTCTGTTCACTGAACCATGAATGTTTTTTGCCTTGTTTTGGGTACTGATAACTAAGAAAGGAGACACAGAATGAAATGAGGTTTTACATGTTTAACTTTCAGTAAAAAAAAAAGATGGACAGCAATGTTAGAGGTTTTCTTGAAATGATTTTCCATTTTACCCTTCCATTTCGAAAATTCAAGTTTGCACCTTGAGAGTAACAAGAAAACCTTTTTATGAGTTCTGTGGGATAAATGAGTTAGAATAGCCTCTGTATAGACCTGGTTCAAGCTGTTAAAGAAACATCTTTCCTGGCTCATGAACTGAGCCAGGTTTGGTCTGTTTCACTCTGTAAAAACATTTTCTTGGTTGATTTTAAGTTTATCCTCCAATGCCCTGCTTTTCATTACTAAAAGGAGCTTAAGGGGGAGGAAAATGAAAGGGAAGGTGTTTATTGTAAGATAAAAATGCTAAGGATCTGATAAATGTGATATATAGACTCAGAAGAGAGCACGAAATTGCATTTTATTGTTTGTTTTGTTCAATTGAAGGAATAACTATTTTTTTAATTGAAGTACAGTCAGTTACAATGTGTCAGTTTCTAGTGTTCAGCACAATGTCCCAGTCATGCAAATACATACATATATTCATTTTCATATTTTTTTCATTAAGAGTTATTATAAGGTGTTAAATATAGTTCCCTGTGCTATACAGAAGAAACTTTTAAAAAATCTATTTATATATATAGTGGCTAACATTTGCAAATCTCAGACTCCCAAATTTATCCCTTCCCACCCCTTTTCCCCAGTAACCATAAGACTGTTAACTATGTCTGCGAGCCTTTCTGTTTTGTAGATAAGTTCATTAGTAGCCTCTTGATTTCTTTTTTTAGATTCCACATATAGGTGATATCATATGGTATTTTTCTTTCTCTTTCTGGCTTACTTCACTTAGAATGACAATCTCCAGGTCCATCCATGTTGCTGCAAATGACATTATTTTTTTATGGCTGAGTAGTATTCCATTGTATAAATATACCATAGCTTCTTTATCCAGTCATCTGTTGATGGACATTTAGGTTGTTTCCATTTCTTGGCTGTTATATGTGGTGCTGCTATGAACATTGGGATGCTTGTATCTTTTCAAATTAGAGTTCCCTCTGGATATATATTCCCAGGAGTGGGATGGCTGGATCATAAAGTAAGCCTATTTTTGGTTTTTTGAGGAATCTCCATACTGATTTCCATAACAGCTGCACCAAACTACATTCCTACCAGCAATGTAAAAGGGTTCCATTTTCTCCACAGCCTCTCCAGCATTTATCCTTTGTGGACTTTTGAATCATGTCCATTCTGACTTGGTATAAGGTGATACCTTGTAGTTTTGCTTTACATTTCTCTGATAGTGATACTGAGCATTTTTTCATGTGCCTATTGGCCATTTGTATGTCTTCATTAGAGAATTGCTTGTTTAGGTCTTCTGCCCATTTTTGGAGTGGGTTGTTTGGGGTTTTTTTTTTTTTTTTTTTTTTTTTTTTATTAAGTTGTATGAGCTGTTATATGTGTTCTGGAAATTAAACCTTTGTTAGTCTCATCTTTTATAAACAATTTCTCCCATTGCGTATGTTGTCTTTTTGTTTTGCTTATGGTTTTCTTTGCTGTGCAAAAGCTGATAAATTTAATTAGGTCCCATTTGTTAATTTTTGCACTTATTTCTATTGCCTGGGTAGATTGCCCTAGGAAACATTGTTAAGATTTATGTCAGAAAATGTTTGCCTGTGTTTTTTTTTCTGGTAGGTTTACCATCAAACTATTTATTTTCACATAATATCTGATAACTTTTCTAACATACTTCCATTTCTACTGACAGATGACAAACAAGTAGAGAGGACAGACATTTGAAATTATCATTGGTGGCTTTAACAATAAGCCAGCATCTCTATTTGCAAAGGGACTTTCATGTATATAAAACCTTATTCAACTGACCTCCATGAGATCATTCAGGCAAATATCTGAAAACAAGTCTTAGTTTTTCCCTCACTTGTCTTCCACGAAGCAACTAAATGGGTTTAGACGTTCAGTGTCAGTTGTGGGACTTACTGCTGTCTTTGCTGCTCTTGTCTGGGACTGTCTTCATTGGGCATCAATCAGTACATGGAGAGGCTAAATAAAGGTTATTGGCAGGTCAGTTAAAGACAAACTTCTCTAGGAATTTCCAAATCTAAGCTTCTGCCCAGTGAGCAGAGTGGGAGCCAAGAGCAGGTTGAAGGATAAGCCAGAAGAGTGACCTTGGGGAGACTACTCCATAGAAACACAAGAGCTCTGTAGATATAAACTTAGGTTTCCAACCAGGGTTCTTTTTTTTTTTTTTTTTAATTTTTTTAAACTTTTTTTTTTTTATTGAAATATAGTCAGTTTATAGTGTTGTGTTAGTTTCTCCAACCAGAATTCTTAACTAACAAAATGTAATCTGGAACTCATCCTGCTGAAGTAAGCAGAAGCTTAGAGTGAGAATTAAAAACGAAGAACCTTTGCTAGCAATAGCCAATTTCTGAAGAGGAGTTTTCCATCAGGATAGCATCACCAGGGCAGGCAGCTCTTTGGCTATCACTTGAATTCAGTGCACAAAATCCAGTGATAGCCTAAAACCATGTGGCTTACCACATGCCGTGGAGATATTTTCAGGAAGAAGTTATGTTAATATGTGAATTTTTAATATTTTTCATTTGATTCCCAAATTGACACCTGGCTTGGAAAATCAGTAAAAAAAAAAAAAAAGGGGGGGGAGAACATATCTTCAGAACCAGTTTCCAATGTGAAAGCCACGAAGAAACTTTCAAACACAATTTGAACATGATTTCAATAATGATATTCATGTAAGTTAACTTTATCTTGGTTGATTATGAGAGTATAACACTATCCAAATACAAATGGTGGGTGAAAAAAAGTGAAATGAGAGACAAATACAAATGTTAAAGTATGTTTTATATCTAAGATACAAAAATTCCCTATTTTGGTGAAAAGGAAATACGTATGCAATTTTTGTTCATGTAAAACTAGATTCTTAATGACTTATTCAAGTAAATGCTAAACAAATACCCAAAGAATATTGCATTTTAAGTTATTAACTTGCCTGGATTACTCTCATTGTCATCAGCTCCATATATCAAGATAACTTTGTTCTAGCTCAGTATAGCAGGTTCCTTATGACTGGGGGAATCAATGATGGAACACATCATCCAGAAAATAGCACTTACATACACGCTATATTGAATCTCAGTGAAGTTCAAAATAAGCATCGCCTAGGGCTAATAGAAATGTTATGTAACAGAACTGAGAAGAGAAATTTCAACTATAAGAGTTTCTGTAAGGTCAGTTTTCTGATTTATTTTCATAAGAACTTATGAAAACATGAAAGGTAACCCTTTCCTGGCTAGCTGGGACAACATTGTGTAGGGCCTTCTCCAGGGTGGAGAGTGATGCCTTGCATACGTCCTGACAATTCTCTTGGGAAGAGCTTCCTTGCCCATTGTTCTTGGTAATCCCTGGCCCCACTCTGTGGGGTTCTTCCTTTACCTTTCTCCTCCTGGGTATCTCAGAAGTGGGTATTGGGGAACACACTCTTCAGCAGGTACACAACTTCCCCCAGCCCGCATTCTGCTCAGGAAGGGTAGGCATCCAAGACTCAGTTACAGGACACTTAAATACAGCCTCATGATTTATTTGATAATACAAGACTCTGAGAATGTAGTAGATTTCTTGTCTATTTCATACCAGCAAGTTTCACATGCTAAAAGCTCTTTCTGAGAACCTGTTCTTCATGCAAATTGTGCTTCCTTGCTTTTTCTGTCCTCATATCTCTTTAGCTTTAAACTAGATTACTTTAGAGCTGGTGAACGACTCCAGAAATGCTATGACCTTATTCTTATTTTTGCTTTGAGACTTCTTAATTCACTTTGGTATTTTAATATTAGACATAAAGCCCATACCCTTAATTCAGTCTATTCCAACAGATTAAATTTAATGAGTTTTAAGACTTTATTAATTTTATCTTTTACCTTTTCAGTCTAAAAGAAATCAGCTGCTCTATATTATACCAAGTTTCTGAAATCTATTTATCTTTTTTCATTTCTGCTTTCAAACTAGCCAATTACTGTAGCTCATATCTTTCTTATAATTCCTGGCCAAATGCATCCAATTACTTTTAGTTCGGTCTACCTACCAAGTTACTGCAGGTTACTATTTATTAAATATTTTCCACTATAACATGAGTTTGCATTTTGCATTCTCTAATATCAGCTTCCTTACCACACCAAGCCAGCAGTTAAGCCGGTGCCTCATATTTTATATTGATATGATGGTTCTGTACTCCTACTACTATGTGGGCTAGGCTAGGCTATGCCTAGATTTCAGGGCCAGGATGAACTACAAATTGTGTAGGTTTCAACCAGATATGTCAGCGTTTTCACCTTAGGGAATATTTTGCAGAATTTTTTGGTATGGTTTGGGGTTTGTGGGTTGGGTTGCGGCCATTTCCTTATTCTTTAAAAGCGTTCTTGGTATCTTAATTTTTCAGTGTATTTAAAGATTGAGGATGGGAGGGAAAATAACTCTTCAGTACAAATGGCCATCCAGGGGAATCAGGTTGAGAAGAGCCTCCAACTTGATAAATAGTCTATAAACAAATAAAAAAGAACTCAGAGGAGACAAAGACTATCAAGGGAAGAGAGGAAAAGAACGATTATGATGACAGCCAGAGCAACAATACCTCTAATGTCCTCAAAGGGATGATGAGAGGATAATTGCATCCATTAAAAAAAAGATTTTTATGAGAGCTTCAGAGAAGGAAAAGTGAATTTTGAGCATTAAAAATAATAGAAATTGCTAAAATAAAACTAAGAGAATTCCAGAAATGTAAACAAAGGGCCAAAAATGAAAAATAGAAATAAATTATAAAACAATCCAGAAGATAAGGGTAATACAACTATTAGAAAGACAGAATTGGGTAAAAATGGGGGGAGGAATTAAAGAAATAAGACAACGTCTTAGGATTTACAGGGCCCATGCTGGGCCTGTCTACCACTATCAACAGAAAAAGAACCTACCCCCAGACATTTAATAATAAATGTCTTATTATTAAGACATTTCAGAACATGAGGAACTAAGTAAAAACATTAAAATCTTTATAGATAAAAATGTATGAAATAGAAGAAATCAGAAGTAATACATTAATAAGTTTTCAGATTTCTTGGCAGCATTCCTGGAAGATAAAGGACAGTGCATCCAAAATTCTGAAGAAAATCATTTCCATCCTAGAATTCTATACTCAGCCAAACTACTCAAGTTTAAGGCTAAAATAAATAGAATGACAGATGGAAAGAGTCAGTTTACCTTCTAAGCACCTCTCTTTTTAAAAAACTTCTGAGGGATGTACTTTACTAAGACGTAGGAATAAATCAAGAAATGGGAAAACAGGATACATGAAAGGGGGATCAACACTGGATAATGTAGAACAGTTCTGAAACAATGTGTGTCCACATTGTAAAGAATAACCAGTCTAATAGATTAGAGAGGGAACAAAGTGGTCTTCAAAAAGAAAGTCCTTAGGAAAAAATAAAAGGTGATAATTTGTCCAGTGTCTTTGATTAGATAGAAAAGGGACGCATTCTGGAAGAATTTATAATAAGTACATAGAAAACAACATTGTTTTACAGTGTACAAAAGGTAATCATATTTCATCACCTGAAATTGACTATTGAATTTGACTTAACCAGAGTGTATGAAATAAATGTATTTGCAATATAGAGAAGATATGGTGGGGGTGGGCAGGTTTTCTGGCTAAATCCTAATTAATTAGTAAGTTAATATTAGTAAGTTAATAAATAATATCTGAATGTCTAAATCCACAAATAGCAATGTAAACACAGCATTTAGAAATGTTAATATAAACACCTGAACAAATAGCTAACAGAGTTGAATATTTTTGCTTCTGGCCAATGGGACTCAGGTATAAAAAGGAGAGCAATTAGACCGGTATCTTTTTCACTTTCAGCCATTTAGAACAGTTTAATTTTTAAGCATATTTTAAAAATAAAATGAAAGTGAAAATACAAAAACAAAAAACCCATACTTCTGCTGTTTAGGAGATTTGGGTTATTTTTTATCATCGCCACTTGAAAAACTGGTTTCACTTTTGGACTAGGATGTTTTCCAGAGATTTATGAAGTATCATAGCACCAATACTAAAGCTCCCTCTTATAATTTTAAGCACAAAGGCAATGATACTCAGTACAGGAAGAATGGATCTATTTTTGATGAGCTTAAGTAAGCCGCTACTTGCACCACAAGCAATGGTATGGGCATTGACAATCATAAATATTAGTATCCTGGGAGACCAGGCAGCAGCCTCAGAATGAAAATCACTGGGAGTAACAAGTAATAACACTGATAATTTAATACAGGAAAATGAGGCAAAGGGTTTATATGCCAGGCTGAAGAGTTGACCTTAATCACCAGCTGATCAACATCATCTTTGAATGTTGGATAACAGTTTCAAAAGCTCTCTACCTTTCTTGAATGTACTCCAGTCCTCTTAGAGAGTCATGCTAAATTTCAGAAATATAACAGAAGTTGGCGTTCCTCCTTTTATTTTTCTAAGCTCTAACGCCAACCTTTATTTATCCTTCCCTGGAGATCCTTCTTTCTTGCATATGACATATTTTTCAGTCTTCCATCCAAAGGATAATCTACCATTAACCTATTAGTAGTCCTTGGCCTTACTTTGTGACCAGTAAGTCAGCCATTTTAATTTTTTTAAACTTACTTAAAAATTTTTTATTGAACTATGGTCGTTACAGTGTATCAATTTCTGCTGTACAGCATAATGTCCCATTCATATATACACATGCAAATTTTCATTTTCATATTCTTTTTCATTAAAGGAGATTTTCCTCTGCTGCCTCAAATTGCCTATCTTTTTATTTGTATTTTTAGGTAGGTTGCATCCCACAGATACCGTGTGGTTGTGTTTTCATTGTTGTTTGTCTTAAAGTGTTTTTTTAATTTCGTCTTTGATTTCATCGTCGACCATTGGTTTTTTTGTAGCATGTTGTTTAATCTCCATTCTGTCTGTTTTTTCTCCTTTGTTTTTCTGTGGTTGATTTCTTGTTTCATGACATCGTGGTCAGAGAAGATGTTTGAAGTAATTTCTATCCTTTTAAGTTATTGAGGCTTCTTTTGTGCCTGAGTACATGATCTAACCTAGAGAATATTCCATGCGCACCTGAAAAGAATGTATATTCTATTTTGGGGGAATGTAATGTCCTAAAAATATGAACCAAGTCCAATATTGTATCAATTAGTATCTCCATTGCCTTACTGATTTTCTGTCCAGAAGATCTGTCCAGTGATGTTAATGGGGTCTTAAAGTCTCCTGTTATGGTTGTGTTCTCATCAGTTTCTCCCTTTATGTCTGCTAGTATTTACTTTATGTGTTTAGGTGCTCCTATATTGGGAGTATATGTATTAATGAGTGTAATATCTTCATATTGTATTGCTCCTTTAATCAGTATATAGTATCTTTCTTTATCTTTCTTTAATGGCCTTTGTTTTAAAGTCTGTTTGTCTGAAATCAGTATTGCTACTCCTGCTTTCTTGGTGTTTCCATTTACATGAAATATCTTTTTCCATCTTTTCTCTTTCAATCTACGTGTGTCCTTCTCCTTAAAGTGGGTCTCTTATATGCAGCACATTGTAGGCTCTTGTTTTATTATCCAGTCTGCCACTCTGTCTTTTGATTGGAGCATTTAATACATTGACATTTATGGTAATTATTGATAGATGTGTGTTTATTGCCATTTTGAACTTAAATTTCTGGTTGATTTGGTATTTCCTCTTTGTTCCTTTCTATTTTCCTTTTTGTGGCTTGATAATTTTTTGTGTCATCTTAGGTTTTTTTTTTGGTTTTTGTGACTCTTGTATTTGTATTGTGTACTTTTCACTTGTGGTTACCCTATTTTTCAAGTATATTAACCCATTACTATATCTGTTTGCTTTAAACTGGTAGTCATATAAGCTCAAACATATCCTAAAAAGAACAGAAAAAAAGAAAAATATATATTTTCTTGCTCCCCTCTCCCACCTTTAATAATTTTGCTGTCCTCTTTTCCATCTTCATGTTTATTCTCTTGCAAGTCATGTAGTTATCACATTTTCAATTACGGTTTTCTCCTTTTTATAGCATCCTGTTTCTTTTCTATTTAGAGTAGACCTTTCAGTATTTCTTTTAGTATAGGTTTAGTATTGCTGAATTCTTTTAGTTTTTACTTGTCTGTGAAGTTCTTTATCTCTCCTTCTGTTCTAAAGGATAGTCTTACTGGATAGAGTATCCTAAGTTGCAGCTTTTTCTCATTCAGGACTTTGACTATATCTTGCCACTCCCTTCTGGCCTGTAGTTTTTCTGTAGAGAAATCAGCTGCAAGCCTTATGGGGGTTCTCTTGTAACTCTTTTTCTCTTGCTGCCTTTATAATAACTTATTGTTAACCTTGGCTGTGTTAATTATAATATGTCTTGGTGTAGGTCTATTTGGATTCTTCTTGTTGGGGACCCTCAGTGCTTCCTGTACTTGGGTATCTGTTTCCTTCTTAGGTTTGGGAGATTTTCAGTCATGGTTTCTTCAAATATCTTTTCAATCCCCTTTTCTCTTTCTTCTTCTGGGATCCCTATTATGCATAGGTTGGTATGCTTTATATTATCCCATAGGACCCTTATATTGCTTTCATTGGTTTTCACTTGCTTTTCTCTCTGCTGTTCTGATTGGATGGCTTCTTTTATCCTGCTTTCTAAGTCACTGACTTGTTCCTCTGCATTGTCTAGTCTGCTTTTGACCGCCTTTGGCTCAGCTCATCTCACCCATTGAGTTTTTAATTGGCTCCTCTTTATAGTTTCAACTTCTTTTTTATAGTATTCTCTGTCTCTATTCATAGTTTATTTCCTTCAGGACTTTGATCACTTCCTTTTAGAAGTCATGATCTAGTAGACTGTCAAGGTCTGTTTCATTGATTGTTCTTTCAGAGGATTTCTCTTGTCCTTTTAATTGGGAGTGGTTCCTCTGCTTCTTCATTTGACTTACATCTCTCTGGCACTATAGGTCAACCACTTTAGACTGCAGTGGTGCTGGTATCCACATTAAACATAGACATACGTTTATGAGGGAAGGGCAGTGCCACAAAGTATGAAGTCTGTAAAACCATCTTTTTGTTTGGATGCTTCTGTACATAAGGAAACAGTTACCTCTTTCTTAGTCCCCACCTTCAAGCAAATGATAGAACCACTGACAAAAAAGAAATGGAATCCATTCAAAAAGATATTTAAGCAAATAATGTTTCTCAGTTTTCAACATTAATAGCCTTAGGATCAGAGGGAGAATGTGGGCCTTCAGGGTAGTTTGGGGATCTAGCCTGATCCGGGCTTCTAAAATCAGTGCTCTGGAACTTGTGTTTTGTCTTGTAAAATTATGAACCTTTAACTGCATGGCATGCCCCATTAATGTATCCTGTTTCATTTAGCTTTAAAATAATTTATATTATTCACTAGTAAGATTGTAACCCAACTTTCTCTTAACATTTTCTGGGAAGCTTGACAACTCATTGGAAGTGTTCTGTTAATACTATGACAGTGGTTCTCTTGCAGCTGTTACGGATGTCTCCCCTTTTCCAAGGTCTCACCTTCCACGGTTTCAGTTACCCATGCTCAAATGTGGTCCAAAAATATTAAATGGAAAACTCCAGAAACAAACTGTTCTTCAGTTTTAAGCTGCACACCATTCTGGGTAGCGTAGTGAAATCTTGCACTGTCCTGCTCCGTCCAGTGCAGGATGTGAATCTTGTCTTTGTCCAGCCTGTCCTGCCCCTTAGTCACTTAGTAGCCCTCTAGGTTATCAGATTGACAGCACTTGTATTTAAGTAACACTCCTTTTATTTAAAAATGCCCCCAAAGCACAGGAGTAGTGATACTGACAATTCAGATATGTCACCGAGAAGCTATGAAGTGTTCCTTTAAGTGAAAAGGTGAAGATTCTTGATGTAATAAGGAAAAAATGATACGCCGAAGTTGCTAAGATGTGCAGTAAAAGCCAATCTTCTATCTGTGAAATTATGAACAGGGAAAAGGAAATTTGTGCTCTATTTGCTGTCCTACCTCAGATTGCAAAAGTTACAGCCACAAGTGCCTGGTTAAGATGGAGAAGACATTAAATTTGTACAGTAAGTTATTTTGAGGGAGAGCACATTCATGTAACTTTTATTACAGTATACTGTTATAACTGTTCTATTTTGTTACTAGTTATTGTTGTTAATCTCTTACTGTGCCTTATTTATAAATTAAACCTTATCACAGATATGCAGAAAGATATGTAGAAGAAAACAGTACACATAGGGTTGGGTTCTGTGCCAAGTTTGAGGCATCCACTGGGGTTTGGGGACATATCCCCCATGGATAAGGGGGGACTGCTATACGACAGATGGCCTCTGAGGGGACTGGAGAAGCAGAGGTCAGCAAGCGCTCAGATGCTGGTCCTACCCAAAATCTGAAGCCCTTAAACTGTGGGGCGTTGTTAAAAAAAAAAAAAAGAAAGAAACGCACAGATACAGAACCCAAAAATGTTGTGTTCTAACTCACCTGCTCACTGGGGACATGGCCTTGAAAAGTGCCTTATGTCTTTGATCCTCAGTTTCCTTTCCAAGGCAGCAGTGCCACCTCACTTGTAGGACCAAGTGGGTTTTAAATGGGATGATGTACCTGAAACACACCATGAACGAGGCCGGTGGTGGAGTTTAGGGATGGTCCCCTTCTGTACTCCAGGCCCCTTTCTCCACCTCCCGATCTTCCTTTCTCCGGGGTGTTGTCATGGTCTTGTGCAGCCTTCATGCTTCATATCCGTTCTCCGGAGGCTGAGCCTGTTACTCTGAAATCCTTACTCCCTGCCTCTTCCCAATTTACTGTAACAGAGAGTTTCTTGACAGTCAGGAAATAATTTTAAAAATCTTTACATTTAAATGAAAAGGAATGATTTTTCTCTTTTTTAACACAATAAATTACTGATGGTGATATTAAAGGAAAAATGATAGTCATTTTGTTTCATAGGGTTTTTCCAGCAGATCTGTTGTTACCACTGTTGAGTTTTCTACTGGTATATATATATATATATGTCACGTATGTGTGAGGGTGCCTGGGGGAGCAGAAGATAGACTCTCATCCAATGGGAAAGGCAACTGGAAAGATTTCTGTACAAGTGTAGGGTTGGACCATCACTTCTGACTAAGAGAAACCAGAGCACAGTGACTTGCAATCAGGAAAGCAAAAATCTTCTTCAGGCTGAGGAGTGTGACAGTACCATAAAAATAATTATACTTGCGTGTATAATTTTGAAATTTTACCAGTATCTCTATCTCTTTAAATAGTAATTACAGTGCTGTGAATTCTTTTTGACTAATGCATATATTCAGAACACAGAAATGAAAAAGCTTTGAAAGAAGACATGTGTTTGAAAAGATGAAAAGTGAGATTAAGGCAGGAGATCCCCCCATGGAAAAAAGTGCTGATATTTAAAGCTGCAGGATCTCAGTCCTAGAAAAGCAGACACTGGGTGACACAGGCCATGATATTTAATACCCAGATCTCGACAGGTGGGACAGGCTGAAGCTGTGATAAACTGTTTCGCCTCTGGTGTTCAGCGCAGGAACTGGAGCAGTGTTTCCCAGTAGATGGAGCCAGTCCAAAACTAGCTGTATGGAGAGAGAGAGAAAGCCGTGGAGATGGAGACGGAGCAGTAAAAGACAGGGCACACGAGGGTCCCAAAGACGGCAAATGCTGTCCCCAGAGGACCTGAGACCTGACTGGGTAAACTGCAGATGACTCACTGGAGAAAAGTTAACCTAATATATAATCAAATAGGCAAAAAAAAAAAAAAAAAAAAGAAAAAGTCCTACTCAGTACTGTTCCTTACACCCAATGGAAGCCTTCCCTATTGATTCGATGGAGGAAAATGCCTTCAGCTAGAATTCTCGACCAGGGTATTCATACTTTGGCTTCCTGCTGCAGAGTTTGACTGCGGCCTGTTTGTGGTTAGCACACACTGTTTGTCTTTCTCCCACGTAAGCTCAAATGCAGAGCAGAGTCTTATCCTCTTTGGAACCCAAAGTGAGTCCCCCTTTTGCAGAGTTACTGAAATAATGGGGCTGAAGTCTTCTTGTTCTTGGCTTGTTTCTTTTTTCTTTTTTTCTTTTTCTGGTGATTTTAATTTTTTTAACTAAAAATTTTAAAAATTGAAGTACAATCAATTACAGCGTGTCAGTTTCTGGTGTACAGCGTGATGTCCCAGTCATGCATATACTTACATATATTTGTTTTCATATTCTTTTTCATTAAAGGTATTACAAGATATTGAACATAGATCCTTGTGCTATACAGAAGAAACTTTTTAAAAATCTATTTTTATATTCAATGGCTAACATTTGTAAATCTCAAACTCCCAAATTTATCCCTTCCCACTGTCCCCAGTAACCCTAAGATTGCTTACTATGTCTGTGAGTCTGTTTCTGTTTGATAGGTGAGCTCATAGTATCCTTTTTTTTTTTTTTTTAAGATTCCACATGTAAGTGATATCATAAGGTATTTTTCTTTCTCTTTCTGGCTTACTTCACTTAGAATGACAATCTCCAGTTCCATCCATGTTGCTGCAAATGGCATTATATTATTCTTTGTTATGGCTGAGTAGTATTCCATTGTATATATACACCACAACCCCTTTATCCAGTCATCTGTCGATGGACTTGGCTTGTTTCTTGATACATATTCTTTGTGTCTGTTTTTCTCCTATAAATGTTTAGTGCTTGTCTGTTCTTAAGTAGGTGTATAATATATATATAATAATAAATATATAAATGTATACATATATCAAATAATCACATTGTAGACTTTAAACTTATACAATGTTATAGGTCAGTTACATCTCGATAAAGCTGGTAGAAATAAATCAATATGAATGTATACTCTGCTGTTTGTCAGTTACCACATAAGCATTTTTACCTCTTTATTTCCAATATTAATAATAGCTATATAAAAACATAGCATTCTGGTCCATGAAGTGTTTATACCAAAATTTACTTAACTATTCCAATTTGTCAAGCACATGTGCTGTCTCAGATTCATCACTAATGTAAAAAATGCTTTGATAGAGAACAAATTTTAAAATTTCATGTTATTTCTGTAGTATATTGTCCCAGACATGAAGGAAGTAAAAAAAAAAAAAAAAAAAAGGGTAAATGGTTTTATGGTTCTTGGGGCTTATTGTTAGCCATGCACAGAAACGCTTGTATTATCCTGCATTTTTTGTGTATGCCTAATTCCCACCCACTAGATCTAGTTCTTTTTCTTGTTAATTGACGTATATTGGAGTAATTTTATTGTAAATCCCTAAATCCCAAAAGGAAATAAGTAATGTAATTCTACACAATGGAATTCTCTTTCTACTCCAGCTTGAGGAAGCTAACCACCTTCCTTCAAAAGCCAATTGGATTCCTTCTTTTTCGTGATGTTAACCAGATCAGCCTTGCCACCTCTGAGAGCTCTTGCCCATCCCTGAAACGCTTTATCATGTACTCTCTGCTTCTCTTGGTTGGCGCTTGTGGTCTATTCTTTGTTTTAGGCAAATTTATGTCATTGTCCCCAGTAAGACCTACAGCTCCTTAAGAATAAACTCACACGTTGCTCTTACTTCTCCCAACTCTTAATGCAGCACCATGATATAAAGTAAGTTCAGTAGACCTCATTAGTGGATGGAAAAGAAGCGGAGCTAATGCAAGTAAGACACCCAGGAAGGTCTTTCTTCCCAGAATCTCAGATTGCACCACTCCAATTGTCTTGACAAAAGAGTTATAGATGCCACTCTGCCCGACTCTTTCTTGGTCCTGTGATGGGATGAACTTACGACACCCCCCCCTTCTCGGTCCCTCCCTTTTACCTTCACTAGAAAAGTGATTTAAGAATCAGAGGGCATCTTTCGGGGATGATTCCTTTTGTCAGAAAGTTAATAAAGAGCCTTTCTCAACCAGTGTGCAGGCCTTTTGTAATGAAGACTGACTCAGGAATGAAATGAATGTTCTTTTTAGAATTAGCTAAGCTTATTATCATGAAAAGAGAAGGGTGAAAGTCATGTTAATGCCAGATTAGACCCTATGACATTAGGAAGAAAATTAAATTAATGTATGCTGTGGTGAGATGTGTTTAGTTAATTCATGAGAAATGGTCCATAGTCAATGTTAATACAGAAAAGTCAGCTAAAATTTCAAAACACACCTTTTGTCCACCTTCTCTTCCACTGCACGATGGTTTTCACCAACCAAAGGGCACCAGAGACCATTGCTACCCTCTAGTGAGTCAAATATGAATGGGCAGAGAAGAGGTCCATTGATGTTTGGCTGAAGTCTGAGTCAGCAAAAGTTTGCAGGCTATAAGGATTAAGCTTCATGAGTGTGTGAGTGGGTTGGAATGCCCTGAGGGAGGCAGAGGAAGAAGGGACACCAGGTGGGCAGACCTTAAAGAAGTGCTAGACAAGTGCTAGGCTGAGTTGTAGAGGTTTAGAGAAATGAAGGACATCTTTCTGCACAGTCCTCTGAAGGCCTAAATGCGTGAAAGTCTGCTCTCCTGCAAGCCACGTATCACAAGGGGAAGAGGTAGGTAGGTAAAGTTGCAAGTTCTAATTGCTGACTCTTTTTCTATTTCGAGATGATAATTTGAGCAACTCAATCACAGAGCGATGTTTAAATCTCCACTGGAGCTGCTTGTGTCCAGTCCCAAGGTGGTGGGTGAGACAGGGCCAATACGTGCTTCTGATGGCTTAGCCATCCTCATTTGATTTAAGTATAAAGGCCTGTAAGTGGTAGGCAGTTCCCCAAGTCTGAGAAAACTTAGACAGTTTCACCAATCTTTTTTTTCAACCTTACCCAAGGACTACAAAAATGAAAACTCTATGTGGGACTAAAAGCATGGAATATAATAAGTTACAGTATTGCCTCTTATTTTTTCACAATTAATACTTAATCATTTTTATTGTTGAGAAGCTCAGAGCCTGCAGAATATTCAGAACAAATTGTGAAAATGTTTCTCATCATCTATACTTTACCCATTCCTCTACTAAGGGTTAACACTGAAAATTTGGTATGCATAATTTCAGTATTGGTCAAATATTTGCCATTATAAACATTAATGGATTTATTAGATCATATTATAAACATATTTTATGGTTAGATTTTTAAAATTTAATGTATCTTACATAAAATTCACATCACTGAAATATTTCCACCTGATCATTTGTAAGGACTGCATGGTATCGTCTGGTAGAAGTAGTAGAAGTTTGTTCATTGGATGATGTTTATTAGGTTACAGTTCTCTTGGACTTCAGGATGCACGGATGATTTCACCTTGCCCTGCCACTGAACTTACACATGGCAATAAGACACTTTATGATCAATGAATTTTGAGTGGAAGTGACATGAGTCACTTGTAGGATGAAGCTTTTAATTGCCACTGCTTGACTGTCATGCCTTCTCTCCTTTTGTTGTGTATTCTTGGAGACTTGTATTAATGTAGGGGGACCATAAACCACGTCTAAGCATCCTGGACGGATGAGCAAGTACTTGAAGAGAGCTTGCCAGGAGGGATACCTCAGTCTGCAGATGACTGTGTATGTGAGGGGTGTGTATGTGTGTGGGGTGACGTCATAGAAACGTTGGCTTGGCAGGAGGTGGATAGTGAAGAAACTGATATTAGAGGCTGGAAAGATGGTAAACCATGAAGTGCAGGGAAAAACATAGTAAAACTTGACTTGAAGAAGATACACGTAATGAATCCACAGCTTTAGGAGAAATTAAACTGAACTAACATGATGTTTAGCCAGAGTAGACAATGTCACAATTCTATAATCCTAAATAATGAACAAAATATTGGTATTACTTATTGTATATTTATTTTATAATAACAGATCTCTCAGGTTGCATTACAGAACTTTGGTCGATTGCTTAATTGAATGGCCCCTACTAATCTTGACCCCAGTATTCATATCCCTGTTTAGTTCCTTCCTGTACTGACTCGGACTTGTCCATATGACTTTGGCTAATGAGCATCAGTGAGCATAAAGCAAGCAGAGGCTGGGTAAGTGCTTACATACTAGGGCTTGTCCACTTGGAATGCTCCTTCTTGGAGTCCAGTTGACTTACTGATAAGAAGTCCAGGCTAGACTACTGAATGGGTGAAGGTCATGTTGAAAGAGGCTCTGATAAATGAGAGCTCATATTGGATGGTTTAGGCCCAGCTAAGCCAGATGCCAGTGTGACTCCCTCCTCAGGAAAACCCACAAGTGAGTACAGTTGACTCACAGAAATGTGAAAAATACTATGTCATTATTTTAAGCCTTAAGTTTTGGGGTAGTTTCCACTAGAAAACTGAAATAAGAATTGAATATATCATTAACATTTCTTCTGTTCTACAGATTAAATTACATACACAAGTTAAACATTCATGTGGGTTTTATTTTGACTATATTTTTATTACAAAGTTGTCAAATATTTTCAATGTGACTAAAATCATATTCATAAAAGCATACAAGTTGATTTTAATATAAATATTTTTCTCATTTTTTTAGAGAATAAGGGCAAGGATAAATAAAATCAGGGGGAGGGTATAGCTTAAGTGGTAGAGTGCATGCTTAGCATTCACAAGGTCTTGGGTTCAATCCCCAGTACCTCCTCTAAAAATAAATAAACCTAATTACCTATCCCCTGCCAAAATAAAATAATTAAATAATAAAATAAATAAATAATTAAAAAATAAAATAAAATCACATACTAATTCTCAAATGAAGGGAAATAAGTCCTTTGTTAGATTATTTGTCCATATAGTACATCCAGAAAAAAAGTTCACTGTATTTTAAAATCTTAGACAACAATTAATTAACTTTCCAAACCCTTTTTTCATCTTTAGTTTGGACTTCATTGTAAACTTTTTCTAGTACTGGGCTACAGAGGAAATATTTTAATCTCCTATATCACTAAATTGTTTTGTATGTTCAGCGTTGTTGTAAAGGTAAAAAACGTAATTTTTGACTTACAAATCATAGCACACAACAAAAATATACATATTTTGATCCTAACTATGTGGACCTAGTTTTTTTGGAAAGAGGAAGATAAGGTATCTCCGTTGCTTGATTCTGAGTTTTCTGAGGTAGAGATCTGCTCTTGTGCAGATGTTACCTATAGCTGTCACCTTCCTGATGAAAGTTCCTCTTATCAAAATTTCCCACTTGTTGCAATTCTTTAAAACATTTGAGTCCTAACAGCAAAAACAGCTCATGCTCGAATAATCCAGTTAATTAAGAAATACAGTATTTTCCTCCCTTTCTCACTCGGTTTAATCAAGACTTAATGATTGCATCTAGAAACAAATTAGAGCAAGAAGATCCTCTTATGAGCTGAGAGAGGGAAAAAGGCTCTGACCACTTACAGAGTCATGGGACAGTGTGGCCAGTTTTTAATTATATGTTTTGCGAGGGAAACAGTGAACCTTCTACTAGTGTGACTGGCACCATAGCCCAGGGAGCTGCACAATACTCCCCACGCCAGGTAATGCACAGTCCAGTCCCCTGCTGAATTATCCAGAGTCCAGTCCTTCCCTCTGACATAAGCCAGGTTGCAGATACCTACAGAAACTGAGTCATTAGACTAAAGTCTACTATGTATGCTCCTTTTACTCTGTAGGGAGATGTATCCAGCGATCCAATTGGTTAATATTTGCTATTCATCCTCAATCTGACTTCCATGAAAGAGCTGAAATGCATGCCGTTAAATTCAGTGGACGTTGTCCAGGCCTCTTTATATTAGGCCAGATAGCAGCATCCGACAGTACTGACCATAACTTCCATTTAGAAACCCTCTTTCTTGGCTCATCTTACAAAAAAAGTTCCGTTTTATTCTTTTAACGTCTCCTCTCTGGTACCTCTGTCTGTATATCCTAAGCCAATGTATTATTTTCTGAATTTTAAAAGATGGTGCCTTCCCGCTCTGGCCCAGGCCATGTTCTTGGTTCATGCACTCTCTCTAGGTGATGGTGTGCTCAGTCCTTTGTGCTCTTAATTACTCTCTCATAACAAGTCCCAGCGTTTTATCCCGAGTCCAGGTTCTCTGGATGATTATCTCCAACTGCCTATAAATAATATTTATTTGTACATCCCAAAGGCATCTCAGATCAGTGTCTCCAAATCTTAACAGCGTCTTCTTCCTACAATGCTGTCCTCCTTTAATGATTCCCATCTCACTGACTGGCACTGTCATCCGTTTAATGGTGGAAGCCAGAATTCTGAGAGATGATCTTATGTTCCACTTCTCACACGTGCGTATTTCCAGTCCCTAAATCCTGCTTATTTTACTTTGAAAATACCTCTCCAGTGTAGCCACTTTTATCCATCTTAGCAGCCACCGCTTTAGCCCAAGCCCTTCCTCTTCCTCCTACATTACAGTTTCCTCCTAATTGTTCACCATGTGTGTAATCTTGCCCTCTCCAAACTGTTCTTCAGAAAGCAGCTAAAATGCTCTTTATGCAATACAAACATGGCAGTATCACTTTCCCAATTAAATGCTTGAGTGATTTCCCATAGCTCTTAGGATGAGGACACCAAATGGGGGTGGTGGTTTAAGAGTGAGGGCTTTGTACCCAGACAAAGCCTTTGGTCAAAGCGAGGATCTGTTACTCACTACGGTGCTCCTGGAACTGGTTACTAAGGCTCTTTCTTCATCTAATCTGTCTCCGTCTTGCTTTTTTATGAGGACTAATTAAGATAACATACAAGAAGCACTTAGCAAAGTGTCTGGCACATAGCACACGCTCTGTGAAGGTTAACTGTAGTTATTGTTAGCCATTGTAATTGCCCTTTGACCTCAACCTGCCTCTCAGCCCTCCCCTGGCCCCATCACTGACCTTACTCTTGATGCCCCAGTTGTATTACTCTTCAGTCAGTTCTTCGATAAACCATAACCTGTTTTCACTTTAGAACCTTCATAGAAGATTCTCCCCCTGCCCAGAAGTCCACCTCCTTTACCCAACCAGCATCTCCTCAGACTTAAGATTTTGCCTGCATTTTCTTTCTTCGCTCAAAGCCTTCCGGAGACCTGGTAGAAATCATTGGTCCCGTTTCCCAGGTTTGCACGCCCCTCCTGCAGCTGGTGCGAGTGACGACCCCCTTCTCCAGAGACCCGTGCTAGATGAGTGCTTCTCAAATAGTATCATGAATCAGAATCACCCGGGGGTTTGTTGACCCTCAGAGTTCCGGACCCCACGTCCAGAGTTTCTGATTCCGTGGGTCTGGGGAGTGCCCTGAGAATTGACAGGTGGAACAAGTGCACAGGTGATGTGGATGAGTCACTGCCAACTCCTCCTTGCCTGAGGGTTACAGCAAGCCCCGCCCATCCCTCCCCCACATGGAGGACTGTGATGCACTGACAGAGGGACAAAATAAGGACTCCCACACCACAAGGTGGGACCAGCTCTGTGGTACAACTCATGGTCCAGCGTCCCCATAGGATCAGGTTGAGGCCACCGCTTTGCTCAGCCCCTGTCTCTGGCCCACCCTGTTCCCCGACTTTCATCCTCCAGAGGGCACCCCCTCAGTAGACCATGTGCACAAGGGGCCCTGCCTCACCCTCCACTTCATAGCAGCCCCAGCCGAGACACACATGTAGAAACAGAAGTACAAAGAGCAACGTTACCAGCTGTGCTTACAGAGGAATACGGATTTCCTCAGGAGAGGGCTTGCAGGAGCATTTCAGGATGAAGAAAGCATATTTTCCCTTGAAGTCTTGAGCATAGGAAAGGATGCATCCCCTAAAAATCTTGAAAGTTTACCAGCATCATTCTTAACAAGCCTCAAAAGCCCAGTTGTCCCCGAGGCCCGTGAGTACTTGGAATTGCCTGTCTCTGAGGTGCTAGGTTGTCATTTCATATAATGAGACACTCTGTACTTTCTGAGACCTTACCCAGGGAGACTGTATAAATTCTGCACCAGGCAGAGCATGGAAGTCTCTCTTAATGGCCCCAGCAACTACCATTTCACTGTCTGGGATCTGCCGATATGAAATAATGTTGATAAACTACACTGCTTTCTGCCAGCAATAAAACTAGAGAGTAAACAGAGTTTAAAGTCTGCAACTAACTTTTTGTTACAACCAAGGCCAGAGGACAGGGAAGTGGATGAATGGGAGGCTTGTTTCTTGAAATGGGCCATGGGGTCCCCCATGGCCTGTGCTCTGGGATCAGTGTCATCTTAGTAAATCAGAATGAATGGGCTCGGCTGTCTTCCTGGAGCAGGTGTCGGTGCCCTCCTTCCCAGGCTGGCGTGCCTGCGGTAGAGGCTGCAGCCATCTGGACTGCTGTCAGGAAATCACGGAGATGCTGAGTTCAGACCACAGGGCAGTTCTCAGGGCTCTCCACGGCAGCTTGGTGCACGCTAGGGCCCTCCTTGCCAGTCCGCTCCTCACACCCGATGAGACAGTATTCACGTGGCTCCCATGATAATGAAGGCGTGGACCGACCAGGCCATCTGGTATGTTGGTAAAAATAACAACGTGAAGCTCTCTGTGTAGGTAATGCCCCCACCTCCCCCAGTTGGAAGTCAGAGGTGCCTGAGGCTGCCTCTAGTTGAATGTATTTCCAGATTTATACATTTTTAACAGTAGGGGGCGTGAGGTCTCTATGTTGTGTGTGGTTTTATTTTGCTTGCTAAACCCCGTTCCCTTTCCTGGTTTCACCAGGTAGTTCTACCAGTGAGACCTGCACGTGGGCGCGGTTACTAGTACCTTTCTAGTCCTTGAGTAAGTTAAATAAAGACAGCTCTGGCTGACACAGTTGCAGAAGTTTCATGAATATGTGAGAGAAGGGAGAGCAGGCAGGATTCGGGCTTATCTGTTAATCAAGATCCCCAAGAAAGCTGCAACAGGGAGAGGACGTGCCCTTCCCCTCCCTCTGAAGCATTTCACTGTTCTTCCCCAATTTCATCCTTCTCAGACCATAGGTAAAACCTCCGCATCTGCATGACAGCGGGAGGAGGGAATTTTATCTGAAAGTTGATGGAACCCAACTTTTCACTGTGGCCTTTCCTCTCAGGGATATTAGTCCAGAGGATTTTCTGCTCCTTATCTGCCAAATGCAACATCTGAAGCACCAGATACTCCAGATTCTATTAATCTCACATCTACACTGGGCAAGAGAGAAATAATTCCACACAATGGAAACATGTTGTCACTGGATAAGAAATGTAGAGTGAAATATAGTGATGCTACTAAGTTCTAGAGACCTTTTGACTGATGCTTGAATATTGAATTCAGAAAATCCTCAGGGAGCATGCAAGAAGGCCTAAGAGGCCCATCTTGAAAAAAATTTTACATGTATTAAGCACCTCTTATTTTTGTTAACAGCTCATATGAAATAGAATCTTGGGCAAAGATACATAACATGAAAAACATAGTTGCTCGACCTCTATCCACATTTTGTAAATGATAATTTTTTGAAGAATGTAACATTTAATATCATGGGATCAAGCTCTAATAATGGCTCCATCAAGAGAGGAAGCATTAATTTACTGGGCTCCTGTTTCAAAAAAAAACATGAACTGAAGTCATTTGTAAAAGACAGTTTTGCCCCGAGACTACTTAGTGACCAAAGAAACTACTTGTCTTAAGATACGTTTGTTTTCCTTCCCCACCTACTTCTCCAAAATCAAACCCCAATCTTTTTTCCCTAGTTTTTAGCTGGCAGGACAAAGACCCATAGATGGCATGACAAGTCTGAGCAGCTTTCTGGCTCTCAAAGGCAGATGGGCAGAGCAGCTGGAAGGTTCACCTACTAGGATGCTGAGGCGGGAGTGGTCCACCAGGCTCTTGGCTGGAGTGACTTCCTGAGAGCTTTCTGCCCCCAAGTGGGCCACTATGACCTCTGGATCTCCCTAAAGAATGAACTGTCAGCAACAACTCTTGACTTGTCCCTTTCCACACATTTTTTTCCCACTCTCTGGATCCTTAAATTCAAATGTTTTTTACTTAATTTTATAGGTAATTTTCTCTCAGGGCATTCTTTCAGTGCCCTGGTTATGATGAAAACATTTCCCATGTTTATACAGTAATTTTTCTGTCTTCATTTATGAAGTTTATAGGCACTGACTTGTGTTTTATATTTAGTATAAATGTTATATATTTGCTGTCAGCCCAACAAATTACATTCTCATTTAAAATTTTTACACAGCAAGATGAACAATAAGCTGTAATTTCCTGCCCTCTAAACAGGAAGTGGTCATTATTTAAAACAAAACAAAACAAAACAAAACTCCCATCTCAAAAAGAGGAGAGGCTTCTAGAGTGTCAAAGATTTTCTCTTTTAAGTGTCTTCCGCTAAACAAGTTATGATAGTACGTGCTGTGCACAAGAATATGCAGTTGGCTCTGGGGAGTCCATTTTGGTTATTTTGCTCCAAATGATGTTTTCATGTTATTTTCGTCGTAAAGAAGTGCCTTTTCAGAAATGGCGCTTGGCCGAAGGAGGAACACTTACTTCCCTTCCCATCTCTGTTAATGGAAGATCTTGCCAAGCACGTGGTGATTTGTGTGGGGCAGGGTAAGTGTTCCTCACCCGCCTGCCTTCCCCGCCCCGCCTCGGAGTGGGGCTAGTGGTGAAAAGAGCCTGCCGCTGTTTTCATCATTTGCGAGGTTCTCTTTATTGGAAAATAGGGAGCTGGTAGGATTTGTGTTGGGGGCGATTCTTCTTTCTTGAGAGGATGATAGCACGCCTAAAATTATGGAAGCATAAAAGCTGCAGGTTTTCTATAATGGGCACCGCTCAGTATTATTAATAACTGTGCACAAGGCACTTTTATGTTGGCAAGTGGCTTCAATCATTTTTATCACATAATAGCTGCAGAGGTTCAGTGAGCTCTTCAATCTCTTCACAAGATTGGGTTCCAGTAACATGTAGTGTTTTAAGGCTGGGAGGAAATTCCCAAGGCTCACTCAAGACATGTTTTTGAATGATTAATTCGAGAATTATTTGATACACACACACAGTCTTTTTCAGTGGGGATATATGCCAATGAAATAAACACAGTCCCTGCATTATCTCATTTAATCCCTACACTAACCATATGAAAAAAATGCTATTACTATGAATACCCTTTTCACAGGTGAGGAAAATGAAGTTTAAGGAAGTTAAAGAATTTATCACAGAGATAACAAGTAGCAGAGCCTGGACTCAAGTCTGGGTGTCTAATTTCAAACCGTACAGTCTTATGCCAGATCTGTCCAGGGAGAGACCAGCTGTAACAGGCGAGAGGATGCTCTGTGTCCTCCCATGCAACCCCTCTCTCACAGGACCCTTGACCCAGAGGCCCAGGGTGTACACTGGGGTTGGAAAGAGAGACAGCCTCATGGCAGCATCAGCTGCAGATGATGATCCCTGTCTCCTCCGCAGCCCTTCCCCGCCCCCTGTGCATCCTCAACCAGGCAGAGACTGTGCGTGCATTCCAGAAAGCAAAAGTCAAAAGGGGAGAAGGAAATCAATAAAGGTAGAAATCAATACATTAGAAAACTAAAGGAAGAAAAGCCAAGTGTTTAATTCAAGAACAAGTCTTGGAAACCCTAATAAACAGACAAATCTCTGACAATGTTGAAGAGGAAAAAAATTATTAGAGGAGAGAAATGGGATATAGCTGGGATTCAGAGGGGATTAAGCAGCTAATTATATATTTAAAAAGCTATGTATAACTGTAATACACTTTTAAAATCTTGCTGAAATAGTTGATATCTGGGCTAATACAAATTAAATATGAAAAAGACAGAAGAGGGAGAGATCCTTGAAAGGCAAACACATATGGGAGAAAGGGGAAAGGTTTCAAAGAATTAAGGGTTCAAGAGGCATTAGATTGTCACTAATTTACTGGAAAATTTTATGAATCTTTTAAAATATAATGCATTCTTAATTTTGGTGTTTGAGTGTGCCTGTGTGTGTTTGCACAGCTGTTGAGTACTGATTACGTGCCCCACACTCTGGTAAGTACTTTGTATGAACTATCATTTAATATTCGCAGTCTTATAAGGTAGGTACCATTGTTATCCTTTTCTTATAAATGGGGAACGCTAGTAAGTAATGAAACTGGATTTCTAACCCAAATAGGTTACACTTGAGAGCCTAGATTATTTTTTTTAAATTTTATTAAGATATACTTGACATAACATTGTATCATATGATTTGATATGTGTATATTGCAAAATGATCACCAAAGTAAGTTATGTAACATCCATCACCACACATAGTTAAACATTTTTTTGCCTTGTAACAAGAATTTTTTAAGATCTACTGTCTTAGGAGTTTTTCACATATCCAATACAGTATTGTTAACTATACTCACCATGCTGTATGATACAACCTGATGACTTATTTATTACATGACTGGAAGTTTATACCTTTTGACCATCTTTGTCCATTTTGGCTCCCCCCCCCCCCCCACCTCTGGCAAGCACGAATCTCTTCTCTGAATCTATGAGTTCGGGTATTTTTTAGATTCCACATAAAAGTGAGATCACATAGTATTTTTCTTTCTCTGTCTGAGTTATTTCACTTAGAATAATGCCTTCAGGGTCCAGAACTATGTTGTTACAAATGGCAGGAGTTTTTCTTTTTGTGGCTGAGTAATATTCTTTGCTTTCTTCACCCATTCATTCATCATGGACATTTAGATTATTTCCATGTCTTGGCTACTGTAAATAACTCTGCAGTAAACATGGGGGTGCAGACATTTCAAAGCAGATTTCTTTTCCTTCAGATAAATGCCGGAAGTGGAATTGCTGGATGATATTGTAGTTCTATTTTTAATTTTTGGCAGAAGCTGCTCACTTTTCCATAGTGGTTGCTCCAATTTATATTCCTGCCAAAGTGCACAAGGGTTCCCTTTTCTCACATCTTGTCAACACTCATTATTTCTTAACTTTTATTTTGTATAGTAGTCATCCTAACAGGTGTGGAGTGATATCTCATTGTGGTTTTGATTTAGGTTTCCCTGATGATCAGTTAACCTGAGCACCTCTTTATGTACCTGTTGACCATTTTGTTTGTCTTCTTTGGAAAAAATGTCTATTCAGCTCCTCTACTCACTTTTAAATTGGATTGTTTGGAGTTATCTTTTTGTTTGTTTTGCTGTTGTCTTGTGTAAGGTCTTTGTATATTTTGGGTGTTAACACCTCATCAGATAGGACTTGCAAATATCTTCTCCCATTCTGTAGGTTGCTGTTTTGTTTTGTTGATGGTTTTCTTTGCTGTATAGATGTTTTTAGTCTGATGCAGTCTCTTTTGTTTATTTTTGCTTTTGTTGCCTTTGCTGTAGGTGTCAGATCCAAAAAAATCATTGCCATGACTGATACCAAGTAACTTACCCCTGTGTTTTCTTCTTGGAATCTGATGATTTCAAATCTTACATTCAAGTCTTTAATCCATGTTGAATTGATTATTCTGTATAGTGTAAGGTTGTGGTCCAGCTACACTTTTTTGTATGTGGCTGTCCAGTTTTTCCAACATTTATAAAGAAACTATTCTTTCCCCATTGTATATTCTTGGCTCTTTTGTCAGATTAATTGATTATATATGTGTGGATTTATTTCTGGGCTCTCTTGTATTCCATTGACCTATGTGTCTGTGTTATACCAGTACCATAATGTTTTGATTTGTGAAAGTATAGATTCTTAACCATTACCCTGAGTTTTTTCCAGAACACAAGCTGCAACAAACTAAGGATTTTATAAAACAAGGAAAGTTTTGATGCAATAATATTACCAGTAATTATATCTAAGAAAAAAATAGGGAAATCTCATTTTTCAAACATTGAAACAAAAATCTTAAAATATTGGCATATCAATTATTGTAACATGAATAATACATCATTAATGTTGGAAAAAGTTGTTTATAAAATTTAACTTCTATTTTGATTTTAAAAAACAACTCTTGGTGTTCACCTCAGTGGTGAATATTAAATGAATTTCACTAAAGGTAAGAAGAGAAAAAATACATACATGTCCTCCTTCATTACTTATATTCTTAAGACGTTCTAGTCAATGCAATAAGATAAGAAAAAGATACTTAGATATTTGGAAGTTGCAGTGGGACTTGTTATTAATACCTGCAGATTCTCCATGTGAAAATCCAAGAGAATCGAGGTAGCAGTGATGAGAAATTCAGAGAACAATTCAATAAATAAGCTAAATAAGAAGGACTATTAAAACAATTCAATGTCTGCTTGGGCTTATTACCCAGATTTATTTTGGGGTCATTTTTATTATTGATTTAGTAGCACTTTAAATACAAATTATAGTTCCACAAGCCTTTTAACTTTGGGGTAGTGTTTTTTGCCATTCTTTAAAAATCTCATTTCATATCTTCTTTTGTGCTTTGTTTACGTTCTCTCACATTAGAAATACTTCTCAAGGCCCGGGCTATTCTGTGTGGCCTTGGGCAGAAATAACCACGTGCCCAAATGCCCATTTCTTCCTTCTGAACATATGATAGACACCATTAATCATCTCCTCCCCAGCCTAAATGTGGTCTCCAAATTTTTCTCAATACAGCTACTGCTAACTGATGGGCATTGGCTTATGCAGTATAAATGACTTTCCCACCCCAGTCAAGTTAAGTTTGCATCAGTCCACCTGGTGGATTTCCAACTAGGGAAGGACAGTCTTCCAGTATTCTGTACAACCTCTAAGTTGCTACAAATTCAACTATTGAGTCCTCTCTGAAAGGTCAAGGGCTATAGTATGTAATCTGTTAGAAGGTAAGCCCTTTTGGAAATAGGATTAGCAGAGGTTGTGACAGATTGATTCAAAGGGAACATAAAACTTCATTCCTGAATTTTCTGTAACGTGTAGCCTTAGAATGAAAAGCTTGACAGTTCTTTTATCCTTAGACTGTCAAAGCCATCACTGCACCAAATGTCTGAAGTTCCTGGTCATTTCTAGCTGGCAGCAATATCATGAGCTCAAGTCGGCTGTTTGGGAAGGTTCAAACTTTATTTTTAACGATTAAAGGAATATCACCTGGGGAGAAAACAAAAAGTTGCAGAATCTCACATGTATTCTCTAGGGAGAGTTGGTGTAAGGATACAAGAAAATAGCCTGGTTATAATGACAATGCACATATGTTTCAGAAGATAGACACACTCACTCATTTTGTCTCAGGAAAATAAGCGTTAAACAGATGATATCCTCCAAGAATTATATTAGGCACCGTGGAGTTAAAAATATAGTGGAGATAAAGCAGGTGTGCAGAGATGTATCAGCCCAAAGCATTTCCCTTCTAGAAGAATAAGTGTACATCTGAAATTGGATCACAATTAAGTCTTGGGAGAGACTGCCATCTGTACTTAATGGAGATGAGAACTCTAGGAGAAGGGTGGCTGGTCTGTCCTGGCCTTCCTTCCACACGGGTGCCAGTCTACTTTTCCACTCCATTGGCTCACTCTAGGCATTTTGACCTTAGGGCAGCGCTGCAAAACCCCACGGGTCTCCATTCACACAGACAACTGCACAGCTCTATGCTGTGTCCTTGAATGACCTTCTTCTAATTCTTAGAAAACGGTCTTTTTTGGCTTCAAAGCATTTGCCTGTGCTTTCCCTTCTGCTTAGAATGTTGTTCCTCCACACTCCCTTTTTTTTAAGACTCTATATTTCTTTTTTTTTTTTTTTTTGAAGGATTTTTATTGAGATTTTATTGGGGGCGGGGAGGCAATTTGATTGATTTATAATGGAGGTACTGGAGATTGAACCCAAGACCTCGTGCATGCTAAGCATGAGCTCTACCACTGAGATATAACCTCCCCCATCCTTTACTTATTTCTTTCCATCTTGATGTCTTGGCTGACATTTTACTGCCTTACCAAGGCCAATTCTGTATATTCTTCCCTCCACCCCCTGCTCCAGCCCACATACACAATATGACCTTTCTTTACTGTCTCATGGTCCTCCGTGTTTTTGCCTCACGGCACTAGTTAAAATGTGTAAATAAGGATATACTTATTTTGAGTTTGCCTAATGTTTGTTTCCACAACTAACGTGAATGTTTTTTGAGAGCAAGGATCATGTTTACTTCGATTTTATAGACCAGATGCCTAGGAAAGTCCTTATCGTTTACTAGGCCCAGACTTAATAAAATACAGAAAGGATAAAAAAAAAAATGAAAAAAGACCCATTAGCCAAATAAGTGAAGAGGAAACATAGTCAGCGATGTGCTAGAGACATGGAGTAAGATTTACAAGAACTCAGAGGAGTGAGGAGTCACTTCTAACAAGAATGTTGGAAAGAACTTCATAAACTTGATGGTAACTGAGATTAAAAAAACAGATAATATTGGGACTGTGAAAAGTACTGCAGTTGAAAGAACAAGAATCCTGGGGTCCAAGAGAACTCTAAATTTAAGCAGGTGACGTGAATTTGGAAAAGTTACTAAAGTTACCACAGTCGTTCCGTGTGTGAAATAGAGGCTGTGATGATGAAAGTATATGAGATGACATTTGGAAAGACTCATTCAGTCCCCATCACAAAGTGAACAGTGGGTACTTGATAGCTACTCTTATTATGTAGGTGTGATGGGGCTTTTTAGACCAACTAGGCAGAATGAATCCCAGCAGGAGGTGAAAAGGTGAGAGGTACAGATGGGGAGCTAGGGATTTGGATTTGACCAGAACTGGAGTTGCCTGAAAGGAGGGAGGGAGAAATATGGATTGAAAAATTTGTATTTGGATGTTTTCCCTTGAGGGAGGAGTCAGGAAAGGCTTCTGGTTGAGAGGATGAAATGGTCATACTTAAGTTTCAG
This sequence comes from Camelus bactrianus, assembly GCF_048773025.1. Taxonomy (NCBI): domain Eukaryota; kingdom Metazoa; phylum Chordata; class Mammalia; order Artiodactyla; family Camelidae; genus Camelus; species Camelus bactrianus. Next base: position 43,116,230 of record NC_133555.1, read on the forward strand.
GAGTGTTGATTTAGTAGCTGGGTTGGAGCAACCTTAAAGAAGGGAGAAACCACTCTGAATTGCTATGGCCACTGTGGAAGGAAGATTCTATGGATGGCATTAATTTGAGGGAATTCTGATGAAATTTGGAGAGAAAGACATCTGGAAGCAGTTTGCCGGAATGCTATTTATGGATTGAATTTTTAAAAATTAAACAGACCCGAGAATTTGCGGACATAGAAGCAGGTTGGGCTTTCCTCCAGAGCTAGATCATACTGGGGCAATTTGACAATATCAATTAAAATATATTAAAGACTGAAGAATTTCTTTTGATGTCTCTATTTTGGGAAATATGTGCAAAAATGATACTCAGACAACTGGCAGTGATAATCAGATATTTAGATATATTTTAGATAAGTAGATTACTACTGAAAGTAGAAATTGGGATGAAAGGAAAAGAATGTGAGACAGCCACACAGTCATCGTGATGCTACCTTCCTCTTCCAGACGGATTTGTGTCTATGTCTGTTAACAGCATCTGTATGTCCGTATCTGTAACTGAATCTGAATACATACGTTTTACCTATATTTTTGTGTGTATTTCTACAATTGCTATTGGAATTAATTAGGATAATCTATAGCACAAATTGAGTCTGTGTTTGTAATGATCCATAGTCTTGAAAATCTGAGCACCCTGTCTTAAGACAGGATCTGTGGCTGAATACTATTAGCTCCCATCCACAGCACCACACTTAGCACAGATACATAAAAGTAAATGAGTATCTGTTGAATAAGTAAGTAAATCAATTAGTAAATAAAACTCTGATACTTGAATCCCAATTCTCAGATTTCACTGAGAACAAGTAATTCAAAATATGGGGAAGAGAACTTTAGAATTTTAGAGTTTAATTCTTGGTTATAAAAATCATAACTTGGTAAAGTATAAACACTATCATAAATTAATGATTAGGTAAATTATAACAAGTCAACTCAGTTGAAAACAGTATAATATTTTACAGTCTATGAAGATTTATAGATTGTATAATAACTTATTAAAATGTTAAGTGAAAAAACTACGTACAAGGCTTTATACGCAGAATGAGTGTAAGTAGAACATATTAATATAAAACTAAGTGGTAGAAAAAATACGGAAAATAATGCATCTCATGTTAACAATGCTCCCACCCCTACCGTGGGGTGGAGCGAGGGCATAAGCCTAAGTGTAATTACTATATTTTATATTTCTTATTTTCTGAAACTTGAGTAATAATCATGGATTCCTTTATTATTAAAAAAAATCCCTTAATTTAAAAGCCAACATCATCAACAAAACCAACACATTTCTCAAATAGAAATCACCACCATGGAAGGGCTTCATATTGCAAGGGTGCCTATCACTGTTCTGATTTCTGTTGGGTGTTCACATCAGAGTTCTAGGGTGTTGTGTGAGAGGAGCTGTCCTTGGTCAACAACACGGAAATATGCTGGGTTAATTAAAGCTTGGGAGCATTCTTTAGTATGGTACTTTTCAGAGCATTCAGTATGCTTGTGTATATTTTGCACTTATTTGACTTACAACCACTCTGGAAAACATTTCCAAATCTGTCGTATTGTGGCCAGCCTTCTCATATGAAGTAATCATAATGCAATTAATAATGACAGTTTTTGAGTCCTTACTACACTACATGTCAGGTATAATGATAAAGATATTTACATGTGTAATCAGATTTAATACTTAGAACAATTCTGTCAGTCAGGCTCCACAATCATGCCCGTTAGATAGATGAGGAAACTAAGATTATGAATTTTCCCAAATCTACATAGCAAGTAGCAGAAACAGATCCTGAATCCAAATCCTGTGTTTTTGCGCAGTATGAGACCTGCTTTCCATATTGTAGAAAAATGATCGTGCTGAATTCAAGACACGCTAATACAGATACCCTAGGAAAAAATTAGGTACTCAAGATGAAGTTTCCAAAACTGCCTTTTCTTTTTATGGACTCATTCTGTTGCCATCCCCCAAAGAACAGAATTTGTATGACTTTTCACTAACAACAGAGTCAGGTCATATCTTTAATCTCCCAAACAAATGTATAAACCAAAGACTTCTTTTGACATTTTAATTTATTATCTGTGTTTGAGATGGAAGAGGGATTTGAGTACTGTTGGGGATAATTTGATTTGTGCTTTGGATAGCAAATGCAGTATCAATCATTTAAACATTTTCTTACAGCTTTCCTGGATATTTGTTGGCAGGATGAAATGAATAAACAAAAAAACCAATTTGAAAATAATAGCTCTTACATCATGTTGAAAGACATTTGGTCATATGTGGGAGAAAGACGATGCAGTTTTACCTTTCTGAAGCAGCTGAGAGAAAGCAGCTCTAAATGTTTGTCATTTCTGTGACATTTCACTTTATGTTGTAGTTTAGTATAGTATCATGACGAATTAAAAAAAAGTCTACCATTTAAATGAAGGTTCATTTTTAACGCCGATAAACAGTTTGTGTCCAACCTATGCATGGCTACAAAGGCTAAGGCGCAGTTTGAGCCTTTAGACTCTTTCTGAAAGGAATTTACTCTGAAACCAGAAGCAAGAAATGGTGCAGTAGAATCTGTTCTTTGAAAGATTGAAGTCTTGCCACAATTTGGATTGAGGGAAGGCGTGAGTAATAGCTAACGTTTTCTGCAAATATTCTCTTCGTGGAATATAAACTTGAGATATGGAATCCAATTCAGTCAGAATTTACTTAGGGATGCCCATATATATGCCCCGAGGCAGTGAGGGGTGAGGGAGACAGCTTTGCACAGGCTTAGAGCCAGGCAGACTTGGGTCATCCCTATTCCCTGGCCTTAAGCAGCTCCTGAAGCTTCTGTTTCTTCATCTGTATGAAGTAGGAATTGTGTTATCTGTATCTAACATGATTATGTGTCTGAGACGGAGGGCACAAAGTGTTTGGTACACAGTAAATAAGAATTGATGCCTCCTCCCAGATGCCCTGAACACTCCATGCCAGGGGATGGGTTTGGTGGGCGACACAGAGAAAATTGACAGATATTATCATTGGGTTATCATTTCTTCCAGAGGAAGGCTCAGCATTCTGTTGAATCTTGATTACTCTCAAGGTGCATCAAGACTTAATAGCCCTTAACCAGACTTAGGACTCATGGACAGTGGACACTGCTAGCAGGTTTCTCGATGGAGAAAAGAAAAAGGAAAATGAAGGGAAATAATGAGATATGGGGACCATAAAGAGAAGAGGTGACAAAATAAGAGGGAAGGAGAGGGTGGTGCAGGAAGAAGAAAGGACTATAGGAAAGGAGGCAGAGGCAGAATAACCAAGAAAAAGAGGCATCGTCAGAAATAGGATTGTCTGTCTGTGAACAGGGCGGCATGTGCACCAGAGGTTGCTGGTCCTGTGTCAGACTTCAGGAGCCTGTGTTCTTCAAGCTTTACTTTCGGTAATTAGTGGGCATTGATTATTCTTAATGGACATTATTAGTTAATGGACAATTTTTAGCCAGACTTCAGGGAACATATTTTTCCTTCTTGCCAGGTTCCCGATATATAAATTGGTTTCATAATGCAGAGAGTAATGAGTTCAGAAATTCAAGAGGCAGAAATCATTCAGAATATATTTTCAACAAAACTTGTTGATTTTCTACTCAGGATAATGTTAAGTAATGATCAGATGCTATCCTATGGGTTTTCCAGCTCTTTGTTGGTTAGCTCATAATCCTTGAACTTTATGAAGAGTAGGAGTAAAACTTGAGACTCCACACTACCTTAGGAAAAACAGACCCAAGCCAAAAGGGTCCATCCATGTTCAAGCTCGTGAATATGACCTTCATTTTGGTCCTCCTACTTAGGGCAATCCATCTCCTTGTTTTTAAACAGAAAGATGATTGGCAGTGATGACATCCCCCCAAAACCATCTTCTCTCTCATTTAGGTTACTGAAAGTGGGTTCTCGCCATTCTCAGTCAGAAATATTAGAAAGTAATTAACCCAAGAAAATGCTCACATTCTCTTGCCTTTCTAAAAGCACATCCTGGGCATGGTACTGACTGGGTCCTCCTGTTCCATGCTCTTCTGATGGCTGTATTAAAACCTAGTGTTCGCAGGTGAAAGGAGCGACAACATAAGCACAGGTTGTTAACACGTTAATAATAACATGCATATTTTGGGTTTTATTTAAATTTAAAATGTAAATAACAAATGGTTGACAATAAATGTAAACAACAGACTTTGAGGAAAGCAGTCTTGGTTCATACCCAGAGCTGCCATATACAAGCTGTGTGACCTTGTACAACTCACTTGGCCTCCCTGTGCCTTGTCTTTCCAGAGTTACATAGAATATGAAAATAAGTTCAAAAAAATAAGGAATGATATAAAATAGTTGACTAATAAGGGTTTGGGTATTTGTCTAAATAAATAAATGTGGGTATCAAATAGCTCAAGGGTTTAGATTCTATTAGAAACAATGAAAGAATTTTATTTTAAAATGTCAACATTTATGATATGCTAGAAATTACGTATGTTATAACTAGATTTAAAATCAAAAGTTTTATATGTCAGCTCTAAATATGTCAAGAGGTATATAGTTTTTCAAAAATATTTTCAGGGGTAAAAAGCACAAATTTTAAAGATCATTGATGTCAATTTCTCATTCTTAAAGTAATTATAAAATGGAAATTAGTTTTTGGTGTGTAGCTATTATGATTATATGAAGTATATTAAAGTATCATTTTTATTAACAATTAATAGAAATGATTCTTAGCATGTATAAGTGGAAATATTCAATTAAAATTTGACATAAAATTTAATGAAATCCCAAATAAACCATGGGTATTTTGGTCAAAGTACCTCAAGAGTTGTAAGCAACATCAGAAATGTAAAATTTAAAACACCTCAGCAAAGTTTAACGAAAACTTCTATATTCAACAGATTTCAAGTCTCATTTTGGCTTTATATTCCACTGAAAACAGCAGAGCAGTCAAATTATGCAGCATTTTTAAGATCCACATCAGTGATTTGGCACTATTGTCCTGTCAGTTTGATTCTCTAACTTTCATATTTATAACAGAGTAAAATTGATGAATCATGGATAATGGAATAATTGTCTTTTCACTGGGAAAAAACTCTTTAATACTTCCAACACCAAGCTTTTTGGGGAAGTGTTAATGATTCATTATTTGTCATCACCTTCCCCCAGAAGGACATTTCTGTTTCTTCACGTCTAAAAGATGCACACATTCAAAGTGGGGGAAAATGACAGTGCGGGTCACACAGGGGTGAAATTACGGCCTTTTTCCACATCTGATTCACATGTAACAAGGGTGCAGTTTGAGTGCATAGAGAAGAAAGAACAAAATATATTTCAAACTATTAAGGGTGGTTACATTCAGGGAGGAATGCCTAAAGAAGTTCATTAGAAAAACGTGTTCTCATTTTCCTCCATGTACTCCTGAATCTTTCACAGTTAGTCATTTATGTATTGTGTGAATGAAATGATACGAAAAAATATCTCCAACTCAAAATGTGAGGGAGGACTTAATGTCCAAATTTCCTTTACGGTGATTTCGCTTCCTTTCTCCATTTGAATCAATGATAGTATTCCTTAATTTGCTGGGCTGTTTTACCGTTTAAAAAGGTTTTCACTTATCTGTTCTCAGTTATCTGTATAACTCTCTTATATGCAGGTGTTAATACCCCTACTTTACAGAGGAGAAAATAGAAGATTAGAGAGGCAGATTGATTTTTCCTGTGGATATATAGCTGGTAGTTATAAACCCAGTCTATCATTACCAAATTCAGGATTTTTTCTCTGACAAAATACAGTATCCATCTTCAAAATGGAAGAAAGGCAACTCATAAAACAGAGAGTGGGATGGTGATTATCAGTGTCTGAGGGGTGAGGGAATCGGGAAAATATGGTTTAAGTGTACAAACTGTGGCTAGTAGATAAATAAATTTTGGAAAGCTGATACACAGCACAGTGATTATAGTTAAAAAAAATACTGTATTATAAACTTCAAAGTTGCTAAGAGACTAGATCTTAATTCGGCTCACCATAAGAAAGAAATGATAATTATGTGATGTTAGCTACTACTCTGGTGGTAATCATATTACAGTATATAAATGTGTTGAACCAACACGTTGTATACACTTTAAACTTACATAATGTTAAATATCAATTATATCTCAATAAAAACTTTTTTAACATGAAAAAAGAAAAAAGAAAAACATAGCTGTTACCCAAGATTCCAGTAACTTCCTAAGATTTTCCAGTCTGATTTTCAGTCTCTCATTCTCTGGTTCAGTATTCAAGTGTCAGTCATGTTAAGGCATCCGGCTAAGAGTGTGAGAGGAAAGCAAGATGTCATCTGTACTCAGATTTTAAGAGCTAGAGAAATATTAGAAGAATGACTTCAGCATTTGTTTGATATTTCAGGAAATACTTGGAATTTTGCTGTAAAGTCAGTAAGTTAAAATAAAAAAAGCAAAATCTTAGGAAATTAGCTTGCCTGGTGTCACATTAAAAAGAAGAATAATAGTATGCAGCAATAGTAAGGGTTTTGTGTTAAAGTCAGGGCCTTCAATTTTCCTGCTACTTTTAGTGACTTCACTAGCTGAAATAGTCAGTGAATTACTCATAGCTATAAGGAAATGGCCATGCCTTCTGGTTGGTATTTTTAAATAATGACAGATTCTAAAATGTTTGGCTGCAACTGAGAATGTCCGCTATGGACAGGGTAGCAGCAGTGCCACCAATTTCCTGCCCTGCTCAATAACTGGGAAGCAAGCGTGTCATTTTGTCAGGGAAGCGTTTCTCACCCCCGATACAAGTGGCACTAAAGAAACGACGAGGGAGGTATTATCTCAAAGGTGGAGTTATTGGCGTCATCATCTCCATTTTTGTGCTTCCTCTTTTAGCACTTGTTTTCAGATCTGGTCATTTTAAGTCACCTGATACTGCAATTTGTCAGTTTGAAAGATGGATATACCTGTCAAAGAGCGCTTTCTATGAGAAAGTGATCAGGAGTGGTGGATGGTTCTGAAAGTTACGTGACAGCCATCTGGCTAATTACTGTGGTTATGGTGTTGCAAGACACTCAGCGCCCCACCAACCTGGCTTCTGCTCCATTGATAGGCAGATCCTGCACTCTGATGAGCTCTGTTGTGAGACAACACAAAGTAAAGGAGGCAGAGGTGGGAGAGGCCCTGGGTAGGAGCACAGGCGGGGATTTGCTAGAGTGAAAACCAAACAGGTCTTCTTTGAAACTATCTGCTACTTTCCTATCAACATTATCAGCTTAAAAAAAAATCTTTAAAGAAACAGTGATGATAAGTTAGCCAGAGTTTTGTCAATGGGAGGGAAGAGGAAGAAAAACACAAGGGGTTATTGTAAACTTTATCTTTAAAGTTCTTGAGGATCACCAAGTCAGACAAGTCAAAATACACATTTTACTTTACTTTGAGAAAGTGAGTCTACCACTCAGGGTTACAATTTTCCTCGCTTGTGAAATGAGGATACCTCAAAGAGAGGGGGATTGATTACATAGAGATAACGTCTGTACCATGCCTGGCACACAGGAAGAAATCAGTAATTGTTGTTAAACTTTCTTTATGCTCACTAAAACCTATTTCCATGGCCTGAAATTCCAGGTAATCAGCGTTTATCCATTTTATCTTCAAGTGATGACTGGGAGATAAAAGCCTCTTTAGGAAATTCCTGTCTGCATTCCCTCCATGTTGATTGTGCTTTATTTCTGTAGCTCCCAAAGTAAAACGATCATTCCTTTCTCTTTGCTTAGAAGCCTAGCCTAGGAACTTTGGAAGGGAAGACCCAGAAGTCTTAGTGCCTAAACAAAACAAAGCAACAAACAGCAAAAACAATGAAAAAAAAAGAAAAAGCCTGCTTTCGCAACTCCCAGGGCATCAGACTTATCGGGCCAGCTTTGTATGGCTTTCTGACACTACTCAAGAGAATTGCCAGCTTTAACCAACAGATAAGCTCTTTAAAGTTTTCTCTACATTAAATCCACCCTTGGTAAATTGTAAGAGCCACTTTCAAAGTGGTATTCAGTTTTCCCTTGTAGTTATCACATATTATTAAGTTAGATATGATCCTGCAGATCAAGAAGTAGGAAGTTTTAGGTCACAGGGTTAATACAGTGCTGCTTTTAGAAAGAAACCCGGGATAACCTTGTTTTCTCTAATATCAACATCATCATCATTGCTTTGCTAAAGATAGAGCTTGGTCTCTAGATCCGGACAGAAACAGTTTCAAATTTCTAAGTGTGCGACTTACTAGTAATAGAATAAATAGCAAAGTTTCAGCCTTGAAGAGTCTCAACCATCTTGTTCTTATACTGGGGCTGCTGAGTGACTTCCTGTGTGCATCATCCTGTGAGTTTCAAATCAAACAGCTGTGCAGGTGGGCAGAGCCAAGAATGTGATAACTCACCAATAAATGCACTCGCTCACTTAAGATTTAACTGTATCTTAATTTTAAATCTTCTTTCACCCTACCCCGTTTTTTTTTTTTAATGGCATAAATTACTGGACTCAGAAGGATTTATTCAGTAGCCTGCAAAGGCTTTGAATATAAGGATGGAAATCAAATAGAATTTTAACCCCTTGAACACACCTTTTCCCTTTTTATGCCTTAAGTGCTGTCATACACCATTGTCACCATCCTGTGTAGACTTTCAGCTATCATAGTCTGTCTACCTCTCTGGGTAGCCAGGTTTTGACTGAGTCAGTAAAACTGATTACATTTCTCCCACATGTTTATTTATAGCATGCCTGGCACTGGTATTTGTTTTTGGGCACATATCAAATTATACATGTAATTATATATAAATATATGTGTGTATACATATGTATATATATAATTTGTTGAAACTTTCAAAGAGAAGTCTTAAACGTGAATAAAAGGTTTCAAAATGAGGCCAATGAAAAAGAGAAATGACTTCTATTTGGAGTTATAGAGTCAAAATCTGTTTAGAACTGAAAAGCATCTGGGTGACCATATTGTACAACCTCATTTTCAGCTTAGGAAACCAGGGTCCTGAGACAGTGGCTTCCCCTGCTTGTAGAAGTTATAAGCACAGCTAGACCCAGGATTCTGATGTTTAGAGTCCTTTCAATAATAGGAAGAAGAAGGCAGAGGACAGAATTGAGTCATTATACTGTTCATCTTCAAGATGATAAGGAGACACAACATTGTAAACTGACTACACTTCAGCAAAAAACAAAAGGATCATAAGGAGAAAGACAAATATATGGTGTCATTTACATATGGAGTCTAAAAAATAATTCAAATGAATATATAGAGAAAACAGAAACACTCACAGACATAGAAACCAAACTTAATGGTTACCACCAGGAAAGGGGGGAGGGATAAATTAGAGGATTAACACATACACACCACTATATATAAAACAGATAAACAACAAGGGCATAGTGTATAGCACAGGGAACTACATTCAATATCTTATAATAACCTATAATAGAACAGAATCTGAAAAAATGTATACATATCTATAACTGAATCACTTTGCTGTACCCCTGAAACTAACACAATATTGTAAATTAACTATACTTCAATTAAAAAAAATTGTAAGGATTATTAGAAGGAAAGTTAATGACTACCTGTTTTTTTCCCATCTTAACGCTGTATCGTAATAGCCCAGCTAGAGGAGAAGGTGAGGCATTGTTTTTGGTCCTAAGATACCCCTTTGAGGTTCTTAGCTCAGGGCCAAGGGTTTTATAGTGAACCCCTAAAAACTATAACATGGAGTAGGGTAAAATAATTTTCTGCATTGAAATGATGAAATCCAGTGCTTGAATGTGCTGTTTACTCTTCATGTGATTTTTAAAAATAGTCACCAGGTGTCCCAGTTTTCTCACCTGAAATACGAGGAATAATAATAGTACCAACTTCATGGAGTTAGTTTATGAGATCAAGAAGAGAATGCATGTAAGATGCTTTACACAATGCCTACAATGAGTCTGTTTTCACTAATCAGTTCTTTCCTCCTACTGCCATATGCATAATAGAGAAAGCCAGCCACGTTTAGGAGCTGGAGATGAGGCGGTGGGATAAACAGTGGGAAATCCAGGCAGTTTCTGTGTGAGCTTAGAAAGAAGACAACATGAGGAATTCATTCTCCTCTCAGTGTTTGTTCTAACAGCGACATCCGACTTAGAGGTCGTCAGCTCTGCTGCGTCCTAGTGAGACCTGAGCCTGTGACAGGAGTTTCTGTCACTATGAAAAGGAGCTGTTGATCAGTTGTTCTCAAATATGGCAGTACCCTTTAAACCTCCATCAGGTCAGAGGTCACACCAGTCTTCCTCCATTCATTCAAGTATTGATGGACTTTTTAGACAGATCTATACTTCTCTAAAGGAGTGGAGTGGACAGAGATTGAAGAGGAAGGAAAGTAGGACAAGTCCGAGGCAGGTGGTAAACAGTTACTTTTCTGAAAACCTGTTGTTCATTGGGTATAATATATCCATTTGGGAAATATCTTATCTCATTGAATATTCACTCCAATATTTAAGATGTTATTTTCTCCATTATCCAGAGAGGCTAAAGAGCTTGCCCTGTATCACAACCAAAATAGATTCAACTTGGAATTCAAACCCAGGTCTGATTCTCGAATCCGCATTATTTTCACTCTTTCCAACACACTATTAATACAGCCAAGACAGGATCAAAATTCAGAAATTTGAAAATAGTTGGATATTACTCTGTACCTGCATAAGAATTTATGCAAAAATATTTGGAGAGAGCACCTTTAGTTACTACCCAACTTAAAGAATAGAAAATAATCACATATATTGTTAGTTTCGGTGACCATTTATTTCTGTCCTATTTAATAATTGGGGGCTCAAAGTCAAGAAGAAGTAAGGTTAATTGAAATAGATATTAAACTTCTGTGGAGATTTATTAGTATAAGGAAGAGGAAAAGAACTATACAGGAAGAAAGAATAGTTATTTTCAGATCATGTAGATAGCTTTGTAATATTCAGAAATATTTTCCAAAGACCCATTAATTCTAACACTTAACATTTCTTTCAGGGAACCCTGATTGAATCTTGACTTACTTGCCTAGATGTTTGTAACAAAAGGATCATTATGTTCTTTCCTTCTGCGTCACAATTTCCACATAATGGCTGTTTTATTTTGAATGAATTGATAAGGTGGCTTTCACAGGAATATCACTAATATACTTAAAAGCACCTTTCACAGCATCAGAACAATGCCTCCACTTCAGTTCGTAATTGTCGTCCCCACCCTCTGCACCCCACCCGCTTCAACTTTCACTGTTCCAATTCCTAATGGTAGTTTTCCTGAACGCTGCCTATGAACTTAAGTGAAGGAAGATTTATGTCAGAATGTTCTGCTGACATAATGTACGCCCAGGAGAGATGCAATCTACAAGGTAGGAAAGAAGTGCAAGAAGTTAAATGAAGAGCAGGGCTGCTGACAGTCTCAGAGTTTCATAAGCCAAGTAACAACTTCTTGAACTCACCTTAATAAGTTTACGTGTCAGTCTTCTTCCTTCTAGAATTTGTATCAGTTCAGTCTGCTCCCAACACATATACCAAGGAACATTCCTATATATTCCAGCTTACTCTGTGAATAACCCACAATCCAGGTTTCATTGGAGTGTGTGAGTAAGATTTCAGAATTATAGGTTATGAAATGGTGGTCTTAGAGTAATAATAGATTTTTTGGAGGTGCTTGAAAGTAGGGAGGCTTCAATGCTGAGGGAGCAATATATAGTATTTCATTACATATGTGTGTGTGTATATACCATATCTTCTTTATCCATTCATCCTTGGACACTTAGGTTGCTTCCATATCTTGGCTACTGCAAATAATGGTGCAGTGAACATTGGGGTGCATATATCTTTTTGGATTGGTGTTTTTGTTTTCTTTGGGTAAATGCAAGTATTTATTTCTGATATGGGTCATATGGTAGTTCTGTTTTTAACTTTTTGAGGAAATGCCATGCTGTTTTCCACAGTGGCTGCACCAATTTACACATTCCCATGCACAGTGTACAAGGGTTCCCCTTTTTCCACATTCTTGCCACAACTTGTTACTTGTTATCATTTTGATGATAGCCATTGTGACAGGTGTGAGGATCACTTGTCACAATGAGGCTATTTTATTGTGGGTCTGATTTGCATTTCCCTGATGGTTAGTGATGTTTGGCATCTTTTCATGTACCTGTTGACCATCTGTATGTCTTTTTTGGAAAAACGTCTATTCAGACATTTTATAATTGAATTGTTTGTTTGCTATTGAGTAATGTGAGTTCTTTATATGCTTTGGATATTAACCCCTTAATTGGATATATTATTTGCAAATATATTCTCCCTTTCAATATGTTGCCTTTCCTTTTGTTGATGATTTTCTTCACTGTACATAAACTTTTTAGTTTGATGTAGACCCATTTGTTTGTTTTTGCTTTTGTGTCCCTTGTGTTTGGAGTCAGATCCACCAAGACGTTGCTAAGAGGAATGTCACTGAAATTAGCACTTATGTTTTCTTCTAGGAATTTTATGGTTTTCAGGTCTTACATTCAATCCTTCAATCCATTTTGAGTTACTTTTTGTGTAAGGTGTAAGAAAGTGGTCCAGGGTTATTCTTTTAAATGTGACTATTCACTTTTCCCAACACTGTTTGTTGAGACTATCCTGTCTCCATTGTATGTTCTCTGCTTTGTCATAAATTAATTGTCCATGTGTGTGTGGGCTTATTTCTGGGTTCTCAGTTATGTTCCATTTATCTCAGTGTCTGTTTTTGTGCCAGTACCATATTGTTTTGATTACTATAGCTTTGCTATAGCTTGAAGTCGGGGTGTGTGATACTCCTGAAGCTTTGTTCTTAAGATTCTTTTGAATATTTGGGATCTTTTACGGTTCCATACAAATTTTGGAATTTTTTTTCTGGTTCTGTGAAATATGCCATTGGAATTTTGATAAAGATTGCATTGAATCTGTAGATTGCTTTAGGTAGTATGAACATTTAAATTTAAGTCTTTAACCCATTTGAGTTTATTTTTGTATATGATGTAAGAATGTGGTCCAGTTTCATTCTTTTGCATGTAGCTGTCCAGTTTCCCGAACACCATTTATTGAAGAAGCTGTCTTTTCACCATGGTATATTCTTACTTTCTTTGTCGTATTAATTGACCAAGTAAATTTGGGTTTATTTCTGAGCTTTCTGTGCTATTCATTGGTCTGTGCCTGTTTTTATGCCAATAGCACACTATTCTGATTACTGTAGCTTTGTAATATAGTTAGAAATCAGGGAGCATGATAACACTAGCTTTGTTCTTCTTTAAGGTTGTTTTGGCTATTTGAGGTCTTTTGTGATTCCATACAAATTTTAAGATTATTTTTTCTAGTTCTGTGAAAAATGCCATTGGTATTATTATAGAGGTTGCATTCAATCTGTAGATTGCCTTGGGTAGTGTGGGCATTTTAACAATATTAATTCTTCCAATCCATGAGCATGGTATATTTTTCCATTTATTTGTGACATTTCATTTTCTTTTGTTGGTGTCTTATAGTTTTCAGAGTACAGGTCTTGGTTAAATTTATTCTTTGGCATTTCATTCTTCTTGATGCAGTTATAGTAGGATTTTTTCTTAATTTCTTTTTGTAGTATTTAGTCTACAGAAATACAATGGATTTCTGTAGATTAATTTTATATCTTGCAACTTTAATGAATTCATTTTCTCAGTTCTAATAGTTCTTTGATGTAATGTTTAGGGTTTTCTATATGTAGCATCGTGTTATCTGTGGACAGTGACAGTTTTACTTCTTTCTTTTCAATATGGATTAAAACAAATTTTTTCTTGTCTGATTGCTGACTTCCAGTACTCTGTTGAATAGAAGTGCTGCAAGTGGGCATCCTTGTTTTGTTCCAGATGTTAGAGGGAAAGTTCTCAGCTTTTCATTGTTGAGTATGATGTCAGCTGTGGGTTTGTCATATATAGCTTTTATTAGGCTGAGGTATGTTTTCTTTGTACCTACTTTATTAAGAGTTTTCGTCATAAATGGATGTTGAATTTTGCCAAAAGCTTTATATGTGATGATCATATGATTTTGAACATGTTCCTCTGCCTCCTCATTATTTTTTAGTTCTCTTTGTTTGTTTCTATGTATTACATAGCTCCATTATGCCTTTTGATGTTGGAGAAGTGGATTACGTCAGAGATGTCTGTAGGTTTCAGCCACGTTTCCCTTTAGCCACCAGAGCTAGTGCTCCACAAGTGTCCCCTGTATGGGCTGTGTGCACCCTTCTGTCGTGGTGGGGCTAACTACTGTGGATGCACTGGTAATTGGAGCTGGCCCTTGGCTTGGCTGGCTATGAGGCCCAGCATCATGTGATTGCTGCAGGTGTGGTAGGCTGTGTGCCTGGCGTGGCTGGGTTGGTGGCCTGATGACACACAACTGCTGCAGGCTCAGTGGTGGGTGGAGCAGGCTCCCAGCACTAATAGGCTAGAGGGAGGATTCCAAAGTGGTGCCCGCCAGTGCTGAAGTCAGCTCAGTAGAACGAGATCACAAAAATGGCTACGACCGGTGTCTCAGTCCCCCAGGAAGAGGGTCCCAGCAGCCTCTTGCCTCTCTACAAGGTTCTCCACAATCAGCAAGTGGATTTGACTTAGGTGCCTTTCAAACTGCTGCCTCTGAGCTAGGACTCAAAGTGTGTGGGATTTCACATGTTCCTTTTAAGAGTGGAGTCTCAGTTTCCTACAGCCCTCTGGAACATAAGCCTTACTTGTTTTCCAAGTCGGAGGTTTGGGGCTCATCTTCCTAGAGCAGTTCCCCTGGGCTGCGAAGCCTGATGTGGGGCTCAGATGCCCTGGCCTCCAAGGAGGAACTCTGGTTGTAATATCCCTCCTACTTGTGGGTGCCCCTGCAGGCGGATGGGTCCTGACTGGGCTGCATCTCTGCTTCTCCTTCTTGTCCCATTATGGCTCGCTCTTTATATCTTTAGCTGTTAAAAATCTTTTATTCTGATCTTGAGGTCATTCTCATAGACAGTTGCTCTGTAAGACGTTAGAATTTTGGTGTGCCTGTGGGAGGAGGTGAGCTCAGGGTCTTCCTACTCCACCATCTTGATCCACCCCCACCCTGTCTATTAAAATGTTAATTTTTTATTAAAAATCTTTCAAAAGTAAGAAAAAAAGACCCCCAGATCTAGAGTGTCTCACTGGTAAATTTTACCAGTTACAAATTTTTTCACTGGTTAATTTTACCAAATATTTAAGGAGTAAATAATAAGATTACTACAAAATCTCTTCCATAAATTAAAAAAAAAAAAAATGAGGAGGAGGGTATAGCTCAAGTGGTAGAGTGCATGCTTCGCATGCATGAGGTCCTGGGTTCAATCCCCATTACCTCCTCTAAGAATAAATAAATACTAAGTAAACTTAATTACCTCCCCCGACCAAAAAATAAGATAATTAAATAAACTTAAAAAAAATAAAATGCAAATTAAAAAAAATTTAAAGACAGTAGTTCTGAACTCATTTTATGAGTCCAGCATTAACTTCAACTAAAAAGGAAAGCCATTACAAGAAAACTGTAGCTCAGTATCCCTCATGAAAATAAACACAAACATCCTTGATAAAATGTCAACAAACCAAATCCAACAATATATAAAAGGATAAAGTATCACAGCCAAATGGAGTTTATCCCAAGAATGCAAGGCCAATTCAGTGTTTACAAAGTCAGTCATTGATATTCACAGTATTAACAGACTGAATAAGAGAATCATGATTGTTTCAGTAGTTACAAAAAAGAAACATTTTGCCAAATTCAACATCCATTCATGATAAAAAGTCTCAGCAAAATAGGAATAGAAGGAAACATCCCTAACCTGCAAAAGAGCACATAGGAAAAAATCTACCTCTTGCTTCATACTTACTGATGATCACATGTATGATCTTTTCCCCAAAGATGAAAAATAAGGTCAGGATGTCTTCTCACAGCATTCCTATCTAATATCAAACAGGAAAACCTAACCAGCACAATAAAGGGGAAAAAAAAGAAATACAAAGTAGAAAGGAAGAAATGGTACCTTTTATACCTAAAGACAGCTTGAATGTCTGTATAGAGAGCCCCAAAGAATCTACAAAAATGCTCCTAGAACTAATAATTATAAGTGAGATGAACATGGATATGGGATGTCAGATCACTACATAAAAACCAAATGTTCTGTATGCTAGCAGCATGCATTTGGAACTTGAAACTGCTAGGGAAATAAAACAAACAAACAATATTATCACAATAGCACCAAAATAATGAACTATATATAACTACATCACAGTATGTTCAGAATCTTCATGTTTAAAACTACACAAAACATTGATTAAAAGAAATCAAAGATCTAAATAATGAAGAGATACTTCATGGTCATGAGTTGAATATCCAGTATTGTTAAGATGCCAGTTCTCTTTAGTATGATCTGTAGATTGAAGAAAATCTCAATCAAAATCATAGCAAACTATTTTAGGTAATGACAAGCTGATCTAAAAGTTACATGGTAGGGCAAAGCTTCTAGAATAGATAAAACCATTCTGAAAAGAAAAGCAAAATTCGTGGACTCAGATTATCCCGATATCAAGACTTACCATCAACTGCAATTATCAAAACAGTGTTTTGTTGGGGAAAGGATAAATTGATTAAATTTATGAGTAGAACAAAAGGGAAAGCCAAGAAATGTACCCACAAAATGTAATCAGATACTTTTTTTTTTGATATAGAGTCAAAGACAATTTAATTAAGGGCAGTCTTTACGACAAATAATGCTGACATTATCGGATGTCCAAATGCAAAAAAACCCTAAAAAACAAAAAACCTTGACATTTACGTCTCATACAAAAGTGCTAAAAATGGATCCTAGATGTCAATATAAAACATAAAACTATAAAACTTCAAGAAAAATATAGGAGAAAATCTGTGTGACCTTGGGTTTGGCAATGAATTTTTATATACAATATCAAAGGCATAATCTATATAGAAAAAAAGGTAAATTATACTTCTTCAAAATGAAAATCTTTGGCTCTTCAAGTGATACTCTTAAGAGGATGAAAAGGCAATATACAGACTGGGAAGTTATATTTGCAAGTCACGTATCTGATGAATAAATAAGTAAATCACGATTACATAAAGAAGTCTTACAACTCAGTAGGAGGAGAAACCAGCTACCCAGCTAGAAAAATGGACAAAATATTGAATACTTCATAGTCACGTGAGCCGCAAAGAACAGGAAAGACATTATGAAAAGGTCTTAACTGTTTAGGGAAATTCACTTTCATCTCTTGAGCCAGAATGTCATATTCCCAGAAAAATCTTCTAAAGACATATTCTGAAATTGGCTCTGATTTTATTTGAATATTAAGCCTTGTCTCAGATTTCTCTGTAGTTTTAATAATTTTGGTTTAACTTAACCCAGCTGGAGATGTTTTTAAAGCTATTATAAGCATCTATGAAAAATTCAAATATTGAAAAGAGTATACAGTGAAAATTTAATCTTCTAGATATGTTTGACTTTGAAGCTTCTGTCCCAAACCCTAACTTTAGCTCTAGCTATAATTCTGATTTCCCAATTTCTTGTGCAGTGTGAATTTTTCTGGTAAATCCAAGCATCATCATCATCTTCATCATAATATACACACTGTTCTGCTTCTTGTATTTTGTCATCCACACACATGCACACACGGACACACACAGACACACACACACAGGGTACTTAATGTAATGTGCTATTTTGTTGATGTACCACACTTTCTTTTACCAGCTCTCATTAATGAATATTTCTGTGGTTTCTGCTTGTTGCTACAAATGATATTGCAATTTAAATCATTCTGTCTTTCCATATATATGTAGGTATATCTTTTGCTCAACAAAATATGATGTTTTATGTTCCTTGATATTTTAAAAACAACTCATGAACATAGAGACTCCAGGGTTGAAAATATTGCTAGAAATATTTTCTGAACAGTCCAAAATATTTTAACTAAATTATGTTTTCTTAGCTATTCAGTTTCCTAATATTTACTTAACCACAAAAATCATTCAATAAACTTTAACAAGTGATGGGTCCCTCCTCGTGCCAAGCCTTGTAGTAGATGTTGTAAGCAACACTGTATAGACAAGACACAAACCCTAGAATCACCCATCCTGGAATCTAAGAAGAGTGAATAAATTAATAAGTAGAATATGTCTAAAATAACTCGAGTATATAATTCCCTTAATATCTTGAGAAGTTGCTTTGAAGGTGATGAAAAGGCTCTGCTAAGTTTGAGTGATGGTGGGACATCCAGATGGTGATGACTTCATACACTTGATTGGAAAGAATGGCTAAAGATCTGTGAATTGTCATTAGACATCCTGTTTCAAGTGTTGAGAGTGTTCTCAGCCAATTAGGGAGAGGGAGAGTATGAGAGAACATCAGAGGGCTAATGACTGTGGCTTAGGGACCCGTGATTAGAATGACAGACTGAAAACTCAGAGAAGGAAAAATACCAGTGATAAGAAGAGAATCGAGGGGATGAATGTCACAGAAAATAGTGACTATTCATGTTACCATCAGCAGGTTCTCCTGTGAACCAAACCATCTGTGCCAGGTACTCACTTCAGTGGATTATCAAGCCTACTCCAGGCAGGTGCCTGGATACTGCTGGCTAACTGCTTGCTCTCTGCTTCTGGTACTTAACATAGTGCCTGACAACATGGGGCCATGAATAAGTGGTAGCTGTGTTTCCTCTTGCTTTCCTTTCCACATCTTCCCTGCCCCACTTCTGGCTGTGAACGCCAGGTATCAAGCTCTTTTTTGGCTCCTCCATTCAGTAACCCATTTAGACGTCCACCTCCAAATCACCTGGCTTAGCTCTAACCGTATCCACGATTTCCACGTCCACCATGGGTTCACTGCAGGCTTTTCCCCTTATAGACTCGGCTGCAACAACCCTGTCCCTGCCCTGGCCAGAGAGGACCAACAGCACATAGAACAACTGCTACTGAGGAAGAAAAGTGAGACGAGAGATGTTGGACATGAATAGAGCAAGAAAAAATGTTTATTTTCTAAGCCTGCCTTTGACTTTTAGTATCTTAAGTTTTATGGGGGGAGTTTACTTCCAACTTAATTTGATCACTGAATCATGTTGAAAATCATTTATTATTCCTGTACAATCTTTAAGCACGTAGTAATTTCATATATTTAACATTCTGTTTTAAATTTAGACATTTACCCTAAGTAAAGAGCTATATTTTAAGAAAAACTTTAGTCTGAAATGCCTGTTATTTCCTTCCCATCCAGCCCTTAGCATGTAAGAGTTGGCCCATTGTGTAGATTTGCAAACTAATGATCAGATTTTATGAAGTGTTTGAGATGGCTTACTGGTGGTGTCAAGTTCAGTCTCCAACTCTAAATCACAGTTGCTCTAAAAGTTTCACGTAGGTGACAATTTTCTTTGCAGAGCGTTAAAAACTGCTTTATAATGGCAACTCCCACAAAGCCTCTTCAGTTATATGGGTCTGTTAGCATTTTATTTTAAACACCATTTTGACAGGTGTGTTATGTAGTTATTATATTTTCCATGCATAGAACATTCTTGACATTCACTTCACTTGCAGTTTTCTATTAGAAAAAAGAAAAAGTTCAGAAAAAAATTGTCTTCTTGGCTGAATGAGAATGAAAGAGAAGTCCATTTTGTGATGACTTTTTGTATCATTGGCCCGAGGTAAAACAAACCCCAAATCCATTCACACAATTTTTTGTTGATTTAGGCACTCATGAGCTCATTCACTTATTCATGTGTATTATTACATTATTATTATTATTATTTTCCATGCATGGGGCCTTGTGCTAAGCATAAGGGATCTAAAGATCAAGCGCTAGTTTGTGACTGCACACAGTTCATCTTTTTGTGCGCGAAGCAGTAATACAGATGAATAATTACCACAAGCAGCTATCAGATGTGCTAGAAATAGAAGCGGCGTATAGAAAAGAGTGGTTTCCTGTGCGAGCCAGGAAAAGCCTCACATAAAAGGTGTTTTTTCTCAGAAGGGTCATAATTCACCAGGTCAGTATGGAGAAAAGCTTTCAGGGCTGGGGAAATTGCCTGTGCAGAGGCAGAGAGGCCAGGAAGCATGTGGGAGCTGGGCGCACCAGATAGCTCAGTCCAGGTGCAGAGAAGTGCGAACATGCACAGGGCTTGGAGCTGAGCAGTGGGTGGCGTCCAGATCATCAGAGATGGTGGCTGTCCCGTGAAGGAGTTCAGACTTCAGGGCTGCAGAGGTGGGGAGAAACCAGAGAGTGGATTCCTCGGTGATGTCTTTTCATGGTGTCTCAGGCTTTGCTTATCTGATTTCTAGAGGTCTTTCTTTTCGCTTCCCTTTTCCCTCCCTCATTGCAGCCACAAGGCCTGTCTCATGCTGGTTTTTAAAGAGTGCAAGCAAATTTGCCCCTCCCCACATGCCTCCCACGTCCCCCTTCCCAAGGCCTTTGTACTCACTCTTCCCTCTGTGTGGTTTGTTTTTCTTCCAGTCGTCCATGGTCTTGCCCCCTCATTTAATTCAAACCTCTGCTGAAAGACACCTCCTTTGTGGATTCTGCCTGACTGTCTTGTTCAGAATAGAAGCATCTCATCATGTCCACATGATGCTTTTTTAAGTTTCTCCCATTGTGCTACACAATACTTGGAATTATATTAGATACTATTTGTTGTTGTCTGTATCTCTTACTAAAATACAAGCCCTTCAGAGCCGACGGTGCTTTTGTTACCTGAGAGGAGGTTCTTGTCTTGTGCAGGAAAGAATTTAAGAGTGAGCTGAATATGCTTTACTGTGGTAAAGTAAAAGCAAGTTTTCTAAGAGAGATGCACATTCCATAGAATGCGGTCTGTCTCAGAAGGCAGAATGGCCCCGGGGTTCAAGGGTGGTTAGTTTTTACGAGTGGGGTAATTTCATATGCTAACAAATGGAAGGATTATTGCAACTGTTTTGGGAAAGGGGTGGGGACTTCCAGGAATTGTCCACCCCCTACGTACTTTCTGACCTTTTATGGTCAGCCTGGGAACTGTCATGGTGCCTGTGGGTGTGTCATTTACCAGCCTAATGTGTTACAGTGAGCCTGTAATGGGGCTTAAGGTCTCTAGAAGTCAGATCTTCTGCAGTCTTGGGCCTGGTTGGTTCTATCCAGTTTATGTAGTATCCTCCATGGCTGTGTCTTTCTTTCAATGGTTCTTCCCTGCCCCTTCCCCTCTTGCCTCATTTTCATTGTCATAGAAGTAACTAAAATAACCCTGGGACGTAGGTGATGATCAGTGAATATTGGCTGAGTGGTGAATGCATCAAAGAGATGTATTTCTGTGCATGTGCACATGTGTACAGTTACTATAGCACCCAGCAGAAACACAAACACACTATACAGTTGCAGAGAGGAAAATCTGGTGAAAGCTGTTCCTGATCTCATCTCATTCTAGTTTCAATTTTTGAAAGAACTTGGAGAAGGGCTTTCTACTGACACAAAGGAATAAAGCCTTGAGAAGGAACCTTCTGTGCCTTGGAACTTTCTGTGATGGGAAGTGGCACCTTTTCACCCACCATCTTCCCGCAAAGGGTGACAGCCCTGAAATAGAAAAAGATTTGATCAGCAAGTGGCTTGCCAATTCATTTCTTTCCCTTAGGCACTTTGTTGAGTTTGGCATGAAGCTAACAAAAGAACCGCTATCTGAAGATCTTTGCTCTGGCTACCATGGAACAGCACACATTTCCTCACCAGTCAGTCTTATCTCTGAGGGCTGTAGAAAAATGCTTTGCCCCGATAACACATCCACTTTACTCTGAATCTTCCTTAATCAAATTGTCCATCACAAGGGGAGCAGTGGTTGTTCAGAGCCTGAGAAGAAGGGGAAAGAGGATTTCCTTCTTAGATGCTTTCAGCACGAGCTGTACACCTCCCTTAATTATGAATAGTATCCTCAGTCTCCAGTGGTTCACGTGGGGTCTGAAGTTGGCAGTGGATGGAGGGTATGAAAAAGTCGTGTCAGCTGACAGTGGTGCCTCAGATGGGTAGCTATCTGGGTGATTTAGATTTCTTTATACAGTTGTGCAAGTTCAAGTATTTTCCAGGATAAAGATGTATTCATTTTATAATCAGGAAATAAAACAAAGCCCACCCAGCTATTTTCCCAGCCAACAAATTTAAGAATCCAGCCCTTGTGCCTCCAGGATCTGTTGATTAAACTAGTTCTGCGTTTGCGCTGAATGCGAGCAGGAGTGCCTCCTAAAACTGCTGGGGCTGGACCGCCTAGCTTTCTTTAGTAATAGAATTCCAGCTTTACGTGGGCACATGCCACCTAGCTGAGGTTTTCTTTTGATGTCCCCATGAAGTCATTTCTGAGAAGGGTCATTTACCACTCTGCACTAGAGAATCAGTCAAACTCTAGCTATTCCTTTTCTCCTTGCTGTCCCCTCCCCCTTACTAAATAGAGAGGAGAAAACCTGTACAGAGAGGTACTGGGTTTCTTGTTCTGATTCAAGCTGACCCTCCATTGCATTTTTGTGCCCCAAACACAGAAAGTTGAAGTGGTGTCCCTGGTCCTTATCAGTACTGTTGGTTAAGTCTGATTGCTCCGTAAAGGGTTTCCTTTACCCTCTCCAGGTTCAGTGACATGCTACCCTGCTTCTCCTAATCGCAGCCTGCTGCTTGCTTTGCTGACTCATGTATCATCTCCTTTACCAGGGATGTATATGTAAAGATTGTGATTCTGACTTGTGACATCTTGGAAGGTAGCTGTCAAGTGCAACAGCTTTCGGGTTAAGCAGCCTTGTCTTCACTCCCGGCACTGATACCTACTAGCTGTATGATCTTTAGCTTGGTCCTTCTTTTCTCCTTTGTGAAATGGGAAGAGGGATGGGTAACAATAATACCTAACACATGGGATTATTTTGGAGATGTGATGACACGGCACAATCAAAGTTTTAAAATTGTGCCAGACACACACACAGCTGAGAAAATGCTAGTTATTATGGCATTGCTAGATTCTCCACCAGAGTCATTACCAGGGAATCATTAGCTGCTGTTACAGAAATCACTACATGGAGCTACTCACCTTGCAGCACCTCCAGTGAGGAACAGCTCCGCTGCAAACCGGCTGCTGTAGAGGGTGATGGTCCAGCCCTGTGAGGTGCCACCCCCATCTCGCAAGGCCCACCAAAGTGAATTCCTTGTATGCCACACAGTCTGTATTTTAAGTAAGTCCACTTTTCAGTAAGTCCACTTCAAACATTAACTACTATGTATAAAATAAGCAAAAAAGGGTATCTTACATAGCACAGGAAATTATAGCCATTATCTTATAATAACTTTTAATGGAGTATGAACTATAAAATACTGAATCACTACTATGTACACCTGAAACTAATATAATACTGCAAATCAACTATACTTCTCTTGAAACAGTTTTCTTTTCTAGCTGTTCTCCATGTGATTTAGAAGCTGAAAATTTGCCATTAATTTACATAACTACGGATGATAATTTCCTGCAGTCTGTTCCCACGGGTGTATAGAACACTCTCTCAGATTCCTTACCTGACTCAGAGTCAAAAAATGTTTCTGCATATTTCCTGTTATAAGAACTTGAACAAAAAGTGTGACAATAGGTATTCCAAGTTCTTTCAACGATTTGGAGTAAAGGATGCTTCCAGGAGGACCAGCGGTAGAATCAGTGTTGAGCTAACTTTGTAAACACAGGTTCATAGTGGAAATAAACTAGTGCACAGCGTAAATGAGAGATGCTGCTTTCTGGGTCCCCTGAACTAGTTCCCACCAAGTGCTGAGTCTGAAACTCCCGTTTCAGAGGATCTCCTAAACTCATGTGCCTCTTACCACCCCTTTCTGCTCCCTTATCGAGGGAGAAGGAAGGGAAGAGCCTGGGAGAACTGATCCACAAACCTGGAGCTGTCAGGGATGACACTCCCATTGGGTCTCCTGAAATACCAGGGCTCTTGGGCTGGCCTGCCCTGTCTTCTGTCTGTTGTGACACCTGTAGAGAACAATTTGATGACCCAGGGAGAAGTGGCGCCTCCTGTTCTGTTAAAGCATCGGTGAAATGGATGAGTCATGAGTGAGACAGCTTTAGTGACTTCGCCGCTTAATGAGCTCAGTCATCTTTGCTGCATATCCCTGATTTCCACAGCTTGCTAAGTAAAAGTTTATTTATGTTCTTTAGTGTAAGATAATTTCCACAAGATGAGCTTTAATAAACTGAAAAGAGGTGCAGGGAGAAGCACTACAGGAAACTAATGAAGGCAAAAAATGAAAGATGGAAAAAATAATACATTTTTCCTAGGGATCTCTGCCAAGAAACCCCTCCATGTGAGAACAAATTGTGCTCACTAAAAAGAGATATTAGTTAACATCAATGTATTCTTTCTGGAGCAAGGGTGGTGGATAGACTCGCTGTAGGACACTGTAAAGCAAACTCCAATCTTAGCCATTCATCTTTTGTCACTCTCCTCTACACTTTGGCTACAAATTGATCTTTCAAAATCACAAAAGGAAGACTCTAAAGTTACTTAAGTGGGTGAAGGAATTTCTCTGCTCTCCAGGCCATTAATTACAGATGCTTTGTTGTTGTCTGTGGATGACCCTCCCACAACCCCAAGACCCTCACATCTTACGGGGAAGTAACTGTGACTATTCTGGGCCATAGGATCCAGATCTAGACAGAGCATCTCTGGTAGGAGACAGCACAGTCTATGGACAAGAGTCAAACCAATTTGCTCCTGGTGGAGGAATAGGAGTCCTGAAGATGGTACTGAGAAGGAAGGAGGCCATGGCCAGGCACTTTGAAAATCCCCAGGGTGCTATCTTGCAGAGACCAGGGAAAACAGGGAAAGATAACAAAGAGTCCTGGGAAGGAGCAACTAATGCAATGGGATCAGGGTCTTCAGACTGAACATGTTCAGAGTCCCAGTCTAAACTAATCAGAAGCAGGGGAGAGCATAGCTGTGGTAAAGTGCATGCTTAGCATGTACAGGGTCCTGGGTTCAATCCCCAGTACCTCCATTAAAAATAAATAAATAAATGAACTGAATTACCTCCCCCAAACAACAACAAAAAAGAAAAAACATTTAAAAAATAAATAAATTCATCAGAAAAGGCACAGTCTGCCAGACATACCTGGTAAAACCCTGCTCTCTAAGGATAAAAACTGTAGAACTTCCAGGCCAGAAGTTACCTGCAAAAGAAACAGAATATTTGATTGCTATCAGATACCTCAGTTGCAAAATTTGCATTTATAAGCCAGAGGAAAACTATATATCATTAAAAAGAAAATGGAAACAAGAGTGTCTTAAATTCAGGAAAGGTATTTTTTGACAAATTTATCTCTAATTTTATATCCCTGTCTATCTACTCTGTCTATCTAACTTGAAGTATTTTAAGAATTCTTAGCATAATCCACATATTTTGTTCTGTCTTAAGAAAAATATTTGAAACATGCTTCTAACAAACCAATAGAACAGAGAACTCAAGAAGAAGAGAAACAGTGAATATAGGATGTGTAGTTATAGATGCAAAGCTGGTAGCTTGTTTGCCTGGGCACAGCCGTAGTGGTAGTTTCATTACTGAAACACCTTTGTACTGCTTGCTGTGTAGCTATTACCCTGGTCCCTGATGCCTCCCCCACACCCCTGACTCTCGCTGCTCTTCTCCAAAGATCCATTAGACCACCTTATAGTCCAGCAACTGAAGGCTTAATGTCTGCGTCAGGAGGCCTTCAGAGTTGCACATTTGCTGTTACAGAGCTGTACCTTACGTAATTCTCCTATTCCTTTGTCCCTGTCTCTCCTCCCTCCCTTCCCGCTCGGTTGGATCCAATATGGCTTAATCTGTTTTTTTTCATTCTTCTTAAATAAACAGCACTCACATAATGTAACTGGAATTGATTTCTGTGCTTGCCAACAGAGAGCCCTAATTGATATGCTCATAATTTCATCACCCATAGATGAGCCCTGCTGCTCCTCTGCCTCACTTGCTTCTAGGTACAGAGACTGATAAAGAGACATGGAGATTTCAAAAGTGAAATCACATTTTCCAATGTTGTACAGCCAACCTTTGCCTTTACTAACAAACAATAAACATTTTAAGTTCAGTTAGTATTAAAATAAATATAATACTACCAATACAGTGGTGTAATTTATTTCACTAGCCTTGTATTCTTGAATGTTTAAATTACTACCAGTGTTCTGTTATTGTAAGCACAGTAGTGAGCACACTTATGCTCGTTTCAGATTATTTTTATAGGGCTGTTTCCTGCAAATGGGATCTGTGAGTTGACTAAAAGCATAATTTTAAATTATTTGATATGCACAGCCAGCTTTCCCCCAGAAACCAGATTCTTTGAGAATTCAATTAGCAGTGTCTTAAAAATCAAAATCCCAAGTTTCTCCATCTATTAGTGAACAATCTGTTTAATAATGGGCGATTTTTTTTCTTTTGCCAATTTAATTGGGTGTAGTATCACATTACCTTAATTTGCATTTCTTGAGTTGGAAACCTTAAGAAGATATTCTACATGATCCTTTACTTTTCTATTGTTTTGAAATGACCATATTTCATAAACAAAATTACGTGTATATTCGGGCTCTTTCTACACTTGTACTATCCCATAAAGTAGCCACTAGTCAAAATGGCTTTTAAATTTAAATTAATTACAATGAAATAAAATACAAAATTCAGTTTCCCAGTCACACTAGCCACATTTCAAGACACCTGTGAGTAGGAGCATATATTGGCCTGTGCAACTATAGATTTCCATCAGTGCAAAAAGTTATATTGAATAGTGCCGTTCTTAAATTTCCATTATACAGTATTTTAAAAAATTAACAGTTTTTCATAGTTCTGTAAAAAATTAACATAGCTATTAATTTGAAACATTTTAAATAAGGTCTATCTTAATATCTTTTCTTCAGATTGATTTGGTATCCAGATTCATAGATTAGGTCTTTGCTTTTGTATATTTTTATTGAAGTATAGTCAGTTTACAATGTTGTGTTAATTTCTAGTGTAGAGCACAGTACCTGAGTCATATAGGAACATACATATATTCGTTTTCATATTCTTTTCCACCATAAGTTACTACAAGATACTGAATATAGTTCCCTGTGCTATACAGTATAAACTTGTTTATTTATTTTGTATATTTTAGTTAGTACCTGCAAATCTCGAACTCCCAATTTATCCCTTCCCACTCTGGTAACTGTAAGTTTGTTTTCCAAGTTTGTGAGTTTGTTTCTGTTTTGTAAATAAGCTTATCTTTCTTTTTTTTTCTTAGATTCCACATATAAGTGAAATCATATGGTATTTTTCTTTCTCTTTCTGGCTTACTTCACTTAGAATGACATTCTCCAGGTCCATCCATTTTCCTGCAAATGGCATTATTTTATTCTTTTTTATGGCTGAGTAGTATTCCATTGTATAAATATACCATAGCTTCTTTATCCAGTCATCTGTTGATGGGCATTTAGGTTGCTTCCATGTCTTGGCTATTGTAAATAGTGCTGCTATGAACATGAGTCTTTTTGAATTAAGGTTCCCTCTGCATATATACCCAGGAGTGGGATTGCTGGATCATATGATAAGTCTATTTTAAGTTTTTTGAGGAGTCTCCATACTGATTTCCATAATGGCTACACCAAACCACATTCCTAGCAACAGTGTAGGAGGGTCCCCTTTTCTTCACACCCTCTCCAGCATTTGTGGACTTTTGAATGATGGCCATTCTAACTAGTGTAAGGTAATAGCTCAATGTAGTTTTGATTTGCATTTCTCTGATAATTTAGCAATATTGAACACTTTTTCATGTGCCTGTTGGCCATCCATAAGTTTTCATTGGATGGTTGCTTGTTTAAGTCTTCTGCCCATTTTTGGATTGGGTTATTTTTTTCTCATTAAGTTGTATGAGCTGTTTATATGTGCTGGAGATTAAGCCCTTGTCAGCCTCATCTTTTGCAAATATTTTCTTCCATTCTGTAGGTTGTCTTTTTGTTTAGCTTATGGTTTTCTTTGCTGTGCAAAAACTTTTACATTTAATTGGGCCCCATTTGCTTACTTTTGTTTTTATTTCTATTACTTGGGTAGACTGTCCTAGGAGAACATTGCTTAGATTTATATCGGATAATCTTTTGCCTATGTTTTCTTCTGAGAGATTTTATAGTGTCTTGTCTTACGTTTAAGTCTTTAAGCCATTTTGAGTTTATTTTTGTGTATGGTATGAGAGAGTACTTTAAATTCATTGATTTGCATGCAGCTGTCAAGTTTTCCCAACACCATTTGCTGAAGAGACTATCTTTACTCTGTTGTATGTTCTTGCCTCCTTTGTCGAAGATTAATTGACCAAAAGTTTGTGGATTTATTTCTGGGCTCTCTATTCTGTTCCATTGATCTGTGTGTCTGTTTTTTGTACCAATATCATGCTGTTTTGAGTACTGTAGCTCTGTAGTATTGTCTGAAGTCTGGGAGGGTTATTCCTCCAGCTTCATTCTTTCTCTTCAGTAATGCTTTGGCAATTCTGGGTCTTCTGTGATTTCATATAAATTTTAGGATTATTTGTTCTAATTCTGTGAAAAATGTCCTGGATATTTTTGACAGGGATTGCATTAAATCTGTAGATTGCTTTGGGTAGTATGGCCATTTTAACAATATTAATTCTTCCAATCCAAGAACGTGGGATGTCTTTCCATTTTTTAAAGTCATCTTTAATTTCCTGAGTCAGAGTTTTGTAGTTCTCTGCATATAAGTCTGTCACTTCATTGGTCAGGTTTATTCCTAAGTATCTTAGATTTTTGGATGCAATTTTAAAATGGATTGTTTCTTTACTTTCTTTTCTAGTATTTCATCGTTAATGTAAAGAAATGCCACTGATTTCTGTATGTTAATCTTGTAACCTGCTACCTTGACAAATTCTTTTATTAGCTCTAGTAGTTTTTGTGTGGAGCCTTGAGGGTTTTCTATATATATTATCATGTCATCTGCCTGTGACAGTTGTACCTCTTTTTTTCCAATTTGGATCCCTTTTATTTCTTTTTCTTGTCTAATTGCTCTGGCTAGGACTCCCAGTACTATATTGAATAGTAGTGATGATAGTGGGTATCCTTGTCTTGTTCCAGATTTTAGGGGAAAGACCTTTAGCTTTTCACCATTGAGTATTATGCTGGCTATAGATTTGTCATAAATAGCTTTTATTATGTTGAGATATGTTCTCTCTATACCCACTCTGGTAAGAGTTTTTGTCATAAATGGGTGTTGCATTTTATCAAATGCTTTTTCTGCATCTGTTGAGATGATCATGTGATTTTTGTCCTTTAACTTGTTGATATGGTGTATCATGTTGATTGATTTGCATATGTTGAACCATTCTTGTGTCCCTGGGATGAACCCAACTTGATCATGATGTATGATCTTTTTTTATATGTTGTTGGATTCTGTTTGCTAATGTTTTGTTGAGGATTTTTGCATCTATGTTCATCAGTGATATTGGCCTATAGCTTTCTTTTTTGGTACTGTTTTTGTCTGGCTTTGGTATCAGGATGATGGTGACTTCATAGAATGAATTTGGGAGTATTCTCTCCTCTTCAACCTTTTGGAAGAGTTTGAGAAGGATCGGTATGAGCTCTTTGTATGTTTGATAGAATTCCCCAATGAAGCCATCTGGTCCTGGACTTTTGTTTTCAGGGAGGTTTCTTTATTGTTTATTCTATTTCGCTTCTAGTGATTGGTCTGTACAAATGATCGATCTCTGTTTTTGAATTATGCATTTTTTATGGATCATGTGAATTTGTTACAGCGTTATTTAGGTGTACACTATATACCATAAAATTCACCCACTGTGAATATTCAGTTCAATTACTTTCAATTCATTTATAGAGTTGTGCAACCATAACCATAGTCCAGTCTTAGAATATTTGCTTCACCTCAAAAAACCTCCCAGAGGCTCTCTGCAATCTGCCCTCCAGTTGTTCAGGTTTCTGCTGTACGCCTGCACAGCCTCTGTTAACCCAGGATACATGGAGAGATTTCAGGCCCCTGTGGTGGTCTCACCTCCCAGAACTCACTGTAAATCCCTTTCTAGTCTGTTGATCCATTTCCTGTCCCAAACAGGACTATAACTTGAGGTTAGTGGCGTCAGCCAGTCGCCATTCAGCTGACAATGTACTATTTAAGGAAGCTCCTTCAGCAAGGGAAGAAGAGCTGCTGTTGTACACTGCCTGCCCTGCCTGGGTTAAAGGACCACACGGAGTGGAGAGGGCAGAGCAAGGATGCTCTGCTATCATCAGTTCAAGAGTTTTGTGAATGAAGGCATCTCGGTTTGCTTTTCATCTTTGGACAATTTCCAGAGCACTGAATAATTGTTTTTGATAGTTTTGTCTAGCTCTCTGGTTGCTTTTGAGAAAAAATGTGTTGGTCCCCTCACTTCATCATGCTGGAGTTACGTGATTTTTGTCACGCAGTTTATGCTTCTTGGGGAAGAGAGGTCTTGCCTAGTTTGGGAGTTGCTCTGTGTGGGTCCCTCTGAGTATTACAGATCCAGATAAATTGAGGAAAGAAATGTTTGGTTTACCAGAGTTTTATTTTGAAATTTCAGAGATGCAGCACCCTTGCGTGGGCAAGGAGGGAAGGAAGCAGCTATGGAAACAGTCATGGCTGGGCCTTCTCTTCTAGGCTAAAGAGTTTATTTTTGGCAGTCGCTGTGGTCGTCAAATGCTGGCTTGGGTAGGTACCTCATTTAGGTTCCGCATCGTTCTCCCCAGCGTTCTTCTGCCCTCAGAATTTATGACTCAGTGGGACTCTGCCTGGGTGTCTCGTGCCCTCTCTGTCTCATTGATGCTTCTGATATAACTCCATGAATTCTGGGCAAGCTCAGGGCCACACCAAGAGTCTGAAGTCTCAAGGACTCCATTGAGTTCCTAATACAGTATTCTGTGCTCTTGTTTGGAAGGGGATACTTACATGAGAGTAGAAAGAGAAATCAAGGTTCAGAATCCTGGAGGAAGCCAGTAACTTGGAGAATGAATTAAGAGATGGCTTATTGGTTGGCTATGAAAAAAGAAACGGGGTGATTATCAGAAGAAACAGAAGAGTCAGTACTTCTTTGGTTTGTTGGTTGCTCTTTGTGTTGTTTTAAACGTGAAAGGGACCGTACGGGTGTAATGGCCAAAGCAACCCATAGAGAGATGACATCTGACATTACAGTCTCTGAAAAGTCTCTCTGATTGACCCACCAAGTTGAAGGGCCTGAGTACCTTTGCTATATTTTTGTATAACAGTTTGGAAGCAAGGCAACAGGGGCATCTATCACAAAATTCTTGGTTTTTCTTATCTCCAAATGAAAACGATTTTCATAACGTTTATTTCTGTTTCAGGCTCTAGGGACTAAATCAGTAAGTACAACCCACTGATGGAGAATAAGGCATAAACACTCAAAGAGTGCTCACTCCTATTCATTGCCAAAAAGAAGGGTTGTGTTTGCCATCACACATTTGCAGAGACACTATTACAAAGGCTAAGTTTACTCAGTGATTACATTTTCTGTTTTGATTTCTGCCTGCTGTTGAATCTCTTATTCTCCTCCTTCAGAGAATCTTTCCAGCCTCCTGTGCACCCATCATGGTAAGATTCACCAGCTAATGTCAGCACTTTGGTCACCCCAGACTTGGAAAAGCAAACAGCAGCAAACACTTTAGGTTCATTTGATGATAAATGTGCTGTTAATGGATCAGGAAGACAAATGGACTCGAGCTGCAAATCCATGTGATTTTATAAGAGTTTATTGTAAGAATGAGGTTAGTTCAATTTCAATATGATATATAGAGAACATAATTTTTATGACACAGAAACATTTGTACACCATACAATTGAGTTGCTGTAACAAGCATCCAGGGGTAATGAGGTGATTCTCCCATCTTGCAAGTTGAAATTTTAGAGAAGACGTTTTCCTTTACTTGCTGCTGTGGCAGCTCAACAGACTGAGCTGCCGTCACCCTTCCTCCAGGGGCATCGCCATGTTTCCAAGACAGAGCTTCTGGGAAACCAGAATACTCACAGCTGGACATGCACATTTGTTTCCCATCGTAAACTTCCTGTCTAAAGCAGTGGCTCTCAAATTCCGTGTTCTGTGGAGTCCTTGTATTCCGAAATACGTTCAGGGCACCTTGTCTTTGAGGAAGAGAAGGTGAGGCTTCTCATTTAGGCTTTCATTTAAAAATGGATTTCACCAACTTAAAAAAGTTTGAAAAACCACCGATTTGCGGTTTAATTAGAATTTGAACAGAAAATTCACTGAAGACAAGTGATTGATGAGATGGGATATAGGAAAGAAAAAAGTATCTGACACACTGTCTCAGGCCTGCAGGTAACACTGAATTATTGACCCAAACACTCTGTGGTTTTTATGAAAACAAACTTCTTGTGTGTGTGTGCATGATAACTGAAGGGGACCGCAGAAAATCAGCCCAACAAATGGGGATTGGAATCAGACAAGACGACCTTCTACCAGTGATGAGGCCTTGGGCCACTTAATGATTCTCCTCTTCCTAGTTTTTTTTTTTTTTTTTAATTGATGTACAGTCAATTACAGTGTGTCAGTCTCTGGTGTACATATATTCATTTTCATATTTTTTCCATTAAAGGTTATTACAAGATATTGAGCATAGTTCCTTGTGCTATACAAAAGAAACTTTTAAAAAATTATTTTTATATATATAGTGGCTAACATTTGTAAATATCAAACTCCTAAATTTATCCCATCCCACTCCCTTCTGCTGGTAACCATAAGATTGTTTGCTAAGTCTGAGAGTCCGTTTCTGTTTTGTAGGTAAGTTCATTAGTATCCTCTTGATTTCTTTTTTGTAGATCCCACATATGAGTGGTATCATAATGGTATTTTTCTTTCTCTTTCTGTCTTACTTCACTTAGAATGATGATCTCTAAGTCCATCCATGTTGCTGCAAATGGCATTATTTTATTCTTTTTTATGGCAGAGTACTATTCCATTGTATAAATATACCACAGCTTCTTTATCCAGTCGTTTATTAATGGACACTAGGTTGCTTCCATGTCTTGACTATTGTATATAGTGCTTCTATGAACATTGGGGTGCAGGTATCTTTTCGCATTAGAGTTCCCTCCAGATATATACCCAGGAGTGGGATTGCTGAATCATAGGGTAGTCTATTTTTAGTTTTCTGAGAAATCTCCATACTATTTTCCATAATGGCTGCACCAAACTACATTCCCAGCAACAGTGTAGGAGGGTTCCCTTTTCTCCACAGCCTCTCCAGCATTTATTGTTTGTGGACTTTTGAAAGATGGCCATTCTGACTCTTGTGAAGTGATACCTCATTATAGTTTTGATTTGCATTTCTCTGATAATTAATGATATTGAGCATTTTTTCATGTGCCTGTTGGCCATTTGTGTGTCTTCACTGGAGAGTTGCTTGTTTAGGTCTTCTGCCCATTTTTGGATTGGGCTGTTTGTTTTTTGGTTATTAAGTTGTATGAGCTGTTTATATATTGTGGAAATTAAACCTTTGTCAGTCACATCATTTACAGATATTTTCTCCCATTCCATAGGTTGTCTTTTTGTTTTACTTATGGTTTCCTTTGCTGTGAAAAAGTTTATATGTTTAATTAGGTCCCATTTGTTTATTTTTGCTTTTATTTCTATTGCCTGGGTAGACTGCCCTAGGAGAACATTGCTAAGATTTATGTCAGACAATGTTTTGCCTATATTTTCTTCTAGGAGGTTTATCGTGTCTTGTCATATATTTAAGTCTAAGCCATTTTGAGTTTATTTTTGTGTATGGTGTGAGGGATTGTTCTAACTTCACTGATTTACATGCTGCTGTCCAGTTTTCCCAACACTGCTTGCTGAAGAGATTGTCTATTCTCCATTGTATATTCTTACCTCCTTTGTTGAAAATTGATTGACCATAGGTCTGTGGGTTTATTTCTGGGCTCTCTATTCTGTTTCATTGATCCAGACTTCAGACAGTACTTCAGAGCTACAGAAATGAAAACAGTGTGGTATTGGCATAAAAACAGACATATGGAGAAATTGGAATGCTATCCCCGTAGCAGTAGGGACCCATAGATGGATCAGATGTATTTTAGAGAAGCTGCTCTATCAGTTTGGGCTGGAGATTGGAAGTAGGGTTATTCGCTTGCAGCAGTCACAATCCAGAGTGGAAGTGAGGCTGGTACTGGAGCCCTGGAGGTGGGGAGAAATGGGCAAAAACAGATTGGAGAGCAATTTTAATGTATAGAGCTGCCAAAACCTTGTGACAGCTTGTGTTTGAAGTGAAGGTGAAAGTGTTTTAGGTTTGTGTTGTATTGTTTAGTTTCCTGGGAAATGGTGACTCTACCAAAATCAATTTTTTTTAAAAAAAAAATGAGCTACTCTGTCCTCCTCAAGGGCCATTGTGGAGAGTGAGGGACAGTTGTTTTCTTGTTTATGGTGACACATACCATCCTTTTGGGTGTTTACCTTTAGGATCAGAATGTTGGGGAAATACCCTGATACTGGGTGAAGCCAAGTGTCTGGGGCTGTGGGTAACTGACTTGGCTTGTGTCCTGGACATCTGGGCGTGGAAATTGCAACCTAGACAGTGGTCACCTGAAAGCAGCAGTGGTTGTTGGGACCTTCTGGCATGATGGACACTTGGGATGACAGAGTGGGGAGAAAAAACCAAAACCAAAAAAAAAACAAAAAAAAAAAACAAACCCAACCAAAACCTTGGCAACCTATGTTTTCCTCTCTGACCAGCAATGGGCCCCACTAGCGACCGTATCTTGAGATTCTAATCTGTGATGTTTCCTGCTAGTGCATACTGATTTTGCAACCCAAAGTTAAAAGTACTTGATGTCAGATATTCTCGGTATTTTTCACTGTCTAATGCAATACTGCACTTGCCTAGTTTTTTTTTTTTCTGAGATGAAAACTGCCAAGTTTCCATGTTCACTGAAAAGTTGCCACCACATAAATATCCTGAGGAGGTACTACATTTGGCATTTTCCTTTAACTAAAATTAGGCAGTTATCTCTCTGAATGTTCATACAAACTGGAAGAGACAATTTAGCTAGGAAACTGAGTGCTTTATGTATTTTTGTTCCCTTTTCTTGCAAATCTTTTCATTAGATTTATGACTACATATTTGGTATTTATTTCTCTTGTAAAGAACCTTATAAGATGTCATTTACTAATTGTTGAAGGCTATTTTGTGTGTTTTATTTAACTCATTTTAAAATTCTAATTACTAGATTTTCTAGTACACTCATATCACATATGAATAAGATTCATTTTTTTTCCTTTGAGTCTTACACAGTATACTTCTTTATCTTGATCTTTTTCACCAGCTAAGAGCTCACAGTGATGTAAAATGTGATCTCTTTCTCAATCTCGTGGAACATAGAAATGTTTAGAAATCTTGCACTACAATTGTGAATCTGTCAATTTCTCCTGTAAATTTAATGCATGTTTGTCTTCATGTAACTTGAGACTTTACAAATTTAGGTTTGCTGCATGTTCCCAGTGAATGGAAATTCTTTTTTATGAAATATGCTGTTTGATCTCTAATAAAGCCTTTTGCATTTAAGTTTGCTTCTGGGGAGAGGCCACTGGTACTTTCAATTCTTGGTCACCCAAGAGGGTCTGCCTGTCTAGATCTGCTACCTTGTAGCCCTTCACGGTCCCAATCTAAAGGCACCTCAAAAATATAATTTCCTATTTTGGTAACTTGTTTGTTTCTATTATTTTCTATTTGATTCTTCCTTAAAAAATATTGCTTCTTACTCTCTTCGCATGGCATCTCATATACCTATACCTATTCTCCTCACCTACCTGGGGGTCCTAAGTGTTTGCATAAGACCCTTTGCTGCAGCGCCTCCTTGAGCGGTGTGATCTGTGACCGGGTGCTGTGGGGGCAGAACAGCGCTGTGCTGGCAGCAGGAGCCAGGGGTAGAGCTGACATGACGAGGATGCCCCAGATGTCAAAACGAGCAGTGTTGGGGTTTTTTTTTCCCATGAAGCATCAATCTCTCGCTTTCCCCTGTCATTTTATTCATGTTTCTTCTCGAAGACCTGTCTTTTGTTTGTGTGTTTGTTTGTGGCAAACTGCCCCCGAGTCTGTGCTCTGGGAGAGGCGTGGTGGGGCAGGCAGTGCTGCTGCCCAGGGCAGGGTGCTCTGTACCACGGTTGCTCACACAGCCTGGGCCACAGCCCCAGTGCAGCTCCCCTGGGACCTCTACAGCAGGAACGTTCCATCTCTTCCGTCACTCCTCCCAGCACCTGGCAGGCTGGGCAGTGGTTACTTTGCCTGATCTGTCAGCACTCCAACTGTTCTTAATCTTTACAGACGTAGTACTTGCTTACATAGTGGTGGTCTCTCCTCCATTCCCTTAAGCGTTATCGGTTGTTTTATTCTTAGGAGGAAAGGCGGATTTGTGTGCTTAGGCTTCCTTCGTGAATGCGGAGTTCTTGTGAAATAGTTCTGTCCATAGAGTTGTACAGTGAGTCCCTGACACTGTTCTGTGGAGGGAAGCTCTGTGTTCTGCTGCCCCATCCTTAGGTCAGCATCCTCAGGGTGAACGGGCACCTGCCCTTCCCATGGAGGGCCTTCTTACCACCATGGCCTTTTATAATGGCAGTAGTAGCCCTAGCAGAGATGGATACATCTGATTGTATTCCCACCCAAGTGTGTATAGTTGAGCCTCCTGACAATCATTTTGCCTTATTTTCAAAGAAATCCATCTTGAGTTCAGTGGACCTTCAGGAGAGTGTTCTGGGAAGTGTCTAGAGAGGATTCCAAGAGCTCAGCAAGCCCTCTGCTCCAAACCTGTGCGTGTTGACAAAGAAGGCTGTGAGTAGGCTAAGCCCGGAGAGCAAGCCTTGAGCCTACCATTTATTCGGGCATGTAACCTCAAGAGATTTCTCTGCCTCCCTCTCTGTTAATAAGTGAAGACCTAGGACCTGTTCAGACCAGAGGCATCTCAACATTTAAGCTCTGGTCATGCCTAACTTGGATTGAAGGACTCTGGTGCCAAATCCTATTGTAAATGCTTTTCCTATATTGATTGATTTTTATCTCTACAAAATCCCCAGAGGGGTGTGCTAATGGGATCTCCATTTTCTAAAACAACAAGAGAAAAATGAGGCACAGAAAGATGAAATAACTTGACTAAGCCCATGTGACTAGAGGGATGACAGAGCAGGGATTCCAGCACTGAGCCCTGCCCCACCCTCTTCCTCCCGCTGCACCCTGTGACCTCCAGACCCACCCCACCCAGAATCCTGCAAACCGGTCGGGCTTGGCTGTAGGAACACACATTTAATATTAACAGGTACAGGTAGAAATGAAAACTAGGATATTCACATGCAGTAACTGGAAAAGGCCTTGACCAGGACAGCTTAGACTCTCTCCTTGGTTGTATTTGTCTTATTAGTAAAAGGAGAAAAGAAGTGAAATGAACATGTGGCATGCGCTCCTGACCAGTACTACCGGAGGTGTGGTCCATGGACTTGCAGCATCAGCATTACCGAGGGCTCGTTAGAAAGGCCAGTTTTTAGACTCCTTCCCAGACCAGCTGAATCAGAATCAGCGGGGTTGGAACCCAGAAAAAGGCATTTCACAGGGTCATTCTAATGCCCTGTACTGTTTGAGAACTGACTTAAAAGTTTGCAGCTGCTCCCATGTACATTGTGAGAATTTTACCTCCATCTTACGAAGCAGACATGATTTGACTCCTTGTACGCTGGAGTAAGTGAGGGCAGCACGAAGGATGCAAGTTAAAGGATCCAAGTCCTTTCCCTTCATGACTGCCCAGAATTCTTTCATCTGTGCTCTCCTAAGTAGGTGCAGTTCTTTTGTTCTGATATCCTCTTGTGGTTGTAAGAGTTCTGTTGGCTTATTTGTTTGTTTTCTGGAACAGAGAGAGTATTTCAAAGACTTGGATGAGAAAATAGGATACAAAAGTCAGGGGTAGAAGTGGGTCAACCCTGTGTGAGTTTCTATGGAGCATTATATTATGGTTTCTTATCCCCTGAGACCAGCTGTCAGGAACTTCCCCACACCACCCCTCAGCCCCAAAGTGTTTATTTTCTATGGACTTTAGAAACCTGGGCTTTTCTGGGCTTTGGGATTAACCAGATGTATAATAATAATAATAATAATAATAATAATAATAATAATAATAATAATAATAATAATAATAATAATAATAATAATAATAATAATAATAATAATAATAATAAAAATAATACCCCATGTTTTCGGGTTTCTCCTTGTATGTCCACTCCTTTGAGATGCCCAAGTGTGGAGATGGTCCAGTTGAGGACCCGTGTGTTGCTGAATTGCAAATAATTTGTAGGAAGACAAGCACATTTTCCACTTTGGCCTACTTTTGAAATCTGCACTCAAAAAAAAAAAAAAAGGAAGAAAAAGAAAAGATAAAAAGCTTGCTAGAAAAATGCGCTAGTCCTCCAGTTACGTTAAGAGGTAAGAGACATATTGAGGATCCAGACAATGTCACCGAGGGAGTCCATGTGTTTCCTGCAGAGATCTGAGCCAGGAGGAGGCAGGCAGAGGGTCAGCAATTGTAGAATCAAGGCTAGAAGCAGAGGTCATTGGATTCAGTTTTGCTTTCTCAAGTCACGCCTTAAGTACCTGTCCCCTCAAATGATACTGTTGAGGATGAACTTACATTGAGGGCTGACTGCAGGCCCCGTGCTCTGAGCTTGGCATGCATATCACAATGCTATGAAGAAAGGAAGACTGTTATCCCACTTCATAGTCAAGGAAACTGAAGCTACAGAGGGCGACAGCTTCCCCAAGGACGCGCAGTGGGTAAAGGGTGATCTAGCGTTTGCATCCTTTTGGTCCTGATTCCAGAGCAAGCGTGAAATAGCGCACCGCGTGTGTTCTCAGCTCCCAACAGTGAGCTTAGATCTCAGGTAGCCTTGGGTGGCAGTTTTTTATCATCTCAGGATCATTCTTTAAACTAGTTCTTCTCAAACTTTATTGTGCCTATGAATTATTTCGGGGTGTTTAAGTGTAGATTCTGCTTCAGCCGGGCAAGAGTGGAGCCCAAGAATCTGTATCCTGACCAGCTCCCTGGTGGTGCGGGTGTGGCTGGCACAGGCCCACACTGTGAGAAGGTAGCAGGGCTCTAAATGACAGTGAATTCCGTTAAGTTGAGCTGCAGTCCGGAGGTCACCTCCGCATCTACTTGCCTGGATTGGCTGGACACTTGCTGTGTATTACCTTTCTGGGGTCAGCTCAGTTAATTAATGAGCTACATAAGCTGTTTCATCCACTTGCCCGCAGTGCATGGAATTACAGAAAGAGAATCTTTGTCTCTCCCTGATTTCTTTCATGCTCTGGAGCAGGCTGTGAAATGGGTAATTTATGCCCGCGGTTACAGATTACACATCTATTTAGCTAACTGAGCACAGTAATCAGACCCCACAGGAGGCCAGACCGGTTCCCAGGTCTGTGGAATGCTGAAAATCTCGGCCCAAATATAGCAATTACACAGGTGTCAGTGGTCCTTTTACAACCCACATAGAAAGGCAGTCAGTCCTCATGATATTAAATGTGAATCTGACTAGTGACCTACTGATGTCCTCTTCAAAGATTCTGGTTCTTTTAGATTTTACTTGAGGGCACACAGGAGAAAGTTGGGCTGTGTAATTAATTCAGTAAACGACACATGTCGGAGAGGCTGTAGCACCCCTCGTCACCCCCTCATCCCCTTCCTCCCCGGTGCGGGACTCAGGGTGAAAGACTGTCTTCTCCTTGGCTGTCCTGGCTGCTGCTGCTCTAAGTTCACTCTCTGGCAGCCCCTAACAGCATTCATTTTGCACTTACTTGGGTGAGGGGAAGAAACTATGGGAGTGTTAGCTGACCCCTGGCACATTTTCTCTGTATGTCTCCATACAGCCGTGGGGGTGACACGACTGGACAGAGAATGCCTGTAATTCCTCTGCTCTCAACGTCAGCAGGACCAAACCACCACGGAGCACGTCTCTAGAGTGGAGACAACAAATGGGGCACTTTGGGCTTCTGTGTTGGGCTTATAAAATTTGGGGAGGTTACCTTTATGAAGAACACAAAGTTAGCTGCAGACCCTTTGATGGGCCTGGGCAGGGCAGGGGTGCTGAACCTCAGTGTCGTCCTCTTTGCCTCTTCCTGGACTATTCCTCTTTGATTTAACTTCAGCTTCAAGGCTTTGTTTTTTCATTACCCTTCTGCCACTCACTGTCAGCTGAATATACTTTCTTTGCTTGTCTTGTCACTTCACGAGTCCTTGCCTGCCCTGGTGGCTTTTCAGGCCATCAGCATCCGTATCGCCCAGAATGACTTTCTGAGGTTTCCCATGGCTCCGGAGACGCTTTAAAAACCTGAATTGTGTCAGGCTTCATTATCTTTTTCATGCACTTTGTCTTCTGCCAGTAGTAGTTTTTTGCTTTCATATGTCCTCCACTTTGCTCCACAAGCCTGGAAGTCAAGGGGAAATTTTATTTACGTCTGAACATGGACTTAATGAAGCAATATTTAATTCGGTAGCTTCAGTTCTTTCCACATTTCATCTTAAATCCAGTCAGGTGTGTCCCGTCATCCTCTGTGTTTCATTTTGTTTTGTTTTCCATTAAGTAATGCATTATGTGATCCGCAGTATGGAAGGTACTATCCCAAGCACTGTCTCATTTAATTGTTTCTTAATATCAGATTCAGAGACCTGTTATTGATACTGATCATCTTATACACGTTCCCCTGTGGGCCAGAATGTGAGTTTCTTGGTTTATTTCCAGGAGTGGAATTGTGTCCTAGACTTTGAGCATCCTCAGCTCCACAATGAACAGCGCCAGATATTTTTCCCCAGGATCGTGGCACCAGTTTATCTCCCCACAAGGTGTGTAAGAGGTATTGCCTCTCCTTACGTCCCTGATAGTATCTGGTTCATCTCAGTTACATAATGTTTGTCAACCTGTAAGGGCATAAATTGGCATCTCTCTTTTTAAATACTGTTCTACTGCTCTTCCTTTCCAGACCTTTTTACCTTGTTGAAATATAAGAGCCATAAGAAAAAATAAATATCCTAAGTGTACAGTTTATTTTTTAGAACAGAATACCCCCATGTAACCAATACAGCACAACAAAGTCTCATTTTTGTTTTAATTTACATGTTACACATGTGTCCTGCTGGCCTGCCTTGCATCTTTAGGTGTTTTAATGTGTAAGGACTGTAATAGATGAGGAATGGGAGATGTGTGTGTTTCAAAAATAGTGTGCACCCAAAAAAAAGCTAGATGTGTACACCAGAAACTTTAGACTCTTCCACCCCATCATAAATGAAAACAGTGTAGACTCCAAATAGCAGACAGATTATGTAGGGACTTATTTGATCATAAGAGTAAAAAAAGACAATCTTTATGAATTTTTCCAGAAGAGCTATAGATGAAAAATATTGACATAAACACAAGCTTCAGCTGATCTGTTAACACTTGTTGCTGTTTCTTTTCATGAGCTGAAGTCTTCTACTTGGCAAATGTAATTGCTTTACTTTAATCCTATTGCTCTCCCATCTCTTCACTCAAGGGTCTCTGATTGACAGCTTGATGGCCACTAGATGAGTTTTCTTAGAATTAGATCCAAGTGAGTCCACCAAGTTAATTGAAAGGGCTGTGGATTTCAGACCACGTGTTCCTCAGCTGTCTTAAAGCTCAAGCATGTGAGATAGTCTGCTGGGTTTAATTTACCTACTTTCTTGAAGCCAAACAATCAATCAAATTTTTAGAATATACAAAGAAAATGCAGCATTTGAATGGAAACTGAGGAAGGAGAAACCTCTTAGATTCCAGAGCAACTGATGCTTGCAATAACCTTTATCCAATAAGAAGCAGTATGTATGTCCAAGGAACACTGTCAACAGCCAGAAATTACCAGAATACCTCTGAAGGGAGAACCACCTTACCCAGGCTCTAACAAGCAGAGTTTGAAGAGTATGAGAGCATCTCATTTGTGTATGGAAGGCTGCTAGGCATTAATGCGGACTGCACCCCACAGCCAGCAGATGGACTTCAATTTCTTAAAAATTTTTTACTGTGTTAAAGTATATATAACATAAATTTTCCATTTAAACCATCTTGAAGTCTGTAATTCAGTGACATTAATTACATTCACAGTGTTGTGCAACCATCACCACTATCTATTTCTAAAACTTTTCCATCACCCCCAACAGAAACTCTGAACCCATTAAGCAATAACTCCATTTGCCCTCCTCCCTGATCCTAGAAACCTCTTATCTGCATTCTGTCTCTGAGTGTTCCTATTCCAGATGTTTTATGTAAATGGAATCATACAATATTTGTCCTTTTGTGTCTGGCTTATTTCACTTAGCAAATTATGAGAATCTGGCAGTTGATATATCACTGAGGCAAGACAGTAAAGTAGACTGATTTCTCCAGAATACTACTGCTATTTTCTGCTTGTCAGTATAAAGAAGAGAGAGAGAAAGCATTTTA
Source organism: Camelus bactrianus (assembly GCF_048773025.1). Lineage (NCBI taxonomy): Eukaryota > Metazoa > Chordata > Mammalia > Artiodactyla > Camelidae > Camelus > Camelus bactrianus. The sequence goes on from NC_133555.1 coordinate 43,158,840, forward strand.
TCCATCAGTAGTTACACGTCAGGTACCAGCGCCATGTTGATTTACTTCAGTAAAGATATGTTTCTACAACAACAGCAGTCATTGGTGTCCACTCATGATTAAGATTTCACCTACCCTTATTCTCCAAGATCCCATCTCCAGATCTAACTGGTCCACAACATTGGGTGCCTTCAATAAGCACATGAAGGATGCCATTCTTGTCTGCAGTTAATTCTGGTGCCAAATACTACATTAGTCAGAGCTCAGTTGTAGAGAAAAGAAACACCCGTGGTAGTTTAAGCAGATATGAAAAATAATTCATAGAATTAGAGGTTTACAAAATTGTTGGAAAAGCCAGGGGAGCAGTCTCCAGGCTACGTCTCTAGGGATGACTCTCAGAACAACCCAACACGCTGGCTCCTAAAAGCAAGTAACAGCGGAACTGCTTCCTTCACCTTAGAGAGCTGGGACTCACAAAGCAACTGTGCCAGTTTGTAGGAACACACCTTGGTTAAAATCTGGGGAAGACAAAGCTGTTACTAGAATCACTGGTTTTAGAAATCTGTCACCTTATTTGTTTGTTATGTGGGTTACCAGAAATTACAACAGAATTTCTAGTCTTCTGGGTCTGGATGTTCCCATGGAAATGAGTACCTGCAAAATGGACACCTATGCTAGTCTCCTTATTTAATTTCAAAGTCACGTTAGAGCAAGCATTTCTAACTGATGGAAGCTAAATCGCACCCCCATTCTTAGCTGAAAGGACAAGTGTAGCTTTTTTTTTTTTTTTCATTCTCTTTAACACAGGAACTTCTTCTGTGAAGTCTAGTACACATGATGAGTGAATGAATCTCCCCCCTAGGAAGGTAAATCTAGCTTCATGATATGCTTTAAAAGAATTCCCAATGCATACAAAGGGGTAGAATTTTTCAGGTTTTGAATGCAAAGCAATTAAGTATTAACTGGATTCTGCATAATGATAACATAGCTGGCCTTTGAACAGTGTGAGGGTTAGGAGCGCTGTCTCCTGCTCAGTGTCTGGCTTTCATTTGTCCCTCTGTATCCATGTTTTTCCATCCATGCAGAATTCAGCCAGCCAAGTGTCAAGCAGTACTGTATTTATTGAAAAAAAAAATCAATGTAAAAGTGGACCCATACAAACCCTTGTTCAAGGATCAGCTGTATATACAACAGTGGACCTGATTCCCCATAAATAAATCATCAGATGATTTTTTTAAATCATTGTTTCAAAAGTTGTTACTAAATCTAATATTGTTTCAAAAGGCATTAAACTGCTGTATGACATAATTGATTTTTAGGACAATGACTTTGTAGCACCCTCTTAAAACGTAAGTGTGTAACTTAAATGCACCTCAGGCAATAAATGCAAAAAAATGTACTTGAGACAGGAAAGCCTACACAAGTAGACTGTAGTTAAGTTTTGCTTTTTAATTCACTTAACCACTCCCTCTTTTGATTGGAAAATTTAGTCCATTTACATTTAAAGCAATTATTGATAAGTATGAACTTACTAATGTTTTCTGGGTATTCTGTAATTCCTTTGTTCCTTCTCTTGCTCTCTTCCTTTGTCACTTGATTTTCTGTAGTAGTGTTCTTAGAGTCCTCTATCTTTTATGTGCCTCCTGTAGTTTTTTGCTTTGTGGTTACCATGAGGTGTACATAAAATTCTTAGTGTTATTACAGTATTTTAAACTGACAACAACTTAAATCCTAATGCATTCCAGAGCTCCACATTTTCCCTACCTCACATGTTTTTAATGTCACAATTTTCATCTTTTTATCTTGAAAAAAATCCTTTAACCATTTAATATAGTTAGTTACTTTTACTACTTCTGGTTTTTAACCTTCACAGTAGATTTAGAAGTGATTAACCCACCACATTTACATTAGATTTTTCTGAATTTAAATAAATATTTACCAGTAAGATTTATACTTTCATAGGTTTTCCCTTCAGCACCCTTTTTGTTACAGCTTAAAGAAGTGCTGTTAGCATTTCTCACAAGGCCAGTCTGGTAGTAATGAGCTCTTCAGCTTTTGTTTGTCTGGATAACTCTTTACCTTTCCTTCAGTTTTGAAGGACAACTTTGCTAGTGGCATATTATTGGTTGGCAGTTTTTTTTTCCTTTCAGCACATTGCAGGCCAGAAGGGAGTGGCCCCATATATTCAGAGTTTCTGGTGAAAAATCTGCAGATACTCCTAAGGGGTTCCCTTTTATGTAACAAGTTGTTTTCCTCTTGCTGCTCTTAGGAGTCTCTTCTTGTCTTGAAATTTGACAGCTTAGTTATAATGTGTCTTAGTGTGTGTCTTTTTGGATCCATCTTTTGTTTTGTTTTGTTTTTAACTCTGTTCCTCCTGAATCTGAACATCTGTTTATTTCTCCAAGTTAGAGAAGTTTTCAGCCATTATTTCTTCAAATAAATGTTCAGTCCCTTTCTCTCTCTCCTCTTTCTCAGAGGAGAAATGTGAATGTTGGTTGACTTGATGTCATCCCATAAGTCCCTTAAGCAGTCGTCATTCCTTTCATTTTGCTCCTCTGCATGAATTCTGCTGCCCTGTCTTAAGTTTGCTGATCCTTTTTTCCATTTCATCTCACCAGCTGTTAAACTCTTTTATTGATTTTCTTTTCAAAACAGTTGTTGTATTCTTCAGCTTTGTAATTTCTGTTTGGTCCTTTCTTATATTTTCTCTCTGTTGAAATTCTCACTTTGTTCATGCATAATTTTTCTGAACTTGGTGAGCATCTTTATGGCCATTATTTTGAGCTCTTTATTAGGTAAATTGCTTATCTCCATTTACTTCAGGCCTTTGTCAGGGGTTTTATCTTGTTCTTTTGTTTGGAATATATTCCTGTTTCTTCATTTTCCTTGACTCTGTTTTGGATTTTGTACATTAGATAAAACAGCTACCTCTTGAATAATCTTTGAAAATCATTTGATATGTGTTTTTAAATTCAGATATTTTACTGGAAACTGAGCTGAAGATTGAAAAAGAAATGTCCAGATATTTTAGGCAAACAAAAACAAAGAAAGAACATTTGTTACCTGGAAAGCAATAACTTAATTATAATGTTATCACATCTTACCAGAATATCCAGCTCAAAGCTGGCTTTATAACATTGAACAAAAACATAAGCTCAACTATGTGTGTCAATAGTCATAATAAATCATTTGTGTGCTGTTTACCAGCTAAATTTCTTTTTCTTATTTGTCTACTAACAAATGGGATTACAGCTGTTGTATGAGTGACTTTAAAAGAAAAACAGGCCACACATAAAATGCACACATCTGAAATTTAGGTCAAACTGTAGGCAGATCCTCAAATGGCCACTTTTGTATTGAAAATAGTATGTAACTATTAACCATGACAAGAGCTAGCATTTATTGAGTGCTGACTCTAGGCAAGTAGCTATTATAAGCACACCATCCATAAACAAATATTGACTTATCAAAAACAGGAGCTAGGTACCATAGATACAGAAACTTCACACATGATGAAAATTAGGCACTAAGAAATTGGCTTGAGGCTGCTAAGATGCGAAGCAGTCAACAAAGTTTGAACTCAGGAGATTTGGCATTTGGCTCACCATTAAAAATAAATAACTACTCTCTTGAACTCTATTTTCTTTATTAGCTAGTGCACTTGTTTTCGTCTAATTTATTTTATCCTGTTTGCACTTGTCCTTTATCATTAGTACTTGAGGAAGAGCGATCGGGAGAACTGCCTGCACAACTCCAGCTCACTTGAGCCCTAGGCTGTTTTTAATAGAACACCTGAAGTGCTCATATCAGTAACATGCTCTGCAGGAATACCAGTGCTTTGCAGGTTTTTTGGACATTTCATGGACATTCTGTCAATAGCTGTCTTTTAAAAGACATTTCTTTTTCTCTCTTTAGAATGATTTCATGTTTTCCTTACTCTAACTTTTCTTCAATGTTTTATAAATTATATGCTTTTTCTATTTTAGTGGGAAAGTCTCGCATCTTAGCATGCATACTTATAAAATAAATCATTTTCCTCACCCCTTTGTGAAAATACTTCAACAGTAATTACTCTTGTTTGATCAGTCATCATATACATCCATATGTACGACTTTCTTTGCTTTCCTTCCCCCACCTCGCGTCTGACACTTTCCATCTCAGATTACATTTTCTGTACGTTCAGTGTTTTATTTCAGTTTTATCTCTTTTTTTTATTTCTAAGTACTGTATTTAAAAAAACTTCCGACATGTCTATGCTCCTTATTTATAATTTCAAGTCTTGAAAAAAGACTAAACATTTTATTTTGGGGTTTAGATGATTCCAGTCAGTATCTGCAATTTTTAGACTCTGATTGTGATGTCTGTTATTTCTGATGACTCTCTTATGTGCCTTATTTTTATGTATTTGTTATTTGTTCTCTCCGCCTCCTGTGAGCTGTTACTCTATGCATGAGAATTCTTTGAGGCCTGGAGTAGTGTGAATTTTTCTTTCTTCCTTTCTTGAGAAAAGATAAGCTCTTTACTTGGATTAAATGTTTTTATTTATTTATTTAAATTAAAGTATAGTAAGCGTACAATGTGCTAATTTCTGGTGTACAGCATAATCATTCAGTTATACATGTATATAATAAGTATTAGGTATATGTGTGTATGTATATATATATATACACACACTCCTTTCCCTGTTTTTCACTATAGGCTATTACAAGATACTGAATATAGTTAGATTTTTCAATAGGGAACTTGGCATCTGCTCCTGTAAGGTGCCTTGAGGGACTACACATCAAAAATGACTGTAAATTTCTTGTTTTAATTACTTTTGGACGACTCAGGAAATTCATTTGCATTTCTTCTTCTGTAAAGCACCTATTTAAGTCATTAATCCATTTTTTTTTACTGTATTTCTTGTGTCTTTCATATGGAGACTCTAACTATGTTAGGTAAGAGTATTATTTTTGTTGAATATGGCACAAACAGTATGTGACATGTCCTCGTTTTCTTTATGGTAGTTTCTCGGAAGTGGATGTTACTCATTTTAATATAGTCAGATTTGAATATTAGTCTGTTTTCTGTAAGGACTGCTTCTCTACTCTTGTGTGTTAAATATAATTCATATTTTTCCTAAATGTGTTTTAGTTTTGCCCTGCACATTTAATTTTGAAAAAACAGGAATTGGAATTTCATTTTCTCCCATTTGTACGACTGATGTACGGAGCATTATTCACTGAGTAACCCGTCTTCCCCCCAATCGTCCTCAGTACCAGGGTTAACAAAAACTAAGTTTCTACTCTGTTCCTTTGGTTGGCCTATTGTTTTACCACTAAGCCAAAATCATGCTATTTTAATCAATAGCCTTTAAACCTAGTCTACCTTGTTAATAAATCTTTGTCTTTTTCCCTGTCTTGTTTTCCTACAGTATTTTTCTTTTTTTGGCCTTTGACTTTCTCATATATATTTTTGATTCAGATTGTCAAGTTCTCTTAGTATCTGTTGGCTTTTCTATTGGCATTAGATTAAATCTTGGGTAAATTTTGAGAGCACTGACATCTCTAGTTTGTCTTCAAATCCTTGAGCATAGTATTTTTCTTTTTATTTAGGTCTACTGTACTATTTTTCAAAAACTTTGTATAATGTTATCTCACAAAGCATCACATATCTTATGTTTTATGCATAGATCTCAGATGTTCCTGATCTTCTTTAAAATATTTTTTGTTCCTGATAATTAAAATATAAACTTATTCCATTGCTTTTCCCCTGTCAACTTGTTGGTAGCTTTGATTTTATTATTTTTGATTAAAGATTCATGGGATTTTAATCTCTAGTGACTTGGTGTATTTTCCCCCAAAGAGGGAGGCATTTTTTTCCTACAAAATGTTTTAGCAGTCAGGCATACTACTGTAATAACTTAGATAACCAAGGAATAAAAAGGTGGTTGTTTGAACCGCAGGACATTAGGGTCCTGTAGTATAAGTAACTTGAACACCTCTCCTTCAAAGATGTTTAAAACATCAGTCATTCTATGATAACCTCTAGGCAAGAAGAATAGTTGGGAGAACCTGGGTAGAAGATTTTTAACTGCAAAAAATTCTAACCCAGAATGAAGGCAAATACCCCAAAGGCTAACCATCTTTCCAGTCTTAGGCTGGTGATTCCCTCACATCACCTCTAGGTTACCTGTGCAGTAACGTATCCAGTGAAGCCAATTCCAGCTATATTCACTTTATAGTGTTGCCTACTTTTCATTCAGCTGTGTGATCTTGGTGCCTCTGGACCCCAGGATTCAGAACCAGAATGACATCGTGCAGTTTTCTCTAGCAGTTTCCAAAATTCCACTTTTAGAAGTTTAAAGGAGGGAATGCAAAGCTCTCAGTGTTTTGGCACACATTTCTTCATTCTTAGTTTAAAATACAAAATAAAATTTAACGGTACACCAGGTCTTTGACATTGCATCTTTGCCATTTCTTCCATCATGCTTTCCTTTCCCGTCCCTGGTCCTTGATCCTTCCCTGTACCCGGGCTCTCATGAGTACTACGCTTCTGGCTTAGTGGTTCCTGTGTGCCTGCAAGTGGACGTTCTCAGCTGATTCTGTCTTCGCCCTCCTTCCTGAAATAGCTGCATTTGAACTTAAATTCCTGAAATTTGTGGCTAAAACATTTAAGTCCATTTGATGTTGTGGATCCTTCTCAGCAAGAGCTTAAAAATGAAACTTTAAATAGGAGAATGGAAGTACGATTATGGATGATTTGCTTAAATTAAAGGAATCTCCTCTAGGAATCCTGAGGAAGTATTACCACTTCTCTGAGACTGACTCCTGCTCGAAAATGACTCTCGGTTCATTACCTCTAGCCCTGGTTTGCCTCGTGCTAAGTCGAGTTATACTAGAGGGCTAGTAATAACAACACATCAAAAGCCTGAATCCAGTCTAAAAGTTTCTGCTGCAGAAATTGAGAGTAGAGAAAAAGTAGTACAGGGATATTCAGCAAGTATTCAGTCTCTTAGGGAATGAAAGCAAATACTGTTCCCAAGAACTGCTTAACTTGAGGTTGAAATCTTTTAACTAATTTTAGTAGCTTCAGTTCATCCTTGAACACTGATTTTTCCCCTTCTATTTGTAGCATCATCATAGCTCAACAATTTTGGGGGCGAAGGGGAGGAATCTTAACCTGAAGTAATTCTTCCTTCTCTTTCTACTTTACAAATACAGTATGAACTTATTAGACTGTGATTTTTGGAAGTCATCTGTTCTGAGTCAGTTTTATACTAATGGTCCCTCTTTTAATGTTGTATTTATATCTATACTTCCAACCAGTATTTACTGAGTGCCTCTTCTGCATCAGACGTTTCTGTAGCTGCTGGCATAGAGAACAAATTCAGACCCAATGCCCCGCTCTTAAGAGGATGCAGTCTCATAGGTGAGGAAACAGTCAGCTTCTGGTGTTTCCATGTTCAGCATTTGGTTTGTGAGGGAAATCGTTTCTTGGCGTTATAATACAATGACCAACTTAGGAAACAGCAAACTCAGCATGCACCTAAACTTATTTTGAATGTTTTTCAGTAAATAAACCTAGCTAGCCATGGTTCTAGGTTCTGCAGATACAATGGAGACACGGTCATGGTCCCAGCGTCTACTGGAGAGAGGAATGTCCAAACAGGCTATGGGAATATCATTGTCCTTAACAGCTCAGGGTGGGTCACGATTTCACAGAGCACGTGTCCTTTCAGTGGAGAGAATGAAAGTGGTGAGTTCAGTAAAGGCAAAATATGCCGTGTGAATGTCTCATGAAGGAGGGAAGGAGGTAAGCTGGTGAGGCCACATGGGCCGGCCCCAGATTTTCTGAGGAATTACATTAGATTGTGCTGAATGATAGAAAACACATGTCTAGAGTCAGGATTTTTATGAAAGTATATTTCTCTCCACAGATAAATATTTCAAACAGCATCTGACTCACAGAAATAGACTGGAACATTCTGTCTCCAGTGAAGGAGAAACTGACTTCTAAACTGCTTTTAATGTCAAGTCGCATTTTGTAGCTGTCTGCCAGTGTGTATGAACTGTCAGCTCTCATTCACGTTTCGTGCTCCTTGGGGTCTCCCTGTGTGGATACTGTGATCCTACCACCAGGAGCCCCACTTGAGGAGCAGGAAGATGACGTGCCAGCTGGGGAACGTGCGAGTCCCCTGCTCTCACCTTCCTCTTCATCTTATTTAAATACAGAAAGCCTCCTAGTGTAAGGAAGAAAGCTTTGATCACTTGAAGTCCCCTAAGACACTACACTGGCACCGACGTTGCTTTTGTGTAGAGATAATAAACATAACCGGCCTGGGGATGGAGAGCACGCCTGTGATGCCCGAGTGCCCGGTGAGCGCTGCAGGGATCCAGCTGTCCCTGACACCCCACTTTATACATTACCCAGAAAAGGGAATGAGAGAGAAAAGAGACAAGAAAGGCGAAGGAGTCAGGAGGTAAGGAAGAAAAAGAGAGGCTTAGAAGATACTTCCCAAAATTACGCCTGGGGGAAGAGTCACACTGATTTGGTATGGATGAACCCATCAGACTGAACAACCAGTTCACAGCGAGCCTTTTGCAGTCTGAGTTTACTTTTATTCCACTTAAATTATTGGCATAGTTTCATGCAGTATTCAAGAATGGCAAGTATCAGTGTAATGATTAAGCAGAAACTCAACATAGAGAATCTGCTTTACAGCAGGCACTGTAGGTGAATAAAGCAAGTCCTATACTTCAGTAGGCTTACAGCTGAATAGAAATGAGAGACACTCACTCACTCATTCACTTAACAAACATTGATTACACCTAGAGGCTCTTTTTAAGAAGGGAGAATATATCAGGGAATATAAAAATGATCGATCTTCTGCCAGTAAGGGATTACATTCTAAGGAGAAAGAACAAGAAATGATAAACGTATAACCAAGCAAATACCTATGTACTGTGGTTGACAGTAGTGACAAATGCTAGCAGAAAGGAAAAATAGAATGAGTAGGTATAAGGGAGGCTACTTGAGACTACTAGATGGCCAGGAAGTTCCTTGGAGAAGATAATTGGGCTCTGACTGGAAAGATTGGAAAGAATCTTTCAGAAAATTCTAGGGAAAGAGTGTCTGTGAAGTGAGAGATGCTAATATCCAGGGCATAAGGTAGCTTGGCGTGTTTGCAGTACAGAGAGAAGCCACAGAAGTTAGAATTTAGAAAATAAGGAGGAGAGTTTCATGAGAATTTCAGGGAAGTAGCCAGCGATTTGTTCACGTAGAGTCTGAAAGTCTGTTGAGGAGTTAATTTTTTCCAAGCTCTTTTGAGGTATAATTGACATATAACGTTGTGTAAATTTCAGTTGTACAGTGTGATGATTTGATACCACAGTAAGGTTAATTAACACATCTTCCCCTCACATAATTATCATTTTTTTGTTGTTGTTACGGTGAGAACATTAGAACTCTACTCTCAGAGCAACTTTCCAATATACAGTAGTGTTATTAACTACAGTCACTATGATGTACCTTAGATCCTTGGCACTTACTCATCTTATAACTGAAAGTTTATACCCTTTAACATCTCCTCAGCCCCTGGCAGCCACTGTGTTTATATTCCATACATAAGTGATATCTTACAGTGTTTGTCTTTATCTGTCTGACTTATTTCACTTGGTATAATGCCCTCAAGATTTGCCCTTGTTGTTGCAAATAGCAGGATTTCTTTCTTTATCGTAGATCAGTAATATTCCATTGTGTATGTGTGTGCATGCGCATGTGTGAACGTGTGGTGTGGAGGCATGCTTTGGAAGTATTGAGGGTTCCATTCCAGACCACAGCAATAAAGTGAACATTGCAGTAGAGCACGTCACAATTTTTTTGTTTCTCAGTGCATATAAAAGTTATGTTTACACTGTACAGTAGCCTAGTAAGTATGCAATAGCATTATGTCTAAAAAACTATACATAACTTAATTATAAAATACTTCATTGCTAAAAATTTCACCCATCGCCAGTACAATACACAGAATCTGTTCTCGTGCCTGTGGAATATTCACCAATATATACCATATCCTGGGTAATAAAAGAAACCTTAACAAATTTCAAAAGTTTGAAATGATATAGAGTATGTTTCTTCACTATAATGGAATCAAACTGGAAATTAATAATAGAAGTATAGCGGGAAAAGCTTTAAATAACTGGAAATAGAGTAAGATACTTCTAAATAACCCATAGGTCAAAGAAGAGTTATCAAAGGGAATAAATGTAATAAGTAAAAATGAAAACACAACAGTTCAAAATTTGTGGGATGAAGAGAACTCTAAAGCAGAGTTGAGAGGCAGATTTACAGCACTGAATGATAATGTTAGGATGACCTTAGCCCAATAATCTAAGTCCCTGTTCCACAAAACTAGAAGGTGAAGAACAAACTAAACCAGAAATAAGCAGAAGGGAGGAGATAATATAGAGCAGAATTTAGTGAAATTGAAAATGAGAAAACGGTAGAGAAAATTAATAAAACAAAAATCAGTCTCTTCAAAAATTAATAAAATCGAGAAACCTCTAACAAGACTGGCGAAGATTAAAAAAAAAATAGACAAATCACCAGTATCAGGAATAAAACTGGTGGTATCACAGCAGGTCCTGAAGTCATTGAAAATATACTAAGTGAATACTACCAACTATTTTATGTCCCTAAAATTTATAACTTAGAAAAAATAGACCAATTCTTTAAAAACCACAAACTACCAAAATTCAGCCAAGTGAAATAGATAACCTGGATTATTCTATAGCTATTAAAGAAATTGAATGTATACCCCAAAATTCCCAAAAAAGAAATACCCAGACCCGGATGGTTTCATTAGAGAATTTTACCAAACATTTAAAGAAGAATTAACACTAATTCTACACAGTTACCTCCAGAAAATAGAAGAGGATGGAACACTTCCTAACTGGCTTTATGAAATCCAAATTTTCCTTTTATCAAACTCAAAAGACCGCTTAAAGAAAGAAAAGCACAGATTAATATCTCTGATGACTTTAGATGTACCAATCCTCAAAAAAAATTATCAAAAAAATTATCAAATTATATCTAACAATATATTTTAAAAAGTACAGTAAGACCAAGTAGGACATATGCCAGATATGTAAGGCCGTCGCACCATTCAAAACTCATTAAGGGACTTCGGATGGAAAGGAAGGGACCCGTGGTATAAAGCAGTGGCAGAGGAGCCTTGTGGGAATGGTACACCTAGGGGACTTGTCTGCAGTGGTGGTTATAGGAAACATTGCGTGATAAGCTTGTACAGAGCTACGTGCACACCACACAGATAGACAATGTGACTGACAGAATTTGAGTGAGCTCTGTGTCTGTGATCACCAAATAGTGGTGAGAATGGGGCAGGCAAAATAAAAAGAGAGAGTAGCAAAGATTGTTCAGAAATTAAGTCACAAAACTTCATATTAAAAGAGCACAAGAAATTTCACATGATAAAGAAGTCCACACCTAGACCACATGGTAGTGAAGCTGTATGCGACCAAAAGAAAGAATCTGTCAGCAGCCAGTTTAAAAAGAAAGAGAGATTATCTACAGAGAAGTGAGACACCTGCTTTCTCAGCAGCAAAACAGAATGCAGAAGGTAAGTCAGTGATATCACAAAAGTGCTGAAAGAAGCCTAAGGTTGTTCAAAGAGAACAAAATAAAGAAATGTCAGAGAAATAGAAATGCATTTTTTTAACCTTAAGAATTTCACAAAAGGGATTTCAGAATAAAGGAAAATAATCTTAAAGGTTCTCTGCGATGTAAAAGGAACAGTGAGGCAAGGAATCCATGGGTAAATGTTAGCAAGTACTGACAGCAGAGAATAACACTTTTAATGTCTAATTCACAAGGGTCCAAAAATACAGACAATACATATTTTTAATGTCTGAATCACTGGTAACCAAAAATAACACAACATGAAAAATGGAAGGCAGTGTTTGGAGTTCAAACTGTCTAAGGCTCTTGTGAAACAGTAGTTTAAGAGGATTATAAGTATATTGATTTGATTCATTTTTTAAATTGTGTGTGTTAATCAGAAGTAGCCATTAAAGAAATGTAAGGTGAATTTAAACTTTTCAAACCAGTGAAGAAGACGGAAAGTAGAAAATGAATTAAAACCGCAATATATTAAAAGAAAGAGAAAATTGAAGGCAAATGAAAAGAAAGAAAAATGTTGCTGTTGTCACAGTAATAAAAATGCATTAAAATATCACATTAAAAGATACAGATTGTCAGATAAGGTAACAAAAAACAGCTGTAGGTATATTTACAGATGTACATAAAACATAAAGACAAAAGAAAGGGCCATAATAAAAGAAGGAAAAAATATGTATGGAGGTGTTAACAGGCTAAGTAATTTAGACCAACTGTTACCGAGAGGATGATTTAAAAAGCGGTAGGGACTTCTTACTGCTGGCTTGATAGTGTGAGAAAGTTGAAAAGTCACTTCCCTAGAATGCATCTGAAAAGTTGGGGGGAAATGGTCCAAAAGAACCATTGAAATGCTCCAGAAATTCAATTAAAGGCATACAACGAACTAATGTCTTTATTAAAAAATGCTGAACTGGAGTGCCAGGAATACGACTATGTGGCGTTCTTACCTGGTGCCGCCTCCTTCCTCCACCAAGCTCAGTGTGGCTTTTCCACCACAGCAGGTGGGCTACGGAGTAATGACGTTCACTGTTGCTGCCAGATGGGGCGCATTTGAATGGAAGCGTTGATGATTAAAGTGACAGCCCAGCAGCAAGTGGACAGGAAGGCCAAGTGCTGATCTTCGGGGTGCAGACAGCTGACTGGTGGGCTCCAGGGGATTTGTCCAAGGAGTTCTGAAGGTAAGACAGTTCAGAGGAGCCTGATAGTCTCGTCTCATTTCATGAAAGACAGGAGGTTGTGCCAGAACCCAGGTTACTGGCATTGTGCTGACTGATAGAGCCTGTACTTATGTGCAGTAGATGTGAGTCCAGCACACAGTAAAAGCCAGAGAAGACTTGGAAATGGCCGGAGTTGTGAATTTGTACCACAGCTTATGAACAAATCCATTAGCAGAGAGTGGAAGCCTTAGTGACTTGAGTATTTGAGTGGAACTTCTGACCAACCTTTGAACTGAACACTCAGCTATGCAGTCATGGTGGCAACCACGGGGGAGCCAGGTTTAAACAAATAAATAAGAATTTTTGATAAAAAGAGCAAAGGCATTAGCAGCCACACACTTTGGGGGAGATTGGCATTGCAAATTTTATCCAAGCAAGTTACACGCAATCAAATAAAACAAAACAGCAACAAACACCCTTGGATCAGAGGAAGACTAGAATTGTTAGAATATATTATCTAAAGTTCTGATATTCAAAAAAATACTGCAAGGCATTCCCAGAAAAAGAAGTGTGACTCAGACTTAGGGGGGAAAAAGAGTTAATAGAAACTACCTCTGTGTGTTCTCAGATGTTGAATTTTGAAGACAAATAATTCTAAGAAGATACTATAAATACAGTAATGAAACAAAAGAAACTTCCCCCTTTAAAGTAAAGTAGAATGACAATGAATCATCAGCAAGTAGAAAATCTCAAAAAGAGATAAAAGTTATAAAAATGGAGAATAGGAGGTTGAAAATGTAATAACTGAACTGAAACATTCACTACAAAGGCTCAACAGCAGATCTGAAACGGCAGGAGAATCAGTGAATGTTAAGATAGATTAACAGAAATCATCCGATCTGAAGAATATGTGAGGAAAAGACCGAAGGAAAATGGATAGAGCCTCGAAGACCAGTGCCATACCGTCAAGCGTGCCAGTGTTCATGTGATGGGAGTCCCAGAAGGGGAGGAGGGAGGAAAAGGGCTGGGAACAAATACCTAAAAAGTAAAACTCATGAAAACTTCCTGAGTTTGTGATGAACATGAGCCCCTAGTACTAAGAAGCGCAGTGAACCCCAAGAAGAATGAACTAAAAAATATCTGGACTGAAAATAGCCAAACTGTGGAAAGTCAAAAAAGATGACTTTTGGTACCAAAACAGAAATGACTCATCTAATGGAGAAACAGATGATTAATGGCTGACTTCCCAGCAGAAACGATGGCGTCCTTGTGACAGTGTAATAACATATTCAAAGTTCTGAGAAAAAAAAAACACTGTTCTTCAATAATGAAGATAAAATAAAGACTCCAGATAAACAAAGATGGAAATAATTGTTGCTAAAAGACCTGCCCTAAAAGAAAAAGTAAATAAAGGTCTTAAAAAGGTTTTTGGCTGAAAGGAAGTGACAACAGATTGTGACTTGTATCCATAGGAAGTAAAGAGGAGAGCTGAAAAGCTGAATATATGTGAATAATTATAAGAGACTCTACAAATATATTTTGTCTACCTCTTTTAAAGATGTAATAAGATTGTATAAAACAATAATTATCACATGATATTGTTGGTATATAAAAAGTACAGGTCTAACACGTATGGTGGTGAAAGGACAAAGTATGGCGAAGAAAAGGAGACTTACTGGAGCAGAATTTGTTTTATTTGGATTGTTACTAGTGTTCTTGAAGTCAATTGTAATCTATTAAAAGGCATATTTTATTCCCTGGAGCACTCATTAGGAAAATAGTTCAAAATAACAGTAAAAGTCAACGTAAGAAATAAACATTGTTTAACAGCAGAAATTAATGGAAAAAGAGCAGTAAGAGAAGAACAGATAAACACAAAAGACATGAGAAAAATTTTTAAAAAGAAAATGGAAAACAGCAGGTGTAAATCCAGTCATAGTAATAATTGCATCACACGTGGGTGTCGTAAATATCCTGCTCACAAGGGATGGTTGCACAGGATAAAACATCAGGTCCCAAACGTATGATGTCTTAAAAGGCACACACCTTAGATTTAAAAACAAATGTGTTGAAAGAAGAAAAAAATCTGCAAAAGATGCATCATCACAGTATAGCTCTTCTTCAAGAGCTGGAGTGGCTGTACTCAAACCACCATTCCAAGGGGGTGTGTGTGATTTCTTTTAGGGCCAGCCACCTACACAAAAAGGGTAGGAAAAAATCCTTGCCTGACTCTAGGGCAAGAGCTTAATTTGGGGAAGGAATAAAATCTATGTGAAATGGGGTCAAATATGAAAATTAAAATATTGTTATACCAATTCATAGCATTCTTTTTCTATTTCCATACTGATTCTTGGAGATGGGAAACCAGTGTATCTCAGAAGGAGTCTTTGGTGAACTGGAGACTATTGGAACTTGGTTCACATCTTACAACTTGGAGAAACATCAGCAGATTTAAGATTCTCCTGACTACATCTAGAGTAGCTGGAGGGGGGTATCAACAAAGTTGAGATAAAACGTTTGCCTTTGAGTAAGAAATATACTGCTGCTGTGTCAAATTTGATAAGTCATGCCATCTCAAAATTTAACATTTTGCTCTGTGAAAGACTTCATGAAGAGGGTTAAAAGATAAGCAATAGACTAGGAGGAAATAATTGGAAACTAAAATTGAATAGTAAACAGTCCAGTTAGAAATGGGCAAAACACAGACATTTCACTGAAAAATGTATGCGTCTGGCAAGCTCGTGAAAAAATGGTCAACATTATTAGCCATTAGAGAAATGCAAGTTAAAACTACAACATGGTATCACTATCAGAATAACAAAATTAAACAGCAACACAAATTCTGGTGAGTTTATGTGGAAACTGCATCACTCAAATATGGTTGGTGGGGATGTAAGATGGTACAGCACTCTGGAAAAGAGGACGGCAGTTTCTTATTAACTAAAGATGTTTCTTGAAATCAAACATTTGCTTACCACAGAGTCAGCAGTTGCTCTGTTGGACATTTATCCCTGAGAAATCAAAGCTTATGTTCACACAAAAACAACGCGTGTGCATGTTGACAGCAGCTGTATTTGTAGCGGTGCCGAACTGTAAACAATCCAGTGGCCTTCAAGTAGGTAAATGGTTATGAAAAGTGTGGTGTGCTCATACCATGGAATGCTCTTCAGCTCAAAAAAGAAGAACTATTGATACACGCAGCAACTTGGATGGATCTCAGCGTCATCATGCTAAGGGCAAATGTCCTCCAAAAATCTCTGGTACGGGTTGAATTGTGGTCCCTCTCCTTCCCTTAGGGCCATGTGTTGAAGCCACCACTCCCAGTATCTCAGAGGGTAACTGTCTGAAAATAAGGCCTTTAAAGGGATGATTGAGTTAAAATGAGACCACTGAGGCAGGGCTCTAATCCAGCGTGACTGATGTGCTTGTGAGAACTGGAAGACCCCAGGGGTGTGTGGGCACAGAGGGGCCGGGAGATGAGGACACAGCCAGGAGCAGGCGCCTGCAGGTCGGAGAGAGGCCTCGGGGAAATCTAAGCCTGCCAGTGCTCTGGTTTTGGACTTCTAGCCTCCAGAACTGTGAGAAAGTACACATCGGTTGTTGCAGCCACCCCGTGGGAAATCGTACTAAGGCAGCCCTAGGAAATGAATGCATCCTGTACGATTCCACTCATGCAGTATCTTGAAATGATACAGTTACAGAGACATAGAACAGTTAGCGGCTGTCAGGGATTAAGGAGGTGGTTGTGCCTGCCAAAGGATGGCATGAGGGATCCTTGTAAGGGACTTTTCTGTGTCATGACTGTGGTAGGGGTCACATACATCTACACGTGTGATACACTTGCAGTGAACTGAATGCACACACATGGAGTGCATGTACAGCTGACAGAGTGTCAGGAAGGCGAGTGGACTGTCCCGTGTCGCCTTCCCGGTGGTGATACTGCACTGTGGCCGTGTAGTGTTCCCACAGGGGGAACTGAAGGCTGCACAGGATCTCACGATGTTGTTTGTCACCACTGCACGTGCGTGTCCAATGATGTCTCCCGCGGCAACTCACTCATATCTCTGTGAATTTTCGTTTCTTCCTTTTCCTTTTTTTCTGGTAATTCTTCTCAGGCTTGTTACCCATTCAGTGTCTTTGAGCAGGCTTTACTTCCAGTGATTCTAATTGTTCTCAGCAAGAGAGTTGGTCTGACTTGCCTGGGCTGCCGTTACCAGAAGCGCTGCTACCCGCCGTGACCGTGCTCAGAGCCCCTGATCAGAGGGAGACTTCTCCATTAACACACACACGTGACTTTTCAAGATCAGAGCATTTAGGTGGTCGCCACCTGAGACGTTGAAATTGCGATGTGCACCATTTCTTTGGGGTTCTGGCCGTCGTCCTGATGAGTCCCGAGGGAATTCGTAAGATTGACTGGCCGTGTGAATAATCTGAGACTCGTTAACCTGCAAACAGTCATTGGCATGTCTGCTGTCTGTCGACACCACTTTAGAGTAACCAGAAAAAAAGCACAATCAGAGATTTTTAGCTCTGGAGGCTTTTTAAGGAGAAAATTAAAAGGACGGTGAGAAATGTGGTTTTTGATAAGCTTCAAAGAGGCACCTGAAAGAAATGGGAAGCATGCTGACTGGGTGGGTGAGAAGAGGTTTCATGGTCGCGAGGGCAGCGGTGAGAAATGCAGGAGCGGGTAACTCCAGCAGAGAGGCCAAGAGACATGAGTAAAAGGAGCCCAGGAATCCTACCTGGTGCATAGAATTTGTTTGCTGTCTGTGTTTTGCTTTCTGTTGGCTGATGGTCCAGCAGTGACCCTTTTGTAAGTGTACCTCTAGATGGTTTGCGCTGTGTTGGCACAGTCTTTAGTCTCAGAATGTGTTGCCATGAGAACCTGAATTCAGACACTTTTTTTTTTTTTTAACGAGATGAAAGCATTTTCCATTCAGGATGTGTGCTAAAGCCCTCAGAATGCCCCCACTGTGAAGTTCCAACCCATGATTCATTTATAGTTTGAAAATAGTAGCAAAGATTTTACGGCTGTAGCAAGACCAGACATAACTGTGTGACATTATTGTCATTAATAATAATAATTAGGAGGAATGAGATGGCATCCCTAGTACCAAGTTTCATTCTCCCTCCTTGATCCTTGTTCAGTCCTGCCCAATCCATTGCACCTTCAAAACGTCACAAAGAGCCCAAAAGCAAACTGTTTAGAAATAATGAAGAGAATTCTAATTGTATTCCCAAATTCACACAACTTGAAAATGCAGTTTTATATAGACTTAGAATTTTACCTTTAAAAAGCCAGTCTTGGGTAACATAGTACTGTCTGTCCTGCATCAGGACCTGCAGAGCCAGGGTCCACATATGGGCATCCAGACCGGCTGTGGTCACCACTAACTCTCAAGGCACCTTTGTGAGAATTTGCAGTCACACTCTCTCCTTTTGTGGGGACAGAGCTACATTGATGTGTGGCTTGAGTGAGTGGACAGAGGATGCATGTGAATTAGAAGAAGGATCTAAGATGGATGCCTGGCAAGGGGGGTTTGGATGAGATTTCAGCTGCTACTCATCCCCTTGGCCAGATGTCCCTGTGGAGTGAATTCAGTCTGGAATGTCCCTGGAAGCAATCTTCTATGAATTTTAGGAGTTGTGCATGTCACTTCCCTGGCACATGCCTCTGGCAAAGCCATTTATCTTTGCTGTTACAAAGCCTCATTTTGAGGTCCAGTTCTGGGCAAGAAGATTACATCTCAGAAGTCATAATTGTTGCTATAAATAGTGAAATTTTAAACATGAGTTTTAACACAGTAGTGTTCGGATGTTTACTACCAATACAACCACTCCTGTGACTTTTGACAATAATAGCTGACATTTATTTCTTTATTTGTTACTTATTGTTATAATCCCTCAAGCCAGAGTGGAAAAGCACATAATGCATGGACACTACAGGCAAAATAAGATCACTTAGCCACATCTGTTTTCCCTGCTTGAAACAGTCTGGACAAGAGACCTTGCCCCATGTAATGTTTTCAGTACTTGTTGCTCTGTGAATGAATGAATCAGTGAAGGAAAGAAGGAGGGAGTAACGGAGCAGGACAGGTACCTCTGCCCCGTAGCCATCAAAATAACTCAGTCTTAGGGGCTGTCTGTCAGGCCACCCAGGATGGCTCTTTTCTTACTCTCGGTGCATCCTCTGCTCAACCAGTGCCTGCTTCACCTACGCCTGCTCATGTGACTGAGCTTCCTACGTACTTGCCCCAGGCCCAGCTAATGATCATTCTAGCTTTAGGTCAGAACTCTCCAGTCTGTTTATCAAAGGAGCATGCCCCTCTGCTAGTTTCCCTGGTAACCAATGAGCCAGCCTGATGTCAGTTCCCCCTATAACAGGTACCCTTCCCCTCCCTCCGGGGCAAAGACCGCCACCACGGTGGGGTATCACTCCAGAACCTTGTCTCAGACGTGGAAGCTCCCCCACCCACTGAACCACCGATGCCTCTGTTGCTGACTCTGGCCCTTTCTTTGGTCTTGAAGCTGGGCGAGCGCAGGCCTTGTAGGCTGTGGCATGCAGCCCAATGGGTGAAATAGCAAAAATCAGAGTTGCTTTGAAATCAGACAAATTTTCAGTTCTGTATCCACAAGTTAATGAACTAGTTGGCTTCAGAGAAGTCATCAGTCTTGCTAAATTTTAGTTTCTTAGAAAATAGGGGAACAATCCACCCCCCCACAAGGTTTTTGGAGAATTTAATAAAAGTATGTATTTTATGCATTGCCTGGTACCCAATAATCTTTTTTTTTAATTGAAGTACAGTCAGTTTACAATGTTGTATCAATTTCTGATGTACAGCGTAATGTTTCAGTCGTACATGAATATACATATATTCATTTTCATACACTTTTTCACCATGAGTTACTACAAGATATTGAATATAGTTCCCTGTGCTGTACAGTATAAACTTGTTATCTGTTTTGTACATATTAGTTAGTATCTGCAAATCTTGCGCTCCCAATTTATCCCTTCCCTCCTCCGGTAACCATAAATTTGTTTTCTATGTCTGTGAGTCTGTTTCTGTCTCGTAAATAACTTCGTTTGTCTTTTATTTTAGATTCCACGTATATAAGTGGTATCGTATGATATTTTTCTTTCTTTTTCTGGGTTACTTTACTTAGAATGAAAATCTCCAGGTCCACCCATGTTGCTGCAAATAGCATTATTTTACTCTCTTTTATGGCTGAGTAGTTTCATTGTATAAATATACCACAGCTTCTTTAGCCAGTCATCTGTCGATGGACATTTAGATTCTTGACTATTGCAAATAGTGCTGCTATGAACATTTGGGTAGATGTATGTTTTCAAATTTGAGTTCCTTCTGGATATGCCCAGGAGTGAGGTTGCTGGATCATAAGGTAAGTCTGTTTTTTGTCTTTGGAGGGATCTCCATACTGTTTTCCATAACAGCTGCACCAAGCTGCATTCCCACCAGCAGTGCAGGAGGGCTCCCTTTTCTCCACAGCCTCTCCAGCATTTATCGTTTGTGGATTTTTGAATGATGGCCATTCTGACTGGTGTGAGGTGATAGTTCATTGTAGTTTTGATTTGCATTTCTCTGATAATTTAGCGATATTGAGCATTTTTTCATGTGCCTGTTGGCCATTTGAATGTTTCTTTGGAGAATTGCTTGCTTAGGTCTTTTGCCCATTTTTGGGATTGGGTTGTTTCTTTTTTTGTTAAGTTCTATGAGGTGTTTATATATTCTGGAAATTAAGCGCTTGTCAGTTGCATCTTTTGCAAATATTTTCTCCCATTCTGCAGGTTGTCTTTTTGTTTTGCTTATGGTTTCCTTTGCTGTGCAAAAGCTTTTAAGTTTAATTAGGTCCCATTTGTTTATTTTTGCTTTTATTTCTATTGCCTGGGTAGACTTCCCTAGGAGAACATTTGCTGAGATTTATGTCAGAGAATGTTTTGCCTATTTTTTCTTCTAAGAGGTAAATAGTGTCTTGTCTTACGTTTAAGTCTTTAAGCCATTTTGAGTTTATTTTTGTGTGTGTTATTAGGGAGTGTTCAAACTTCACTAATTTACGTGCTGCTGTCCAGTTTTCCCAACACCTTTTGCTGAAGAGACTATCTTTATTCCATTGTATGTTCTTGCCTCCTTTGTTAAAGATTAATTGACCAAAAGTTTGTAAGTTTATTTCTGGGCTGTCTATTCTGTTCCATTGATCCATATGTCTGGTTTTGTATCAGTACCATGCTGTTTTGATTACTGCAGCTCTATAGTATTGTCTGAAGTTTGGGAAGGTTATTCCTCCAGCTTCATTCTTTTTTCTTCAGTAATGCTTTGGCAATTCTGCGTCTTTTGTGATTCCATATACGTTTTAGGATTATTTGTTCTAGTTCTATGAAAAGTGTCCTGCGTAATTTTATAGAGATTGCGTTAAATGTGTAGATTGCTTTGGGTAGTATGGCCATTTTAACAGTATTAATTCTTCCCAATAACCTTTGATATATGGTAGCTTTTATTTTTTAGCTTTTCAAACAATAAACAGGATCTTCCTGCTCTTTATTGATGGTGCAAACATCCACTTTATGCTGAAGCGAGAAATCTAGAATTCACCCTTTCGGTTCTCTCCTTACCAGCCTCTCCCCATAGTCAAACCCACATCACCCCCTCGAAACACTCTGTGGGCTAACGCAGCTGTCTTCTTGAATTATATCCTGACCATGCTACTCTTTTGCCTGCATATCCAAGCTGCCCCTCCCCTCATCGGTTTCCTACCAAACAAATTGCAAACTTTAAAAACTAGCATTCAGGTCCATTTACAATCTGGTCTTGACCCTTCATTCCTTTAGACTAGTTTTCTGCTTTTAGCCCCATCCCTGCAGCAGCCTCAAGCCAAGAGGCTTTTGTCCAGCTTAAAATTCTGTAGCCTTCATTATAGAAACAATGGCTCTATTAAATGAGCTTTTAAAAACTACTCATGCCTGCCTCCCTCATCTCCCGGGGGCTTTGGGATAGTCCCTGGAGGTGTCCTGCAGCACTCCGTTTGATTGACATTCATGGGGCTTTGCTTTTTCAGCACACCTCCCCCATAGGTGGAATTTCTCCCATCTGCTTCATTCAAAGCACAAAACAGATCCAACATGTGTGCACCTAAAGTCACAGGCTTCAAAATTTATTTATTCTTGATCAAGGGTTTCTTCATATTTCTCTCTCTCTCAAGCACATTTTCTCATTGTTTTCTCTTGCTATTATCCCATTCACTTAATGCTCAGATCATCATTATACTTTGAGCACAGTGGAGGGAGGGGACTAAAACAAACTGTGTTCTCCTATCGTGGACCCAGGAGGGATCTATCTCCTATCGTGGACCCTGAGCAGAGCTGACCATGTTGTAACCCACACTCTAAATTCTCATGGGTTGTCAGTTCCTCCGTGGAGCACAGGTTCTCCCTGAGTGCAGCTAATGCTGGAAAGCAGCTCATTAGAGCAGCATACAGCCCATTTTGATCCCTCACCTCTTCTGCACAGCCCCTAAATTAAGAAAACTGCCTGTTCCCATATATCAAAATGTAATACAGAAGTATACATTTATGGCTATTCTCACCCACCTGGAATTTCTGCAGAGGACCATGTCAAGTGGCAAGCAAATACGCTCACATTATTTTTTCTAATCACAACCCAGTGACCCAGAATCAGTGGATTGAGGAGGCTTCCTCTAAATGTGGTGGATTGCATGTTTGTGTTTATTTCTTCTTCTTAAGAAGATGCAACTAAAATGACGGTGAAATTAATCCACCCAGTGGAGACAAGATACACACTACCCAACATTTGGTTTGGATGTTGACAGTGATGGTGCTATGAGTGCATGTGCGCGCGCGCGCACCAAAAGGGTATGAACAGATCTTTTCATTCTCATAATGAGATTGAGGTGGCTCCTTAATGATGGAAAATGGCTTGAGAGAATCAGGCAAAGGAGACAGGCTTGGGGCTTGTATTATGGTTTAGGGATGGGGTCAGGCAGGGTTCCTACACGTAGTTTGAACTTCACCCCAGTGGCTGCAGGCTGGGGCAGGAGGGTAAGATGGAGAAGCCAGGCTTAAAAGTTGTCAGCAAATATTTTAAGGAATGGAGTCAGACTGTTCCATGAATGAATTAAAAATGCATACCTAAAATAACCTAACTGGAAACATCAGTGGGCGAGATATTTCAACAAGCTGTTGACAAAGAAAAGTCACGGAGGATTTAGCTCTAAGGATAACGACACAAGCTAAAGAACGTGCAGATGTGGACAAGGATGTGGAGAGTCCATTTACCATGCATATTCCTAGTGTGTTGATAATCCAGCCCTCCCGACACTGTATCCCCTAATATTCCCCGACACTTATAGGGGTTGGCGGTGAGGTTCTAGGATGGAAATGGACATTGGTTGAAATTCCCAAGTGCTGATGTTTCTCAGGGAAACCTCTCCTCTCAGTAGACCTCGTTTCCCTGAACCACCTCGAGGCGTTCTCATGACTTCAAGTACCACCCGCACGGGGACAACACGCAGACCTGACGGCTCTAGTTCTCAGTCTCCCTTGACCTACAGACCTTCAGCATCCACCTGCCAACTTCACCTGAATGACCCACAGGCAACTTAAGTGACATGCTCAGAACAGGATTCACCATCTTTTCCTTCACCTTGCTCGCCAGTTTTGTATTCCTTATTCCTATGCATGACTTTGCTATCCATCTAGTTACTCTTGCAGGAAAATTGGGTGTCGCTGAGGCCTCCACGTCCCGTCTCACACATAGGTTCTGACAGTGGCAGAGCCCTGCTGGTCCCAGGTAGCCCTTGCTTTTATCCTTTACTGCCGCAGTCTGGCTTCAGGCTCTGATCACGTCTTACCTGGACTTCTGCTGCAAGTGGGATGCCCATTTCAGAACTTGCAGAACTGGTCTTAGTAAATTTGAATTCTGACCATTTCCTGGCTTAAGATCTTAAATTGCTCCCAGTGCATTCTAGATAAGATATTTTAGTTTAGCACTCAAGTTTACTAGTATTTGCTGTTTCTTTCTCCCTCCCTGCCCTGATCTTCAAAACCATGGAACATAGGTAATGCAAGGATAGAATTTTATTTATGTATCTGAATCTTCAACATCTATACATAACAGCTTAACAGAGAAGTTAATTCAAATTATGTGAAATGAATAAACTCATTCCACAAGTGTTAGTGCTGTCTTAAAACCCTGACTTGATTTTCTCTGAGCTCATATTTTTCCCAAATGAGATAACTGTTTCAAGCCTGATATTATAGAAGGACCATGAAGGTGGAGAGAACTGAACAGATGGTGATCTAAATGTTAAGGACTCATAATACAATTTATGGTTTTAGTAGATTTAGTGCATCAATGTTTAAAGCTAGTGTGAAGTAACATTCTTTAATTATAGATTTTCTACATAGATAAATGTTCCTAAAGATATTAGGAGATTTTTCTCATGAATGGGATTGTATTACTGAGGTATAACTCAGAAGTGAACTCAGGTCTCCTCATGATTCAACTGCTTCAAGACTCAGTTCTCCCACTGGAGATTATCCAAAGCCTTTTGAAGATTGCTAGCAATTCCTTCTATTACCTGGACCCCTTCTCCTTCTGTGCTCCTAAATCCTCTTGTTGTATATCTATACTCTGCCGTATAAATCAAGACACAGAAAACTTTACACAAGGCCACAAGATACACACAACTTTAAAACTCAGGCCCTTCACCGATTTCCTCAAGACCTGTAATTATAATTAATTTTTTTTGTGTTATTGCAGTACAGTCAGTTACAATGTGTCAGTTTCTGGTGTACAGCACAATGTCCCAGTCATGCATATACACACATATATTCGTTTTCATATTCTTCTTCATTAAAGCTTATTACAAGATACTGAATATAGGTCCCTGTGCTATACAGAAGAAACTTGTTGTTTATCTATTTTTACATATAGTGGTTAACCTTTGCAAATCTTGAAACTCCAAAAATTTATCCTTCCCCACCCACTTTTCCCCAGTAACCATAAAATTGTTTACTGTGTCTGTGAATCTGTTTCTGTTTTGTAGATAAGTTCATTAGTATCCTCTTTTTCTTTTCTTGTTTTTAGTTCCACATATGAATGATATCATATGGTATTTTTCTTTCTCTTTCTGGCTTACTTCACTTAGAATGATGATCTCCATGTCTGTCTATGCTGCTGCAAATGGCATTATTTTATTCTTTTTATGGCTGAGTAGTATTCCATTGTATAAATATACCACAGCTTCTTTATCCAGTCATCTGTCGATAGGCATATAGGTTGCTTCCATAAGACCTGTAATTATAGAGAAGGATGTATCATTCATAGGGATGCCCTCTCCTCCCATCTCTGCTCTTCATATTCTACCTTCTCACATCCTCACCATCCCTTATTCATTAAAATTCTTCCCTTTTTATATAACTAAGGAATTCACTTTCCTCTATTACCATGCTAAGCTTGCAGAAGCATACTGTTGGTCATACTCAGCAAAAAAAGTCTTACCATGTGATTGGACCCTGATACCCCTTCCTTGAAAATCAGTGAGCATTATAAGCAACTTTTATTTCTAATGTATGAGGAATAGTATATAATTACAAAAAGAGATACATTTATCTTTAAAACTCCTTTGGGATACTTTTAGAAAATATTCTTAATTAAATATAGCCTTATCAAAAAGTGTCTAAAAACCAGTGTGTTTTTAAATACATCTTTTGAAAAGTCAGTGTTTAATATATAATCTCTGTAAGTATGCCCTCTTTTTAGCAAGACTGTGTCCAGAAACCTTGCTGGCTAGTATCTGGCTTCCCAGGTCAGTTGGTTCTGAGTGCGGAGTGTTGGGGGAATAACTTTCTTGGTGATATTCCTTTGTCCCAACCTCCGTGCGAGTCCCTGACCCACACATCTCACTGCATCGAGGACCTCTCCACCTGGATGAGCTGCAGGGTCTTCAAATTCAAGAGGTCCAAAATCAAACCCATTATCTTGGCCAAAGCCCCACTCTTGAGTTCCTTATTTCAGTTATCAAGGTGGGATACTGGGGTCCTCTTCTACTCCTTCTAGTCAGAACGTACTTCTTAGATTTCTACTTTGTGCTGGGAACGATATGCCAGATTCTAGCAAGAGAGCAGTGAACACGACTGAGTTTTACAATATAAACGCTGTATTGAACTCACCTCCCAGGTTTCCCACATCCATTTCTACCAGTCCGTTTAGTTTAGATCTGGACTGGAGTTCCTTCCAGTCTTACCTCCTCTTCTCGCCTTTATTTACCCCCCCCACCTCTTCCTACTCCACAGATCTGACCAGGTTGCTTTGCTGCTTGAAAATCCCCCCCGGGACTCTGTGGTCGTTTTATACAGCAGACCCGCTTCTCATCCCGCCAGGCCTTGCAGGATCTGCTCCTGCTCACTCCGCTAGGTTTATCTGCATCTTCTCTTTCTTCTTTATTATCAACTTTAAAATATATCCACATCTACACACTTACTCATGATGGACACGGACAGTGTTCATGTCCTCTGTTAAGTACCTTCCAGCCTCTTGTCCTTTAATAAAGTTCTTACTCCTCTTTCAGGACCCAGCACGTGTCCTTCATCTCCCCTTCCCCGCCCGTCTCTGGCTCATTCCATAGCTGCTAGGAATGACCGCTAGACTGTAATCTCCTCTAGGAAAAGACAGCACCTGCTTTCTCATTTTACTCTCTAGATCTTCCTAGATGCGAAATAAATGTTGTAACTGCGATAAACTTGACTCCAAAATCTCAGGTTTGGAAAATGTCATGCTCCTGCATTTTATTAAACCATGTGAAGCAACTCTGAGTTCCTCACGTGACTCAGCTGGTAGCAGATTGTCTCGGTCATGACTTGTGGCAAGTCTTCTCCTGTTCAGGCGCATTCAGGCTTTATGGACCCTTTGCATTCCTGCATGCCTGAGCAAGGGCCTTCCATCTTCATTCCATGCCTGGCACCGCGGCCAGGCTCAGAGTCCTGGTCTTCATTGTCCTGAGTTCAGCTGCTTGTAGGCCAGCGTCAGTCGTAGAGGATTTTGATCCCAGGCCCTTGGTCATCTCTTTCACTCGCCTCCCTTCCCAGTCCTTTGGGCTCGCTCGCTGACCCATACGTCGTCGTGTCCCTTGAAGGAGCTCTGCAGTAGAGCTGGTTGGATGTCTCCCAGTCACGGCAAAAACGTTACATTTGTTCCTTTCCCTGTGCCCACCTGCCACGGCTGGCCTTTCTCTGTGTTTCCCATCTGAGGATTTCATTTCTTTCCCTCCACCAAGCTAAACCTTCACGCATTGTTCCATGTGCAGTGTCTGGTAGTGGCGACTCTCGTCCCACAAAACCGCTGTAAGGAGTGAAAATCTCTTCCACAAAGTTTGGAGGGATTTGGTGGGGGGGTTGGTTCTTACTGTGTTTCACCTTCTATAATAATGAAAACATAAATAAATGCTTCGAGAGACTCCTTTTTTTACGGATTAGGTGGCGAACTCCAGTTACAATCCACAAAGGGTAATCTCATCAAAATTAGCAAAATGTTTATTGATATTGGATTCACACTGTATACAGATTTATATTTTCTGAGATAAGAACAAAAGTGTCTTTCAGGTCTCTGGATCAAGTGACCTAAGACGGATCCTGAAGACTGAGCATGAAAAGAACAGTTAAGAACCAAACCCTTTCCTGTTCTGCCTTTTACAGGGCGCTCACATTTTAACAGACAGAATGGCAGTGTGGTGGGATTAAATTTGCTGTGTTCAACCCTGTGCCCTGTAAAGGCAAAGGAAAGTGTTTCTTTTAAGGGTATTTTCCCGTCGTGTTGCTGTACTCACAGCTGGTTTTATTGCACAGTTACATTATTTCTGTGTGTATAAATACATGGATATATATGTACACACATCCTAGGATATTCATCCTGATCCTCGCCTTTCTATTTCTTTTCCTTTCTACCTTTTAACCTGTTGCTCCATCTCTCTCTTTTTGTACATGAAAACACACACCCCCACACCAGACAGACAAATGTAGATGAGTACATGTATGCGACAGTTCATCTGACTAGAGTGAGGTTGACAGGATTCTCTGTTTTCCAAATCCAGCCACACTAACGCCCAGCTAGAATACTGGTACCTGTTTTGCAGATGAGAACGGTGAGTCTCAGAGAGTTACTCGTGATGACTCAGGGTGTATTGAGACCATCGCACCTGCTGCCTTACGTTATGTGCCCTGGAGGAAAGAACTGGAAGCGCTCAGGGTTCTGGGCTCTCAAAACAAGAGGGCAAGGTGTTAGGCTGTGGTAAGTCTCAGAGAGATGAGGGCAAGGTGGAAACCCTGTAGCTTCTCTTTATCAGGAGGGCGGTGAAGGTCGTCATTAGCAGGCCTTCTAAAAAGTAATGAAGCTGGGACAGCATGCTCCCCCCACCCCTTTTTCCTTCTCTGTAACTCACTGTCTGTCTTTTGTTCACCCTCAGAAGCAGTAATCCCAGTAGACATTTTTTTTTTTTGTCTCTTTGATCTGTCTTGACAAATCAGTTTGGGATTTCTAAAACAGAGAAGCAGCTATGGATGAAAAAAAGAGTCAAGTGTTAACGCTATATTTGATTTTTATCACCAAGTCTGCAGCAGTTAACACTCTCCTGCCTGTCTTTTACAAGCTCTTAAATAGACAGATACCTTCTTTGCACTTGGTTTCAGTACAGGAGCTATAGGTGAGGGTGGGGGGAGCAGGAAGAAGGAGGGGGTAGGGAGAAAGAAGAAGAAAGAGAATATAAAATAAGCCATTTACACTTGAAGAACTTGTTTTTGTAAGATGCCCAGGTTGATTTTTCTGCTAGAAAACACCATCTGTTATCACTTTCAGCCAAAGGGGATGGAGGGTGTAGTATGTGAACAGCATACAGACCCCGCTGCGCTCTTCTGATTTCACATGGGGAAAAAGTGCATGAGAAGGGGGCGTAGAGCCCTCTCTGTAACTTAGGAGATCGCTAACCATTTTGATTCTAAGAACATCCTTCTTCAAGACGAACAGGTCCACTATCGTTTAGAAGAAGTAGAATGCAAAGCAGAGAGACAGCGAGCTTGTCTACCTGACTCTTCGTGATGGGGGTTGCCTCATTGGTCTATGCAGGTTTCCTGGCGTATTGAATGCTAGCTAACTTACCAAAAGAGAAAAATAGAAAGTCTGATTTAATTTCATGATCCATTCAAAAGGGAATAGTCCACCAATGTGAAAGAAAATACATCTGTGTATGCGCGTATGTAGAGTGTGTGTGTGTGTATACTTTTTTTTTTCACAATTTAAGAGGAATTCTCTTACTGAACTCAAATTGATTTTAAGAGTCTCAAGTCCTATTATTCTTTTATATCATATCTACTTCCAACATCTTGTTTTAGACTAAATCATAAGACAATGCCTGAGGGCAGGTCCTGGAAAGTCCCACAGAGGAGGAGACCCAGCCATGGAGAAGGGATTAAAAGGGAGGGAGGAAGGAAGGAGCAGGAGAGGTCATGCCAGGGCAGCCCTGAGAAGGTTCTGTGGGCAGTGACAGGAAGATTTTTAGTAACTCACTTGCAAACTTGGACAGGCAGCCGAGAGTCAGAGGAATGCTTAAAGCAAAGCATTTGTTTATGAATTAATGGCAGGTAATAGAATATTCACCAGAACAAGAAAGCTGTAAGAAATAGCTTCAAAAATGAAAAAAGGACATAGGTTAATCATAGAATATGGATCAGATATAAAATTATTTAAAAGGTTATAATGTAAATACTAGTTAAATAAAAATTTATGATGGTACCATAGCAGGGAGGTGGAGAAGGAATGCCTTCATAATCACTGTAAGAGAGCTAAGTGGTCATCTTCTATGGTATAGTTTGTCCACTATTTTAAAAATCGAGAAATAGCTACATGAACATATATGAACCGACTCAGCTGTGCCTGACTCTCTTGTTTCAAGGTCATGCTAATTTTAAATTTAGATAGACCCTGACGATGTGCATCCTTGTTATGGGTCTTCACTCTCTTGATTAGTCTACATTGACTTGGAAAATGTGATTTTCTCCTAATTAAAAATTGTACTTTATATAGTCCTTACCCTGTGCCATTTCCTGTACTATGTGTCTAAGTTTATGGTCTCAGGAAATCCTTAGGAGAACCAGTGACAAAGCTGTAATTGCTACCCCTGTTTACAGATGATAAACTGAGCCTCAGAAAGTGTGCGTAACTTGCTTTAATTGGTATTGAGATGATGCTAGCTAGAAATACGGAAGCAACTTCCAGAAGAAATAGCAAAACAAGTTTAAAATGTCTGGCTGTAAGAGCAGGAATTAGGAGTGGAGAGGGGACTACATCAGTGATCGCTGGCAGTGTAACAAACCACCTTATAACTTAGAGGCTGAAAAAACAAACATTTTTCTCTTAAATCTTCACGTTGGGCAGGGCTTGATGGGAACAGCTCTGCTCCTTGCAGGATCAGCTGGGGTGGCTTGAATGGGGGTTGGAGGGTCCACTGTTGCAGCGAATTTGGGGGAATATTAGGAAATGGAAATATTGGGAAGCGTGTACAGTTTTAGGAAGTGCATTTATGTGTGTTTATTTGTAAGTTTATTTGCATTTAAGCAGCCATATTTGCTTTTCATCCAACATCTGATTATTCAAAGTGAGACGACATGACTAGAGTTGACCATCACGTTCCAGAGCTAGTGTCAGCTTGTTCCTAGACAATCCCAGCCTCGAATTCCTCCTGTGATGGTAGAATTCATGACTATAAAAGGTTTGCAACTGTTGCAGATAAATAAAGAACACAAGTGAAATTGAATATCAGAGCCAAATGCAGTGGTGTTACATGTTCACCTTTCAGTGATACATCCGAACAGGTGCTAGCAGAGCTGAGATTATGAACATGAATGAGCAGGAATCATAGCTGAGGCCCCAGGATCGCTGACACCAGCGTGACATACAGACGAGATTCCGCAGCTGTCGGACTGTCTGGTGCTGGAAGCTGCACTCCGTGATGTCACTGACTGACAGGCCGCCTCGGGGTGCCTTGGGACTTGGTTGCCATCTGGCATTGTTCCATGTCCCTTATCTTCTGAGAGTTTTGCAGTGATTAACTGATTACACGCCAGAAAAGCAGTGTAGAGGAGACAGGAGCAAGTAGCAGTCACCTCCTTCAGTTAGAGAGAGAGAGGTACTCAAGCGTCGGGGACTTAGGTGACCCAGTGTCACGGTGTCATAGATGCTGATACCAGGTCCTGTGTTCATTCATTATTTCATATTGAACCATTGTGTGTGCTGGGATCCAAGTTAAGTACTGAGCTTAAGGAAATGAGTAAGATGACAGACCGCCTTGGTGGAGCTCCCAGACTTAAAGAGAAAAATACATACACTCAAAATGTTGAGGAGAGAGGCATTTAAAAAGCACAGTGAAAACACATGGGAACTTGAAAGACAGGATTCAAGAAGGCAACATCTGCCTTCAGTTGTGGAACATGAGTGTGAATTTGCCCTCGTGGTGGCCTTGCGTGTTTGTGTGGGACAAGGGAAGGAGAGAAGCTGGGATGTTCAGGAAGCATGTGCAAACGTAAGGCCCAGGGATATGGCACTGCACTCGCTCCCGTGTGAGCCTTCTTCAGTCCAAAGAGTGGCTGTGTAGCTGGGCACTATACCAATTACAATTTGCATTTTCTTTTTTCTTTCTTTTTTTTTTTTTTTAACATTTTTTATTGATTTATAATTATTTTACAATGTTGTGTCAAATTCCAGTGTTCAGCACAATTTTTCAGTTATTCATGGACATACACACACTCATTGTCACATTTTTTTCTCTGTGAGTTATCATAACATTTTGTGTATATTTCCCTGTGCTATACAGTGTAGTCTATTCTACAATTTTGAAATCCCAGTCTATCCCTTCCCACCCTCCACCCCCCTGGTAACCACAAGTCTGTATTCTTTGTCTGTGAGTCTATTTCTGTCCTTTATTTACGCTTTGTTTTTGTTTGTTTGTTTTTGTTTTTGTTTTTTAGATTCCACATATGAACGATCTCATATAGTATTTTTCTTTCTCTTTCTGGCTTACTTCACTTAGAATGACATTCTCCAGGAGCATCCATGTTGCTGCAAATGGCATTATGTTGTCGGTTTTTATGGCTGAGTAGTATTCCATTGTATAAATATACCACTTCTTCTTTATCCAGTCACCTGTTGATGGACATTTAGGCTGTTTCCATGTTTTGGCTATTGTAAATAGTGCTGCTATGAACATTGGGGTGCAGGTGTCATCCTGAAGTAGATTTCCTTCTGGATACAAGCCCAGGAGTGGGATTCCTGGGTCATATGGTAAGTCTGTTCCTAGTCTTTTGAGGAATCTCCACACTGTTTTCCATAGTGGCTGCACCAAACTGCATTCCCACCAGCAGTGTAGGAGGGTTCCCCTTTCTCCACAGCCTCTCCAGCATTTGTCATTTGTGGATTTTTGAATGACGGCCATTCTGACTGGTGTGAGGTGATACCTCATTGTAGTTTTGATTTGCATTTCTCTGATAATTAGTGATATGGAGCATTTTTTCATGTGCTTTTTGATCATTTGTATGTCTTCCTTGGAGAATTGCTTGTTTAGGTCTTCTGCCCATTTTTGGATTGGGTTGTTTATTTTTTTCTTATTGAGTCATATGAGCTGCTTATATATTCTGGAGATCAAGCCTTTGTCGGTTTCACTTGCAAAAATTTTCTCCCATTCCGTAGGTTTTCTTCTTGTTTTATTTCTGGTTTCCTTTCCTGTGCAGAAGCTTGTAAGTTTCATTAGGTCCCATTTGTTTATTCTTGCTTTTATTTCTTCTAGGAGAAAATTTTTGAGATGTGTGTCAGATAATGTTTTGCCTTTATTTTCCTCTAGGAGGTTTATTGTATCTTGTTTTATGTTTAAGTCTTTGATCTATCTTGAGTTGATTTTTGTGTATGGTGTAAGGGAGTGTTCTAGCTTCATTGTTTTACATGCTGCTGTCCAGTTTTCCCAAAACCATTTGCTGAAGAGATTGTCTTTATTCCATTGTATATTCTTGCCTCCTTTGTCGAAGATTAGT
Source organism: Camelus bactrianus (assembly GCF_048773025.1). Lineage (NCBI taxonomy): Eukaryota > Metazoa > Chordata > Mammalia > Artiodactyla > Camelidae > Camelus > Camelus bactrianus. The sequence goes on from NC_133555.1 coordinate 43,191,759, forward strand.
TGACCAAAAGTTTGTGGGTTCATTTCTGGGCTCTCTATTCTGTTCCATTGGTCTATATGTCTGTTTTTGTACCAATACCATGCTGTCTTGATGACTGTAGCTTGATAGTATTGTCTGAAGTCTGGGAGAGTTATTCCTCCAGCCTCTTTCTTTCTCTTCAGTAATGCTTTGGCAATTCTAGGTCTTTGATGGTTCCATATTAATTTTTATTATGATTTGTTCTAGTTCTGTGAAATGTGTCCTGGGTAATTTGATAGGGATTGCATTAAATCTGTAGATTGCCTTGGGCAGTGTGACCATTTTAACAATATTGATTCTTCCAATCCAAGAGCATGGAATATCTTTCCATGTTTTAAAGTCTTCTTTAATTTCCTTCATCAATGGTTTATAGTTTTCTGTGTATAATTCTTTCACCTCCTTGGTTAGATTTATTCCCAGATATTTTATTACTTTGGGTGCTATTTTAAAGGGGATTGTTTCTTTACTTTCTTCTTCTGTTGATTTATTGTTAGTGTAAAGAAATGCAACCGATTTTTGAACGTTAATTTTGTAACCTGCTACCTTGCTGAATTCTTCAGTCAGCTCTAGTAGCTTTTGTGTGGACCTTTTAGGGTTTTCTATATATAGTAACATGTCATCAGCATATAATGACACTTTTACCTCTTCTTTTCCAATTTGGATCCCTTTTATTTCTTTCTCTTGCCTGACTGCTGTGGCTAGGACTTCCAGGACTATGTTGAATACGAGTGGCGATAGTGGGCATCCTTGTCTTGTCCCAGATTTTAGTGGGAAGCTTTTGAGTTTTTCACCGTTGAGTACTATGCTGGCTGTAGCTTTGTCATATATAGCTTTTATTATGTTGAGATATGTTCCCTCTATACCCACTTTGGCGAGAGTTTTTATCATAAATGGGTGTTGAATTTTATCAAATGCTTTTTCTGCATCGATGGAGATGATCATGTGGTTTTTGTCCTTTCTCTTGTTGATGTGATGTATTACACTGATTTGCGTATGTTGAACCAGCCTTGTGTCCCTGGGATGAACCCCACTTGGTCATGATGTATAATCTTTTTTATGTGTTGTTGGATTCTATTTGCTAAAATTTTGGTGAGGATTTTGGCGTCTATGTTCATCAGTGATATTGGCCTATAATTCTCTTTTTTTGTAGTGTCTTTGCCTGGTTTTGGTATCAGGGTGATGGTGGCTTCATAGAATGAGTTTGGGAGTATTCCCTCCTTTTCAATCGTCTGGAAGAGTTTGAGAAGGACTGGTATGAGTTCTTCTTTGTATGTTTGGTAGAATTCCCCGGTGAAGCCGTCCGGTCCTGGACTTTTATTTGTAGGGAGGTTTTTAATTGCTATTTCTATTTCCTTTCTAGTGATCGGATTGTTCAAGTGTTCAGATTCTTCTTGATTCAGTTTTGGTGGACAGTATGTTTCCAGAAACTTGTCCATCTCCTCTAGGTTATCCAGTTTGGTTCCATATAGTTTTTCATAATATTCTCGTATGATATTCTGTATTTCTATTTTCTTTGTTGTAATTTCTCCATTTTCCTTTCTTATTTTGCTAATTTGTGCTCTCTCTTTTTTCTTCTTTATGAGTTTGGCCAGAGGTTTGTCGATTTTATTTACTTTTTCAAAAAACCAGCTTTTGGTTTGGTTGATTTTTTTCTATGGTCTTGTTTATCTCTATTGTATTTAATTCCTCTCTGATCTTTATTATTTCCTTCCTTCTGCTGCTTTTTGGGGCTTTTTGTTCTTCTTTTTCTAATTCATTCAGGTGGTGGGTTAAATTGTTTATTTGAAATTGTTCTTCTTTTTTGAGGAAGGCCTGTATCGCTATAGACTTCCCTCTTAGCACTGCCTTTGCTGTGTCCCATAGGTTTTGAGTGGTTGTGCTTTCATTATCATTTGTCTCAAGGTATTTTTTAATTTCAGCTTTGATTTCCTCATTGATCCATTGTTTTTTCAATCACATATTGTTTAATCTCCATGCTTTCCTTTTTTTCTCCTTTGTTTCTCTGTTGTTGATTTCCAGTTTCATGGCATTGTGGTCAGTAAAGATGCTTGAGATAATTTCTATCTTCTTAAAATTGTTGAGGTTTCTTTTGTGCCCAAGTACATGATCGATCCTGGAAAATGTTCCATGTGCACTTGAAAAGAATGTATATCCTATTTTTGGGGGGTGTAATGCTCTGAAAATATCCACCAAATCTAGTTTTTCTATTGTAGTATTTAATTTGTCTGTTGCCTTGTTTATTTTCTGTCTGGAAGATCTGTCTAGTGATGTTAATGCAGTGTTAAAATCTCCAACTATGATTGTATTCCCATCAATATCCCCCTTTATCTCTGTTACTAATTCTTGTATGTACTTAGGTGCTCCTATATTGGGTGCATATATATTAACGAGTGTAATATCCTCATCTTGTATCACTCCTTTAATCATTATAAAATGTCCTTCTTTATCTTTATGGCCTTTGTTTTAAAGTCTATTTTGTCTGAAATCAGTACTGCAACACCTGCTTTTTTGGCTTTTCCATTTGCATGGAATATCCTTTTCCATCCTTTCACTCTCAATCTATATGTGTCCTTCTCCCTAAAGTGGGTCTCTTGTATGCAGCATATTGAAGGTTCTTGCTTTATTATCCAGTCTGCCACTCTGTGTCTTTTGACTGGAGCATTTAGTCCATTAACATTTACAGTAATTAATGATAGATGTGTGTTTATTGCCATTTTGAACTTATCTTTGCAGTTGAATTGGTATATTCTCTTTGTTCCTTTCTTCTTCCTTTTGTGGTTTGGTAATTTTCCTTTGTATTATCATGGATTTTATTTAATTTTTGTGACTCCTTTGTGAATTTTTGGCTTATGGTTACCCTTTTTTGTAAATCTATCAACCCATTACTATAACCGTTTTTATTAAACTGATAGTAACATGATCTCAAACCCATCCTACTGTTAAAAAAATTTAAAAAAGAAAGAAAAAAATATTCTATATTTCCCTGCCTCCCTCTCCCACTCTCAGTGATTTGTATGTCTTCTTTTATAATTTCATGTTTACTTTATTTGTAATTCATGAGTTATCACCTTTCCAGTTGTGTGTTTCTCCTTTCTGTAGCATCCTGCTGCTTTTCTATTTAGAATAGCCCTTTCAATATTTCTTTTAGCATGGGTTTAGTGTTGCTAAACTCCTGCAGCTTTTTTTTTGTCTGTGAAACTTTATTTCTCCTTCTATCCTCAAGGATAGCCTTGCTGGATAAAGGATCCTAGGCTGCATCTTTTTTTCATTCAGGGCTTTGAATATATCTTGCCACTCCTTTCTGGCCTGTAGTGTTTGTGTAGAGAAATCAGCTGAGAGCCTTATGGGGGTTCCCTTGTAACTTACTCTTTGCTTTTCTCTTGCTGCCTTTAGAATCATTTCTTTATCCTTGACTCTGGCATCTTGATTATAATATGTCTTGGTGTGGGTTTATTTGGGTTCTTCCTGTTTGGGACCCTCTGAGCTTCCTGTACTTGGATATCTGATTCCTTCTTTAAGTTTGGGAAGTTTTCAGTCATGATTTCTTCAAAAACCTTTTCAATCCCCTTTGATCTTTCTTCTCCTTCTGGGACCCCTATTATGTGAAGATTGGGACGCTTTATATTATCCCATAGGTCCCTTATGCTATTTTCATTATTTTTTATTTGCTTCTCTTGTAGTTCTTCTGAATGGGTGCTTTCTATTGCCCTGTCTTCTAGATCACTAATTCGTTCCTCTGCATTATCTAGTCGGCTTTGCACAGCTATTAGATCATTCCTCATCTCTGTCAATGAGTTTACCCATTCTACTTGGCTCTTCTTTATAGCTTCAATTTCATTTTTGACCTATTTTATATCTCTAAACACTATCTCTTAATTCCTTCAGCAATTCGATCACTCCTTTTTTGAAATCTTGATCTAGTAGGCTATCAATGTCTATTTCGTTGATCTTTCTTTCAGGGGATTTCTCTTGTTCTTTTAATTGGGAAAGGTTTTTCTGCTTCTTCATCTTGCTCATACCTCTTTGGCACTGTGGTTTATGGAGTATCAGTTGTTTATTTTGGTCCTTTAGGATTTTATCTATCTGATGCCTATTTAGGAATAGAACTTAGGAAAAAAAGAAAAAATAAGAGAGAGAAAGAATTTTAAAAGAAGGGAGAAAGAGGGCTTGAAAACAGTGTGTAATGAATAATAGAAGAGTGAGTTGAAGCAGAGTATTAATCGGGTTGAGACGTCCTTTTGAAACCTTTACAAAAAAAGGGGGGGGGATGAATAGATGTATTTGAAACCTGTGTCTAATCAATAGCAGGACATCAAAACCCAAGAGAAATAGAAATGAATTAAGAAGTAAAGATTAAGAGAGTAATAGAAAATAGAACAGGTAAAAACAGATTTAAAAAAAAATAAAAATAAAATAAAGGGGGGGGGGTGTTTGTCGGTGTTCTCCTGGAGTCTGTGTGCTTTTAATGTGAAGTCTTTCTGTCTTCGTCCTGTTTTGGAAGCTCAGCTTGCTGTTTTCAGAGGCCCTCCGTTGGCGCCCTCTTCTGTGCTGCTCCCAGCACCTGTCGGCAAGCAGATCGCGCCTCCTCCTAACACTGGGTCAGGTGCAGCTCTCTGCTGTGGGCGGGCGAGTCGCTGCCCCCCCCGCCCCATGCCGCAGTCAGATGTTGCAGACTGGCCGGGTAGGAGGGCGGGTCGTGCCCCCTCCCAGCACCTCGGTCAGGGGCTGTGTTCCTGCCCGAAAGGCGGGGGGCCGCTCTCGCTCTACCTGCGCCGCCGGTAGCTCCGCTGCTCTGTGTGGCTGCGCGCTCCGCCCTGGTCGGCGCTCTGCGGGTGGGCTCGGGGAAGACCAAGGGACAGCCCTGTCCCTGCTCCGAGCCAAAACCCAGCTCCTTGTTTGTCTTTGTGGGGCAAGTTCTCTGAGGGACCAGGATGGAAGGATCCTATCTGCCCCGGGCTGCAGGCCAGTCTCAGTCTGGCTTTTGAGGCTGCTAAGCCCTTCGGTGCGGATGCAGGTTTCGCCCCCGCCCCCGCCTGAGTGCTCAGCGCGGAGGATATGGCGGCTGTGCCTGAGCCCCGCCTCTCTTCCCCCGAAAACTTTCCGCGGGTTTTCAGAGATGGGGGTGTGCACCCTTCCCCCGAGAGCACATCAACCTTGCTGTTTTATGGAGGGCCCAGGTTGTTCTGCCCTGTGCACCCACAGCCACTGCGCGCAGCCCCTTGCGTTCCCCCGGGGCTGCCTCCGTGCAGCCACTTCCGTCCTCCGCCCGGCTTGTGCAGCCTGGCCGTGCCCGCCGCTGCCGGCCCACGTCTCAGGCTGGGTGTCGGGGGGACGCTCTGCGCCCGTTTAACTTAGTTCTGTTAGTCAAGGGCTGCTCTGTACAGATCCGAGCCTCGGAGGCTCCCCCTCCGTCCCGCTGGCCTCTCAGTTGGAGAGGGGAGACCCAGCGAGCGAGCGCCAGTCCTCCTTTGCCGCTCCCTCCCCGCGGGACCCGTCCCGCGCTGCTTTGCCTTTTGTTCTTTCTTTTTTCCTTTTCTCCTACCAGATTTTTGGCGTCTTTATCTTTTGAAGAGGGCGATGTTCTGTCGGAGTTCCACAGGTGCTCTGGTTGGCTGAGTGGGTCTGTAGATGTGGGTCTTGGTGTATTTGTGGGAGAGGGTGACCTGCGAGCGTCCTTCTACTCTGCCATCTTCTCCGTCCTCTCTTTTTTCTTTTAATTTATATTTTTATTGAAGTATAGTCAGGTTACAATGTTGTGTCAGTTTCTGATGCACAGCACAATGCTTCAGTCAGACAGGAACATAGATATATTCGTTTTCATATTCTTTTTCACTGTAAGTTACTACAAGATACTGAATATAATTCCTGTCTATACAGTATAAACTTGCTGTTTATCTATTTTATATATATATTAGTATCTGCAAATCTCGAACTCCCAATTTATCCCTTTCCACCGCCTCCCCCCAGTAACCATAAGTTTTCTATGTCTGTGAGTCTGTTTCTGTTTTGTAAATAAGTTTGTCTTTTTTTTTAAGATTCCATTTATAAGTGATAGCGTACGGTATGTCTATCTAAAAAAAAAAAAAAAAGACAAACTTACTTCTGTCAGAAAAGAGTCCGAGTCGTTTCATTAATCCCTGTTTGCTGAGCTCTTCACACAGTGCCTCAAACGCAGTAGGTCACGACGCGTACTTGTCAGCTGCTTCGTACTGAAGTTATGTTATGGACCCTGTTTTCAATTAATATTGTGCTGCAAACATCTCTGAATGGTAATAGCTGGTACACATTACTTTATTGACTGAATGTCTTGATGGGTGTAGGGGAAGGGGAAGCATGGACACTAACATTTAATGGATACTGAGCAAGCACTCCACAGACATTTATATTATCATCTTAACAATCCTGTTGGGTAAGAATTATTACTGTTGCATTTGGGGAAACTGAGTTCCATCGTGGTTAAATAATTTGCATAAATTTACATTCTTCTATATTTAGACATTTTGTTTTTTTCGGGGTTACCACTATTTCAAGAAGACATTGGGGTGCCTGACCATCCCACACATGGGCTACTCCCATCTTAAATTAACTTTTATAGACTAAATCTCCAGAAGTAAAGTTATGTCAAATTTATTAATACATACTGCCAAAATATTTTTCAAATGCACAAGTAATCTCATTTAATTATGGATCTAATCATTGTTTTGAGAGTTACCTTCATAGGAATCATCTAGCTAGTTTATAAAACACAAACACACAGAGTGCCTGAACTATTAACCTGACTCTCTCGAGCATCGCATAGGAATCAGCGGTGTAACACATTTTCCAGTTGCTGGTGATGACCAGTCACCATTAGTGCTTGAGGAACCCTATTTTGAGCAGATCTGACATTTGAATAGTGTGGTATTTAGAAATCTAAACCACTAATCTGCCAGTAAGATAGATAAGAGTTTGCATTATAAAATAAGTGCAGCTTAAAGTTTCTGTTTCCCAGGAGTCTGCATCAAAGCATTTCCCTCTATAACACAGCATGCTGCAGTAAGCCTGGAGCCACCCTCCTAGCTGGGAGGAGCAGCTGCATTCACAGCGACATTTATCCCTCGGAAAGTCTCAGTAACGTAAGTAACAACTGAACATTGTTCAATTCCAATGACTTCAAACATGTTCTTTTCTCATTCTGGAGGGGGAAAAACCTGCTTTCTTACATATTTTATCCTAAGTTCATGGAAAGTTCGGTATACCTGTTAAGAGTAAAAATTAATTTCAGACCCAGCGTAGTGCAGGTGGGAAGGGAAACTGCGTTGGGGAGGTCAGGGGAAACCGTGGTCCAGAGAAACTGTGTAGAATCAGTGTTGGGTTCTTGGCTCCCTGCGGGAAATGGCGGCCTAAAATTAACAGAGGCTGTTTGGGCAAGAGTCCCCAGCTCAGTACATGGCATGGGGTGGTTTCCCCAAAAGATGGGGACGCATGGTGGGTGGAAAGAGCGTCGGCTTTGATCTGCTCTCCCTGCTATTGGCCCGTCACTTGTCCTCTCTGGATGGGGTATTTCAGTCTGTTTCACATGGAGGCTGTGATAGGTGAGGTAATACTAGATCCTCAGACACAGAAAGGTGTCAGGAAGTGGAGTCAGCTTTTTTGGGCAGGAGTGGCACACAAGTCGACACTCCAGTTCTGCTCCACGAAAGTTCCACTCCCTGCCTCGTGGGAGAGATACTTTCAAGATCTCAGTCACATCCTTCTGCCTGGTGCACGGGTACCGTCTTGCTGTTGTACCACAGTGAAACTGCTTCTCACTCCCAGTGCCCCAGGCCTACTTTCAGACGGGGCAATTTCCCCGGGATGTGTCCCCCAGCCTGGCATCCGTGAAATCCATCTGTCTTCCATTCTGGTATCTCTTCCAAAATATCTTGTACAGATCTTTCCATGTCTCACTGCTGATCCAAATTGTATTTCATTATTACTAAGTAGAACTATAATCAACCCCTGGGGTCCCAGAAGACACCAACAAAACCAGGATAAGAACACCAGCATTTGAGGCATAAACGCAAGTATCGCCTTTATATGGACCCTCTGTCAGATGCTGCCATTGCCACTGCCACTTCCCCCTTCTGTAGCCCTTTCTTCGTCCCTCAGAGACTGCTTATCCTGAACACCTGAGCTTCTCTGCCTGCGGGCTGTTTCCTGTCTCACAGCACACTCAGTTTCTGGGGAGTTAATGCCGGCGACAGCAGCTGTCACCCAGTCCCCGATGGGGCCGCGTGGGCAGGCACCCCGGCAGTGGACGGTGGGGCAGGGGGCTCATGCTCAGGCCCTCCAGCCGGCTGGGAGCTGGGTTCCCGGAGCGGCCCCTGCTTGGCGCCACGGCCACGGCTGCTTGCCTCCTCTTCCCTGCCTCATTTGCCCTTGAATCCTTGTCTTGGGGTCTGATTTGAGAGAGAAGCCAAAACCCGACCGAAGCCACCCGTGAAGAGGGACAACACACCTCAGTCTCCGGAGGCGCCCCACCCTCCCTCCTGTCTGCCTGGTTCTCCCGTCCTTGTTCTCTCTGGACGCCGTGGTTCGCAGGCATTGGACTAGCACCCAGGCAATATTTACTGAATTAATGTTAGTGTCCTCAACAGAAATAAGTGCAGTGGTCCTGCCATTTATTGAGATGTTTTCCTGTGTCAGGTCGTGGCACTCAGTCTGTCATTCATGTGAATTCACTAATCATCCCTTAAGCTCCGAATAAAATTCTCTTATTATCCTTGTTTTAGAGAATGAGAAAACCGGGCTTTGGTTGAGGTGAGCTGTGGCGTCAGGTGGGTCTGGCTTCAGCCACACTCTGCGGGCATTTCAACCTGCCCAGCACAATTCAGGACAGATGTTCCTTGACTTAGGATAAACCTACTCGAAGTGGGAAATACACTCAATACGCCTCCCCTGCCGAACATCATAGTTCAGCCTCGCCGACCTTGAACATGCTCAGAACACTTACGTTAGCCTAGAGCTGGTCAGAATCATCCAACACAAAGCCTGTGTTATAATCCAGTGTCAGGTATCTCATTATTCACTGAACACTGTACTGAACGCGGGAAACGAAATGGCGGTCTGGGCTTAACGTGTACAAACACTGACTTGTGTGGGTGGCTTGTGCACCCTAGTGACCACGTGGCTGGCCAGGAGCTGCATTCCCTGCTGCTTCCCAGCGCACACTGCCTCCCACCAGCCCGGGAGGTCCGAACCCCAAATTCAAAGTACAGTTTCTACTTGAATGCATCTCACTTCTACCCGTTGTAAAGCTGAAAAATCGTAAGTCAAACCGCTGTAAGTTGGGGTCGTCTGTAATTGGCCATTGTTGGCTGAGGAAGAGGCATTGTTGGCTGACCTTTCCTCTCTCCTCTATCAGCTCTTTAAAGCTGATGTTTCAGTTTAGTTTGAGAGCATTTTCTCCTATCTTGGCATCTTACCGTCTTGTCCTCTGAGAGTTACTGCAAGTGATAATGGCGAAGGCTCACCTCTCAACACCTCCCTCCTCACCCGCTTTGGAAGCTGGCAGGCTGTGTGATAAGCCCTGTGTGGGCAGAGACTCAAGACAGCACCTCTCCAAGGGTGTGTAGAGAAGGGACCCCTCCTACACTGCTGGTGGGAATGTAGTTTAGTGCAGCCATTATGGAAAATAGTGTGGAGATTCCTCAAAAACCTAAAAATAGAGTTACCCTATGATCCAGCACTCCCACTCCTGGGCATATATCTGGAGGGAACTCAAATTTGAAAAGATACGTGCATCCCCGTGTTCATTGCAGCACTGCTTATAATAGCCAAGACGTGGAAACAACCTAAATGTCCATTGAAAGAGGACTGGATAAAGAAGTTGTAGTATGGTTATACAATGGAACACTACTCAGCCATAAAAGATAGTAAAATAATGCCATTTGCAGCAAATGGATGGACCTGGAGATTGTCCTTCTAAGTAAGCCAGAAAGAAAAATATATGATACCACTTAAATGTGGAATCTTAAAAAAAAAGACAAATGAACTTATTTACAAAACAAGCTGTCTCACAGACTTGTAAAACAAACTTATGGTTACCAGTTGGGGAAGGAGGTGGGATGAGATAAACTGAGTTTGAGATCTGCAGATACTTATATATGTGTGTGTGTGTATGTGTGTATATATATATATATATAATAAACAAGTTTATACTGTACAGCACAGGGAACTGTATTCAATATCTTGTAACTTATGGTGAAAAAGAATATGAAAACAAATATATGTATGTTCATGTATGACTGAAGCACTGTGCTGCACACCAGGAATTGACTAAACATTGTAAATCAATTATAGTTTAACAACAACAACAACAAAAAACCCTCTGCTTTCACTATCTTGTAATTACTAATAAATTTAAACAAAAGGCCCTGAATTTTGTTTTCCCACTGAGCTGCACAAATGACTTAGCTGCTTCTTAGTAGCAGTGAGATTTCCCTCAAAAGATGCCCATGTAAGAATCAGGAGGAAGGCATTTATTTTTGAGGTGACTTGTGAGTTCAGATAAGGAGCATTTAATGACAATGAATTTATCTCTGAACTCATCCACCCTGTACTCCCATCTCGTGTCAGTACTATTAAGACTCAACAATTTTTTGCAGCCCCCAGAATGGTGACCCACAAATGTGACTGAGCTTGAAATTTTTTTACCTCCCAGGGAAGTACAGGCTCAGAATTAAATTTAATTTGATTTAGATAGATAATGAGGCACTTTTTAAATGTTGGATGGTGGAACAGGGAACATAACCCCTGCACGTGTTTCAAACAGCAGATCGATCTGATTAAGAATTTTCCAGACAGTCGAGAACAGTTTTAAGTGCGTGAACACCTAGTTGATTGACTGTTAAATGGAGGGTAGCTGGGGATTACATCTGTTCAGCAGACTCTGTTGTAGCCACATCGTCAAAGCGGTGTTAGCGTGGGCCGTGAGCCAAGAGGAGGGGAGCTGCGTACCAGGGACCAGGCTCTGGTGGCGTTCATTAAAATCGGATGCTGTCAGGCATCTTGAGTGATGAGCTGGAACAGGAAACAATTGTCATTTGTTCAGATCTTTTAGGGGAAGCTGGATGTGTGAACAAGAAGGGTCTGGAGAGGATCTTCGTTAGTGGTGAAGTGATGCATCAAAGCTTTCAGGGGAGACTTTGATGCCCAGAGGCCCAAGAAAACACATGTGTCAAAATCAGAAGTGAAGCCCATGTTGATTTTTTTTCCCCCTTTGACATCAATCGCCTTGCTCATGGAAAATTAATCTGTCAGGGTCCTGCTATCTTGTATGGTTAGAAATTAAGACACAATGGAGAATGTCTATATAATCTAAGAGAACCGAACCGTGCTTTTTCCTTTATAAATTGAGCAGGTAATCTGTTGAATACCCATCTGAACAACCCTCTGCTGTGTGCAGGGGGCTGTGAGAGAACACAAAGATGAATCAGCCTTGTAATCAAAGTCCTGTCTTTCAGAGACAAGATAAAGACACGGACAAAAATGAGGGGGAAATTCATGCCAAGTGAAAGGCACTGTGAAAAATGCTTACAGTTGCTGTGAATCCAGGAGCCTTATTCCTTCCTGGGGAGATTGGAGGATTAGGGGCGAGCTGATGGACGATGATGCGGCCTTCTTGATGGGTCTTAAGATACTGGACGAGATTGCCTTCTCACTGCTAGTGGGGAAGAGCCATTCTAGGTACAAGAAGCAACTTACATAAACACGAGGAGGCCGTGACGAGCAGGCACACAGGGACGTCTCTAGGGAAGGTCAGCGACCCAGCGTGCTGGAGCGTGCGGGTCTGAAGCACGTCACGGAGTGGGGGACCGCAACAGGGACAGCGTTCTCATCCCTGTGGGTAGCACTAATGCTTCAATTGTCAGTTTGTTTAATTTTTGGAGGCCTAAAAAGCTCTTGACGTTCTTATGTTCATATTCATTCCACAAAGGAAGACACTGTAGAGTTTGCTGTATTTTTTAATGAAATGTTATTTTGGGACAGTTTTAGGTTTACAGGATTATTGAGAAAATAATGCAGAGCGTTCTCAGGTGTGTCACACCCAGCTGCCCCCGTGGTTACTGTCCTGTGTGAGTCTGGCACACTTGTCACAGTCAGTGAACTGGTGTCAATGGATTCTTACTCACTGAAGCCCACACTTTGATTATTACCTGTCTGTTTTCTGTTTCAGGATCCCATAAGGATACTGCATTAATTTAAGAGTCTTGTCTCCTGAGGGTCCTCTAGGTTGTGAAAGTCTCTCAGACCTTCCTGGCTTCTGATGACCTTTGCAGTTCTGAAGGTTGATGCTCAGGGACTTCGTAGCATACCCCTCAAATGAGATTTTTCTGCAGTTTTCTGCATAAGGAGACTGAGGTTGTGGGTTTGGAGAGGAGATCACTGGATCAAGTGCCATCTTCACTGCATCATGTCAAGTGCACCCTCCCCACACAATGTACCACTGTTGGTGTTGGCCTGGCGACCTGGCTGAGCCGTGTGCCAGCTTTATCCGCAGCAGAGGTCCCCGTGTCTGTCCTCACCGAGTCTGGACTCTTTGAGGACGTTACTATGCTCAGCCTACGCTTCAGGAGTGAGGAGCTAGGTTCTGCCTGCGTCTGTTTCCAGGCACAGTGTTCTGTGCCGCTGATCTGTCAGTCTGTTCTGTCAGGAGTACCATGCTGTCCTGATGAGTGTGGTCTCACAGGAAGCCTTGCCTTCAGTGGGGACTCTTCCATCTTCACTGTTCTCCAGTGTTTGGATGCTTCGTGAGGGTCTTCGGTCTTTCCATTAAACTTTATAGTCAGTTATCATGATCTACAAAATAGGTAACTTGTAGCCAAAAGAATGAATGTGATAATTGGAAATACTAGAGGTAATTGACAGCGATGCAGGGTAGAGTGACTGGGTGGCTGATTTAGCCAGTGTTACTAGGGAAGGTCTCTCTCCCTCGGAGAGATGTCATTTGAGATAAGTGAATGAGGAGAGATGGAGCAAGTCCTGTCAAGTTCAAGGAAATGGATTTCTAGTGAAGAGACTAAGGATTGAAGGTACTGAGTAAGGTTCAGTTTGCTTTGTTTTACCAACTCCAAGGAGGCCAGCGTGGTTGCTACTAAGCAAGCTGGGGCAGTCGCAGATGAAGTTGAGTGAAGCTGGAACACTAGGCAGAGACCCTGACATGTAAGACGGACAATTACTGACAGATTTCAGGGAGGAGCGGGGTCGGAGTGACCCTAAGCAGCTGCTTGGCAGAACCCAAGCAGGGGCCCTCATACTCGATTAAAATTCACTTGTGACAGATAATCTCTTGCATTGAGTTCAAAATTTTTCCCAGTCATTTTTTTCCCCTTTGCAGCAGTTACAAAGGTAGGCTAGAAAAAGTAAATGAACATAATTTAGAGAACTTTCTACTTTCCAGTATGAACCAAAGTTTCCAATAATCATAAATATTTGCTTTACTTGCAGAAGACAGATTACACATGTAGGGCAGTGAGTGTCCATGTAATCTGAGACGTTCTTCACAATCTTGGACTTGTTTGTGCAGTCCTCTTAAACTTTTTACCCCTTTTATTATACCTCTCCCCTACCCTCTGTCTCTCTCTCCCTCCTTCCTTCTGTCCTTCCTCTCTAGTCCCCTCTTTCTAAATCTAGTTCTTTCGTTCTTTCTTTTCTTTCTCTCTTCTCCAAGAACCTCCAAAGGTAGATCTGTTAGCCTTGCAGCATTATTTTGACTAGAGAAACTTGATGCTTAAAGATGTAGAGTTATTTGCTATTCCCCCAACTCCTTCTGCCCCCTGTCCATGCTGCTTTGTTTCTTCTGGACTGTCTCCATCAGGGCCCTTCCTATAGAAAACCTGCAGATGCTGGAGGAGCCAGTTCCAGTGCTGTCTTCTCTACCAACCACTTGTTGAGAATCAAAATGCCAGAGATGACTCCTGACCCGGGTGCTGCTGGATCTGACCTGCTCTTTGAGGTTGTTACTGTGACACTGGTGTCTGGGACAACAGCGAGATAAAGAAGAGGGAATAGTTCAGGTCGGCAAGACTCAGAAACCATTATTTTTGAAAGCCTAAGAGCCATCTCCCCCAACTCTAGTTTTACAGCTTTTCACAACTCATGGGCATCAGTGGCACATGTGGTCAGTAATTTGATGTCTTAATGAGAACAAATGAGTCCTGGGTATTGGGTGGTGGCAGGTTGAGTCGCTGTGATGACCACAAAATCACTAGCTTGGTCTCTGGAGCTGAAAGACTACCATGTAAACTGGACTGTGAGCCACACGCATTCAATTTACGCAATTGCATTTGGACATGTGATGAGTCTATCTGAAAATGGGATCAATCAGGAAGAAAAATGGGCTTTGTGAGGCTGAACAAATAAGTTACTCACCAAAAACTGAAATTGCCAGTTTTTCCCTGAGTTCTTAGATGAAACTGTCCATGTCTCTGAAGCTCTGGAGAGTTCTTCCCTCGTTTTCGCCCCTTGTGTCAAACAAGACACGTGTATGTGTGTGTGTGTGTGTGTGTGTGTGTGTGTGTGTGTTTACTCCTAACTCCTGCACAGATCCTGCTGTACTTGGCACGGAGTACTTGTAATCTTGTCCTGCATGGCACAGGTGGCGGGGCTGTGCCCTGTCTCTTTCTCAGTCTCTCTCTCACTTGCACTCCCCCCACCCTTCTCAATCTAAATCACACTGAACAAGAATGAAATCCACCTTGGCAAGCGACTGCATTTCATGAACCCAACGAGGTAATGCTGGGGCTCTTTGGAACCATGGATTAACCAACTTTGTATCTTGGATGTTTGTGAAAGTGTGGTTTTTTCCTCCCCCATCCCTCAGTCACAGTTAACCTGAAATGTGCATTGTCATCCTTGCTTCTAAGGGCACAGAGCCCTTGATTTTGAGCCAGATTGTCCTCTAATGTATTTTCAGTTACTGGGGCAGCAACTGCAGGGTGAGACTCCCTCTTTAGAATTGTACTCATAGTAGGAGCAGTAGTTGTAGCAGTGGTGATAACATACACACTTTATTGGGCCATAATTACCACACTTAGTACCCAGTTGAATTCTTCTATTCATCCTTTACAACAGCCATTGCTGCTCCTGTTGAGACAGGGAGCTCAGGCCCAGAGAGCACATAGGACACGACTCGTGAGTACTAGAGCCTAGCTTCAGCTGCAGAGCTGCTTGAAGTTCCATCTTAATCCCCTGCCATGTTGTCAGTCAGGACCTTTAGAAGAAGCAGCTCTTGCCTCTAAAATATGTTAACATACTTATGATTCTTGTAGGTCATATGAGAGTGGGTGGGCGTGGGGCTTGCTTTAGAAGGCGACCACACCCAGGGCACGTGCGCAGTGAATGAAGGAGCATTGTGACCTGTAACGGGGCGAGGGGAGAACACACTGCTGTGAGGAGGGGGGGCAGGGGAGGCTTACTTACGCCCAGAACCGAGATCTCTTGCTTTCCACGTCTATTGAATGTCATGATGTGTGTGTTTCATCTGGTAGGATTCTTAAAATTTGACCTCACATGTACAGTATATTGCATATAAACACACATACACAACGTGCTCTTTATTTCAGTAAGCCCCGTCATGCTCAGTACTGGCTGAGGCTGTCTGGGAGGCCCTACCTTGCCGCACGTTTAACCAGATCTATTTTCTGGGGACATTCTTCTGAATCTTCACAGGACACATGAGCCAGAACTTCACAATAAGCCACCCTCTTTTTAATTCCAGGATCTCTGTACTCCACACTTTGTCTACTGTGTCCTCATCCACGCTCACCACCCGCCTCCCCTTGCTGCTGGCAATCCCCGTGCATCCCAGGCGCTGAAGGAGTGAGGTAGGTCCTGAACTTCAGACAGCAGCCTCCTCGGCAGGCCATCCAGCCGAACCGGTCTGGCCGGTGCCGCACACACGGGGTCATGAGCGCCTGCTGGGGTTGCTCCCTGACCATCCATCACATACAGTTTCAGGACTCGCCCCCTTCAGATTTACGCCTTCTCCTGTTTGCTCAGTATCTGACCTCTTCCCTTTCTATGACAATGCTGAGAGTAGTGTGGAATAAAGCAGTAAAACAAAACCAGTCAAATGACAAACACAAATATCAAAGCACCCCCAGGGCTTCTGCAGGCAGGGAGTCGGTTGTATTATTGTCTTAAAGGAAGCATCCTCAAGCCTAGGAGCCGAGCCAGTCCTCTGTTAGGGCATCAGATGCGGCTCACCCCCAGTGCGGGCACGGTGCTTGCGGCAGCAGGGAGCCCAGCTTCAAGAGGGAGGAGCTTCTGCCACTGATGACATGTAATAGTGACACATCCTTTGGGAGAAGAGTGGAGGTTGCAAAGCTTCACAGAAAGTAAGTAATAATAAGATTTGGAGTTGAAACAAACACTAAAGCCGAGAACGCTTGAGAAATAATGTCAAAGCCCTAAAGAAAACAACTTTCTCAGTAGAGAGGGTTCTGGGCAGAATAGTACAGGAAGAAACAAAGATTTCTGGTCCTGTGTAGAGGTGGCCACCATGAAAGCACGGAAAGTAAAACATGCTTTCTGAACCAGAATGGGTTAATGTTCCTGCCACTTTTTCTTTTAAAGGAGAGGGATCAGCTAGATGGTACCTGATTTCACTGCCTATTGGGTATCGATACTGAAGATGTCCTGATGGAGACTTGGCTGGTCTCCAAGGCTGCCTCCACTTTCAGCTTAGTCTTCATTTACTTTGTCCTGACAGGTCATCGGAACTGTGCCCAGTGGTGCAGCCTAAGATGGGGCGCTCATAGCTCTGTGCTGCTACAGCCGGGCTGTGCAAAAAATCGAATTACTGAGAGTTAAGAGCTAGAACTTCCTCTGACTTAACCCAGCATTGCCAATGGCATCAGTAGCCCAGTGCCAGACCTTAGGACTGTGTTCATCTCTGGTTTCTGAACGAAGAGCCTTTTCAAATCTAATCCACTCTCCTTGCTGACGTCTGCGACAAGCAGTAACCAAAGGATCAAACGTCTAAATCTGAACGTGTTAACACACCTGGTAGCCAACTAGAAAGAAGGCCTGTCTTTATCCTTCACATGATTTTACCTCAAATTCCTGGGAAAGAAGGCTCAGTCATTCTAAGAATCATTAAAGAAAAGCTCACAATTTCCCAAAATGGTATGCAAAGAAAATACGCATTCATACTCATGTTTGGATCCGTGAGTTTGGGATCACTGCCAAGATCAGAGGGCTAAGTGGAGAATGTATTTCAAGAATGAATCTGTGTTGGTCAGCGGCCCTCCTTCCATTAGGGGGAGGTACCAGGCAGACACACTGCTCCTTCCCACGGCAGCTGTTGGTTTAATAGCGACTCAGCCTGTGGTTTAATGGCTCAATTAAAAAAATGCAACATCTTCTTTTTAGAATGCTTTTCATAGTTAGGGTTTACTTACAACGAGTAGACTAAGATTTGAGGAAATGGGACAGACTGCACAAGGAAGGAAGCTGAGGGCAGTATGTGTCAAATTTCACTTTTAAAGGGAAAACAAAACAGTCTTACAGTAAGAAATCGTAATCTGATAGGTATTTTAACTAGCTGCTTATTAACTCTATCTCCAGCTAAACAACATGAATATGAAAAAAATATAGAGAGATTAATCTAACAGAGAGAATGTGGTAATACGAGAAACAGCAGGAATTAACCAGCTGCATTTTCCACATCTTTCTCATTGGTTAACAGTGGTTTTTAGGCAGAGCGTATAAAATACAAAATGTTAGTCATTATACCATCAGCGCCAAGGGAAAGCTGTGGGTTTTATTGCCCTATTAAATCTCTCCAGGGAAGGCCAAAGGTGATACTCAGAGTTCTGTTGCTATTTTTCAAAGGTTGTAATAAAGCGGTTTTACCTTCAGAATCTACAGGGAGGTAAACATTTGGAGATTAGACAGGAACAGCTTTGAATGTGTGTGTGTGTGTGTGTGAGTGTGAATGCTCTGTCTTTGTAACTGAAGTGTTGCTATATTTTACCATGTTTTAAAATATTAGGACAACTATTAATCACAGTAGCTCCTCTGAGATACTGACTCACTGGCAACACTAGTGACGGTTTACACTGGATACACTGTGCGTCCACTGTAATGGGTGGGATTAGACCTTGCCCCTCCCTTCTCATCTTCCTCTGAACGAAGACTTCTTGTTTTCCAGGTGTGCGATGAGCCTCGATGAAGGTGGAACAGGGTCTGGTCCAGGGCCACCGTTAGCCAGGACACAGCTTCTCCTTGTTAGTGAAGTACAGCTACACGCATTCAGTGGCCCTAAAACTAAAAGTAAGTTACACATTTTAAAAACGTGAAGTCAGGGAAAGAGAAGGATGTCATCTTATTTCCAGGACCCCTTGGCATCACTTCAGGGAACTGCAGTTCAGTGTTTGCTTACCAGTGTGAGGGCGGTCCCCCTGCAGCTCCCCGGAGCATCTTTTCTGTGCGTTACTCATGACATAGCTCCCACAGGGGCTAACAGTGAGCCATAAGCCCGCACGTACTGAAACAGAGAGTGAACCAAACCGGTGGTAAAAACATGACCTTCCTCCGTAAGGTCAAATAGCTTTATTTTCATTAAACACTACAATACATTATATATCCATTAAAAAAAGAAAACTCTATATGGTGTATATAAATTATTCCTTCCATTCATCCTTTCTTTTCTTTTCCATTACAGCTTTGGTACAGTGTGATTTCAGTATATAATTTGTAAATACTTTTAGCATCACAAACTCAACACAAAGTACAAAACTAAGAATCCAAATTAGGGATATTATCGTCTACACAGTGGTGATCAGTGGTAGGAGAAAATCTTACCTTGATGAATTCATGTCACTAGCTAAGCTATAAAGGCATACCTAGCAGACATGATGGAAATATGCACCATTAACCAGCTAACGTGTGTATGAGTCTTTGTTTTTTGTTTGTTGTTGGTTTTTTTTTTTTAAACATAATACCAGCAGCAGTCCTTTGCATGTGGAGTGCATACTTGAGTCCCCGGCGGCCTCTCCCACTTGCTCCCCTTCCCTTCCAGGCCGTGAGTACCGTCTTGAGAAGTGGACCACAGCCGGGGCGCTCAGAACTTGACCTGCCACCCGGCGTTGCTCACGCTGGCACAGTTTGTCCTGCAGCTGGAGGGGCAGTGAGGGCCAAGCAGCCTCAGGCTGTTCTGAGGGGTCGGCGGTGTGACGCTGCAGTACACGGGCACCCCCGTGGCCGGGAGAGGCCCTGGGCCCGCCTGGTTAGGCAGCATGACTGGCTGTTGGTAGGACTGCTGGGGCAGTCCTTGAGAACCCTGGGTCATTGGCACCTGTCAGGAGACACAGAAGAGAACCCTGGATGAACAGGTGGTTTTTGGATTTCCACTGAGCTACAGGGATGTCATCAAACACATTCAAGCTTTTGGGTTAGACCTGACAGGTCACCGAGCCTGCTCTGCCTTTGTTTTACTGAAGTCCAGTCAGTTCACAGCGTTGGGCTGCTGTCTGGTGCACAGCACAGGGCCCCAGTTACTTATATACAGATACGTGTATTTCTTTTCATATTCTTTTTCATTATCGGTTAGTACAAAGTACTGAATATAATGACCTATGCTGTATATACAGTAGAAAGAAGGACCCTGTTATTTTATCTTATATACAGTAGTTAGTGTTTGCTAATCCCAAACTCCCAATTTATCCCTTCCCCGCCTTTCCCCTTTGGTAACCATAAGTTTCTTTTCTAAGTCTATGAGTCTGTTTCTGCTTTGTAAATAAGTTCATTTGTGTCTTTTTATTAGATTCCACATATAAGTGATATCATATGGTATTTTTCTTTCTCTTTCAGGCTTTCTTCAAGCAGCATGACAATCTGCAGATCCATCCGTGTTGCTGCAGATGGCATTTCATTTTTTGTGGCTGAATAGTATTCCAGCATGTGTGTATTTATGTATCTGTATGCGTGTGTGTGTGTGTGTGTGTACATACATACATGTATGTACACACAAACAACTTCTGTATCCAGTCCTATCATTGGACATTTAGGCTGCTTTGGCGTCTTGGCTGTTGTACATAGATCAGCTCTACCTTTTATTGGCTGTTTAACACTGGACAACCTCTCTGATTCTCTAACTCCAACTCCATTTGCCTAATGACGCCTACTTCAGAGTGCCACAGGAAAGATGGCAGGGATGATGTCCAGTTTTGGGGGCATGTCTGGCTAGAAGTAAATGCTCAGAAGTGTTAGTTCCTTCCTCCTTCCTTCCTGCCTTGCTCCAGGCTCTAGGGACTACAGGCTAGACCTCCCATTCTGGATTTCTCTCAGTTTCGGAAGGCCATGCTCCCATTCTGGTCTTATGCAGACAGAGTGGCCTGGAGCCATTCAAGGTGTAAAAGGGTCGTTTGTCCCAGGGACCTCCCTCCTTCCCATCCTGCAGGTTAGAGAACATCTCACGGAGCTGGAGGTACAAACCGACGCACTGTGAAGGACTGTCAGTGCAGGAGGACCGAGGATCGGTTCTCTGGGGCCAGAAGTACCTGGTGCAGCTAAACTGAACGTAGTGCTTCCCTAGCCCTTCGGTTTCACTCCCCGTGTTTTTCAGGGTATGAAGTACAGAAAGGGGCACTTTTTAAATACTCATTGTGGGCTTAGTCGGGAAAATGCAGTTGTTAGGTCGGAGAAACGCCCTCTGAATCTGAGATGCCACGTTAAAGTCTCCTGTAACTTACATTTGCAGTGAACTACAGTTTCTTTGTGTACAGAAACACAGGAAAATCTGTCACGGAGACTTTCTCCTAGTAAGTGCCATTTCAATAGAATGCCCGAAGCTCAGGAGGAGTAGCACTCCAAGGAATTTTTTTTCCCATAAATGGAAAGTTTATACGGAACCACACTTGGCAGGGAATTCAAAAGCCATTGTAGTTAGGTAGAAAATGGGAAATACCTATTTCTATATCTATTATTATAATCTTGACTCAAAATCTAACATCAGTGACTGTACCCAACACCCACCCAGCAGGCCACCCGACTGGGAGACAGACCCACAGACTCTACTTTGGCAAATTCTACTTTATAAAGCACAGTTTTCCAAGCGCCTGACACACCTGGTAAGAGGACATGGTTGGGTAGGAGACCATCACGCTCTGCACGGGAGCCCCCTGTGGGCTGCTCAGCACGCCCTGACTGGGAGGTGACTGCTGCACCCCCACGAGGCCTTGGAACCCCTGCTGACCAGACAGCACCGGCTGGTAACCTGTGAAGAGAAAAGCACCTTTTGAACTGGTTGTGCCAAGAAGAATGAAGACAGTATCGTTTGGGGTAAGAGCACTTGTTCACAGGGCAGCCTCCCAGCATTCAGCCTCTGCCCGTATCAGGACTGCTTGTTTCCTACAGATCATTTTTTGCTGCTTAGAGTGGACCATGATGACTCCAAAAAATCCACTGATATTTCTGTCCTTAAGAAGGGTCCAGTGAGCACGCTGTGACGTGGTGAATGTCTCCTGGTGCAGACGTCAGTTGACAGTTGCACATTACACCTTTCGTATTTGGCTTCTGCTTTGGCAGCAGGGATATTTGGAGAAGTCTCCCATTATCAGGGTTGTTTTTCCTAATTAAGTCGACTCATTCTCTTACCCTCTGACTTTTCTGCACTACCTCACTCACACAGAGATTTCCAAACAGCCTGTCAACGTAGGACGCATTCTATTTCCGAGGCCCTACTGAACAGTGTGAGTCACTACCCTACATAATTCGATGTTCATTGCTGTAGGAAAAAACAACAGTGAGTGAAATGTCGTTGCTTTTATTCTGTTTCACCACTAGCTCCTGAGGACATTCTGGCAAAACACTCCACTAAACGACCATGTCCATATACTAGATAATACAGAATACAGCAGTTAAAGACTGTGTCTGTTCATTTCCATCCAGTGGGCCAACTGGTAAGGTTTCTTTTCTTTCTTATTTTAATCCGTACCATAAGACGTGGTTTAAAATGCAGGCAGGCTGCAGGCTGTGAACTGTTTGTATAAATATTGGGAAGAAAGTTATGATGGGAGGTGAAAATGACATGGTGATAGAGAAATGAAACAGATTTACTTCCTGCTGCACAAGGAGAACCTTCCAGCTCCCATACTAACTGTACTGTGGGCCCAGGAGTCAGTGGGACCCCTGTCTTAGTACATTTCTCAGAGAAGAAAATCTAGGATTTTAAAGATTCTACAACACAGTTTTACAACCAGATTTTTAAAATAGAAATGAAGAGTAAAGAAAAATTCCTAATCAATGTGTATTGTTTATAAACAGCCTGTGTTTGGAGTGCCTAGGAGAGTTTGAACGGAGGAAGGGTGAAAATCATAATATACTCTTCAAAACAGGCAACACTTTGAGAGCCTTTTCTGACAGAAAAATGTTTTCACTCATCCTAGAAATACTGCAGAACCAAGGCCGGCGAATAGTCACTGAATCAGAGTAGACCAAGAGTGGGGACCAGCCCCGTGGGGAAGCCCGCCCGTGCCCGCACTGGTAAGCAGACCAAGCGTGTCATCTGGGAAGTCATCCTTTGACCCTCGTCACGTGCCCCATTATTTTATGTTCACGTTACTCACCTGACTTCATTTTCATAGTTAACTTACTGACTGACTTTAAATTCTTACAAAGACACCACACATATTAAGACTGTCATGAAAGGTGATGACCATCTTCCCCCCAGCTGCGCTGTGTCTGTGGTTCACAGTCCAGGCCTTCCTTTCATATGCTCTGCGGGTCTATTTGATACCAGTAACGTCGGCTCAGAGGAGTTACACGTGTTCTATATTGTGTACAATATGGAACAGTATTTGCAGTTTATATAATACAGAAAAGTCATCAGACTTGGGAACAAGAGCTGTGCCTTAAAAGGCCACGCCAGGGTGGCATTCTGCCGCCCAGGATGCCTTATGTGCAAGAGAGAAATTTCTTTGAACATTAGTTGCAAAAAACTTTTATTTTCCGTTTAGATACCCCACTCTAATTCATGTATCCACTGACCCTGAAAAATGGCTGTTGCTGTTTTACCGTTACGAAGACTTTTTTTTCTGGGCACGTCCAATTCACTGGCGCAAGAACTGTTACGTACGTAAGAAAATACCTCGGTCTGAATGCACGTGCCCGACAGCCCTCCTCCCCGCTTCCTGGGGGGCAGCAGAGAGCAGGCGTGTGAGCACACTCTCACGTCTGTGCATTGGACAACAGAAGGGAGCCTTATTTCTGGCTGAAGATTCAAGGTACAGGTTGAAAATGAGAGAAATGTCTTTTAAAACCCTGACTTATATCTGGTCTTGGGGTAATAGCCTAGTTGGTCCACGGTCCCGTGGCAGAAGCCGCACGGCCAGTATGCAGAGGAAAAGAGGGGAGGGGGCGGGCAGGGAAGGGACGGTGGCTCACATGGAGAGATGGTATGTTTGCTTACTGCCCCCCATCTGTCCAAAACAAAATTGGAGTGAAGGGAAAGATAAGTCTGATAACAGAGCTGTTAAGGTGAACAGAATACGGAGCATCTTGTTTGGAAAAGGAAGCTAGTATCAAATAATACTCAAGGAAAGGAAAGGGAGGAGGTCGGGTGGTGTCATCCCAGGAAAGGTGCAGGGCCTGGGAGGGGGCAGTTCACTTCTGTGGCGTGCAGGGAGGCCTCCCCCGCCTGATGATTTGTGAACTTTAAATGTGCATTCGTGCACAGCAGTGGGCCACCCACTCTGCACAGGGCTTCCCACAGTACATATACTTCAGGCAAATAGATTTACGTGGGGAATGAAGAACGCTGTACATTTTCCAAAGGAAAACTTAAGTGTAAGGAAAGGCCAATTTATATTCATGAATGCCATTCACTCCTCAGTTTGCTCTCCAGGCAAGAAATTTACACTGGAAGCGGTTTAATTGGAGGTACCCGTATCTTTACATGATATGACAGAAGGTAGGCAGCAGAACAGAATGGTCCTGGAGGTGGAAGGCTGGAAGGGGCATCCTCGCCCCGGTCCAGGGATGGGGCGATAGAAGCGTGAGCACAGTGCCCTGAGAGGGGGCCGGCGGGGCCTGCCCGGGACACCGTCCGCCTGAAGGCGGAGAGGGCAGTGCTGCTGGGAACCTGCTTATCATCTCATCTGTTGAGAAATATGTTCCAGTTTGTCAGTTCTTAGTGGTGAAATGATCAGATTTTCGCATTTGTGGAGGATTAGCAAGCTCTAATGCATCTTACAAAACAGAGACAGCAACAGTGTCTGCCCTGCAGAAGAGCGTAAAGACGTCGACTATTTTTATCGTTCCTTTTTCAAGTCACACGCATCATTTATTTTCTGGGGTTAAAAAGGATAGGAATGGACAAATGCCTCCTAGCCAGTAGAAGAGGAAGCTCTACTAAGATTGAGATTGAGAGATTATAAAATTTTAAATGTCCAGATCTTACAAATCTGAAAATTCAATATTGTTTCACCTGAAATACGGCGGTAATTGCATACTATTTGTAGTTTGAGGCTAATTCAGGAATATTCTGTCCAGGAAATGTTTCTCTTGATGTAGCACATTTATGAAAAATCAGAATGGAAACTGATTCAGAATTAAAAATTGAAGATTGTGAGGGCCATGATTTTAAGTTAAGTTCTAATTGAGCACTCTGTAACAGCGTCAGCACGTTAGAAGTGAGTGAAACGACACAGTCATAGCCTGTACTTTCAGGGTTTTGTCTCCCTGGCTCTTGTTAGTTACGAAGTTTGAAGTGTGAGTTAGGAGGACAAATACAAATATCTACAGAGCAAAGTCGTTGAGAACTGGACAGCCCTCATCACCCCCCAAGTCAAGTCCGCCCAAGCCGTGTAATTCTCCTGTTGTGTTGAGTGAAGTATTCTTAATAGGGGGCAGACCGTCTTTTCAAATGATGAAAGTTAATAACCTACTCAATATAAAACATCTTGTATCTTGAATGACCCAATGTACACATATTGCTCCAGGTTTCTAAGGAACCAACAAACTGATTCTCAATTCAAACTCTGCCCTTCATACATGGTTTGCAGATGGAATTACAGTGGTTCAGCTGTGGCATTGCTGGTGAAAAATACGAAAAAAGAAAAATGCTTATTTAGGACTGGCTTCTAACCCTTCGCAGACTTTTAATAGTTCACACAGTGCACTATTTTCTACATCTGCCCGGTTCTGTTCCTTGGTTTCCTATCAATTCCTCCACACTTTCATCTTCTTGAAAGATTTTCCGTTACAGGGGCGCTAACCAGCTCTGTTTGTTGATGACTTACTCTGATCCAAACAACAAATTAAGCCCTTGGACTCTGCTGTCACAGATTAAACTCCTTTTGACAAAAGAGACAACTGTGACTCAGAGAGATGGAGAAACCTGTCAGGGTCAGCCAGCCAGGAGGAGGGAGAGTTAGAATTTAAGCTATGGTGTTCTGACGGGCCACATTCTCCCAGCTCGCATACCTCTCATACCTGAACGTAATCCCTGGAGTGTGGCAGGTACTCAGCTCATGAACTGTTTTCTCAACAGTTAAAACAATGAAGGAGAGAGGACAAGAGTTATGACCCACAGTCTGTTGAACAAGATCTTGCTAGTGTTGAAGAACAAAAGAAAATTGAAGGTGAGGCATAGCCACCCGGTCAGTATCAACTCATGTCACTCAGATGGTCAGCTTGTGTGGGGTGGGGGGAGTCAGAGGGCTTCTGGTCCCTTCCTTTACTTGATCAGTTTCTAGTAAGTGGATACTTTGTTCCAGCTACTAGGACCATTTAAAACAATGGCCCTCCGCACAATTGTTGAAGACTGTCTATACTCCGGATTGTTTTCTCAACGTGCTCTTCAAATACCACGTTAAAGAAATACTTACCTGCACAGGAAATGTAACATCAGTTCTGTTACGTGACTGCAGAAGGCAACCGGCTGCCCCCACCCCGGGAAAGTCAGTGGGCCTTTGGAGACAAAAAGAGCCTTGATGGTGTTTCAAAGATAAAAGTAGGTGAAAGAAGACATACAGAAACTGCAAAGCCACCTGGCCTGTCACGTAGAGGCCTGGAGAAGTCACGACCCCCTGGCCACTGAGAGATGGCTGTACTCTGGGAGTTCAGAGACTGCGCTCATCATCTTGCTAATTCTGTGAACACCATGGATTCGTTCCCCAGCTTACGGCTTTACGAGGGCAGTGTCTCTGCGACAGGGGGCCTCTCTGGCTTCATCTGCCTGCAGCACCTCAGCGCTCCCAGGAGCGCTGGCGGCGGGGAGTAGATACGCTGTATGATGTCACAGTGTCTCTGGCTTCCTGGAAGAGGTACCACCCACCAGACGTTTCAGAGAAGCGGACTCGGGATGCTGGATGCCCTCATGTGGAGGGCAGACACCCGGACAGCTCCACAGGCACAGAGGCCTCCCAGAGCCCGGGGGTCCGCGGCCCCAAGGCAGGCCCCCGACTCCTGGGCCTTCACACGCTGTCCTCCCGCTCCTCGGAGCTGGCTCCCAGAGCGGAGGTTAAGTGGGGTCAGCTCTGAAAAGCAAGGTGGGTATCTTTTGAAGCATTTTGCCTCTGTGTAAACCTCCCAGTTTATGTGACCTAAAACCCTACATAGGATTTTTTAAAACAAGAAAGCAGTACGCGGGAGGGTATGGCTCAGTGGTGGAGCACGTGCTTGGCATGCACGAGGCCTGGGTTCAGTCCCAGTACCTCCTCTAAAAAAACACTTAATTTCTCCCCTGCACCAAAAAAGAAAGCAGTACAGGTTGGATTGGAAAGGCATTTTTCTTTTTTTTTAATCTTCAAACATGTCAAAAAAGTAAGACATAGGATAAAAATACTTAGCCTGGACCTCACAATAAGACACTATTTTTTTTGTTCTATATGAAGAGACTGTAAGACAGTCCAAAAAATTTAAAAAAGGGAGTATAAAAAATTGCCCTTTTTTGGAGGGGGGGGGGTGGCTATTGAAGCCCAGTGACCTTTTTTCAGCTTTGTGTAAACGTTTGCCTTCATTGCATTTACTGGCAGTGTCTGCATCTATCCTCTTTCTTTTCCTCACCATTTATCATGTGGTGGTTTTAATTCCCCAGGAGCAGGGTGGGCTGCAGGGATGCTGCCTGGGGACGGAGCGGGTGCAGCGCCTGGCCCGGGGAGGGCTAGTCCGTCCTAATGAATTTGAGGAAAGCTGAAGTGAAACGAGGCTTCCTGGAGCCATCGTTTGTCTTCCTACTTGCTCTTTTGCTCATTAGCTTTCATACTGCACAGAGTGTAATTCTTAAAAGCCTCTTCACTGTCCCCTGAGAACACCCACGCATGGGTCATTTTCTAATGGCCGTACACATCAGATGAACCGTCCTATCACTGCAAGCTCGGGGGCCTCTTCCTCACAGTTACTCCATCCTGCTCCATGTTATCGCAAGTACAAAGCTGGCTTTCTTTCTCTTTCTTTCTTTCTTCTTTTTTTAAATCAGGGCAAACATGAGAGACACCGTTAAATGACTACAGGAATGGATCATGCACAGAATTTCAATGAATGCCTCTGAGGGACACCAGCACTGAATTCCATTTTAAATGGAAGAGGCTGTCATATTATTGAAGTAATTCTCTGAACTTTCCTGGCCCCGAGTGCTGTGCTGACAGCCAGAGAGCTTCCACAACCCAGAGGGAGAAGAGCTGCATGAAAGACTCACAGGCTTTCTACCTTCCTAATGAGGCTGTGTGGTTTGGAGGACCAGGTGGCATTCTCGCGTGTCTGCACCTCTTCCGGTGTTAATTACGGACACACTTACCTGGGGCCGGGTGGCAGCAAATTGTTGTTGAGGCACCTGGAGGTGTTCTTTCCCTGGACTAAGGTGGGGGCAAAGTCAAGACGGAGCTGACGCTTTTAATTCCCCACAGTCACACTCCCTCTGATGGATGATTTCAGTGACACAATGCTTTTGATCTGCTGCTAGAACAGGATAATCATGAGGTCAGAAGTCACGGGGTCGAGATTTCTGGTCAAGATGGCAGAGCAGTAGGACCATGAGCTCGTCTCTCCCCTTGTGACTGCGACAAAACCACAACTGACTGTTAAACAACCATGGGAAGAAAAAGACTGGAACCTAGCAAAAAAGATCCTCTTGAACTGGAAACATAAAGAGGGAACCACAGTGGAACAGCAGGAGAGGTGCGCTTGTGATATAACCGGGCCCCATTCCCCCCGGGTGGGCGACCCACAAGCTGAAGAGTAATGAGGTCGCAGAGGCCTCCCACAGGAGAGCGCTGAGCCCCCAGTCAGGCTCCCCAGCCCAGGGGAGCTTTGGGATGGGAGACCCCGGAACAGCTGGTTTTGAAGGCCAGGGGGCCTTAGCTCTAGGAGCCCCACTGGACTTGGGGGAACAGAATTCATTCTCTGAGGAAGTGCACACACCATCTCGCGCGCGCCAGGTCTAAGGGCAGAGGCAGTGATTTTATAGGTACCTGGGCCAGAAATGCCAGCTGGTTTTGTGAAGTCTCCTGGGGAGGTAGGGGACGGCTGTGGCTCACCCAGGGGACATAAAAGCTGGTGGCAGACATTCCGAGTGTGTTCATCTACATGAGCTTTCCTGGAGGCTGACATCTTGCTTGGGTCATTAGCGCCAGGACCTAGCCCCATCCAACAGCCTGTAGGCTTAAGGGCTGGGAAACCTCAGGCCAAACAACATACTGGGTGGGAACACAGCCCCCCCCCCCCCCAATCAGCAGACTTCCTGAGCCACAAACGCCTCTAGACACACCCCAACTCCTCCTGCCAGGAAACCTGCACAAGCCTCTAGTCCAGCCTCACCCACCAGGGGGCAGATACCAGAAATAAGGAAACAGCCACCCCACAGCCTGTGGAATTACCCACAAACACAGGCCTGACTCTGCCCTGGCCCTTGGGTGACAAGAGGGGAGTGTATGTACTGCTGGGACACACAGGGCATCTCTCACAAGAGGGCCACTTCTCCACAAGGTTGAGAAGTGGAACTGACCTACCTAGAAATACAGATAGGAAGTTAGACAAGATGAGGCACAGAGGAACATCTCCCAGGCCGAGGCACAAGATAAAATCCCGGAAGAGGAAATGAGGGATGAGGAGGCAGGCCCTCTGTCTGAGAGAGAGAGAGTGTAGAGTTATGATGGTGAAGATGTTAAGAGAACTCAGGAGGAGCAGAGATACACAGAGTAAAGTTTTTAGCAAAGAGTTGAAAAACATAAATAATACCCAGAGTTGAGGAATAAAATTACTGAAATGAGTAACACAGTAGAAGAAACCAAGAATAGACTAAATGAGGCAGAAGAACAGATCAATGAGCTCGAAGACAGATTAGTGGAAATAACTACTGCAGAACAGAAAAAAGAATAAAAAGAAATGAGGATAGTTTAAGAGAACTCTGGGATGTCATGAAAGACACTAATACTCATTACAGGGGTCCCAGAAAGAGGAGAGAGGGACAAAGGGCTTGAGAAAAGTTTTGAAGAGGTAATAACCTTGGGAAAGGAAAGTGTCACCCAAGTCCAGGAAGTGCAGAGAGTCCCACACAGGCTCAGCCCAAAGAGGAGCACACCAAGGTCCACAGTAATCAGATTTACAGGTCTTAGGGAAAAACACTAAAATCAGCAAGAAAAAGCAACAAATAACATACAAGGGAACTCTCCATAAGGTTGGTTATCAGCTGATTTTTCAGAAACTACAGGCCAGAAGGGAGGGAGGGGCACAATACACTTAAAGTGATAAAAAGGAGAAACTTATAACCAAGAATACTTTTCCCAGCAAGCCTCTTGCGTAGACTTCATGGAGAAATCAAAAGCTTCACAGATAAACAAAAGGTGAAAGAATTCAACACTACCAAACCAGCTTTACAACACATGTTTAAGGAAATTCACTAGTCATCAAACCACAAGAAGAGAGAACGAAAAGAAGAGAAAAAGACCTACAAAAACAAACCCAGAACAATTTTTTAAATGGCAATAAGAATATACATCATAATAATTACTTTAAATGTAAATGGAGTAAATGATCCAAACAAAAGACACAGACTAGCTGAATGGCTACAAAAAGAAGACCCAGTATCTGCTGTCTACAGGAGACCCACCTCAGAGGCAGAGACACATGCAGGCTGCAAGTGAGGCGATGGAAAAAGATACTCCACGCAGACAGAAGCCTGAGGAAAGCTAGTAGCAATACTTACATCAGACAAAACAATTTGAAGACTGTTACGAGAGACAGAGGAGGACACTACATAATGTTCAAGGGACCAATCCAAGAAGAGGATATAACCATTGTAAATATATATGCACCCAACAGAGGAGCACCTCACTATAATAGGCAAGTGTTAACAGACATAAAAGGAGAAATTGACAGTAACAGTGGGGACCTTAACACCCCACTCCCATCAGACAGAGCATTCAGTCAGTCAGTCAGTCAATAAGGAAATACAGGCACATTGGACCAGATGGACTTAATTGAGATCTGTAGAACATTCCATCCTAAAGCAGCAGAACACACATTCTTCTCAGGTGCACATGGAACATTCTCCAGAATCAACCACATGCTGGCCCACGAAGCCAGCCTCAGTGAGCGTAAGAAAACTGGAGTCATACCAAGTGTCTTTTCCAGCCATAATGCTAAGGTTAGAAATCATCTACAAGAAAACAATTGCAAAAACTGCAAACACATGGTGGCTAAATGATATGCTACTAAACCACCAACAGATCACTGAAGAAATCAAAGAGGAAACAAAAACTACTTTGAGAGAAATGAAAACAAAAACGCATCGATCCAGAACCTCTGGGATGCAGCAAAAGCAGTTCTAAGATGGATGTTTATAGCAATACAAGCTTACCTCAGGAAACGTGAAAAATCTCAAGTAAACTACCCAACCTTATACCTAAAGCAGCTAGAGACAGAAGAACAAACAAAACCTAAAGTTAGTAGCAGAAATAAATGAAATAGAGACTAAAAATACACCAAGAGATCAATGAAACTGTAAGCTGGTTCTTTGAAAAGATAAACAAGACCGATAAACCTTTAGTCAGAATCATCAAAAAGGGGGGGGGGTCCAAATCAATAAAGAGATATTACAGCCGATACCACAGAAATACAAGGGAGCATAAGAGGCTGCTATGAGCAACTATACACCAAGAAAAAGGACAACCTAGAAGAAATGGACAATTTCTTAGAAAGGTTCAATCCGACAGGAGTGAACCAGGAAGAAATAGACTGTGAAGACCAGTCACCAGAACTTAAATTGAATCCGCAATCTAAAAACTCCCACCGAACAAATGTCCAGGACCAGATAGCATCAAAGGTGAGTTCTACCACCATTTAGAGAAGAGTTAACACCCACTCTGAAACTATTCCAAGAAATTGCAGAGGAAGGAACATTTCCAAACTCATTCTATGAGGTCATCATTACCCTGATACCAAAACCAGACAAAGATCTCGCACACACAAAAATTATGGGCACACATGAATATAGAGGGAAGTCGACTCCAACAGTGCATTAAAGGGATCAGACATCATGATCAAGCAGGATTTATCCCAGGGATGCACGGAGTTTTCAGCATCTGCAGATCAGTGTGAAACACCACAGTAACAAACTGAAGAGTAAAAACTGTATGATCATTCCAATAAATGCAGAAAAAGCTTTTGATAAAATTCCGACATTCATTGATGAAAACTTCAGAAAGTGGGCGGAGACAGAATGTATCTCAACATAACAAAGGCCATATATGACAAACCCACAGCTAACATTATACTTAACAGGGAAAAGCTGAAGGCATTTCCTCTAAGATCAGGAACAAGACGAGGATGACCACTCTCACTTTTATTTGCTATGGTTTGGACCTCCAAAATAATATTAATCAGTCGGAGAAAAAAAAAAAAAAAGAAATGAATCCAAATTGGAAAGGAAGAAGTAAAGTGTCACTATTTGCAGATGACATGACACTACACATAGAAAACCCTAAAGAAGCGGCCAGAAAACTACTATAACTCATCAATGAATTTGGCAGAGTTGCAGGATACAAAATTAATATACAGAAATTAGTTGCATTTCTATACACTAGCAGTTAAGTAGCAGAAAAAGAAATTAAGGAAACAGTAACATTTACCATTGCACCAAAAAGAATAAAATACCTAGGAATAAACCTACCCCAGGAGGCAAGAGACCTGTACTCTGAAAACTAAGACATTGATGAAAGAAACTGAAGACAACATAAACAGATGGAAAGATATACTGTGTTCTTAGATTAGAAGAATCAATACTGTTAACATGGCCATACTACCGAGGCAATGTGCAGACTCGGTGCAATCCCTATCAAATTACCAATGACACCTTTCACAGAGCTGGAACAAAAAAAAAGTTAAAATTTGGATGGAGACACAAAAGACCCCGAATAGCCAAAACAATCCTAAAAAGAGGAATGGAGCTGGGGGAAGTCATGCTCCCTGACTTCAGACTATACTGAAAACTACAGTGATCAAAACAAACAGGATAGAAAGCCCCCAGATAAACCCACACACTTATGGTCAATTCATCTCCGATAAAGCAGGCAGGAATACACCATGGAGAAAAGACAGTCTCTTCAGTAAGTGGTGCTGGGAAAACTGGACCCCTATCTGTTAAAGACCAAAATTAGAACATTCTCTAATACCATATACAAAAATAAACTCAAAATGGATTCAACTTAATTTGTTTTATATTAAAGATGTATTTTTTAAAATTGTTCTTATTTGGGGTGGGGGAGGTAATTAGGTTTATTTTTTTAATGGAGGTACTGGAGACTGAACCTAGGACCTGGTGCTTACTAGGCACATACTCTACCACAGACTATACCTTTAAATGTAAGATAGTATAAAATTCCTAGAGTAAAACATGGGCAGAACACTCTTGGACATAAATCACAGCAATATATTTTTGGAATGAGCTCCTGGAGTAATGGAAATAAAAGTGAAAATAAACAAATGGGACCTAATTAAAAGCTTTTGCACAGTTAAGGATACCATCAACAGAACAAAAAGACAACCTACAGGATGGGACAGAATAGTTGGAAATGATGCAACAGACAAGGGACTAATTTCCAAAATACACAAACAACTCATACACCTTAATATCAAAAAACAAGCAACCCAATCAACAAATGGGCAGAAGAACTAAACAGACACCTCTCCAAAGAAGACATACAGATGGCTAACAAGCAGATGAAAAGATGCTCAACATCACTGATTGTTAGAGAAATGCAAATCAAAACTACAATGAGGTATCACCTCACAACAGTCAGAATGGCCATCATTCAAAGGACTACAAATGATAAATGCTGGAGAGGCTGTGGAGCAAAAGGAAACCTCCTACACCGTTGGTGGGAATGTAAATTAGTGCAGTCACTTTGGAGGACAGTGTGGCAGTTCCTTAAAAAAACTAAAAATAGACTTCCCGTATGATCCAGCAATCCCCCTCCTGGGCATATATCTGGAGAAAAATCTAATTCAGAAAGACATTTACACCCCAGTGTTCACAGCAGCACTATTTACAATAGCCAAGACATGGAAACAACCCATATGTCTATCAACAGATGACTGGTTAAATAAGGTGTGGTATGTTTATACAATGGAATACTACTCAGCCATAAAAAAGAATACAATAATGCTATTTGCAGCAACATGGATGGACCCAGAGATCATCATTCTAAGTGAAGTGAGCCAGAAAGAGAAAGAAAAATACATATTACTCCTATGTGGAATCTTAAATAAAAAAAAGAAAAACTAACTTACCAAATAAACAGACTCACAGACATAAAAGACAAACTTGTGGTTACCAGGGGTGGGGGTGGGGAAGGTATAGATTGGGAGTTAGAGATTTGCTGATACCAACTAATATATATAAAATAGATAAACAAGTTCAGACTGTATAGCACAGGGAGCTATATTCAGTATCTTGTAGTAACATGGTGAAAAGGAATATGAAAATGAATATATGAATGTCTATGTATCACTAGCAGTATGCTGTACACGAGAAGTTCACACATTGTTAACTGACTGTACTTCAAGTAAAAAACACACACACACACACAACAAACGTCGTATAAACGGATGATTCTACCCATAACCAATGTTTTCTAAGAAAATTTGGGGATAAACATTAGTAAAGTTTTCACTATAGACTTTAGGAAACATTACTTCTAATTCCCAGTTATTCTGTCTCTTCATCAATATTCCAGCCGGTCCCCCCACAGTAAAGTCACTGGGCACCCGATAATATCCCAACTCCAAGTAACAAAGAGATAACTTCCTGTTCATCTACATAATCAAATTCTGATTATCCTTGCTAACAGCAACAAGGAAAGTCTTTAATATCACCACGTGGAGGACTGTTATTTAAAAGCTTGGCTTTTATCTGGATTGAGACAACAGTTAGAAATCTTCAGCCCTGGCCACACAAAGACAAACGTGCTTCCCTTTTCAGCTGCTGGGATGGGAGGGTATGGTCACACTGAAATCCTACTGCACAGCAATGAAAGTGAAAAATAAACTTGAAGAACAAGCGGTCTGTTGTGAAAACTTTCAGTCACGCCTCGAAGGCAGGCTGTCTCCACCATGACAAAGCAGTTTCCTTTTTTTAATGGCCTGCTCCAGGGTAGGAAGAGAGATGACTCAGATCATTTGCTGCCGGCTCCCCTCCCCCCAAGGCAGGCCAGAGTAACAACCCTTTCATCATGGTGAAACGCTTCATCAGCACCCAGCAGAGCAGGAACCTTCTAAGACAGTCACAGCCTTTGTTGCCTGCTGTCTTCCACGTGATGAGCTGATGCAAACACACTGGGTCAAGGAGAACCAGCTGAGGAGCTGAGTTCTGTCCTTGGCGGGACACCAGGCTACTCTTAGAAGGACCGAAGGACTGAGAGGGTGCTCAGCCAGGCCCATGCTTCCCAATGAGGTTAGCATGCTGCCTTCTCACAGCTTTGGATTCTCGAGGTTCCTGCCGCTCAGTCCTGCCTCATTATCTCGCTCCACCTCTGAGTGCCTGCTTCCCGCCCTGCGGGGACGACTCCCCCTGGTCAATGGTTTGCAACATTTTCCTGTCTCTGAATAAGCTGGTTATGTAAACCAGTGAAAAGACATGGCTAGGTTCCAACCCCCAGGGGTTCTCATTCGGTAGGTCTGGGTGGAGCCTGAGAATGTGCCTTCCTGACAAGTTCCCAGGGGAGGCTGATGCTGCGGGTTTGGGGACCACACTGGAATCACTACCAGGCCTCGGCTCTCTAGAAACCTTCTTCCTGGATCCTTCTCGTTTAATTCACTTCATAGAGTGGGTGATGGGATCTGGCGCCTCACACCCTCTGGGGGGCCATCTCTCCCCCTCTGACTTCATTTTCCTTATCTGTAAAATGGGGACAATCCTTTCCTTAAGAGGTGTCAGTCCTAAGACCCCTCTTGTAAGACACATCCCAGGGACTGAGTATCTGGCAACGACCAGTGTGCCTGGCTGCCCTTTCTTTGCCCTCCCCTTGCACTTTCCACCTAGTATGAACTTGACTTAAATTGTATTACTCATTGAGGTCCTGCCTCCCAGATTAGATTATAATTTGGAAAAGGATGTGAATCTTAAGCATCTCGGCTCTAGCCCCGAATTCTACGTTCAATGCCTCAAGGACATTTATTGATGATGTTGATAAAGAAACCGCCCTCACTGCACTCACCCTAAATGACTCCCACAGTGCCACATAATGGAAAACAAGCCAACAAGCAAAAAGCCTGAAGGAAAAGAATGAAGAAGCAATGGACTCAGAACAGAGAGCCCTGATCCCTGCTGAGGCACGCAAGGTGGCCAAAGGGAAATTATTCTGCTGTGATGGTTATAAATTAAGACAAAGCTGACCAGATGCCAACTATTCTCTTACCCCTTTGCCTCTGGAAAATAGGAATTATTTCCTGCAGCAAATCAAGAAGGCCCAGCACAGTCTTCTAATTCCATCTGATGCTATGGGGAGGATGGACGCAGGGACAGGCCCCAAAAAGGAAAGGAGGAGGAAATGCGGGGTGGGGCTTGAAAGCGGGGTGGGAGGGGAAGAAAATGCACCTGAGACGTCCTCTGGCATTCTCAGATCTATCTGTTAGCACTTGGCGAGGCATCTGGGAAACCAAACCGGATTTCTGCAGCCTCGTATCTTTTGGACGTAACTGCGAGTTTGCTGACTGATGCTGATGCTCCCTTGCAACTGTTCCTCCATCTTCATCTGGCATAAAAGAACAGCAGACAGGAAGCCTGGACCTTCTGTCTTCCCCTCATCCAGAATACAGCTGAGTTCCTTCATTTTCTGTCTCTCCTTGGACCCCCTAAGCCTGCAGCCATGCAGCCTGAGTGGACAATGGACATGGAAGTCTCCTGGGCCGGCAAGCTCTGGGTGAGGAAGCTGAGGTTCAGACAGCTAAGAAGGCACCTGCAGGATCCCACACAGAATTTGTC
Source organism: Camelus bactrianus (assembly GCF_048773025.1). NCBI lineage: Eukaryota > Metazoa > Chordata > Mammalia > Artiodactyla > Camelidae > Camelus > Camelus bactrianus. The sequence goes on from NC_133555.1 coordinate 43,228,225, forward strand.
ATCGACTGGGGACTACGTCCCATTTCCCTGTTAGTCACTTTGCCAGCATCCATGCTATAGTGCTTCCTCAAAATAAGACAGACGGACCAAGAATATTTTTGTTTCCCAACCACACGTGTCAGCTCTGCCGCTGTTACATTACCACCACGAGCTTGGAGGATATGCCTTGTGTATTTAAACTGGAGCTCACAAACCTGTTTCCAGTAGCTCCCAGCAGACCTTTCTGAGATAAAACATGGGAGGGCGTCAGGCGGAAAGAAAATAAAAGTCTGGAGATTCAAGGGACGTATCATGAGTTGCAAAAAAAACAACATCAAATCATCTCTTTTGAAATCATCAGCCCGATTGCACCCCAGTGTTGAGATACAGATATCAGCAGTCAGTCACTGACAGGCAGCATTCCCAGGAGGTCATGCAGTGGGTGAGTATAGAGCACGCCTGCACCAACTCAAACCAGGGGACGCCCGCGTTCCCCTTTCTTCATCCAAGCTAATGGTATCTTTACTGCGTGTACCTGTCTGTGCTCACTGAGCTCAGCCCTTTAGAAGTGGGTGCCTTTATCAGTCTCATTTTACAGAGGATGGAAATGAAGCAGAAGGAATTGGGTAGGTTGTTTAGGGCCATGGAGCCCAGAAGGGCCTGAATTATGTCAGTCATTCTGCTCATTTCTCTCCCCTCGATACGCACCCTGCGACCCCAGCTCCAGGTCCTGGCAGGCAACAGGATTCCACTCCAGTGATTCAGCTGAGGAGATGTTAATAAAGAGCATGGCCAAATGCATAGGCAAGTTCAGGGACCAACAGGAGAGGGAGGTACCCAGAGCCCAACAACAGGAAGAAGTGTTTTCTCCCCTCAGCCTGAAGGTCTTAGGGGAGGAGCCAGTGAGACCAGAAGCCAGTAGGTGCCTAAGGGGCCCCATGGACTACCAGCTGCACGGCCAGGGAGGGAGGGCCGGCTGGAGAGCCTGAGCTCTCCCTTCCCCCCAGCGCCAGCTCCTGCTGCTGACGACGTCCATTAGCAAAACCCACCTGGAAGCCCCAGGACAAAGGATGTTGAAGATGCAGTCTGTGGGTCAGAGGACAAGGATGGAGAATGGCTGTGTGACGAGAGGAGAGGCAAGCAGAGAGTAATCAGCACCTCCTTCCCTTCAAAAAGTGCAAGGAACGCATTCCTATGCCAGGCCACACTCCCCAAGCTGCTGCGCCGTCCTGATCAGATGAAGGTTTTAAAGACATCTGGATAATGATTTTAGCAGAGTAGTCTCTTGGTTTGATAGATGTTTTGCCCCTCAGAAATTACCTTTATGAACACCTGATAATATGTCAGACTACGCACTTAGCATGACTGCTTCAGCAATTAAGTAAATGTTAACTCTCAAATGCATACATCGTTGGAGATTAGGGCAGGATATTTGACTCTACCCCAGTGCTTGCCTTTCCATTTTGAGGAAATGGCAATGTTTGGAGGGAATTGATAATAACAACTTAGGAAGTACTATGTATAAAGTAACGTTACTGTTTAAATACCTTGCCAAAGAAAAAAAAAGTTAAATTATGATTCAACTCAAGCTGTATGGTTCATTTTGTGGAATTTGACATTTTCTTTGGCTGGCTGCAGAACCAGGTGGCTGAGATCAAAGGGACAACAATGGGCAAAAGATATTTCAGGGAAAATTAAAAAGAAAAGAAGGAGGGTCTAGTTTATTTCTACAATGAGCCTAACGGATTGTGTGTTCCCCAAGCAGGTTTGGTTTAGAAAATGCTCTGCTGTATGTTAGTCTCAGGTTTGATACATGTCGCCAGAATTGTTTCAAGTGTTTAAAGGAATTATCAGCAAGACAGAATAGTATGAAAGGATACTTAAATGGGGCTTCAAATTAGCGTTCTGGTGAGAAATCTAAGGAGTTTCTGCTTCCTAATAGCAAACTCACGGGCTCTGTAATCAGGCAGACAAGGGGCTGATCGCTGACTCTTCCACCCACTAGCTTGGTGACTGGGAAGTTATCTGCTGTCTTTGAACTTTGTTTTGCTTGCCTGTTAACTGGGTGCTACCACTTCCCAATTTCCCCAGGCTTTTATGAAGGTCAAGTAGATGTCCAGTAACACGACTCACACGTTCCTCCGCACGTGGCATTTACTGCACATAGTTGGCATCCTTCCTCCCAATGATGCTATGCAAATGACAGTATTTTCACTCCCTGCAGAACTGTACCTTAAACGAAGAACAAACTGGGCGTTGATAATACCAGGAAGGACCCCAAATGACAAGAGAAGTTCCTGGGACCACTCCCTCCAGCTGACAAGGTTCAGGCTCCAGTAGCGCACGTTGCCTGTGAGCCCAGCGTGGTCATGCAACACCGTCCACGCGGACACGACCGTGGGTGCTGCAGTGGCGGTGCTCTTCTGACCTTGGTTTATATGCAAAGTCTGATCTCGTGTAGCGAAAGGCAGCAGAAGCAGCTCTGAACATGAGCGAGGCACAGCGCCCAGTGCAGCAGGGGTGGGAGAGGCCAGCTGGTCGCACCTGGGGAGCGCGCACCCAGGCAGGGGCCATTTGGAAAGGCAGGCGGGTCCAGGCGCCCAGCACGGGCGGAACACCGATTCCTGGGTTGTAACTCTAAGACAGCCAAGTAGAGGCTCTGCTTCGCCTTTATCACCGAAGACTCAGAAAGGCGAGGCCTCTTTCTGTTCCCATGTAAGCAACAGACCTGGTCCCCCGCTGTCTTGTCTCTTAATCAAAGCTGTGCTCACCCTGCCAGGGGCTGCGTCAGGGGACTCAGAACAAAGAGCTCCCCTTCATCTAACGCTGTCTCAGAGCAAAGGGGGCTGAGGGAACCCTGGGTTCACGCAGATGCCTTTCCATCTTCTCCTGGTGACTTACTGGACGGAGCCCCTCGCATCACGTCACGGATGGATAAAAGCAGCAGTGCCCTCTCAGCTCCCGGGGGCGGCTGCTCTCCCTGGGGACCCACCTCCCGCCGCCTCAGGCTGTCACAGCGCATCCCAGCACCCAGACCTCCTGAGATGCTTGCCGAACGACAGACACCCTTCCACTTTATGAATGTTTCTAACCTAACCATTTTGTACTATCTTTTTGTGCTCAATGATTAAGTGAGTGATTTTAGGAGAAAAGTCTATTTCCAATGAACGTATTACTGATTGTGTTACAGTTCTCTTTCAAGTGCAGTATTTAATAGCCCTCATGATTTATCTGGACCAGTTTTACTTTGCCCCATTTAACAAGTGACCCATGATGTTTCATTGCTTCCTATTTAATGATGTAAGTAAAAAAAAATTATGGTTTGTGAACAAGTGTCTTTCAAAATGTTGAGCTTGGGGACTAAACGAATAATAAAATGGGCATTTCAGTGAAAGGCATGTTAAAGTATCAAAGTGGGGAGGGAGGAAGAGGGTACAGCTCAGTGGAAGAGCACATGCTTAGCTTGCACAAAGTCCTGGAATCAATCCCCAGTCCCTCTACTTAAAAAACAATTTACCAAACTAGATTTTTTAAAAATGATTTTTGACTTGATGTTTGGAAATGCTCCACTTCATGCATTAGCAATCAACTGGCTAGTTTTGATGATTTTCGTGTTTTGTTTCCAATTGATGAGGTAAGACAGAAGGATCCCTGCAAGCACGTACCCACACAGAACCCACGGTTGGTGACAGACAGCCTTGACTCTTCCTAAACAAACAAACCAAATTGGATATAAATGTCATTATTTTCCTCTCTCAAACTTTGGAGTGTATTTATTTATTTATTCCTAATCATCAATTTTATTTAATATATATTGTCCAAAGGGACACAGAATAAAGGTTAAAATCTAACTCCCTCACTTCTAACATTTTTTTTTAAATAAGAGACAAATATTGCATTTATATATAGGCCACATATGTCTGTTAATTCCAGTGACTCTAGTGTAGTTATTAATAGCATTCCTTTTCACTCTCAAATGAGTGTGGGTTCAGATGAGAAATTCTGCAGTTACTATAAAAAGGTGTAACACACACAATGTTTACACACACGTACATGTGTCTGCATATGTATACATGTATACATATACATAAATAGACATTTTTAGCAATCTAGTAAAGATTTTTACTGATACGAATTTAGAGAAACTGCACTCTTTTTTTGTGCTCTTTTTAAACTGCACTGCAATGTTTGTTGTTCTCTCTTCCTATCTTGAACCAGTGCTCCCTTATGCATAAACAATGTATAGCTTCAAGTTGAAACTATTTACCTTAGTTTGGCAGATAACCAGGTTCAAAACTGCCAAAAAGACTGACCGAGTGAGTCACGGACGAACTCCCTCATCTAATCTGTACCAACAGCTTCCCACTCAGAATGCGTCTGCTCAATTCCTTTCTTTTGGGGGGGGGGGGGGATGAGGGGTGCTTACAATCATTTGATGCATTAATCCTCTTTAAGTTGACACATTTACTGCTTTTAACAACACCAACTTCTAGAAGCCCTTATGTCCACGTTTTGGGGAATTGCTATAAATTTCCTCACTAGCCATTGAAAGGGGAAAAGTGGGCAGTAAAACAGTGGTAACCATGAGAAGTTTACTGACCAAGACCACTGACAGAACAGCCATGGATCCCACTGAAAACACTGCATTTACATACAGGGTATAATGCAAGTCCTAAGCCCGTTTTCTAGTCCATTTTCCCTGAGCACATACAAAAAACATTCTGCATAAAGCTTCCCTTCCAGAAACCCGGTCAAAAAATCCAAAATTTAAAACTCCTGCTCTAGGGTAGAGAGGAACAATTCTCCTTTATCATTCAAATATAACACTGTTCAGACAGAGTCAACTTCTCAATACACTCTTCCAGCAAGATCCTAAGTATTAGAAGGAAGTGGCAGGGAGGGAGGGAGGGGGGGGCGGGGCTTGAGGAATTCATGAGGAGTAAGTCTGCACTGATGAAGAGCCATGTCATGTCCCTTAGACAAGCTCAGGCACCCAGGACGGATCCAGGAGAGACCAGCAGCAGGAGAGAGAGGCTCCTTGGAGAAGCCTTTGTGGGCTGACTACAGAAGCAGAGCTGTCCTGATACGGACACCCCAAAGTATAAAGTACAACATTTCAAATGTTTCTCATTTAGTAATATTTCCAGCCATTTTTTTTTTAACTGCTTGTCATTTGGGAGATCCTTTCTCATCTGTTATGAAATTGGTGAGCACATTTGGGGGGGATGTTCTCCATCCTACTTCAGACACATTAAAATAAAAACACCCTCCTGGGCTGTTAGGTTTTTGTGACTCCCCATTTATATAACTACCAGCAAAGGCTGGACGTGGACACTGTCTTGCAAAAGTGATTACTTCTGGATGGAGTGGGCAGAACTTCCCAATAAAAACGTCAGCTTAGCGGACGCTGTTCCCTTCCTAGCGCGGCCAGGGAACACAAGGCTACAAATGCCCATGTTTAAATAGATGGAGCCAAAGATGCAGCAGAGCCACGATAATTAGTTTCATTATTAACTGACTAAAAAACACATAGAGCTGTTTCTTTTGAGAATAAAATTTTAATTAAGGAAAGTTGGTGTTTCAGCAGGTGAGGGCCCTCGGAAAGCTTAGATGATAAGATTTCATGACTGATAACTCCTCAGCGGCCTGGCATTATTAACAAGATCATGATGAAGAACGTAGCTGAGCAGTTTAAAAATAGATGATTACCGACTGTAACTCAATAAAAAAAGTTTAAAAAAATAGATGATTACCACTGCTTTACGCAGGTGTGAAAGAACTGCTGTTTGATAGCTAGTACCCAAGGCCATACACCTAATGATGTCCCTGTGGATGCAAACAGCCCATTCTAAGACCAGTAAGAACATTTCGTGGGGAGAAAGCAAAAGAGGGTTACTATTGTATTCTGTAGGCACAAATGTCAAATCATGCGAGGCAGTCAGTACTGGTCATAGTCAAGACCAGCCTTGGGAGACAGACTCCCTGTGCCTCCCAGGGCTGCTACTCCTCCTGCCAAGCCTTGCCCTCCATCACCTGTAAGGTGCGGGCGGTGCTACGGGGGATGACATCAGTCTCACAGGGTTCGGGTGAGGATGCGGCTGAAACACCCACAAGCACACTGTCTGGCATGACAGACAGAAAGCACTCAAGTCGTTTTAATTTATAACATAAAAAAAAAAAGATCGGAAGTTAGGAATTCACTTCCTGCCAAGAGCACAGAACCCGCAGGGTTTGCCCCAAAGGCATGGCGCTCTAATAACGTGCTTTAACCTCAGGATGATACACTTTCTACTCATTTTTCGAGACACCGTTTTGAGTCCCATGAATAATAAACTCAATGCTTAGGATGAGGATATGGCTAAGAAAGCCATTTTTTAAGATACAAAATCCTTTTTATGTCACTTCCATAAAAAGGAAACTGCGAGGAGCAGCCCACTGCAGGCAGAGAGAACCGCCCTGTGACGCGGGGCTCGCACCCGCAGCGCCAGGCTGACGGCCGCGCTCACCCAGCCTGGGCAGCTGTTCGCAGGCATCCAGAGTTGTATTAATTTATCTGCAGCTAAGACATCTGTGGTCGCCACACAGCTGATTGCCCAAAATAAAGTGGAATAAAAAGAGGGGAGGATTCTATCTAGTAGAGAGGAATGCACTGGGCCAGAAAGAAAACAGGTTGGCTTTGAGGAAGGTAAAAGTGAAAGGTGATGGAGAATCAGACTGGGGCCCAGGCAGGAGGCCACGGTCTCAGGTCTGAACGCAGGACACATCCTGACCTCTCAGATGAGGCCGGCTGTGCTGGTCACTGACCGATGGCACAGCCACCTGGCCTTGAGCTCACACTCCTCCTCAGGGGTGTGGCTCTGAACAAGTGACTTCAGCCTTGGTTTCCTTGCCATAGATGTGACTGTCAAGCTGGAATCCTGAGCTAAATTTAATCTATTTAGGATCTCTTCTAACATTCTAAAATTTAAACAGGATTGCTTTATTGAAGATAGTTTAGTAACTAATTATTCCAATGCAGACTTTGGAAGCTCTGCAAGATGGGTCCCACTTAAACAGCCTTTCTTTTTATCCCACTTCCAACAGTAGCTGATATTGGATATCGGATACTTCAACACATGCCTCCGAATACTTCAAATTCAACTTGCCAAATTCATCAAAGGTTATATTTCTAACTGGATGTAGTAACAAGCTGCAACCAAAATTAGGATTTTCATGGCTTCAAAGAACAGCTACATTTGTTCCTTAAAAAGATAATATTCAACCTGAACCCAATCTGGTATTAGGTTCCTTTAAAAACTTTTTTTGCCTGATGTGAATTGGGTTTCCACAGAGTCTGTTAAGGTCAGACTAGATCAGTATCTTTTGGGAGAAAACAAACAGAACATAACAAAATCCTCTTGATCTGAATATAATATAATGCTTAAGGCCTTAAAAATACTTTGTGTACGCATCAGTCCATGCGATGACTTTGAGTCCCTTTTCTCCCTCTTGACTGAAATCCCTTTAAGAGACCACTCACTTCTGTGTTCCTTATCTTTGTTCCCCCTTCGCTTACCCACATGGTCCATGCAGTTATAATTCCTGCACACAGCAGATGCTTAATATGTATTGTTATTGGTGAATGAAAGCTGAGAGATAAAACAGCATTTTCAGCTCAACGTTAGGTAACATTCCACCCAGACATCTTGTTTCTAGAGAGTAGACCCCAGAGGTCACCCAGGGAAAGAGGCGATGGCAGCGGCAAGGGGACTGAGCTGTGTCCTCAGCTCCTCCGACCTTCCGTCCGGCTAAGTGCAACTCCAGCTCTCAGGAGGAGGCAGTATCCAACCAAAGTAAGAGAAAAAGAAATTCTCTCCCAGTAGAACCTCAAGTCCTGCAGAGATGAGCACTGTGGCTTTGGGCAGAGCACGTAACTCAGTACACCCAGTTTCCTAGGTGAGGAGTGAGAGGGCTGGACGACTCCAGCTCGCGCAATTCACAACCTTCTTCGTGTTTTGCCAGTATTGACAGACATCCTCCTGCTGCCCTTTGAAAATCCTGGGTCTTTTCTGATGATGAGTTAATTCTGTTTGCCACACCAAACAATGTTCACTGACAAAACTCATATATTACAGCCGCAAGCCCACACACAACGTCCCCATTGTCCCATAAATCACATACATGACACAAACTGCCTATTAGGGCATCAAGAATCGTGGCCTGGGAAGACAGTCAGCGGGTCACTGTTTCTGATTCTAACATTTTACGTTTAATTCTTCTGCAGCCCATCCACCTACCAGGCTCAAAAATGATGCTCAGCAACTGTAGCATGAAGGGAAGTTGGCTAAGTCACTGCCCACCTGAGAAAACTCATTAATTACATACGTTCATGCTTCCAAGGGCTGGGTGTTGGCCAGGCCATTCTGTAAGAGTCTTCTAAAACCCTGGGAGGAGCTGTTTCACCATAAACAGTAAACGCTGTTGGTGCTAAGAACCCCAGGCTACTCCTAATGCTCTGGCCCCAGGTCATGGCGCCGAAAGGCTGCCATTCCCACAGCAGCGGCAGCCTGAGCGATAAAAGCACCATGGGACTCCCGAGACTCAGATGCTGAGCTATTTTACTGGTCTCACTCATATACACCCTTAACGAAACTGTGTCAGTAAAATGGAGCCGCTTTTTCCTAGGCCACACTGGTGAAGAAAAATGAGCAGGAGGAGTAATTTTAGATACCCAGAAGCTTAGAGGCCCCTTCTTTCAGAGAACCTGGAAGCCCAGTTTGGGGCTGTGCTGGGGAAACGTCATATAACACAGGTCTGGTTTTAATCCCAGAGACAACCAAGAGGATGCACATTTCGGATGAGTATTTTTCAGTCGATAAATGCTTCTTGTGCACCTTTCTAGTGTCTTTATATTTGCACGGGTGTCACGGGCTCTCTTGACTGCGACAACGTGGCAAACCTAAGTAACTGCATCACCTGGGGTGTGAAACCTCGTCTTCGTGGTTTACGTGCCCCCACAAGCCCGCAGAGTTGTACACCTTTTATTTTTGTAATTAGGGAGGGACTTCTGTGAGTTTTCAAGCCAAATTCCCACACGCTTTGCTAAGCAATGCCTCTCCTCCCACGCTGTTTCCTTATCGAGTTGCCTTTTCTGTTTCTTGGCAAGGGAGTATGGCTTTGGATACAGGAATGTATACTCTTCTAGGCAGGCAGCAAAGAAAGTTTGCATCAAATGATCACCAAAGGGGTCTGGGAGGACGGAGAGAGACTGTCCCAGCACAATCAGCCTAAAACTACCAAGAAAAAACCTATAATCTGACAAATTGTTACTCATTGCAGTGAGGGAGTCCACACAGCAGAGGAACTCTGGGGTGTCTGACCAACAAAGGACAGAGGAAAATACAGTTATCACAGAGAGTTTAGAGAGCATTTAAGTGATGCAGTTTCCACAGGCTGAAAGCAAAGCAGGGCTGTGTCGAGGAGCTGACATCCCTGTCTGCACCGCACAGTGTGCCCAGGAGCCCATCTCCTCTGCAAACACAATATTAAGGAAGGTGTGGGGTGTGTCCGCAAGCGCCTGTCTGAACCCCTGCACACGGGATGTCAATCAAGGCTGCTTCTGTACGTCACGGTGACTTAGGCCGGCCTGGAAGGGGTGGGGAGTTGTAGTCCTCACTGACAGAGCTTCACCCGACCATAATTTAAGAGGACAAGATTTCTCAGTGAATAGGAGGGCAGCACTCACTCAGGTGAGGGGGTTATTGTGACCACACTTCCACGTCCATAGGAGACACGATTCTGGTTAACGGTGCCCGGCTGTTCTGTGTCTGTCATTCCAGCCTGATGAGCGGCTGTGCAGATTTTTACTTTCTCAGTCGGAGCTAATTTTTACTTTCTCAAGATTCAGATATATAATCATATAGAGTTAAAGAGAGGGAGGAAGGGAGGGAGAGAGAGAAAGAGGCTGGACGCGTGATTTCTTCCTGGAGTCTCGGTAAGTAATCATTTCCCTTTACCTTCCACCTGGGCTTAACAAAGGCAGACATCCCAAAGGAGAAATTCCTTTATTCTAGCCCTTTCTCAAGCCGGTAGCATTCCTAATTATTTAGTAAACCATGCCTGTACAGTGAACTTAGGATATTGAAAAATATCCTGCCAGGATTGAAAGAACACAATGACAATATGATAATAAATTGCAAGCATTTAATGATAAAATAATTATAGTACTAATGCTGTAATATTGCAATAATTTAGGAAAGGATGCAGGTGGCCCTTCCGTGAAAAGATAAATACATGAGAGTGAGTCATGCTCAATTAAGCACTTGAGAAAATGTAAATCTCCACATGCTTAAATGAATTTTTTAGTTAAAAGCAAATTTATGAATGGGGTTTTATATAGACACGTTGCCAATTGTGTTCCCAACAGTTCCATGCCCTCCAGGAGGGGGTGCCCCTTTTTTAGCATGGCTCTTTTCTTCCAAAGATAGGCAGCTATGAAAATGAATGACATTACAAACACCATGTATCAGTTGTCGTTCTTTTTTAAATGGCTACTTATAAAGCGGTGACGGTCCCATAAATAACTGGTTTTCTAGAAAATGAATCATTAAAATCTCAGTGTTAGGCACTGTCCCCTATTTTCTGGAAATTAACACATCTTCCAAAAATGCTATTTCTCCTTCTGCTTTAACTGTTTGGAGCAGAATTTGCCAACTGAATCCATTCTGGGGAACAGGAAATTAGCTCCTTTCCATGAATTCAAAGAGAAGGGAATGGGAAAAAGAAGTAGGAAGGGGAGAGAGAGAGACTCTATCTACTTAAAGCAGTCGAAAGTCCTAACTCCACACGCACCCCCCTCCCCGCCCAGCACGCACAAATGCGCGGGTGTCCAGCAGCGCACGAGCCTGGAGCTGGGGCGGCGGGGGCGTTGCCTGGATGAGGCACCAGAGAGGCAAGGAGGCATCTGGTGGGGCCTGGAACTACAAGCGGATGGAAGTAATGGGAAGATGAAACGCACGGCGCGCCTCCTGAGGGAACTGCGGACGGCGCGGGGGGCGGGGGGCTGAGGCCGCCGTGGACGCTGATGTTTAAGACCTGGTGGGCACGGAACCAGGAAAGGAGAGGATGGAAAACACTGGTGTAAAAACCCTGTAATAGGCAAAAAGAAGGGGTTTATGACGTTCTTAATAATGGCTCGTGGGCACTTTGATATAAAATAAACAGCATTGCAAACTTCAAGAGACGGATGCAAAAATCTAAACTTCCATGGCAGGACATGTAAGTCCCCTCTTGATAATAAGGACAGAAAGAACTAAGGCTAATTCAAATACTGTAATACTCACGGGGAAGCACTTGGCTTCGAAACAAATAAATTAGTTTCTAATTATGAAACCTGGCTTCTCTACAGACGTTTTCTCTGCTTGGAGTGAGCTATTGAGGCAATTACAAACAAAAAGTATTTTCTTATCACGGAAGGAGTGATGGGAAATTAGTTTATAAATATTTAGCAGTTATTCAGTCAAGCCAATAAAAAAAGAACACGCTTTATTGTCCATCATGCTGATTAGAGTCCTGAAAATAGTATTAAAATGAGGTTATGTTTCCCTCGTTGGGAACTTTGGGCATAATACTGTTATGTAATACATTTTCCCTCTCAGAAGCCTAACGGGTTCGAATCAGGTTTGAACTCGGGTTCGGTCACTGTGAAATAAAAGAGGAAATTGGAAGTCATTTCTAGAGATCACCATTGGCAAAAACTCTGACTCGGCAGCCTGCTTTACCGGATTGGCTGCCAACAGAGTTGTCAATAGAGATGGAGATTTGCTACGTCAGGTTCCTCCATCCCATGCCTGGCAGACCCCACAGGAACCATTTGGGTCTGTGCTATTTCTCTGCAGACTGGCTTCACTGAGACACTACAGCAGTAAAGCGCTAAATCAGGCTTAACCCCTCCTGCAAGCATTTGATGTGCACATCATTATAGTAATAATAAAGCAATAAATTGCTAATAAAAAACAAGCAAAAGAAAAACTCCCCACTTCTTGGTGACCCTACATGGTTTCTTTGGAATATTTCCTTGCATCTTAAAAAAATTATATATATATATATAGTTTCCTAAATTTTATTTTAGGAAATGGGTTATGATGCATTACAATTTACACAAATAAAAGTCTTCGAGAGCATTGCGTCTGTAAAGCATGAAGATAACTTACTGTTGTGGCAATGATAAAACCGCTCACAGTGGCAGCTGTGATTTATTGAAGCAATTCAAATACACTTGGAAAGTGTATTAGCTTTGTCTCTGCCCACAAAGGGCGCATCTGAGCAGGGTAGGACACTCCAGTGATAAATTACAGACCAGATCCAAGTGAAGGCAATTGGCACATCCAATGCCTAAAGGCTCCAAATTATAGCAAGGATGTGCTTTCCATGATAATCCCTCACCCACAGTGGCATCTAGGGTAGGCAAAGAGACAAATTAGTGGCTGATTGTTTTATTTTGTGATAGTGTTTTTGTTTTTTAATGGCGAAGCTTCTCTCTCTTTTTTTGAATCAGTAAAGAGATTGGTACCCTCATACTGTGTTCAACATTAGCTTAAGCATGTGTGCCATTAAAACCACATCTGGGGGAGATTTACAAATGGGTTCCAGGATGGAACTTGACAGAGCCATGTATCTATATTTTACCAAAGAATTCAAAATGCCCAGTTTCCTCTTTAAATAATAATAATAATGATAATGATAATGATAATGATAATGATAATAATAATAATAATAATAATAATAATAATAATAATATGACTCCAGCTATGTAACAAGCATTTAAAACCAAGAAAGTTAAATTCCTAATGGAAGATCAATGAATGGAACATTTCATTGCACTGGAGCTTAGATGTTCCCTCTACGTAGTAAAGAGGTACTTTAGTGCAGAAAGTCTTCAGAGTCAGTGCCCATTTCTTCCCCAGGCTCACTGAGGTACCCAGAGTCATCGGGACCCATGCATCAAACACTTAGTGCCAACAATGTAAGCCGTCTGCTCTCATCACTGCATGAATCACACCGATGAGCTGGTCCCCGGATTATCGTCGCTATACAGGCGAGAACGCTGAGGCAGATGGTAAACCTGTCCAAGGTCACACAGCTATAAACGGTAGAGATTTGAAGCCAGGTCATCTTAACTTCTCAGTTCTTCTTTCTAATATTCCATTACACAGGACAAATTATGTATGTGTAATAATTATTGAGGCCAATCTATTTTAAAGGACTAATTTTTATCTTTGCCATCTTTCTCATTTTTGATCTCAGTAGGAGGAAACCACTTACACTCAATTAATTTAATAAGCACTGAAAGCACTCTACTTTCATTTACATTTTGATGTCACCTCTTTGTTTCTTGGAATGGCTGAGCTTTATTTCTTGGCAAGAAAGCACACAAAATTGTCTCTCAGCTCTGCCCAGGTGACAAGGAGGAGCGGTGATTAATTTTCAGGGCACTGATGCTTCACTTATGTGATAAACAGAAGGACCCAGGGCCAAAGAGAGGCCCCTGCTAACCACATGTTACAGCATTTCTGCACGAAACCCCAAGCTTTTCGTTCCTAGCTAAGCTTCATATTTATCACTCAGAATCAATCTCAGACACGTTTCTAACAAGCTCTGTAACCACTCTCTCAACCCAAATCAGAGTAGAAGAAAAAAACGGGGCCAAGGCAATCCTGCTTGGATTTTGACACACGTAAATCAGCAAAAAGAAGTACAGTCTTGGGATATTTAGGGTAAGAACAATGTTATGTTCAGTGATAGACTCTGTTTAGCAAGGTGGGAAAAGTGAAATTACTTCCTCAAAATTTCTACCCAAAACTTAAGTTCAGTTACTTAAAAGGATCATTTTCTTTTTCAATTCTGATGTTGTGGATTTGTATGTAACCAACAGAACAAAGACAGTTACTTCAGATCGTGAGAAGTGAAGTGGTTTTGGAAATAATGAGTGTTAAACTCCTTGCTGAAACCCAATAAGTAGTTATAAAAATATACACAAAAAGGTGTATGCCTAGGTATGTATGTACAAATATTTCTCTGTGTGTGGATATATATATATTTCTACTGTTCATATACAAACAAGAGAATCATAATATTTTAGTAGCAGTGGTAAATTCACATTAATCTCTCTACAACCATTTAGAAAAACACAATGCATACATAGGCAAACAGAAAACTAACCCCCTTCCCCAAAAAACCCATTATCTAAGGACCCTTTGTGGCTCAGTGTTTCTCTACTCCTACTGACCTCTTTTGTGACCAAAGAAAACTGTGCTTGAGAGGGTCACCTGGAGTTAGGGATGCAGGTGTGCCCCTTTCTGAGATCAATTCCTGACTTCTACCTACGTTGCCATCTTGCCATGGGGACGCATGGAGGAAACCACCTCAAGGTCCAAGTTTAACCTGGAAAACCGAGGGCATCCATTAGCCCTTGGAAAGAAAACAAAAAGGAATCCACAGAGAAGAGACGTGCTGAAATCTGCTCCCACACTACTGTCCCATCCACAACTGTTTCATCTCTAGTGCAAGCCACCAGCTTTTAAAATCAAAGCCACGATATTAAAAATAAACAGTTCTAAAAATGCCATTATTCATCATGCAACATAAGCATATAAAACAGCTCTAATTTTTCTTGACAAGTATATCTGAGAGGTTTCACTGGGACCGCAACCATTCTTTTTCATCAGCCTTATATTTCCTTAGCTTACCAACAAAGATTAAAACTTCTACCGTGTTCTTTCGTGGGACGAGAGCAGACACTAACATTTAATTTCCTAAAACAGGTTAAATTTTTTAAAAATGTTACCTTTTTATTTTAGTCACCTTTAGCAATTCAACTTCTTCTGAAAATCCTGTTTGGTCTACAAAATAGTCATGGGCAAAATTTTACTGTTAATGAACAATTTTTGAGTGTTTCCACAAATATTAGAAGGTGATACAAAAAAAATGTGGAAAGGGTACCACTTAACTAACACATGACTCCTGGACTGGTACTGAGGGTTGCCCCTACCCAGGCCTCCAAATTTTTGCTGATGTCAGCTATGACTTCAGACTCAGGGTAAGTGTATTATGTTCATTTCTGTAAAATTTATTAGATTTTACGGTGATCCCTGAAGGACTTGTGATCACCGAATCAGAACTGCTGGGTTACCATTTGGTGACTGGACAAATTCCATGTGGTTCCACAGGATCAGGTAAGAGCTCTTTTCCCTCGTGGACGTGACTACGCAGGGAAAAGCAGGGTCGGGGAGACAGCCACCACCCACCCCTCACCCTCTGTGGGCATGTCAGTGAGAGGCAGGTGGTGCTACTCATACAGCCAGACTTTTAAACAACTTCTTCAGAGGCACAATCTGCCGTTCTGGGCAGGGTTTCCTCCACAGGATTTCGAGTCACACCAAGGTGCTGACTCTCTGATGAGCTGTCCTAAGGTTATGCCAGCATCCACCTTCCTGGGGGAGGGGGCGGGAATGATGCAAGTGTGAGAACACTCAGTCAGCAGCGTTGGGGTTTTAATCCAACCGAAGTGCGTCAGTTAATTACATCTGAGGCCTTCTGATAGGTTTGCTTGCCCCTAGTTGCGTAGTCACAGGCTTAGAAAGCCACGCCACCACTCATCTCAGACCTGTGTCCGTGCGGCTCTCCTCTGCCGCGTCTCACTTGTTGGGTGCTGTATTTGCGTCTCTTACCGAGTCCTCTGACTCACTTCTCCAGTCGTTATTTCAAAAGTATTTCAAAAGAATTTCTGAGAACCTGGTCTGTCTGAGCAGTAGACTCAGTAACATTTAGTCAGAGAAGTCCTCGAGGGACAGAGGAGCGATGACCTCTCCCCACTGGAACTGAGTGATCCTGGGGATCGATGCTCGTCGATCTTTTATTTGGCTCCAGAGGCCAAACCTGGTTTTAAACTTCTGGCTAAATGAAGACGTCACAAAACCCCAACACATGCAGCTCTTTAAACGAGAGTTAAATCAGACACCTAGAACCATCTTCTCCAACACTTGGCCTTATTATCTTGGAAAACTTTGCCATTTGTTCATTCAGAAACATAGACCGTGTGCCTGCTTTGTGAGGTTTACATCAACACAACTGGGATCAACTGGCAGGGAGAGGTCAAGGGGCATTTCCTTCCCCAACCCTTGGGCTTCGACGAATCTGGTATTTATCAGACATAAGATGACATTTTAATGAGAGAAAACATATGAGGACCTGAAAGTTTCAGACTGACGGTTCAATATACTAATAACACAAGAGAATCACAGCCGTGTGTCACACGTGAATAGTGTCACACCTGTGCACAGGGCCTGTTGCCATCATTAGTGATCGAACGTAGAAGAGAAAACAAGTAAACACCGAGAAATAACATCAGCACCTCCTTACCAGCACCACCACCGTTTTCACAGTGTTCAAAGCAGTCTATCTGCTTACCAACACATATAAAAACTTTCCCATAGCAGAACAGCTCCGTAATTTTAGCTTAAAAATATGTGAAGAAATAACAATTAACTTTTGGGGAAAACATTATGTGTAACAGTAAAATCAATTTTAGGAGTTAAAAAAAAATTTACACATCAGAATAATGACCTACATTCCCTGGGCCTGTATGTGCAGGTGGGTGTGCAGTTACCATGGATTTTGACTTTGGTGTTGAGGGCTCCGTGTTTGGAAAAGCTCTTTGTTATTTCAACACGTTGTAAAATCACAACAGATTCGAGTAGATTTGTGGACGGACGATGCAAGTGGCTTCAGTGTGTCTCCAGGCATCACTGGGTGTCTGCCGGGCCCTACTAGGGGCCGGGTAGACACGTGCCATATCAATGAACGCCCGACTCCAGAACCGCATGGAAATTAAACCTGTACAAACAGAACTCATGATGGGCCTGAACAAAGTTCTTGCTTGCAACGTGAAAATCTCTGGTGGCCGTGGTGCCAGTCTTTCCAGGCTCCACCAACAGGAAACCCACGATACTTCAGCTTCCACTATCCACCATTTGATAATAAAAATCACACTGGTTCTTAATTCCTCTTAGATTATTTCTCCCTTAGAGAAGATTAAAACATGCTCTTTAAAAGCAGACTAGACCACAGCACCCACTTTGCTGACGGCGTCGAGGCACAGAGAGAAGCAGGGGCTGCAGGAAGGCTGTTCTCCAGCAGAAAGACCCTGACTTCCTGGGAGCAGTTCTGCAGCCGCCTCACGTTGCCGCACAAACAAGACACACCCACGCAGGCACAGAGGGCGTGCGGCTGGTTTATAGGTAGTTTTGCCTTGTAAGTCATCAAAACTGCTGGCCAGATGTCACTTCTTTCATGTCCCTTGCCTACCCCAACCACACAGCCACCTCTTCGTCTTCACCGTCTCTGAACACATCCCTAAACACAGAGAAAGCGAACATTTGTTGCGTTGATAGCATTCCTGAAGACATACACATCTTTGAAGACGCGGAAGGAAACTTGCCCCCGATGTGAACCCGATGGTATGCCTGCCCACAAGGCTTCTTTAGAGAACAGAGAAGGAAAGAAAAATCAGAGGAATTCTCAAAGTAGATGGGCTTTAGGGCAGTGGTTCTTAAATATTAATGGCATAGTAATTGCTTGAGAGTACATTTTGGAAAAGCTGATCTGAGCATGAGAACCGGTTGCACTTAGTTAAAATACAGAAGAAAGCTTTTAAAGACACTGAAGAAATGCACCCTCCCGACAAAAACAGAGTGCTCGAGTGCTCCTTGGGGAGAAGGAGGGCCGAGCTCTCAGCAACTCAGGAAACTCTGCAGTTTTTAGAAGCTCCCCTCTCCACCCTGGTGCAGACAGAACACCTCTTGAGAAACAGTGATTTAAGAATGATGAACGCGCGTTCTTCCAACGCTCGTTTACATCACGTCACCACCTTTCCTGAAGAGGAGCTAATACCCACAGGTTCACGATGGGGACGTTAATGCCTTTAGTTTCAACTTGCTTTTACAACGCTCCCAAATTGGTCCAGCTACATAATATGGTCCTAATAAATCAGTGAAATTCATCTCAAGTCCCTTGGAGACCAGCCGACATCAACCCCCAGCTGATTTATGTTTCTGCTTCCTGCTCTTCCTCCCATGCCCGTTAGCTCCCAGAATAAAGCCGTCTGTGGTGGTTTCACAGAGGTTCTGGCTTGCCTGGAGACTCTCACACCCCCTGTACCCAGCAGAGGCTTCCGCTACAAATCTAGCAGAAGGAGCCAGATGGCAGTTGTCGCTGTACAAGTGCTGGCTGTCACCACCAGGCAAATGTATGGGATTCAAGGAGCCAGTCTTCCCGACAGTCCCGCAGACCCTCAGGGCCACCAGTGCGAACTGGAACAGGAAGAGAGCTCGCAGGATGCCGAGAGCTGGCATTACGGATTCACATAATTTATAGTCAGTTAGTGTCACCACAAACCAGCAGCAAACGCAACGACAGAGGCGGCGAAAGAAGAGAGAGAGAGAGAGCTTTTGGTGTCTCTGTGTTTCACAGCCTCTTGAACAAATCCTGGTACGTCCTTTTCAGGTGTTTAATCTCCACTTAGAAACACACGTGGGTACGATGCGATGTTTAATAGAAGCCGTCTAGTTCCTGAAGGTATAATGTGCTTCCTGCAGCATTACGGTGGCTCAAAATGGAAAGCAACAGAGGGTGGCTGTTTCTGTTCTGGTTAATTCTAGCCGCGGGATGTAAAGCCATCCAACGTGCTGCTGGATCTTGTCAACATTACAAGAACTCTTCGGAAAAGAGCACAGGTTTTCTGGACTTCGTATTTCTTTTCAATTCTTTGACTTTAAAAAGAATGGGGAGATTTCTGCAAGCCAAGGCGAGAGGCTTCAGAAGAACCACCCTGCTGACAACCTGATCTTGGACTCTGAACCTCCAGGAGGGTGAGAGATGAATGCCAGGTGTTTATGCCACATACACACAAAAAGGGCGGATCCTAATTCTCTTATCTTTGCTACTTGTGCTGAGAATTTGTCCCTGAATAAGAGACACTAAATCCATTGGCAAACTTTTAAGTTCCTAAAGTTCCAAGCTGAACAGGTGTCGATCACCTGGAAAAGGAAGAGAAAACCTACCGCACATGACATACCCTGCAACAGCCGACAAACGGAGCAGCAGGATAATTTAGAAATCAACAACGCTATGCACATATTCTCCATCATTGTTCTGAGGAAGGAAAAAATTCAGACAAGAGAGAGAAAGTGCATTGGGAAGAGGCTGAGTTTTAGATCCTGACTGATGGGGGTTTATTGATTTCCTAGGGCAAAGCAAAGGCTTAGGACTTGAAATCACATTGGTTGGTCCCCACACTTGCTGAATGATGTCTTGAAATTAGACTCCCTGGCTTCACCTATTTATAAATCCATGTGCTTATATTTGTCTTGCCATTTTTAAGAGGGGGAGAAAGGCTTACAGGGGCTTATTTAGAAGTACCCTTAGAAGTATGTCACAGGTGCTGCCAAAGGAACACATTAATTTACACCCCAGTCACCAAACATGCCATTAAATCTTGCCGGAGTTCAGAAAACACCTACTATGCAAATTTCAGAACGAAAAGTAAGCGTAAAAATAAGTGCTACCAGTCATTTAAATTCAGTTCATGTGGACAATCTCACACACACACACACACACACACACACACACAGACTTTTTAAAACCCGATTTCCCTTTCTCTATTTAGGTGTCTAGAAAAGCAATAATGGAAAAATGCCCATGTCACAGCTGCACTGTTTTCACTGATGAGGAAACGGAGCAAGCGGCTGGCAGTGGGGCCCTGCAGCCACTGGCCAAACGGACCTGGAGCAGCGACTGGCTCTTGTCTCAAGTGCGGCTTCTGTGCCCGACAACGCAGTGCCGCGGGCTCCAGGGAGGGGGTGGGGAGCCAATGTTGCCATGTCGTTTGTTTCCCCACGGTCCTGTTGCCAAGGAAACTGTCTCCTCTGTGTGGCCCGTCCACAGAGACACTTGAGGTGGGCTCCACCTCAAAGAGTGAGAGCTCCTTGAATGCTGTCTTGTTTTCCAACAATGGGAAACCAAAGAGACAAAAGCAATTGACAGAAGGTGGAGAAATACCCTGGAACGTCTATGGAGTCGTCCCTGTTTGGGGAGAGAACAGTGAAGCCAGTAACAACAGTTTGTTATGAAATAGTCCTGGGATATGGCAGTTACAGAAGACAGATAAATGAGAGGCTGGAAGGCCTGAGTTATTCCCTGACAAACACTTTCTTACAAAGGAGGAAACCAGGAGTGCGGCGGCTGCTCTGGGAAACATTCTATGTTATAATGGCTGTTACCGTGCAAGATATCTGGGGGTGTCTGGGGCTCCCCTGAGTGGTCCCGGGTGACTGAGGCAAGGTCCTAGGCCCCCCAGAACTACAAGGTTGGGAGCGGAATGACTCATGGCTATTACAATTATGCCACACATTACAAACTGAGTTTTTAAATTTCCATTTGTTTGCCATCAGTATATAAAAACACGATGATTCCTATATTGTGTCCTCATATCCTGTAACATTGTTCAATTCACTTACGAGTCCTAGCAGTGGTTTTATAGACTATTCTGAATTTTTTGTATTTAAACATGCATGTCAACTGCAAACACAATTTTCTTTAAAAATACAATGTCAAAGAACTGTTAGGAGAATCAGATTGCACCCAAGTATAAAATAATACGGTGCCTTCAAGAAATAAGAATGCTGTATTAATGAGGTGGCACAATTTATGACTCCAGTACAAGTATGGCCTGTAACATGCATAGACATAAGCTCAAAAACAGAAAGAATAGACAAAAATTTAAAAAAAATCATCGTCCTGTTAGCATGGAAATTTTGTATATTTCCCCCCCAAATTCCTTTGCTGTAAGTATTATGTCATTCTCACAATTTATAAAAAGTTATACACGCAAAATAACTGTCTTCTCTTTTTGCTAACGATTGCATCAGTTTCCAGCTAGGAAGGAGCTTTACTCTCTGATGTATTTTTTGTCCTGGGATTACTCTCTTTGACTCACGTCCCCAGTAAAAACTGAGCCTTTCCTACCAGATAGATCTAGTTGGTCTCAACGGTGGAAATTTCATCAAAATTCACTAAAGAGAGCCTCAAGCCCTCTGACCTCTATAAAGGATACCACGCAGTCCAGTTAACACTGTCCACTCGCAGATGAGTAATTAGAGTAATATTTGTTTACCAGTTGTTTTCCTTGGGGGAAAAAAGGCACGCAAACCCGCTTGGACAGATCCTACCGCCTGTTCTTACAATCCCTCGAAATACGCACTCCAGTCCAGTATCCTGCATGGATTTTGCTTTTGGCTTTATTCTGACTCCTCTTTCTGCCACTTATTTTTTATTCTTGAAACAGTTAGGACACCCAATGGCTCATAAAAAGTGCAGTGGTTCTGGACCTACTTCAAACACAAAAACAACAGGAAAAAACCCGACAGAGCAAGAGCATCTGGGAGAACGTTAAAAATGCCATTTTAATGAGTCTCCAGGTGCCTTCCAGGAAGTGGTGTGGGAACCAGGGAGAGGATGTCAGCAGGCAGGTAGGGATGGGTGGCAGTCCTGGGAAGGACAGCAAAATCCACGCTGCAGCCAGGGGAGGCGGGCTGACACCTGGGACTCGGGCCTGGATGGAGGCAGGGAGGGGGCCTGGGGTGGCTTCAGGGACGTGAACAGGAACCGAAGTGCGAAGTGTGAAGTCTGCTGCGCCCTGCTCTTCCAGTGAACACATGTGCAGACTCGCCTCTGTCGTGGAATCGTGCTGTAACCAGCAGATCGATTAGTGACCCTGCTTGTAAGCACGCGACCCCCGTCTGTTTTAAGGAGGGGACGTGAGCCACTGTGCCTCCTTTAGAATTCTACCAACTTTACGAGGCTCCTACAATCCTGAAGGCTTCCTGAGTGATTGATCGTCACTCCTGCCTGGACCCAGAACTATCATGTTTACCTGCCGTCATTGGGACAGAAGGGCATTTCAGAGCTGGAGGGAGTGATTAAAATTTTGTTCTTATGCTGATGGTCTGGGGAGGGGACAAACTTGGAATCGGTGAATACGGTGAATCCAGGCTGACTGGTTCTGCTGAATTTATGTCGGTGTCCCTACAGAAAACAGCCACCGTCTGAAGACAGTGGAAAGCAAGAAGTTTAAAGAACAACCTATTTCAGGGCTATGTCCTTTGGAGGTAGCGTCCTTTAACGTGAGTGTTCTGCACATTGTTTTCTATTCAAAGTTAGAAAAACACCAACATTTTTAGGTAACAGCGAACCCCTTGGAAATGACACATTTAAACACCAGCCTAACTGTATTTTTTTTGTTGTTCCTGTGGGTACCGTGGCAGCTTTGAATTTGGGAAGCAAGATAAAGATAACATAATTCAAGATGCTCTATACCTTTTTTTTTTTTTTCCACTACAGATTTCTAAATGAAGTCACAAACCCTGAGGATTAACTTCACGCTGACCCTAGGGATAGCAACGAGAACAAAAGACGGTCTGGAACTCTTCCTGTTCTATGTGAGGAGAATACAACACGTTCTTCTTAGCCATTTGAATGTTAGACTGTGCATGTCTCTGGAAGAATGCAGTCTTCTGTCTCCTAGTGGAGAGGAAGGTGTAGAATGGAAAAAAAAAATAAGGTTGATAAATTAAAATAAAGGGGCAAATGCAGACAACTAAAACATGAGATGAAAAGCACCAACTACCCAGAGCTTGGAGTGAAATTTTTGTTTAATATAAGGAGAAAGGAAAAGGAAAAAAAGAGAGGGGGTGTCCAGAGAACGTATACAGAGTTAAGAATTAAAGATAGAAAATAAAATAAGAAAACAGATTTGGAGAGGGGAAGGAAATGGAGACCATGAGGAATTTTTAAAAAAGTGTTTCTAAAGAAAAATGAGGTCACTCATAGATCTAGGTGACAGGTAACAGCAGAAATTGTTGGCAACCAATTCACAAGAAATGAACAGAAAAGCAAGAGGGAGGGTCAAGACTACTCTTGGCACAAAACAGCCTAACTTCTTTTAATTGACTTTGGTTTAAAGCATGAGGCAAATCTAGCACGTGGGAACAAGCAGTTTGGGTTCTTTGGATTTTTCTAATGCGTTCAGATTCTCTTAGGAAAACTACGCAGGAATGATGTTAGAGTTTTCAAAAAACATGTGTTTGTATGCTTTTCTTGCTACTTTTCTTTCCTTCTTATCTTTAATCCAACCCTTTTCTTTTTAAACAAGCCATGCTGTCCACTCTCTGTTGCAGATGACAAAGGAAACATAATGCTGGGGCCTGTCTTATTTCCTGCCTTTACTCCGCATCCTGGTGGTGCTTAACTGCACAGTAAATGGATGTGTCGACACCAAAGGTACATAAAATTGCAAAATGCTAAAGCAACTATTTCAAACACGTTGAATAAGCCCTCTTTTAGAACCTCCAAGGGAACAGAGGGAACCTAGCCATCTTTGTTGTTTTGGGGAACCTGTAAGATTTTCAGACCTAAAAATAACATAATTAATGTATTCTAGCTCCTAATAGTGTTAACCTTTCTCCTGATCCCAGCTTAATACTTCTCCTTCCCATTTCTGCAAATGGAAGAATTAGACTAATTAATGAAAGAGACACATGAACATTTCCATAGAAACCTTTTCCAGGCTAATATTTTCAGAACAGCATGTTCCACAAGGATTTATCCATGTGACTTCCACTGATGTTAACAGAACTCAGACACTTAAATCCTTGTGTAACTCTGACTATTTACCCCTCTGCCCTTAGTAACATACTAACACAGACATTCAGAGTGCAATCACTTCCACTGAGTTGTCAAGTGTAAAAAACTTTTGCATTGCTTCTCTGAGTGATTATCGGCTATACATCTTTTCTCTAACTAAAAAAAGAAAATCAGAGATTAATGGGGTTTTAAATATTAAAATGTATGGAAATTTTATGTAGGGTAATTAGACAAATACACCTTTTAAAAGACTCATCAAATTTGGGGAAGACAATTTCAGATAAAAAGAGGAAGTCCCACTGTCTGTAAATGAGCATCTTTTATTGGTCACACTCATGTACCGAATTTTTTCTTTAGCTCTGATTGCTGATGCTCCCACTCCCCATCTCAGCCCATCCTAAGAGAGGAAAAGTCAAGGTGAGGAATATCATCCTGAGAACAAAGAAGGAAAAAAGGTTTTTAAAGATAAAACCCCTCTCAGTTACACTGACTGCTTAATAAGTCACACTGAAAATACAGGAGTCACTGTCAAGTTTACTCAACTGCTCAGGTTAAATAAATTTATAGACTCCATTAAGGTACATTTTGTCCCATCCCAAATGTGTTTCAGAACAACATTAAAGAGGCAATAATCTTCTTTCTCACTAGGAGCTGTTATTATGAACAATATGCTATTGCAACAAGAAATATTTCTCCTAAAAGACAAAAACCTAACACTCTGCTGTTTATTGAAGTTCCGTGCTTCCCTGTCAGGAAAGGAGAAGAGGCTTTGGTCTAGTTTCAAACATACACGTGTCACAGATGAGCCCACCTTCCCGCCAGGGACGCCCCCAGTCCATTCCACTGCCGTGCACTCAGACAGCAACTAAAATGACCGAAGGAAAGAATCACACGGACAAAGGGTGATCTGAGGAGATTTTCAGGGCCTGGTTAGTCCCTGCTGTCAGAGCACTTTCAAAACTAGTCACTTGAAATGACTTTTGATGGGACTTTAAATTTATAGAAATTCCCGTATCGCGAAGCACACGCAAATCCAAACACACTGTACCCCTGCAAGTGACCCAAAGGGCCTGTGACAGGGTCCCTGGGTGTTTGAACTTTGGAAAAAACGTGTATGTTCACTTGTTGGTGTGGATCGGTTGGTAAGGCGTCTTTCTACTTGATTTCATAACATTTAATTACAGTTTTGCTCTCTTTGAAATTTACATTGGATGGCTGAGAGATTTTCATTTCATGATTTAAACTTTGACACAATCTCTTCTCTCTCCCACAAACACACACTCCACGTGCAGGCTGACATAAAATCAGGCACACATCGTATTCGTTCTCTCAGCACCTATGAGTACCTGCTAGGTAGCAGAATCATGCTGTTTTTATTTCCTATCAAGATTTGGATTTGCAAACATTAACATGCTAATTCTAAATGCTTGCTAGCTATAATCCATAAGCTCATATATGCTGACTATGAAATATGAGACTTATGCCTGAAATACAAATAATGTCAAATCAAACAGTGCATTTGGGAGGGGAGGGGTCCTTTCTCTCTGCAGTCATTTTTATGCTGTGAAACTGGTTTTTACCCAACATGGGTCATTTGGCAGACGGTTGGGAGTGGGGAGAAGTGGAAGAGAATGGGATTTGTAAAACAGCAGAGGTGAGAAGCATCCTCAGTTTCCCGAATCCACACCAAACGTTCCACTGCACTTCTAACCCAGTCTCATCTAAGGGTCACTCAAGTTTCGTGTCTTTCCCCTTTTCTGCTCTGCTCGGAAGCCACGTTCTCCTCCTAGTGTTCTACTTTCAAGACATTTGAGAACACAGACTCTTCTGCTATATTCTGTCTGTTGTCATCAGTTCCCTACATGATTTTTCTACCCACACCTAAACATCGTATTACTGGCATTAAACAACAGGGCTGAATGTCTGGCATGTGAGAAACGCAGGCAGAAGCTTACAGAAGCAGCTCACCCAGACCACACTGTGATGGGGTAGGGGGCCTCTGCCTTCCAGACTGTTTCTATGGAATGTTTCTAGCTTCTTTTAGGAAATGAAGCATTTCTTATTTATTTGGGAAAGGAACCAGATGATAACATGCTCCAAATCATTTCAAAGTCTCCCTCCATTCTTGGACTTCAGGGATATGGTGGGGCAACCTTTGTCTTGAGGTTTGTTTCAGGACTTCAGGAAGTTCTTATAGCTGGGGTTGTGAATATCCACCTCTCAGTAACCGAGAGAAGTAGTAACGGAAAGTCAGCCAAATTATAGAAGATCTGATCAACAAAATCAACTAACAGGATTTGATTGACATGTATAGAAATTCCACTGAACAACAGCAAAATACCCATTTTTTCCCAACTGCTAAAGGAACACTCACCAAGACAGACCATAACCTGGGCCATAAAATGAACTGCAACAGTTTTGTAAGAATTGAAATCATACACTGTATGTTTTCTGACAATAATGGAATGAGTCTAAAACCAGTAACAGAAATACAACAAGAAAATCTCCAAACGCTTACACATTAAATAACATACCTCTAAAGAATCCACGGGTCAGAGAGGAAATCTCAAAGGAAAGAAAAAATACACAAGAATGAAACTGAAAATACAGCATATGAAGATATGTGGGGCACAGACAAAGCAGGGCTGAGAAGGAAACTTACAGCACTGAATCCGTACATGAGAAAAGAGAAAGGCCCACAATCAATCATCTAACTTCCTACCTCAAAAAAATGACAGAACGTGGGGCAAAAGACAACTAAACTGAGCAGAAGGAAGAAAGTAATAAAGAGTAGAAATCAATAAATTTGAAACAAAACAGTAGAGAAGATCAATGAAACAAAGACGTAGTTCTTTGAAAAGATCAATAAAATTGATATATCTGCCAAGACTTACAAAAATAAGAGAATTTGAAAATTACTGATATCAGGATGGAACATGATATCACAACATATCCTTCAGCCATTACAAGGAAAATAAAGAAATACTACAACTTTATACCCATAAATTTAACAACTCAGAAGAAATGGGCCAATTCCTCAATGACCACATACTACCAAAACTCAACAAAGATGAAATGGATAACGTGAATAGTCTTGTGTTATAACCATAATGAATTCATAATTTAAAAGCTCCACACATTATCTTCAAATAATACTTTAAAAAATACTCTGTTTCTGAAAGCAGGCCCAGACAGAATCACTGGAGAATTCCATCACTTAAAGAAGACTGAATACCAATTTCAGACAACTTCTTCCAAAAAACAGAAGAGGAGGAAACACTTCCTAATTCATTTTATGAAACCAGTATTATTCTAAGACCAAAACCAGGATTTATTCATTACCAAATGCCCATTTATGGAAGCATATAGAATTTTACAAGCTCATTTTTTGCTGCTTTTAGGACTTGTCCAAGATTTGGGACAGCCAAGAATGAAGCCGTATATATATCTATTGCCTTTTAAGTCAAACATAAAAGGGAATTTGGAGTTGTAGACATGATCCAAAAGGAATTCTATTTTTTCCCCTTCCAAATGTGCGATCTGTGCACAAACGACTCAGCTGTTCTTTGCCGTTTGTTACTGACCAGCTCTGCAAAATAACATGGAAGCCCATGTGAGTCGGGAGGCAAATGTCCAGGTTCCCGATTTGTTCTGCTGTTGAGCCAAACTGTGTACTTGAATAATTAATGAAAGGTTATCCGCCCCTGTAACGTGGGCGTGCTGGCTTAGTTACAGCATGTTAGTTTCCAGATGGTCATCCATGCCAGTAAATAAAGGCCAAACTAGTAAGTGTGTTTATGTTGTTATGATAAACTGGCTAACACTCAGGCTCCAGAGGCTCTTTCTTCTATGAACTAGTCCATTGACTTAGAGTTGTTCCTCCAAATAACTCCACTACGTCCCTGTGGGAAGTCGCTGTTTGTGTCCCTTCCACCACCACAGGGCCATCTCTGAGCTATGTTCCTTGGATTTTATTGGCAGAGGTGGGTCTCAGTGAGATCAGGAGACACCATCTGCCTTCCAAATACTCAGCAAATTCAGCCAGAAGTGGAAACCGCAGGGGGATGTGAGGGCCTGCTGCCGGATGGGGCGGTCACACACTCGGAGCTCAGAGGCCTCAGTCCGCACATGTGTCCTGAAGTCACTTTCAGGGCAGACACTGTGCAGGTACCGGACTCCCGTCCTCGGCCCCCACCCCACCCCCTCCGACGCAGTAGCTGCCACTCACTCCCTTGCCATCTGAAGCACTGGCTTCCATTTTGGGCAAGATACTGACTTAGAATGCCTTCCTCTAATTATGTGTCATTATCTCACCTTGGGGTGGCGGCTCCCTGGTGGTGTGGGGGCATGGGACAAGGCAAAGCCCCCAGGTTGTCACGTGGCCCCCAGTTAGGTCTCCCTGAGGAGGGTGGCTTCTGCACCCCTGAAGTACTCCCAGTGTTTTAAAAAGAGTAAAAAAAGGTCACATGGATTGTCCCTTGTGTGGACACACATCAGTCAAGGTGGTGGGGGGTTTGGCCAGTTAACATACTCATCCAGCTCTCATCGCCGCTCACACAGATCCAGAGTTCACAGGCACAGTGGCTTCCAGCACATCTGCATTCCTGTGTATCAACTCTCCTCTAACATGAGCCTGACACATCCTCTAGAAAACTCTCAAACCATGACGCAATATGAAGTTCTAAGAAATCATTATGACTAGGTATCATCGGCATCTTTCTTTTTCCAAAAGCACTGGTAACCAAAAGGAAAACTCTGCTATACCCTCTGGACCAACAGCTACAAGATTATTAATCAACTCTCAGATAAACACTAGCAGGAAAAAAAAAAAAAGACAGTTCAGAATGCAAACATGTTGCTAGAGTGCATCTCTAAATTGACAGCAGTGACCATCTGAATAATCGAGATAGTAACATTTTCCAACAATCAGAGAAAACATGGCCAAATGCTTGTCTTAAAATAACTAACACTTAGAAATTCTTTTGTGCCGTCATTGTTGTAAAAGTGTCAAGTCAATTCAGAGGTCAAAAATATACTCTTTCCCAAAGTAATACAGTGCTGAAACAAGACAGAGTCTGGCTGGCTGCTCTCCGACTCTCTTCTCCCACGGACTTGAAGTAAACATTGAGAAGAACAAAAGAACACACAGCTATGCACGAGACAGAGGGATGAAGGGGTGCCTCCATCTGACGCAATGCCAGCAGCACCAGCATCAGTGCCCTCCCAGCGGTTACTGGCACTCATCCTCGGTAAGGAGAGCGTTTTGTGTCACAGCTTATGAACACCGCACATATCCTGTGCAGATCACACACATATGCGCACATATGTGTGCACGTACACCTATTCAGTGCAGCAGTCAGATGACAGGTGGCGGACCAGGCCGGACCAGCAGCAGCGGGAGACACGCTCTAACGCCCTACTTACGGAAGGCAGAGTCCCCCCGCTTGGGGTCTTCGGTGGGACTGGCAGCGGTTTGCCCCGCCGGATGGTCGGCGGGAAGGACACAGACCTCTCCCTAGCACGGGCCCCTCAGCCCCGCTGGCTTCCTGCTGCGGCCGGGGGCGCGGCGTCCCGTCAGGAGTGTGACACAGTAGGGAAAGAGACCGGTTCACTGTGAGACCTGCTACTCACTCTCGTACAGTGCATCGGCCCCCCTTCCCACTGCACAGCGGCGCCGTGGGGCGTGTGGCCCTGGAGACAGGGAGCCTCGGAGTCCGTGTTCCATGGGGACACGGGCTGCTGTGTCCGTGGCCTTCTTCTCAACACAGTGCTTTTTAGGATGGTATAGAAACAACCCAATTGGTCCCCTAGGCTTGGGAACCGGGGAGGATTCTCTTTAAGGTGAAAAGGAAAAAAAACAAAGAACAGTATGAACTGGGAAGATAGGGATGCGGCTATCTCCCTGCTTAAAAAGACACTAAGGACCCCAAAATCACTTATGGAGACTGTGTCCAGCATGCACGCCTGGGATGCTGGGGTGACGTGGGCGGCACCTCACCAGACCTGTTCCTTTCCCGCCGAGTTAACCAAACGCTCCGTTATCTTTCTCCGGAGGAGGGAAAGGAGCCGATTTCAATTGCCAAGCCTGGGTACTCACCCGAGGAGGGCGGCTGAGAGATATGCGCAGGGTACCTGGGTTAGAGGAGCGAACAGGACACAAGAGTCCAAGTACCTGCTTGCTGTGCTGTCTGCGGCATCTGCTGGCCCCTCTGAGCGCTGAACTGAACCGAGGCCATGGGCCGGTACTGCTGCGTGGTTGAGGTAGGGTACTGGCCGGACGGATAATAATACACAGGCATCTGTGGAAGAAAGGGTGCAACAGGCAGGGGATGAGAACCGGAAATTCACTTTTTTTCAACATGAAATACACTGTCATCTTATGATACAAGGTGGTTAACAGAAGGCTGCAGTGATGACCACCATGCCTGTGTGCTACTGCTTCCATGGAGAGGGGACTCTACTTCCCAAAGCCTTGAATCTGAGCTGGCTCTGATCAACGCCATGAGGCAGAAATGATGACTTCTGAGACTTGTAAGCCCGATCCTTAGAGGACCTGTAGCTCCCACTGTTCGAGGAGAGAAGCCCAGCCAGCAGGAAAAGAGGTCCGGGCTCCCCAGCTGGAGAGAGAGGCTGTGTGCGGAACAGAGGCACCCCAGCCAAGGGGTGACCCCAGTGTCCTGGCACGTGAATGAGGCCACCTGGGATGTTCCAGCCCTGGTCAAGCCGCCTGGGACAACACCCTATGGTGCAGAGATGAGCCGTCCTGGCCAAGTTCTGTGAAAACTGCTGACCTCGACGTGAGCAATACAGTGGTGGTTGTTTTAAAGCACTGAATTTTTTGCTTTTTAAATGAAACACGAGTGAATGAAGAGGGAGGGTACAACTCAGTGGGAGAGCACACGCTTAGCATGCACAAGGTCCTGGGTTCAATTACTGGTACCTCTGTTGGGGTTGGGGGGGAGAACCAAAGAAAAAAAACTTTTAAAATATTATTTTAAAAAGAGTGAATGAAATAGTCATCTACAACAGCAATAAATTTTTATGATAGCTTTAAATATGATAATTTAACTTGAATCGTTTTTCTACTGGAAGCACAGGTAAGATGTGAAATCTGCTGATCTCCAGCCTAAAAGAACCAGAGAATGAAGTTATGAAACATGGGCAAGTCCTCCAAAGCACTCTGCAGAGTGACTGGCACGTAGCCAGTATCCAAAAAAAAGGATATTCAGTCTAAAGAGGGAAATACATTAAAAATAGTTTATGTCACCTTCTGTCGCTTTCTAATGACTGAGAATGGCTGGAAATATTTTAATTACTTCCAATAAGATTCAAAGCAAATGCCTCCTGACCTGGACTTTCTTTTCTGCATCAGGTCATTTACATTAAGGCTATTTTCTTACTAATCAGTTATTTATTTCTTTACTTTTTATTTCCCAGGCTCTAATTTTTCTTCTATCACCTTCCTTAATGTGTAAGCAGAGGCGTGCCAATACACAGCCTACACGTGTGATATGCTTACAGTAAGAACAGCCAGCTGTTTCCGAACTGTGACTGTTATGGCTGTTTTATTTTCTGATACGTGCATGTCAAATAGGAACCACTTTCCTACCAGAATCTTACTGTTGAAACAGAGGTAGCATGTTTTCCTGCCTTAGGAAGAGAGCAGGAACAAGAGAAGACTGTCAGTGTAGGTCAGTGGTTGGACAGTCCCGCGGAATCACTCCCAGTCGTAATCCCGACTAGCACTAAACACACCGCAGAGTATGAAGCTGAATGAGTCGAGAGCAAACCCGGGTTGGTATCTGGCAACCCACCTACTGCATGTGTTGTTCCCAGTGATGCGATCTGACCATTCCTCCTTTTCTTTGTAAAACAACTTGTAACAATAAAAACCGAAATATTTCTGGAGTAATGTTTTAGTGGTCCTCTGGCAAACTGTGCTGCCACTAAATGTTAACTACATTTCACATCAGATACTTCCTAATATTAAGAATTAAAAAAAACAACTATTAACTATTTTACGCATGAGCATCATACTTATATATTTATTAGGAAGAAAAGCATTTTGTTCCTTTAGGGAAAACTGTGTCTTTATTCAATACCAGCTCATCGACGTGTTAGCCAGTCCTTGGTTTCTCCTCTGAACATTCAATATGAAACACAAAAGTACGTCCGGGGGTGGGGAACAGCGGAAATGCAACCTTTCCTGGTGAACATCAGTTGTTTGGACATGAGTACAACTCCTTGTTTAAAAAAAAAAAAAAGAGAGCGCCTCATTTTTAATGCTTTGTTTTTTTGTTTTGTTCTTGTTTTCCTTTCCCCCTCCTGGTCCTACCTCCTTAGATGCCCTGACAGGCTGTGCTAGAGGTCTGGTCCCTGCGCCCGACACCTCTCCGAGGTAAAGCACTGGCCGGCTCCCAGGAATCAGAGCCCCCAGTTACACGGAGCAGGTGGGAAACGGGCACTGGGTCCACCCTCATCCCCCCTGCAGCTGAGGGGGCTGAGGTGGGCTAAGAGGAATCTTAGGGGATCAGGATGGAAAGGAGATTCGGGTAGAAGAAAGGAGTAAGGACACCCCAAAGGGGAGAAAATGTCTATCTTCAAACGACTATGTTAAAACATAGAGAATCAAAAAACGAGTGGATTAGGAGAGAAAGGAAATAAATGGAGAAGAAACTGAAAAAAAAAAAAAAAAAAAAAAAAAAAAAACACCTCTCCCACTGCTCTTCCTCAAATCCCTCTTCGCCTGGTCTGTGTGGTCTGCTTCACCCTTCCAGCGGGCGTTCAAGAAAGCAAACATGGCAAGTCAGACAAAATGGACCTTCCAGGTTATTAAATTGGTTTGTTTTCTGTGTAAGTTGAACATATTCCCATATATGTCCCTGGACTGTATCTCCAGTGTTCTTTTCATCCTTCTATAGCTGAGTAATCAAATTTTTAAATGTTCACTAAATTGAAAATCACTAGGGGCGACATCCTGTACCTTCATCTGTGGTTCTTTTACAAAGTAGCTCACAGATGTCCAGGCTCTTCACAAACCACGGACATCTGTTTTGTCTTTTTTTCCCCCTTCCCTCCATTTTTAAATCTCTTGAAAAGGGAATGAAAGCATTTCTGTTGCAGACACACTAGGGTTCTGACTTGTCTTTGCTTCCACATGCACTAATACTGAAATTCCTTGATCAAGGAAAGACATCTTTTTAAAAAAACCTTCAATTAAACATTCTGCCAACTCTTCTCTTTGACAGCAAAAAAAAAAAAAAAAAAAGGGTAAACATTCAGCGGCTATTTAGATGAAAAGAGCTAAACTATTTTTTCAGTAATTAACCTTAAAATATTTATTAGTAAAATAATTAATATATTAATAAGGCCCTTTCTCCTGTAACTTAAAATGATTTTTCACATCTCCTTAAATCCTACCAGTGACACTACCACATTACAGAGAAGGCAACTGAAGATGAACTGTTAATTATCGCTCAACGTTAAATGAACAACTGGTGAAAATCATTTCATGGTGGAAGGTTTTGCATGGCTGGAAAAGAAAATAATTTATTCAAGATGTTAAGGCAGTGCCTTAGATGATATGAAGGTGACACTATACTTTAAACAGCTCATCCGATGCAATATTTCATAATTAGGACGGAATTTGCTGGGGTTATGCATGCCTTGAAAATGGACCAGAAAACGCCTCTGTGCATTTTACATCTTGACAGTAATCACTTGCAATATTCTGCAAGGGATACCCAGGAGAGCCCCAGAGATGTCTGGCAGTGGAGAGTAACACACAATCAGTCTTTGAGAAGGCAGTAAAAATCAGTGATCTGTGGTGTCTTACACGCTCAAGTCAATTAAATATGATTAATGACCCCCTGAGAGCGCACACGTGAGCTCGGCCTTCCCTGGGGAAAGGACAGGGGTGGGGCTTGGCTGCCTCCTTTATATTCACAGAGGAATGAGTGTAAAGGTACAGCACTGGGTTTGCTCCGGAAAATGCTTATGAACAGATTAAAAAAAGGAAACAACACGTTTCCAGAGCAGCAGCAAGAGACAGTTGAAAGCCCCCAGGAGCGGGCTCTCCCTCCCTCACTGGGGTGAGCCAGACATCGCAGGAGGGGCTGCTGTCCTACGGTC
Source organism: Camelus bactrianus (assembly GCF_048773025.1). NCBI lineage: Eukaryota > Metazoa > Chordata > Mammalia > Artiodactyla > Camelidae > Camelus > Camelus bactrianus. Next base: position 43,262,071 of record NC_133555.1, read on the forward strand.
TCTGCACCAGGAGCCTGGAAGAGGGCACATTTCCCCAGGTACCATGGCCACTTGGCTCTGCTTCATTAAACTTACTTTCGGAGACCCAAGACTTTGCACAACTGATGAAAAGGACAGACTGGATCCTGCAGGTTGGGGGTATCCATCTAGACCAGAAGGGCAAGACGGCTTGGCCTGGTGATAATTCCATGTGGAAAGAGAGGGGAACGCGCACCACAAATGAGCTGTGGGTCCCGGGCGTGAGAAGCAGCACTCACCTGTGCAGGTGGAGGCTGCTGCACGAAGCCCTGTGGTGAGGGAGGGGGCTGGAGCACTTGCTGGGAGATGGGCGGTCCGGAGCCTGAGAAGCCCCCCGCCGGGAGCTGCTGGCCTGTTGAGGCGATGACATAGGCTGGCTGTTGGGTGGGCTGTGGCATGAGGGACGGCGGGTAGACAGGACCAGCCGGGGGCTCGGGAGTCTCTCCGGAGGACTGCCGGCTCAGGGTCATCTGGCCAAACTGCGTGGCCACATCGTCCCTCTGCAAAGCCACAGAAAGAAACCAGGACATGAGCGAGATAGGCTGAGGAATGGGAGTGGCAGACACAGGACACATGCTCGTCCTTGGGGGATGAGGAGGGCGTACCATTTGGAAAAAGCAAAACAAAGGCATTCTCCGTCCAGCACAAGAGAACATAACAGGAGACAATGGATTTTAATCACCCCGGGGATCAGAGACGGCTGACATCATGACCCACATCTCCCTCTTCCAATAGACACGAGTTGTTATGTTTCCACTGGGGCTGGGGATCCTTGGGATTACAGGGAGGCGTGGAGGACTTGGGGTTCTTCCCAGCGGTAACCCCGGGACTTGCCCACTGGAGGAGGCGGGAGGAATTGGGGTTCCTCCCAGCGGTAACCCCGGGACTTGCCCACTGGAGGAGGCAGGAGGACTTGTACCGCCTGTGACTGCCTCAAAAATGGAGTCAAGACTGGTGCCAACAGGCCAGGTGGGATTTCATTCGCATATTAGGGAATATTTATTCACTGGCTTGGCCTGAAATTAAATGCTCACTTTTGTGGTCCAAAAGGACCCAGTACCTGGAGGGGAAATGAGAGGGGATGGGAGGATCAGGAAACTAGAGGAACATCTGTATCTTAGGAGCATAGGGTGATGATGGTCACCATGTGGACACTGACTTTAAGATATTTCCCAAAGCCTCACACCAAGTTCATGTGTCTCTGTGCTCCTGACTTCTCCCTCTGTGGACATACAATTCCTGTTTAACTCATAAACTATTAAAAGGGTACCAGGTTGCGGACACACTGAACATGGACAGATGACCAAACGGAAACCATTATTTTGGAGAGGGGTTGCAATGCTCTGGGATAAGACATTCACACACCACCTCCCCTGTCACAGTCAGCCCAGGGCAGCCAACAGGCATCAGCCAGCCCTGCACAGGAAGCTAGTAAAACCAGGAGAAAAGCCATTCACACTTGATACAGTACCATGGGGAACTGCGGCGTCGGAGACATGGGCAGGAGATGCTGGGGAGGGAAAGAGACAGCTGGAAATGGCACTGACTGTGGGGAAGCCTGCAGCCCCTGGACAGACAGGAGGGAAAAAAACTGATCAGGTAACAGGGAAGCAGTGGGGGCTGAAATCCCACAGGAAGGCAATGGCATCTGAAACATACCACCACCCTTCACAGGTCCTCCTGCCTCAACGCCCTCCGGAGTGGAGAACCAGCCACCAACGGGAAGCCAAAAGCCAGGCAGACCGGCACCAGCCAGCCTGAGGGAGGCTTGTGGCCCAGATATGAAATCATATGCTGAAACTTGCAAACATTCTAACACACTATCGACTTTAAAGAATCTTGCACTCAATAAAAAGAGAAGTTATCGCGACACTTTTCATGTTTTGTTGTTAGTTAGATCTCCTGGGTCTAAAAGTATTGTCCAAGGACTAAGAAGTAATAAAAAACCAAAAAGATTAGGTCCACCCTGGCAACCTACCTTGAACACTTCAGATTTCTGGGGACATTCCCACCTGTCACCCTAGAAAAGGACAGCTCTGTCTCTCTAACTGCTGAAAGAACAGCCAGGCCACCTCGGAGCAAGCTGGTTTCTAGTCTTCCCATTGTTGAAGCACCAACACTGGCTCTTTGCAGACACGAGTGCTGGTCTGCGTTGGGAATGGGTGAGCGAGGTGGTAACAATGGCCTGGATGGGGCTGACTTTGGTCCCTAAGACAGGCTCCTTGACACACACACAAAAGATCTTTCCAGATCTAAGGAAAAAATGTGTCATTCACTGTCCCAAGGACCATGCCTCGCCATGGAAGTCACTGGTTGGGGCACTTATTTCTCCCTAAACTTGAAATGAAGTCCTGCCAACCTGCAATCCAGGACTCTAGGTGGGTTGAGTTGAGTGGGTTGGGGTGGCATCGATGGAGAATACCCCTCTTCCCGAGGCACCACTGCTCCGAGGCTGGTGTGGCCTTCGTCCCCGCCGCTTCCCCGCCCGTCTTCCCTCCAGCCCTCACCTGAGTGACCAGCGGGCCTGCCATCTGCGGCTGGGGTGGCTGGACCTGCTGCTGGGGCTGTGGAGAGGGCTGCTGCTGCGGCTGCTGCTGGGACTGGCCCACCACCGCGCTCCGCAGGGGCTGCTGGCTGCTGGGGGGGTTGTAGATGGCGGGGGTTCCATCAGGATTCACAAAGGGCTGGCCTGCAAAGGAATCAGACCTCGGTTGAGGTAAACTTCTCGCGCTCTACTTTATAGGTGCTCAGAAAAGAACCTAAGGGAGAGGGGCGGGGCGGTGGAAATCCTGGACACCAGAACCCTGACCCAGGGGTGTCTATGACTCAGCTAGTTAGGCGAGATACCCATGTAAGCCCATTGCAATTGACGAAGCAGCAAGTAAGCCCACCAGCTTCAGGGCGATCTGCTAAAGCTAAGTGGATCCATGTCCAGTGGCCAGCAGTAAAGGAGGCCTGTGGAGAAGCCACCTTCACCGAGCCGTGTGTTTGGCTGCTCGGAACCTCACAGCCTCAGTGGCATAGCGTCCACTGAGAGGTAAGGGCTGTTTTCCATTTACACTATTCCAGCCACATTCACTTACTCACTATATACCAATGCATCTGTTTTGCTTCCACTGGCCTTGTCACCCACTCAGAGTCATGATCAGCTCCACAGATACATAAACAGCAAAATTAGACCACATCTACCCACACACTTCTCCAAACAGACAAGCAGGGGTACACAGGGGAGGCGCCTGAGATTCTGAAGGTGACGCCTACCAAGCCTGGCACAGAACCGTCTCATCATGGCCAAGCAACTAGACCTTATCTTGCCTCCTGAAGTCATGGCATGGTTCACTCTTACTGGTCCTACCATTGCAGGAGTGTTTCCTGATTTACCAAATGGTATCACGGGGACCCCATCAGCCATCGTGAGGGAGGAAGGTACCATCTCCCCATATTTCAGAAGAGGAAACAAAGGACCACCAGGAAAAGTTACAGGAATAAGAAGCTGAAAGGAGGAGGGTAAAAGGCAGCAAATGAAAGAGAGGAGAAGAGGAGGGAAAGGCAGGTAAGGGAGAACAAACAGGCTTCCAGTGTGATGGGCGCGGCAACAGGCACCTGACACCTGTGGCTGCTCTTCCGAGTTCCCCACAGATGCGCAATCTCAGTCCATGTTAGAGACAAGACAGGGCTCAGAGAGCCCAAGTGACTTGATCAGAAGTGTGCTAAACAGTGAGGCGGATGGCCAGGGAATGACCCTGGTCCCTTCACCTCCCAGCACACCAAACACCATAAGTGAATTATGCAAGTCTGCATAGTAAGTACCTGGTACAACATGGTACCACCAACAAAATCCAACCATCACTGAAAATTATCAACCAACACATGAGAAGTCAAGAGAGGTCGATGCTGCGTTTTAAGGTGGAATCACCACCAGGGTTGGTAGAAAAGGAAGAACCAGAACACGGAGAGGAAGATGGGCAAAGGGCTTGTGGACTGTTTATGAGTCCTTTCTTCCCTTTTCCATAACCCCACAGCCCACCGGGAAGGGGCGTGGTAGGAATGCTGGTTCCTAAGCTGAAGGCATGGAATAGTCTCCAGGAACCTGGGCACAGGCCTGGCAGGAGCAGGCCTCCCTGAAAGTGGGGGGGGGGGGTCTTCCTCCTCTGGGCATCAAGGAGGTGGCAGAGTAGCTTGCTGGGTTCCTCCCAAGCCCTGACTTCTAAAGCCTCTCCTTGCGCCGTTCTGGTCTGCAGGGCTGCGTGAAGCCCCTCACCCAGGGGAAGCGCACGCGCATGTGACGGCTGGGCAGTCAGCCTCACTCCGTAATAATCCACGTGAAGGACGACCCCGGGCCCCCAGGTGTGCGAGGAAAACTAGCAACGGACAGGAACAGACGGAGAGGGAAAACAGAGAAACTGACCCAAAGCAAACAATATTCTAGTGAAAAAAAGAAAAAGTCCGGTATTCAACCACAAAAACAGACTGTTACGGAAATGGGAACTGAGTCAACCAGCCCGGGGGAAGGGTGTAGCTCAAGTGGTAGAGCGCACACTTAGCAGGCACGAGGTCCTGGGTTCAATCCCCAGTACCTCCTCCAAAAAACAAACAAACCTAATTACCTGCCCCCTCAACCAAAAATGAAATTAAAAAAAATTAAGGAACAGAGTCAATCAGTGAATGTGTGCTCAGAGAGAGCAACCAGTCCCCAAAGTCTAGCTACCTCATGATGCCATTTCTGCTCCATTCAAGGTCAGGCGAAACTTCCCAAGGGCAGTGGACGTCAGAAGACTGGTACCTCGGGTGAGGCACAAGGGAACCTACTGGGAGAACAGACAGGATCTGGGTCTCATTTCGGTGGCGCTTACATGGGTGTCACACACATAAGCGTTTACCAAGGCCACACGCCCCGTGTGCGCACTTCACCTCTGTACTCTATAAATTACATTCCAGAAGTAAACTGGGATGGGCCCGGGAGGCACATGCAGAGGCTGCCAGGAAAACGCTCACATGTAATGAGCAACGGACTTGTTTTCAGCTCAATGAGGAACTGATATGAATGCTTAGCATTCCCCCAATTCTCAGCCCATATATTTATGTGTTATGTGTTATGTGTGTGTGTGTGTGTGTGTGTGTGTGTGTGTGTAAGCAACAAGAAACCGCAGGTGCTGCATATGCATGAACATACCTGCCAGAAGCAAGGAAGTCCTAACCGCAGTTTTACAACTAATCACGATGTGCTGTGATGGAAAAGCCAATGTGCCCAAATTATCTTCACAGAACGATGGTTAAATTTAGGTTTAAAAAAGATGTTCTTCATAGGCATTTGTTTTCCTATCACTATCATTGAATTGTAGCTACATTTTATTGTTTTAAATTATTTTTCTTTTTGTAAAAGTAACTTTTGAATTTAAAATATGCAACTCTTTTTTTTTCCCTGCAAACCCCAGCAATATGGGAAAGCATGAAAAAATAGCTCAGGTTTCAAAAATCTATTAGCCCATTTGGTGTTTTCAATCTTTGTTCCCCTCTCCTTTTCCATATCTTATAAAGGTAAGAGGAAAATTTTAACCTAACATTTAAAAAAATTACCACAGCAACCTCATATGAAATAATTTCAAAATCAGTCTCACTCTGTGCTTACAGACACACACACACAGATGGAAAAGAAAAGAAAAGAATCTTCTATGACTTTTGATTTACCCCAGTGAGAACTAGAGGGAGGGGTGAAAAACTGATCACACTCATGGTGAAAACGTAACTGCAAAATATTCCGATGTCATTTTTGAGAAGTCTCAGCTCCTCCATTTAAAATATTATTAATGTGCCGTGGACCAGAAGAAAGAAATGTGTCTGAAAAACCGCATGTGAAAAGCACTAAGGATGCACCAGGGGTAGAGACAGGTGGTAGGTTCTTCTGGAAAGAGAAGAGAGTATAAAACGTTGATTTTATGCTCACCAATGCACAATGGGGAGAAGTGAGGAAAATGAAAGAAGTCAGATGGATGCCAGGGAAGAGGGGGAAAAAAAACCCAACAAAACAATTTCCTAAGAGGGCCGGGACAGGTGACTATTGGTTTTCAAGTCAGGCAATGATCGCCTCTTTTGTGTTCTACCTCGTCTACCAATCCAGATGCAATTACGACTGAACACAGGCAATTAGTCTGAATGACAGCAGCTGGAAACCAAATGAGAAAGGCTCGCTGGCTCTAGGACTCTTGGACTTAGCAGAGGTTTTCAAGTCAGAAGGGCAGAAGTGAGTCCCGCATGGGTGCTGGCACAGGCTGGGAGAGGGCGGCGACAGAGCTAAGCCAGGGGGCCAAGAGCGGAGCCAGGGCAGAGAAAAGGACTGCATGCAGACCGCTTGTTCCTCTCAAATATGCGACAGTAAGTGAAAAATGTCTCCACTATCCACAGCGACGTGTGTAACGTGCAGCAGATATTATGTTACTAATCTGCACTGAAGGAGCCCATGCTCAGTGACTAAGACTCTGTTACCCATTCCAGGGATGCAAAAGAGAAACAAAAAACCTCAAGTATGACCTCTTCTCCCAAAGAGCTTATAAATGTGATGGAAACAAGGAAATGAACCCAAGGCAGTTCATACTAGATGCAAAGTGATCACATGCTCTTGGTTTCCAATATCAAAGCATGGCTCCCATGTACCTGGCAGAAGGGCATTTATTTAAAAAGAGAGGGGATGATGAGAGAAGTATTCTCCTTTCCTCATCCTTGGAAGGCGAGCAATCCAATTAGAAGAAAACTGATGATTATGGATAAGCAAAGATTAATTCAGTTCTTGAAAAGATATGTTTATAGACAGCACACAAAAACTTCACGGTGCATTTAAGCAAAAGGTGGAAGCAGTTAGGATAAGCTGATTATAGAAGTCCTGTGAAAAGCAAAAAAGTAGAGTGAGTATCAGAAAGAGAGCAGCCCTGAAGGGTGGCCCCAGGTCAAGTCCCTGCCGATGGCGTGTTCCCGCATCTCATGTTCATGAACTTGGAGCAGAGGAAGGCAAAGCAAAATGGCAAAACAACACACAGGGGCACTGGCGAGCGCCTGAGGGGTGCTGATGCCTGTTGGCATCTCGGGACAGCACTGAGTTACAAGAAAATAGCCGAAGACGAGCTTTCAGCTAAAAATTTCCAAAAGGAGGCTGAGTCCAAGACAGCTGGAGGAAGATCAAGCTCAAGAGTCAAAGCCAAGCTTGGCTTGCAAGGATGAAGGTGTGGTCCAGGGATAACGCTGAGAAAGCCTCTGCAGCGACTCCCTCACCCAGATGCCTGGAGAGCCAAGGAAGAACAGCCAGACGCAGGTCCTGAGCTAGAAATGGACCCGCGGGAGCTGAGTATAAAGCCAGATGAAATGAAAAGTTGCGGTCTCCCTGGGGAACTGCAAGACGGTGTGTGGGTACGTGAGTGGGGTTGGTTCCAGTGTGCCAGAGTCAGTGCCCAGGGAGAGCCCGGGCAATCGTGCTGACAAAGGAGTTTCACTTTTGTTTCATTTAGGAGACAAACGACTGGCAGGCACCTTAGTATTTCAAATTATTGCTTGTCTTATTCCTGCTTAAGACAGATATCTTATCAATCACAGTTTTACACATGAGCCACATTCTCAAATACATGACACTAGATGAAGAACCGTTCTACTACCCAGAGCAACATACATGGTGAATAGGAGACAGTGTTTCAATACTATGTAATTACTGAGGACCTGTGTCTGAGCACAGTGCCTAAGGCTACTTCGTGGTCCACTCTAGGGAAGCAAAAACTAGAGCCCAGAATGACCCGTCCCCACAAGGAACTCACAGGTGTGCTGCTAACAAGGACATGGCTCCAAGGGCAATTCACACAAGAAGCAAAGTAGTCTCATACTCTTGGATTCTAATACCGAAGCATCGCCACCACGTATTTGGCAGAAGGGTATTTAGGAAAGCGTGAGAGGTGTGGATTCCAGGGCTGCACAGCAATGCCTGAGAAAGATGAGTTCCAACCCAAATGAGGCAAATTTCTGGTTTCAAGAGTCATACGAGAGATTAGACAGCTGGACAGACAGACATGCACACATACACAGATATGTATGTAATATGTGATATGTGTGTACACAGGTACATCCATACACGTGCACATTTCCAGGTTACAGAAATAAACACATTCTGGAAGAGAGGAAACACCATGATGCACCTTACGTCCCACAAGTCAATCATGGTGCACAACGTATGAATACACTGTCCTCCTGGTCTAGGGAGAGTTTAATGTCTAGCATTTGCCAAATCAGAGACGTGTATCTGGAGATGCTGTTTACCAGTATTATTAGATGCTCTTCCTTAGTTAGGATCCTTTTGCAAAGGAGATATTTTGCTACAGCTCTAAATTACTCAATCCAGTGAATAAGAATTGAGACTTGGCATGAGGAAGCACTTTCTTTCTTTTTCTGTAAACAAGACTACAGATAATATACACATACACATGCATATCCACGCAGTCATTACAAATCACATCCCTGCCTTCTAGCCTAAAAAATACTCTTGAGCTGTTTTGAAACACTTTGCAATTCTGCGTAAAACACACCACTCCAAACTAATGCTTAGCATGTCCTGCTGTCTACAAGCCCGTCTCAATTAGAAGTGAAGGAATTCAAGCCAACAGAGTCAGATCATACTTTGATTGGCGCCCAGAGGTAATGAATAGGATCCTAGTTTTCTTTTAGTCTCCTTTATGGTGCTTACAATGACCCAAATAAAAATAAAAGCGGTCTAATATTCTCCTTAGAAATATCTGAGAGCTTTCAAATGGTTTTCAATAAAATAATTATGCCTTCTTTTCCCTCAAGCTTCTGGCATTTTCAAAACATCTCAATCAAATACTGTGACTTGAGAATGTGCCTGATGTTTTCATGAAATTGTGGCAATCAGTCAAGTAACTATTTGACTACCATCCTCACGCGTCTCTGATTTTCCTAATCACTAGGGAGCCCTGGCCATGCGAGAAGACGGAGGTCAGATCACTTTTACAAGATTCTCATCCAGTTTCGCATCTTTAAGTTTAGCTAAGCAAGCAAACACTCTGGAATAAGCTAAACCAAACCGCAGATATATTTTGAGAAAACTCATTTTTGGCTTCAGTCACTTAGAAAGGTGTGTAGAGAAGTGGCTGGTCAATGTCACCTTCTAACCCGAGGTTCCCAGCCCGGCACTGCCGACGTCACGGGCTGGATGCTCTGCTGTGACGGGCTGTCCTGTGCGTTTTAAGATGTTTAGTAGCCTCTCTGGCCTCTACCTCCATAGACCAGTGGCAGCCCCCTCCCCCCTAGGTCATGAAGATCAAAATATCTGCAGATATTGCCAGATGGCCTTGGGGGTGTGGGCAGAATCGCCTCTGCTTGAGAAGTTTCCCCACGAAGCAGGTGTGCATCAGTCCGTTTGCTCCATGCTCTGGGTCCTTTGACTCAGTGTGGAAGCTGGCTCACCGCTAGAGAAACTTACAAATAAGGAAAACAATGGCCACTCCTCATGAAGGAAACCATCATCATGGAGTTACCAGTTCTCCAAACCCTGCCCAAACCAGTCTAATCCTGAAATCCCTAACATCCATAAGAAGTCGTTCCCTGCACCCTCTCTGCCCCTGCTATTCCCTACTTCCCAGTGGGAGCTGAGTGGGGTTCTGAGGTGGGAAGACAATTTCTAGAGTTAAGAATCTGCCATGTGCTGCAGCTGATGTCTCAAGTTCCTGAAATATCTTGGATGCAAAAACATATTTGACACAAAACACCAAGCTAACCAAGGATTTAGTCAAAGAAACATAAAATTTCTATTGGTACATCCCTGTTCATCACTCCACAGTTTCTGATCTTAGCTCCTGGGAATACACGAGACACACCATGGTCAGGGAAGAGAGGACAGAGAGACAAGTGGGTATCTGTGGGGAGCATCTGGATTTATATCCGTATATCAAGATCAATATAAAGATTCCAGCTCTCTATAGATCTGCTCTTCCTGAATCAAGACCGCACACAACAGTTCATGCACCAAACTCTCCTGTCAGGAATTTTCCAGAACACTTGCTGGCAAATGTATAAGCTCAAATGCAAGGACGAACCCCTGACCTGTCCTCTGCCAAAGCAGAGGCCGCAAGCTGACCTGTGTGCGGGTTGAGAAGGATGCTCCCGGGCGGGATGCCTGTTGCCGCTTCGAGTGGAAGGAGGATGTAGCTCGTGCTGCTGGGAGCCACCTGGCCCCCCATTCCATTCTCCGGGTAGCTCACACAGCCGGGGGAACTGGCTGCCACGCCCGAGGCTAGTGGTGTGCTCTGCAGAGGTGGGTGGGTGCGAGACAGGGAGCCCGAGGAGCCCGCACTGCTGGAAGATTCAGAACCTGCGGCAGAGACACAGATCAGTAGATCATTCAACATGGACGAGGGGAGGAACCACGGCTGACTGCAAACAGTCCATCGCTGTGAATCTGAGGTGAGCACTGCGGGATCACATTAACTAATGTCCCTCCCCTATCTGGGGTCCGCATTTTATTGAAGTATTTGCTGCATCTTTTTCAGATGTGTCAAATTCTCGGGAAGACAGAGGAAGAAGGAGCCGTCTCTCTTCCCGGCTTCTCACGTGCCATTAGGGTGATAAGCTGGTAAATAAGTGGTGCCTTAAAGCTGGGAACTCCAGTGCCTGAAACCGCCTGTCTCCCTGAGTAACTGAGGCCATGGGAATGTCCCAGGGAGCTGGAGTTAGGAGAACAAAAGGACTGGGCTGGAGGCGAGGGGGCCTGCAGTTTAAGGAGGAGTCCTATGGTCAGGCAGATGGTTCTAAAGTCCTGTTTCTCCACCATCCATAAAGCTGAATTTTGAAGGGTTGTGGTCAGAAACCATCTCTTCCCTTCTACGTAAACAGAATAGCTCACTGGCTCATTCCTCCTGGAAGTGATTACAATCTTACTGCGTTTCACATATACACAGAATCTTATTAATATGACCAAGAGATGAACCAAGGAGGGCTTGGCCTTCATGATAATGATCGAGCATCCTTCAGATGACACGGAAGAGTAAAATCATGGAGAGATTTGTGGACTGCGGATTTCTCAAACATGTAGGCAACTGGGTCAGTGTGCAGCAGCCTCCAAGATGGAACCCAGCACCAATCATCTCCCTCTCCCTCCAATGTGAACCAAAAACAAAAAACAAAAAGCACTGGCTACATCCCTTGCCTTCGCTGCAACCGGAGCCAAGCAGCTCTACACCCGTGACCATGGCTGTTCTGAGCCCTGAATACTAAGCAGAGCATCAGAGAGAAAATGCACCAAGCAAAATATCTGGGTCTCTGAATTCAGACTAACAGATGGGCTGAATGATTATCATAGGTTGCAAGAATAGAGAATAAGAAATGTTACAAGCTTTTAGCCCACACTATTGATTTGTGTCATTAAAAATGCATTATTCTGTGTCATTAAAGGTTAACATATATAAGGAATAGCTAACATTGTTCTGAAGATTCTAAAATATGTTCTTAAATGAAACTGGAGACCTTTTAAAATAAGTGAGAGGAAGACACATGCGATTGCAGAGAAGAGGGGCCACTGGAGAGTGTGGTCAGTTTGGAGGAAGAGGGCAGTGATAGTTACTGAACACGTAGGATGTGTGAGCACCTGGGTAAACGCTGTAATGGTAAGAATTATGACTGCCTATAGAGATGGGGAAACTGAAGCAGACAGAAGGCAGGTGACACAAGCCGACTCACTGAGCCAGGCGAGGACAGGGCTGGCACGTGCACCAGGCAGACTGATCCAGATTTAACCGCGACCCAGCACTGCCTCCTGAAAGCACGCGTGTGCACATACCAGGGACTGCCACAGCGGTCTCGGGGAGGAGTCTTCCTGGCTTTTTCTGTGACTTGATTATTACTAATGATGAAGTTTCAGGTTAATTCTGGACGCTCCATCTAACTAGTGGTGATGAGGCTCTGAATAATGTATGAGGAGAAAAGTAAAGGATCTAAAAGGAAATTCGAAAACGCTAAGAGTAGTTTTGAGACTACATGGCTGACAGGTCTGACCTGGAAGTCACAGCCCCAGTGCAAACTATGCCAGGCGTTTGTGGACTTCGGCATATGATTTGATGCTACAGCTCGACTTTGACGCTAGTGCAGTCGATCACAACAGCAATGACAGTAAATACAATAAAACTTCCTGCCTCTAGATGTTGAAGGTCATGCGCAGTTGACTCAGCCCATGTCCAGGCTGAGGGGCTGGATGGTGAGGAAGACTTTGGACTAAGAAGGCAGCTCCTCACTCTGGCTGGAGGGCTGAGCTAGCGCTGGCCTGGGCGTCTGTGTTGGTGGCGGGGACGGATGCCCACAGACTGATGTGCCTCAATAAAATCCAAAAAATGACCTCATTTTGGCTTTTGGAAGATGGCCATTCACCCGATTGGCAGTATCATCTCCTTCTATGGGCTGAGAAAAAGCAGCAGCTTCAACAGAACAAGGAGAAGACAATGTAAATGATTTGATGCCATAGGTTAAAAGAAGGAAGGAAGGAAAAGTAAATTTGGCTTAAACTCCGAATACTTGCAAAGGAGGCAGACCTCCTTGGAGGGCACAGCAGTCACCAGGCAGCCTTGTTTAGTAACCAGCCTTTCTGGCTGGCATCTAACCAGCTTTGACCAGCTTATAAGCATCAGGTCACCTAGAGTTGGGTAAAGCAGTATGAATTACTGAAATTCTTAATAAAAAATGGATATCAGCGATGGTGATAAAAGCCACAGGATTAGAAGTGCTCACATATTTAAAAAGTTAATATTTGAGAACTTTACCACTTGGAGTGCTAAGAGTTCCAAGTGTTTTGGGTTTCCTTTTTCCAGGGACTTAATGATAATAGTGACAAATATTTAAACAGTACATCTGTGTGACAAGCATTGGGTTAATCGCTCTATATGAATTATCTAATCTACTTTTCACAGCAACCTCATTTGGCAGATGAGAGCTGACCCTCAGAGACGTTAAGTAAATTTCCCAAGTGCAAATTAGCACGCGGTGGAGTCTGAGTTCACACCCAACAAAGCAACTTCACTGACCACACTCCAAGCCTGCAGGTCAGATGGTTACCCTAAAGTCATTCCAGCAAGAACCAGGTGGGACCAAGTTCTAGGAGACACTGCACAGAAATTCAATTCTCCTCACAGTAGGATGCTCAGGAACTGAAGCTGGACCCTGAGGGGCAGCTTGTGGGAGGTGCTGAGAGAAGACATCAGAGCAGGTGGGTAAGAGCTGCAGGTGAACACTCAAGACAGAAACAGTAAAAAGGAAAGGGGGAAAATGGGAGGAAAAGACTGGAAAAGAGATCATAAGGGAAAGAAAGATGGGAAGTGACTTCTTTAGACCTCAATGTCCTCGTTTGTAGTAAGCCACAGACTAAATGATGATGGCCTTAAAGTTCCCCTCAGCCTAACTACACTCTAGAAAGTTTCTTCTGACAATAGGCCCTGCACCTTCCTTTTCTTACAACATTTCTGTCCCTTTAAGATGCATATCCTCTCTTGGCCACTTACTAGTTGTAGTACCTACGAAGGTCTTTCTTCTTTCTTTCTTTTTCTTAAATGGCAGTACTGGGGATGGAACCCAGGACCTCAGGCGTGGTAAGCATGTGCTCTACCACTGAGCTGTACCTACCCCTCACCCCAAAGGAAGATCTTTTCTAAAGGACTTGGGAGCCATCCCTTAGAAGTATAATCATTAAAAACGTTAGCACCCTTATCTGCCAGTCTCTGTGGGAGCCTGCCTTCCTGTCAGCAGGCTGTCTGGTCTCCCACTTCTGACTGCAGCAGTCTTGACCTCTGTTGGATTATGGGTAAAGTCTTCTTGCCTGTTTAACTGGTCAGATGCAATTTTTCTTATATAAGGACCCTAAGCCAGAAGTATTTTTTTTTCCTGAATTCAAGAAAATGTTTCCAGATCCAGGGGTCAGAGTTCAGTAGCATAACCTAAAGCTTCTGAAATGACAAGGAGGGCGAATATCCTGGATGCGCTAGTGTAGTGGTGACAACGAACACTAGAAAAGGAGGCTGTGGAAAGAGGAGGAGTCGTGCACTGGCCCCAGAAACCCTCTGGGGTGTGGACCAGGAAGGTGACCCTTGCACCCAGAAAACAAGATGCCAAGCGGCCGGGTAACACTGTTAAAACCAAACAGAAGGCTGTTTTGTTTCTCCAGAGCAGTGGTTTCTCAAGCGTGGTTTGTGGACAAGCAACTTGAACTTTACCAAATCCTTCCTGGGGTCCTGAGGCAAAGCTGAGAAGCACTGCTCTGGACATCGAGAGGGAGGGACACGAGCGAAACAACACGGTGTGGCCAGGGTGGAAACAGATGTCCTAGTCTTATTTCTCAACCAGGGGGTCACTGGCGAGAAACAGCCGAGGCTGCACTGTGGACACCACTGAAGTCCTCTTCCCCGTGCGGCTGTGATGACACCGTCGACCCACAGGCCTGCACTGGCGCTCTGATGGGTGGCCGCTGCCGTGCTTGGTGCAGGGGGCGCACTGAGGGAAGGACAGCCCGGATCTCGGGAGGTTGTGCTCGTCCACTCCGACTTTAGTAACACTTTACCCAAAATGTAGGAAAACATGTTTCCCACTTGGAAAAAGTCTCCTTATTATCTGTTTGAAACTACAACCTATGTACTTGGGGGTGGAGAAGAGTAACTTAAATGTCACAGCTCCAGACTCAGTTTCTAAAAGGTCATGCAAAGTTTGCAGCTCCACCGTGAACAGTGCGGTGAAACCGGGAAACGTGTGCTGTTCTGAAGCTCTGTGACAGCAAGACTGACAGCTCTGCTTCACAAAACCATCTTGGAAACTGGAATTTTGTTTGACACCCTATCTGGAGCTTCTTTTTTTTTTTTTTTTCCTTTCCACTCCTGTACCTTGACAAGCTTTCAAATAGAGACACTTAGATTAAAAGAAAAAAAATGTCTGAACCACTTACAATTTCTCATCATGCTTCAAAGAACGTGGCATTTTCGCATTCTCGAAGCATTTTAAATGTTTCCAGAGAGCTTTGCTTTGGAAATGATTGGGGGTTGGTGCATGGAAAGTGAGGATTAATTTAAAAATCTTAAGAGCTCTTTTGGTGTGCTGGAATTTTTAAGTGCACCATTTAAGGTACTCGGTTTCTGCGTTTGAAGGAGATTTAAAACTATTTAACCTTTCTTAGTTTACAAGAGCTCAAGTGCACCACAGTGGAGTTTCTTGACTTCAGTTGCTGCAATAGTGGGATATAAGAGCAATTAATTAGACCGAGAAATCAAGAATTCACCAGCTGGTGAATAAAAATGACAGAAGGATATGTGAGCCCACCTGAATCTTTCTAAGCAGAATACATATACACACACACACGATTATGTATGTATATATACACACATACGTTATATATATGTGTATATACATATGTGGTGGCTGTGACTAAATGCTATTAATTTTCTGCCTATGTAGGAAAACACAAGATAATTTCTTAGGAAGCACTTGTCAACAACATAATTATGTTAAGGCATCAGCATAATGAGCTGAGATCTCACAGAGTCTCCCCCAGCGCTGGTGGGAAGCCTGGTTGGGGAGGTATTCATGATGGAGGGCAGCCCCTGTTCACCACTGGGTGGTGGTGTCCTTTCTTCAATCCCCGCAGGGCCCTGGCCTCCCAGTCCTTGCATACCCAGGCCATGAACACACCGAACGCACCAGCAGTGTATCCTGACGCCCAGGGCACAACACTGGATCACAACTCTCTACCCCAACCCAGGCAGAGAGTCAGGGCCTCCAAACCTCTGAGGCAAAGCCAAACCCAAGCCAGAAGGGAGTACATGCTAACGTCAGGAACTTAAGTTTGCGGAGGGCTACTGAACTGTCATCTGTCAACTTCCTGGGATTTTCTCATATTTTAATTTGTGGCCACTTGAAAATACCTTGAAAATAATGGTGAGGGGCTCCTGGGAGACAAGTGCTCATGCTGGCAGGCTTGGGCGGGGGGGTTGTGCGGGTTCACAGGGGCCTCACCGTGCTGACACTTCTGTCAGCGTCAAGTTGTTCCAAGTTAATGGTTCTCCTAGATCTCTCATCCTCATGCATTTCCCAAAGCCTGGCCATGCAAACCTAACTACCTACGTCAAAAGATCACTATTCATTCAGAAGAAAACAGGGGGGAAAAAAAAGATGCATGCGCCTAGCTGCTTAGAAAAATTGAAAGCATTCTGAAGCTCACTTTCCTTATCTGCAAAGCAGGGACAAAAACATCAAATAGAAATTACAAAAATAAGCAAGAACTAGTGTTTACTGCGGGCTTGTAACTTGCAGGCGTAATTCGAATTGCTTTGTGTATATTAACTCTGAGCCTTTGGGATAACCTTGAAGCATAGGTCCCTTTTCTCAGATGAGGAAACAAACAGGTTAAGTAACTTGCCCTGGATCATACTAAGCGCACGCTGCGGGTGGAGCACAAGCTTGGCGGGAGAACACAGGCTTGGTGTGCCTGAGGTCCTGGGTTCAATCCCCAGTGCCTCTGTTACGGAGGAAAAAAGAAGTGTACTAAAGCAAGAACTGAAACTATTAATATCATAATTACCTCACAACGTGGTTTAAAGGAATAAATCATCATAGTAAATTGAAAAAAAAAAAACAGCTAACCTTTGTTAAATAGTTGCCTTGTGCAGGTGCCTTGGTAACTATTTTTATATAAATGATCACATTTAAACTTTAAATAGTCTGCCAAGTCTGCATTCTATTACCACCTACATTTTATAGGTAAGGATGCTAAAGATTTGAGAGGTGCATGACTAGACCTGGCACACAGCTAGCGGGGGCCCATACTGCTACTTAAATTGCACGTTCTGACTTGGTAGCTTTTCCCCGTAAGTCACATCATCGTCTTTAGTTAACTGGAAGTCAGAGAGAGAGGTGCCTCTACAGCTTGGGTAGAATCCTGAAACGATCACAGGACACATAAACCCACTCAGTACTAACTACCTGCTTTGGACAGCTTCCCGGTGCTCCTGGTGCTGGACGTACTGTCACCTCTGGTTAGCACCGTGATGCCCCCAAAGCTCGCCGTCTTGGTCATGGCAGGCTTGAGATTGCGGTTGGAGCTGTCGGAGTCTGTGCTGCTCCAGGCCCTCTGGTGGTCGGACCACTTGAGTTCATTCTCCGAGCTGCTCTGCCGACTCCCAGACGTCCTCCCTGAGCCGTCTCTGTTGCCCCTGGAGCACAGCCGCCAGAAAGACGCACAGGACAGTGTTAGATTCCGTGAGCAGAGTGGACAGAGAGCGGGACCTTTCTTGTAAGAGTCGTCTACACCAGACTCTCCTTGTCAACCCTCTCTCTGACACCTGCCGTCTCGCAAACAGTGCCACAGACACCTCATGGATGTACAGACAGGGAACACATCACGTGACACTCAGGTTACAAACAGGAAAACCAAACCTAGAAATGTCACACGACCCCTCTGCCAGTGAAGGACAAACAAGAAAAATACAAAACAGAATTGCTACCTTCTCTTGTGGAAAGGAGAGAGGGGGATAAGTTCTCCTGACCCACATCAACAATGAGTCAATGTGTAAAAGTAATTATGATGTTGGATGATCCTAGAAGCAACTCCCAGGGAAGGAGAGTTTTGTTTTTCCCTTGAGCTTGTTAAGTAAGCGGACCATGGGGAAATGCACACAGTTCCAAAGAAGCCATTTGCTAACTTAGTTTCTAACTTAATGAGATCTAGATCTGAATTCATTCAGGCCTTGGCAGAGAGCACAGAAATTATAAATTCCTCTGTTAACCTATGGTGCGAATTTTGCCCGGTGACTTTAACCTTCAGGGGCAGAGGAAAGAGCCCTTTCATCACTCTCACATAGAGAAACTCGTGATAGCAACAACGGCGTGGACACTACACTGACACGAAACTTTCCAAGGAGGTCAACGGAAGTCACAAAAGAGCTCCATGGGTGAAACGACACATTTTTTCAAAATGCAAATAGAAAAGGAACTGATTGGAAGAGGTCCAATAGCCAGAAGTGAATTTTGAAGACTCCAGAGTACTTCTAAGCCATGTGCAAAATTGCATGTATTTTAGAGAGAAAGTGGATGAAATCTGCATTTTCATTGGTTTCCAACTGTTTAAAGAGTAACTTCGCTAAATATTTTCAAAGCCTTTTCTGCCGCTGGAAATAATGGATCATCAAACCATTCGAAGATTCTCATGGGTTATAAACAACTAAAGGGGACAAAAATCATGGGCAATAGATCTAAGCCCTAATTTTGTATCATTGTGCAATGGGAAACAAATCTTGATCCAACCCTCACAGATGTGAACAGTAGATTTACTAACATTTATATTCTTCTAAAGACAGCTGTGGGTTGTTGGGAGCTAGAAATAAGTGGGTCTGACTGGAACACTCACTAACCAAACTGTACAGAAAGTAAACAGAAAATTTCAGGTTTTGCTTCAGCTTTACTTACTGAGCTTTTCTTTTCTTCTCTTCCCTGAAAACTTAAGAAGGGTAATGGATTCAAGAGATAATAAAAATGAAATAGCTAGTCTGTGATAAAAACTCTATAAAGTGAGGGGAGAGAAGGCAACAGAAAACTCACAAGAGGCACTCGGTGCCTGGCTATCCTCCCTCAAGGTTTTCTTACAAACATTCTCTCCGTGTTCAGCACCTCAGGGATGGTGGCCCATAGAAACAAGGACCATTTAGAGAAAGACCATTTTGTGAGTAGCAAGTATCAGACACTCAGCAATGGCCAGGTGACTTAAACTCCTGTGAAATTCAAGCACCCAGAGGAAGTCGGGTGGAGAAAAACCAGCCTTTTCAAGGGCTTGGTGCTCTATTCCTGACTGTTTCCCTTTCAATCTCCAAATTCAACTTCATTCTTTTCTCACATAATTCTGATTCACTTGACCCACCCTTGACAAAGCCTGACTAAATCATTATTTAGCAATTGTGAATGTGCCAGGGATGTGACAATAATCTCCCCTGTAGCTCATTTAGAATATTATAGGAAAAGACTTGAGGTGGGCCTTAGCTTCAGCACAAGGTACGTCCGGAAGGAATGCCCCACATGATGGTGATCATCACTAATTGTGCTTCACACACTCTCTCCTCAACTCTGCACCTCCACAGGCGGAACTCAGACCTCCTCTAAGTGCCAGTGTGGCCCAACCTCTCTGCGAAGGAGATGTCCACCACTGTTCCTAGGTGCATTTTAGTGCGCGGTAGTTTGCGCTCTTCATCTTGGTAGAGCTGTTTCCTAAACCCTGGGGAGTTCCTCCAGACTCCTGCCACATCTTCCGGCCAACACGGCAACCTAAGATTTCCTCAGCTTCTTCTGCCTCTACTCCACTGGCTCAAATCATCATTCCAAGTCAAGATCTGTGCATTTAACAAAAATGGAATTTAAGTTGTTGCTGTAGAGAGTCAGCATTAATGAGATTCAAAATAATGCATCTAATTCTAATTTATGACCTCCAGATATTTATCCAAAAAAGTATCTTTTATGACTCTCTCTACTGATCATTCATCTTAACATTGGCAAGGTAAGGTTCAGAACTGAATTTTATACCATTTTGGGTGTAGAATCACAGGCATCATAGAAAAATACAGAAAAATAAGTGCCTTCCCACCCCTCTTCAGCCCAGTCCTGGTCCCCTTCCACTGGAAACTGGGAAGACACTGATCAGCACGACAGTGATACTGAGATATCTGGTCGTCAGGAGGAGTCGGCCCTCTTGTATGTAATTTGACTCGAGTCATAATAAAGCACATATTCTAAGTTCTGTTTCTGTGCTAATTAACGTAACTGATAACTTTTATTTTCCTTCCTGTCTGAATATGGTATCTTTTTAAACCAAGTTAGGCATGATGTACACTTTGAATTGCTTTTATCAGTGTGCGGATGGCTTCGAGCTAAATTATATGCCTGAGTGTCTGTGCTTGGTGATCTTGGTGGGTTACAGCGTCCATATTTGGGATGGCTGACCTGAGTAGATAGTCTCTGGCTAGGGACGAGATTTGGGGCTACGTAAAACTAACTGGCCGCTAGGGGTCAAGAACCCGTATTTTTTCCACATTGGTCTAAACAAACCAGGTCATGATGTCTGAGCGCAGGAGAACTAGTGAAGTCCAATCCTTCTGAGTTTTCCAGGGGGGAAAATGCAAGGTTTCATACTTGAAAATTACCTGTCTAGTGATACAGGAGGAAGGTATCAGATGTGTGGTGCAACCCAGGAAAGTAAAGGACATTTCAAAAAACAGATCCTGTTTTTTGTTTTTGCCAAAGTGTAGGAAGAAGAAATTACTCTAACTTTTCCAATGATGAGGGTCCAAAGTCTAGATTTATAGCAGAAAGATATGCTCTGAGCACAGAATCCATTTACTTTTGGGGGTATTTTCTTTCTTCTAAGCAATCAAGAAGTTTGTTTTGCCTTTCCTACACATGAACCCTAATATTCATAAAAGCAGTAGCATATTAAAAACATGGTATTTAGGTATTGAATATATATAATGCATATGTATATGAATATACATAGCACTGTGTATCCTTGGCCCTATAATGGAGGCTAGAGATACATTTAATAAAGTAACATGAGAACAGGTATAGTCCCTCTGCTTTCATGGCACTCGCTAGCCTCGTATAAAATTTTATATATTTTATTATATACAATAGTATAAAATTACATATATATTTTCTATGTATATGTGTGTATGTATATATATATAAAATCTATTCCCTACCTGCCACACAGGTCCTGATTTAAGTAGTTCATTATAATTGAAAACAATCCCCTATTTTTCTTTAGAAATAAAATCTGTGCTTGAAAAAAATATTGTTGGAAATATTATGATGGATAGTAGTGGCTAAAAATCAACTGCTCAAATAGAGTTATCATTGATTTATTTTCCAGGACTCGGAATGTGTATGCAACTGCAACCTGTCAGAGAAACTTTAACTCAGTGTAATGCAGCAAAGTGGATTCGGGAATGTGAGATCAGTGTGCTGCCAAAGTTAGCCCGGGTGGGGGAAAGAAAAAAAAGAGGAAGAACTCTAAAGGCCTGGATACAAAGCAGTGGTTCCCCAGCCCCGAATCTCACATGATTCAATATGGCTTTAACACTAGCTCTGTAACAAGCTTTACAGAGATAACCAAACATATTTCATTTCATGAACAGAGATATTTTACACTAATACACTTATAGTTAACATTGATTCTCCCACATAATCTGAAAACACAGTTTTAAGAAATTAAACCATACCAACCGAAAGAGCTGTCTTTTCTTATAGGTCTCATTGCATATGTTACTGTCTTCCAAGAGCCTACTGGAAATGAAAAACATGGTTTTTATGATGTAAAATCTAAGGGTACTAAATGCCTTATGTTAAAAGCATGTGTAATCCACTATAGCACACCTGTCTTGCAAATCACCCCTACACACTAGGGTTTATTTGCATGATGTTGAATTTTGCCCTAGTAAATGAATGGCAGCCTACCTTAGGATTTTATTTTTCCCTACCCTAAGATTAAGGCACTGATGTTAGATAAGGGAGAAGGGAGGGAAGAAAGAATAGAGGGAATGGAAGACAAGAGGAGAATAAAAGAAACTGATATAGATATAATAGTTAATCCATTAAATATATTATTTGCAATTTTTTCCCTTGGGTCACATTACAGTTATTTTCTATTTTGGGGGCATAGTGAAATACGGCATCTAAAGGCAAGTATCTAAGAAATATATTCATTTTTGTATGGGATCTACTCGATTAGATTTTTGCTTTTGGGGACCATTCAGATTCATTCATATATGCAATGCATATTTGTGACCAATTACTGTGTTGATGAATATAACCCAATTTGAATATTAGAGACACTTAAGTGCATTAGCCGTCTTTTTTAATAAAAAACACAAGTGAATGAATAAGATTAAAGAGTAAGTAGGGAAAATGGATAGAAGAATAGGGAATGAGGCATCCTACAAAACGGAATTCTAAACGCTCAATCTTTTCGGTAAGGATACAGAATTTTCGAATGCTTCAGAATCATCCCTAAGATGTTAACGCTCAGAGATTCTTTAACTGTAAGGAACATCTGTCTAAATCTCTACGGATTTTTGATGGTTCTTTTGACGCCTTATAAAGACTTGTTCACTACTTTCATCCTTTCTTCTATGAGAGGTTATTCAGCTGAAGATTTCTAACTGCGAATATGAATGACAGCATTTTTAAAAACCAATCATCTCTAATGCCCAGTGTAAATTTTCTGTAGGTATTGGAATTTAATAAAATAGCCTCCATTTTAATAAATTTTATATTGATAACAGAACACCCA
Organism: Camelus bactrianus; assembly: GCF_048773025.1. Taxonomy (NCBI): domain Eukaryota; kingdom Metazoa; phylum Chordata; class Mammalia; order Artiodactyla; family Camelidae; genus Camelus; species Camelus bactrianus. The sequence goes on from NC_133555.1 coordinate 43,284,428, forward strand.
TTAAGCCAACACCTGAAATGAAATTAACCACCACTTTTTAAATGGAGACCATATTTCCAATCCAAGTTGCCCGTTGTGATGCATCTTAACTGTGATCAGTACAGCTAATGTGGAATTCCTTAATTCCCCTTGAAAATCTGCAGTTAAATCAATGGAGCATTTTAATATCTGTATCTGTTTCGAATGAATTTTTTTAAAAAGGTACATATTAAGTTTGAAAAGTTCTGCTCTTTTACTCAAGACTTTGTATAAATATTTTAACCCATTCATTTTACAACCAGCACCTCCCCTGCTAACACCCATCCAGATACACTGGTAAATCTAGATCGGCTTAGATAAGTTTTCCAAGTTAGCCTTTTATGAAGACTGATAAGACTATTCAGAATGAGAAATTTAAAACAGTATTATTCAAACAATTACTTGCACAGCTACACATAATTACGGGGCACAGGAAGTGGCCAATAACACCAAATACACAAGTAACTTTAAGCAGCCAAATCAGTAAAGCCAATGAAACTGCAATTTCCTGTGTGGTCTCAACATTTATACTTTTTAACGTCAGGGGAAGGTAACAGGATTACACCTTTGGAAGGCAGAAGTTGAGACTTCAAATAAGGAAAATGTTGAAATTTATGTTCGGAAGTAACTGAGAGAGATTTTTTTGACCAAAATAAGTAGCTTTTAGACATGCTAAATAACATATATGTGTGCATATATATGTGCGTACGCATAGATATATGTATTTATTTATACATATATTCAAGCACACACTTATATATGAGAGAGATATATATCTATGGATATACAGGACACACATGACAGATTTTGTTCCTCTAAAGACATGAAAAAGCAAATTTCATTTTACCTGTTTTCCACAAAAAGGCTTTCCTGGGAGCAAACTGACTGAAAAATAAAAAAAAAAAGGCATTGTATCAGATGTTCTGGATACGCTGAGGGAGCCCAGATTCTTGCCTGACTGTAAAGCTACTTTTCCCCTAAGAGGAAAAAAAATTAAGAAACTAGGTATCAGTTTTAGAAAACGTGGAAATGAAAAAGGAAAGAACAGGTTAGAAGTGTAAACCACTCTCACGCAGCGCTCCTCCATCTTAGCATCTCCAGTTTTCAAACAGATTTAGCTCGTTCAGCATCAAGGTCAATGTGAATAAAACTGCTGGAGACACCTGTGCACCTGGGAGCCTGAGCTAGCGGTTTCCTCCGGGGCTGTGGAGATGCAGCCGCCAGCAAGAGCCAAGAGGGACAAGTTTGCATCAAGGCAGGGCGTGCAGACTTGGCACGATCCACCTGAGGATGGGAGAGCCATAGAGCTACATTCCTGAAATGATTACCTGGCAATGATAAGCGCTCACTGAGTAAACAGATTGCCTGCCAGACTCTCAACATTAAAGAGAAGGCATCAATCAATATGGGGGGGGGGGGGAGGGCGCAGAAAACAAGTGAGAACAAAATGAAATTCACGGGGAAGGAATGTGAGGCTCCAAGCTAATATATCTTAGTTTCCACACACACAGAAAACACAGTGACTTTCTTCTTAGCTTCTGCTCCCTAGCATTCACTTCTTATCTACCTTGTGTTTAATATACAACGTAGGGGAGATGAAATTCCATAGTCATTACATGCTGGGGAAAGGCAGATCACATTAAGTTTTAATAAACGGAAAAACAGAAGTCTAAACAAAATAGGGTGCAATGGTCCTGAAATACAATGACTGTGTTTAGGAATTAACATAAAACTATTTTCAAAGTACTAAGATTTTAAAGGTAAACACAGACACCGTATTATACGTGTAGGTTTTCTAAATGATCAACAAGTCATCTGCTAAAGGGACAGAGGCTTAACAGGCAGGTCCATTTTAAGATAAACTAAAACTAAAGAAATAATAATGACCTTTCAAAATGGAATTTTTGAATTAAAAACGCTGCTAATGTAACCACTGCTAGGGGAGGCCAGCAGGATATTGGTGTCTTTCTCCATTTTACAGGAGGAATCATTTCCTTCCATTAAGCCGAAGGGCTAGATCTGGGCATGCCATTTCTCTCAGTGTTCTGAGCATTTTAGTTAGGGCATCTCTAGAACCACCTGTTTTAACCTCTGTGCATTTAACATGCGTCCTGAAGATCAAGTGTGCAAAAATTTTCATTTAGCAGAAGTCCAAAAGAGTCAATTAAGAAAAAAAGGTTTTTCAGAAAAAATCTTTTTTTTTTGATGCTTAATGAAGGGAAACAAATACAAACGATGTGTCGCTGATGTTCCTATGAGGATCTCTTTAAAGAAAGCTCAATATTCTACTGTCTGTATTTTCTTTAGTTTCATTTCCCTACCACTTACAGCCAAGTCATGGTATGTGAAGGAAAGGGGAAAAAGGGAGAAGGAGGGAAACTAAACAAAAACAACACCTTCTTTCAAATCTCTGTCAATAAAGAAATACCAAGACAATTTTTTACAATTAAAAAAAGAAAGAAAGACAGGGAGATTGTGTCAGATGTCCACTATGAATGTAATACTTTGCTGCTTCTCAGCTCCTGGGGTTGGGAAAGAGGTCAGTTACATTTAGGATATTCTGGTTGGTATTGAAAGACTGAGACTCAGCTATTTCTTTGAAAGACTTGATTAAAGACAGGCTGACCTCTTCAGACTTGTTAATCCAGTAGCATTTGGGGGAAAAGTTAAGCAGCCCAAACACTTGAATTAAAAAATAAGTCACCTGCAAGTCAAAGATGATTTCCCCCAAATCCATCTCAAGAGCATCTTTCTGATTTGGGGGGAAAAGTCCTAAAAATCATTTCATCATCCATCCACCAAATTTTCATAAATAAGACAGAGACAGGGGCTATGATTCAGTGACTGATGAAAATGTATATATATTTTTAAAAATAGTATTAATAACTTACACATCTTAATAGCAGAGAAGGATAAAACTGTCAGAGTAATTAAGCCTAGCATTCCGAGCTGTCATTTATATGCATTCTGAGATACAAAGGGCTCTTTTTTTAAAGGAGAAAAACGTTTTTGCCTAATAGGTTACAGAAATCTCTTTCACATGCCACCCCCAATCCAGATGGCATTGCATACCCTCATCCCATCGGCTCTCCCTGAGGAAGAATCCCAGCACATGCAAAGATGATGTCCTTCCTGAATTCCTATTTATACATAAATATCCTTCGGAAATTACCCTCCAGGCAAAACATGGCTTTCTCAAATATACTGCTTTATCAACTTAACCTTCCTAAAGCGAGCAACATTGCATAGAATTAATTATAAAAATAAGTTGAAATTCTTGCCAAAGAAAATAAGTTATATTTCAAATATTTTTGATTACAAAAGTGCATTTATTTACTGAGAACTAAATTGTTGTGTGCTCTGAATTACAACACTTTAGTTCTCAAATAATAAATACACTGGTCTTATTTCAAGATACCAAAGTTCTCAAACTATATTTGAAAAAAATTTTCTAGAAAAATCCCCAAGTAATCTGAATATTCTGACTGTGCAACCATATACAAAAAGCACACACACACACACACAAACACACACCCCTTAGACACCAAGATACATTTGTAAGATAATCAAGAACACTTCTAATTTTAAAATAAATTGGGGTTATGCTAAAGGGTAAATACCAAGACATATTCTATAAATCTCCATTGTAACTTAAAGCAGAAAAAAAATCCTACTTAAATATATTGATATTTGAACCTGTTTGAACTACTCCACTGCTTAATAATTGGCAAAGGAAGCTGGTTTTATTACCTAAGTTTTTAAATTATGAAGATGCTAAATTAAAGACCAGTTAAGAAAATGATTAGACATATGTAACAGTTTCCTTATGCTGGATTCTTTGCATTTGTTTTATAATTGAGTTAATATACTTTAATTACTGTATTGGGTACCTCAGTAGTTTGGGTGGTAGTTATGATCCTTTGGGATCTGGGATTGCATAGATGAAGGTTCCCTAAAGTGTCCTGTCTTTGTTACTGTATGTGTTCGAGAAAGCTCATATTCCTGTTCCGTCCTGGATTCGATTTAGCAGAGGATTGAGGAATACCCTATTAATCCAGGGTGGCCCCCGGTGACCCTGGCTTCTTGGTGTGCACACCGTGTGGTACCTCCCATAGGCACCCGGGCTGGTCTGTGTGTCCAACAGAATAGAGCAGAAGGGAAGGTACGTCACTTCCAAGATCAGGTTATAAATGACTATGACTTCATCTGGGACCTTTCTTTCTCTCTCTGGCCACTTGCTCTGGGGGAAGCTAGTTGCCATATTTGAAGGTTTGACAGCCTATAGAGGGGCCCACATCACTGAGGGGGAACTGAGGTCTCTGGCTCAGCCGGCAGGGAGACGTGAGTGAGTTGGGAAGCAGAGAACCACTAGACCCGGCCTTCAGAGGGCTGCAGCCCCCGCGGGAAGCGCGAATGTAACCTCACGGAAGGCCTTGAGTCAGAATCACTCAGCTAAGACACTCCCAGATTCTGGACTCACAGAAACTGTGAGATGAGACGTTTTCTGTTTGCTTTTTGTTTTAAGCTGCCAAATTTGGGGATAATGTGTCATGCAGCAATTCATAGCTAAAGCAGGGAACTCCAGTGGAGTGACTGCACGGTCTCTACCAGAACTCTCACACCAGGAAGACAGACACGGGGCACTTCATCTTTCCTCTAGGAAAGGGGCTCTGAGTCATTTAAGCACCACGAAAACTTCTAAGAAAACAATAAACACTAGAAGCCCTGTTCTTAGAAAAATGTACGTATGCTCATGAACATTGTGTTTTGCAGATGAGATCATGGATTTTATTTAATCTCTGAAGCCCTGTATGAGTGTACTCTAGGTATGGAACTCCAATTTTAAAAAAAACCACTGCCCTAGGGGATCAGGTGAAAAGTAGAGTCAGAAACAGCCCGGATTCCCCCTGAGTTAGTAAGGCCAGATGTGCTGGCCACCAGAGAGCCTATGATAGGAGCTCACACCTCTCCTCCCACAGGGACAAGCGGCCACAGCATTGGAGAGAAGGCTGCCCAGTGACTTCAAGGAAGAAAAAGGCTGTGACAATAGCTGTGCATTTAAACACTCCTCACAATGAAGTCTGCTTTTAGTGGTTAAAAAAAAAAAGTTAATATAGCATGTGGCCATGAAGGCTTCCAACAGGAACCCTTGCCTCTAATATTTACCCTGGAACCTGGGTCCCTTGCTATTAATCTCCTTAATAGGGATGTAAGGAAATGCAGTGTGTGAAGGGAGTCGTGCTGACTGCCCCCCTTTGATGACTTCCCCCTGAACGTGAGAACGTGGAAGTGAAGCACCACAGGGAATGTGCCACCCACACTGCAGGCAGGCAGCGGTGATGGCACTTGCTGTCACCTGGCTATGTGACACAGCTTTGGAAAGAAAAAAAAAAAGCATGATGTTGTTTGTACATTATGTGGGTGATTAGTATTCCTTTACTGATGTAACTACTCAGTCGTAAATTGTATGATTTGCCAGAACCAGACTAAGAGGGAACGTGTGTGTGTGTGTGTGTGTGAGAGAGAGAGAGAGAGAGAGAAAGAGAGAGAAAGAGAGAATAAAAAATACAGTAGCCTTCAGAAAAACTTCTCTTTTTGAAGGTCATCAGACAGGACCATGCTATCTCCAGTCCATGGTAGGCACCCTAACCTATCACAACTAGAATAGATCCTCTCATTACTCCATTCTTGTATCCAGCAAACACAATGAAAGGTCTACCATGTGTCAGGCTGTCCTTTGCACTGTCAATAATTCTGATCATAATAAAAGGGTGTTCTAGAATCTTCTAGAATTGGACTTGGACTTCATCCAACTATGGCTACTCCAACCTCCCTCTCTCACACTCTCATTTCCCAGCTCTGGGCCAGATTATGCAATTCAAAATTCTGTTTTAATGTATCCAAGAAAGGCAGAGTGTCTAGAGGAGATAACAGAAACCTGTCAATACACAGTGTTGCTTCCTCTGCAGGTTCACAGTCCAAGATCCTGCACCAGCGGGAGGCTCAGGGAAACTGGCCTGGGCTGAAACCCTCAGGACAGCAGTCCCCTCCACTCTGAGCATGGACGTCTAGGTCTCTGGGCAGGCTTTGTAACAGCCTCCAGGAGCAAATTACCCCAGGAGGTCAGATACCCCACCTCACTTAGCGAAGCCAGAGGTGTAGGCCACAGAAAGGCCACACAAAGGAGCTGCTGACTGTACTTCTGTGGAGGAAAGAAATCACAGCGTTTTAGGAGGCTACCAAATGATTTCGTGGAATGGAAAACCTCTGACAATTGCTCTCCCTTTTCATTTTACTGCATTAAAATCAAGTTAGTTTTGTTTTTTTTCACCTTTTATTTTTTATTTAATTTAATTGCATTTAAATTTGGTCACAATGAGTAAAGGATTGAAAAAAAAAAATCACAACCCCATTTTTTTGTTTGGGATTTGAACAAAGAGATTGTTTTGTGATGATTCCCTTGACAGCTGTTCAAGGAACTGATTCGATCTGAAATTGGAGTGGTGGGAGATGAAGAGTATTATTTAACTTTGGTAATAAAATGCCCATACTTGCTAAGAATGCAGAAAATTCTGTGCATGTCCACGTGGTCAACAGATTCCTCTCTTTTTTTCTGTAATTCTTTCCTCTACACAATGTTGGTATGAAAAAGACAACTATGTGCTATCTGCTGGCTAATATGAATGTGAAGGAATTTCTTCAAATCTGACAACCTCTCTGTGTACTTACAGTCTACTTTACTGACCAAAATTACATCTCTTGTTTCCACACAGGTCATATCCTAGGAACACATGCAAACCTCTGGACACATTTCCATCACTTCCCTGAACCAGGTCCTCTTCCAGACACACCTCGAGTTTTGCCGCCGTTCGATTTGTTCCCTGGCTCCAGCTCCCTCGGTCCCTGCCAGCTGCCTGTCTGGGGAACGAAGCTGCCTGACTGCTGATGGAAGGACCGCACTCAAGAGGCAATTAAAACAACTACTCACATCGTGTGCAAATATTCTCTCCCTCACTCTCTGATATTCCTCTTCTCTCTCTTCAATTGATTTACTTCGTCTGTCATCTCTAAATGGATGCATTCTGTTTTGCTGAACAGAAAAAAGAAATCAGGAGGGTTATCCAAGTTGAGCTGTTAGAAATCTGCAGTTTAAGCAACTGTCAGCTGAGAATAATAAATGTTCACTTAAACAAATGGAGCCTGAAGAGTCTTACTCCCTTGGGTCCCCCAGAAAGCCGTGGCAGGGAGTGTGGGTGGCGTGTGTGCGTGCCACGCAATGGCAGGAGATGTTTGCTGCCCCTGGTCGCTCCCTTGTTGGATTCAAGTAGCTACTGGTGTTTCTGGAACATAAGCTCTTGGGTGTGCTCGGTGTTCAGCCAGTTCCTCTATGTACTGGTTCATGAGTGATGGGCTCTGTCTCCTTAGCAAACCTGTGTGATTTTGATGCCTCAGAAGGAGGCTGGAATGTTGGCGAGAAAGGAGGAAGTGGCTAGCTTAAGGTGGCTAAGAGAAGAAATGGCTCTTAGAACTTGTGGGCTGGAGAAACAGCAAGGGGGTAAAGAAAGCAGCAGGCAGACAGGAAGAGGTAGGCACTACTTCTCCAACCTGATTTGTTTTCTTATTCACTCAGCGACATTTTGTGAGTTACATCTGGGATAGAAAGTGGAAACTAAATTCAAAAAGCCTATCTGTTGATTAGGGTCGATATCAAGCAGTCTAAAGTCAAAATTCAAAGAACCCAGCATGAGGACATCCTCAGCCTTCCCTTGGAACCACTTCCTGCATCTCAACTGTCCTCCCTTCTCATTCTTGCCGCTTCTCCCCAAATGTTCTGCACTAACCACGTTCATCCATCCATCTATCCATCCAACCAACAAACACCCACAAAGTACACGACACAGGCACATGTTTCAGAGTCAACTCAAGCCACAGTGTGGTTCCGTGGTGGTGGCGGTGGGAGGAAACGAGATACAAATGATGAACTTTTTTTTTTTTTTAGGTGCGTCAGAGATGTGCACACTGGCTCACGGTGACTCATGGAGAGTAATTAAAATAATAACTTGAGTGAGATGCATATTGTCTTACCTTTAAGAATTCTAAAGCAAAGTCATTTTCAAAAAAAAAAACTATTTTGATTGTCAGAGACACAAAGTGTCACGGTAATGCATTTATATGACTTTCTACTGCTCTCCTCATCGTTTAAAATGTGTTTTCTTTCTCCAGGTACTTGGTTGTCTTCTTAATCACCCTGAAACCCACCCCCTCCACCCAGAGAAGGAATCTGGTAGAGGGTCTCTCTAGCCTGGTCGAGGCTCCGTGAATAAGGCTACTCCAGAACAACAGGATGTTTTGTCACAAGCAAGACACACGTGAGGAAGGAGTTCTGTTCCCGTTCATGCAAAAGAAGCAGACTGCAGACACGGACAATAGAACACATGGGGAGGAGAAACGGTGGGGGACTAAAATATGAACTCGATTCTTTTTCGTGAAGACTTATTTTAGGAGAGTTGCAAAATCCACCTGTCCTCACCATAACAACGTTTGTTCTTTACAGCTACATCAGTTGCTCATCGGTCCGTATTGAAAATCCAGCTCAGTGTGTGCACAACTGAAGGACAAGGCTGTAGGGAGTGGAACGACTGCCGTAGTTACACAGACATCTGGAAATGCGACTGACAAAGCTCTTCCCCATCAGCTCGGAGCCGGCGGCATCCCAGCCCCCGCCCCCACACATGCAACAGAAACTGTGCCAAGCACCACCCATGCAGCCCCACACAGAGCCATTGCTGAAGCGAGACCAGGACATGGCTTTTTGCTGCCCATCGAATGCCAGGGGGGAAGGGGGGGCGGGAGGCGGCGGGGCACAATCGTATCAGAGGCAGGGGAGACTTGGGAGAGCCAGAAGGGACAACAGAAGAACAACAAGGACATCGGTCAGCCCACCTTCAAAAACAATGCCATCCACTCTCAAACTTGAGAACCAACCTGAGTGTCTTCTTTATCAATACTAGAGTTATCTCGCTTCAAGATAAACCGCTTCTGGGATTCTTCACCTTTTTCATCTTTTAAATGTTCACAAAACCTTTGCTCTGGTCTGCCAGCAAAGTAAAACATATCAATAAAAAAAGGTTTTCCCCCGGCAGAAAGTTATTTCTTAGCGTTGCTTTTTTTTTTTTTTCCACCCACAGTGGTATTCAACTCAGGAAAAAAATGTTGATGTGTGGTTTTGATACTAGAATTGCTGGCAATAAATATATAGGCAGGTCACATGGCATCATTTTACAGTATTGTTAGAATACCTTTGATTCCTTTGAATTCGGAGTCTTGTTTGCTGCAATGCTGTTCACCATGGCTGAAGTTAAAACCAAATTTTAAAAGCCTGAAAATACATCGTGTATGGATATTTTCCATAGTTATTTTGACCTCCATCACTCCTGAACTGAATCAAGTTCCCACCCGTATTCTCAAACAAATATATAGGTTTTGAACTTGAGATTATCACGCTAATTCACCACTGTCTGCAAACCAGGAGAACAATTCCTACTGTAGCCTCCCTTTCAGGGGCCTTCTGACCCTATAGTGAGAGAGGACCATCTATGAGTTATTTCTGTCTTTCTCTGACGACAAATGCTCTGGAATCTGGCTCCAGTTGACTCTGACATCCTCAACCATGTCCTGTAAATCAGGTTGGTAATTGGGGAAACTGGAGATATTTAGTTTAAACAACTTAAAGTCTGATTAGCATGGGGAAAATGCTCCAAGCAGTTACACACTATTGATTAGTGAATTGATTTCTTTTTAGGCCCTCTTAATCATTTTGTATTATTACAGGAAAGGGCTCTGCTTCCCTGGTGATGTCTTGCCATCGTCCCTGCGCACCAAAGACCTCAATGAATGACTGGGGCTTGGGTTCATCCCAGAGGAAGGGCTAAAATGTCCAGCCCCGTTTAGAAGCTGTTGTAATTTACGGCACTCATTAAAGTGCCTCTCACATCTGAGGCATTAAGTCTGAAGCCCAGTGGGTCTTCTGTCCCTCCTGGGTTCGTTCAGGATGCATTCAGCTGTTGGCAAGCCGCATCACAGTCTCTGTTGTTCAATATGGGTGACCAGTAATTAAGGGAATCACATCGTTTCCCTACAGCTCCAAGACAAGTAAACGGCACGTTGAAAACAAAGGTATTAAAGTGCATAATTCAAATCTTGATGAGAGCATTCCTTCCTTAAATACATGTTCGTAAGTTATAGTAATATTGGTGAGCAGACAAAACCAGAAAATTGAATACCAGCAATAGCGTCCAGAATTGTGTATAATTTTTGCAAAATGACATTCTTCTCTTATTCAATCCCTGGGACAGAACGCTGACACAGTAGAAGCAAATATTTTTTGCCTCTTCTACATTAAGTGACCATTCCTCAGTGACTCTGTACCCCAGTTTACAGACTGGCCCACTAGCCAAGGCTTCAGACAGCCTATGCACATCCTTGCAGAGAAGTGATTCCGTCTGTCTCTGCTGACATCATTCACAGTGGCTGGAGGGCCTCACACCTCAGGATCAAGAACAAAACCCTGCATCATATCATCTCCAACAGCAACACAAAAGTTTTCCACCCAAATTAAAAGGCAATGAAACAGTCCGGAAGTGCGGATGTGACAGTTTAAAGTCAGAACATGAAGGGAACACAGTAAACTTGCACTCTACAGGGAAGAGGCTATTTACAGTAGAGACAGTAAACCTATTTTGGTGTATCTGCATCACAGGGTACTTCAGTTATTTACGACACTATAAAGTCTTACAAGATTAGCATGAATGGGTATCGGTCACTGTGAATGGTAACAATTCTCTAGGAAATTCTTTAAAGTTTCCCAACATTTTCAACCACTTAGATTGTTGTTATATTATTTCTTAATGTAGCAAATGAAATTAGGATATTAACTTAAATACATAACGCTGATTGTATCAGTGCTAATTCAGCCACTCCTAACATTCCCAAGCTCTGTAAGTCTGATAAACTCCAGTGAATGAAATGCTTTGCTTACTGCTATATTTAAAGATATATTTCTTGTATTTGTTGCTAAACATCTGTCAATGTTCCTGTAGAAATGAAACGGTCTGAGAATGTGAACTTTCTGATTCAACAGCATAAAAGAAATTTGCTTCAGACTAGTCTTCTTTAAGCAGAAAACATTTAGAGTGAGATTTCAGCAACTAACCAGACACAGAATGCAAGTTCCATGTGGGTAGGGACCTTGCTTTTTAAAAACTATTTAACATTTCTTTAAAATTTTTTTTTATTTTTCAATTTTTTAAAAATTGAAGTATTAGTCAATTTACAGTGTGTTAGTTTCTGGCGTGCAGCATAGTGACTCATTTATACATATACACATATTTCTTTTCATATTTTTTTCATTATAGGGCAGTATAAGGTATTGAATATAGTTCTCTGTGCTGTACTATAGGTCCTTGCTGTCTTGCCTTTTAAATACTGAATCCTTAGTGTCTAGAACCTTGCCTGGTATGCGGGTGATGAATAAGTGAGTCAATGTATAAATTAATGAAAATTTAGCACAGCTGTATATAAATCACTATAATTCAGCGACAGATCAAAGAGCCACTGAGTAACATATGCAATCATAAATGTTTAAATCATAGAACAGGAGAGACTGGTGAGCAAGAGCTTAAATTCAAATTTAGAACATCAGGAACATCTTTAAAAGTCTGGCTTATGTTTTGTTTCAAGTCGACCAGAAATAATCATGTTATCAAAGAAAAGTTTTTAATATTGGAGGGTCTCTTGGGAAAAGAGGTAGACATCAGAATTCTAGCTTTTCTAGTTTTGGAACTTCTCAGTTTAACATGTCATTATAGTTATGAGGGAGCTGTTCAACCATTATTTTTGAAATTTCACTTGCGTTTCTTCATAGTGCTGGCTTATTTGCATTTCATAGCAGGACATACTCAGGAAAAATACATCCTTCACATAAGCAAGAGTAGTCAAAGGAGCTTGTTCTAATCAATAATGTAAACATTATTTAGAGCAACAATATTTGTAACTCTGATATAAGTTATACAAAGTGCACCTTTTTTCTACAATTGCTTTTCAAATATCTTGCTTAAATTTGTTTTCAAACAATAGAAACTCATAGTCCAAATTACTTATCCCTTCCCTTTCCAAAAGTGTTTTGAAAGATTATTATAAAGTAACCATCTGAGTTCTGCATAAAAGGAATTAAATAAACCTAGTAAGATTTTTTCCAGGTTGATTTTATAGAGGCTTACCTAGAGGGAAGAGGTAATCTGCAGTTTAAACTCATGCAAACTACAGTTTACAACTGAGGTACTGCATGTGATCATGCTAAAAATTACCAGTAATAGCTTTTAAAAATCCTTTTTACCACTAATTTAACCTCATAGCAATATTATTTCTTAGCTATAAAATGAATAAGGCGGAAGTAATACATTACAGACCTCTGTTTAAAATGGTAATGAATTACTTTTAATGTATCAATATGAGGATGCAACTCTAAGAAAAATTCCTCAGTGCTGCAAAAAGTCACAGTATTTATTAGATTAATGATAACTGGAGTCTGCCACGCATCTCAAGGCCATACATCATCCATGCCTAAATCTCTTTTTCTTTCCCGGAGGATTTGAGTCCACGAGTTATTATTTCTAGTTTGCTTTTTACATTATCAAAAAGCAGAGAAAATGAATTTAATGTGTCTTCCTGATTAAAAAAAAATAGTTTTCCCTTCTTAAGGTTAAAAATAGTTTTCCCACAACTCGCAGCAGGCATCTACGGTGACACTCACTGCTCTTGTGTGCTGAGCGGCGCTGGCGTCTCCACCCTGGCTTGGGATCCCCAGTCAAACCTCCCCAAAGTGGGAACTCACTCCTCATTGTTCCTTATTAGACACAGCTCGTGCAGTGAGAGGCAGGCTGGCTGCGCGAAATACTGCGTAAGACCACCAGACGTTGTCTTCGAGTCAACCGATTCCAATGTTAGACTTATTTTTCACCTGACACTTAAAATAGATGTGCACTCTTCATTATCTTTTAAAAATCCTTCCGATCTAGAAGTCTTTTCAGTGGTTTACTCTCACTGCCATTTTCTTGAAAACCAAATGTAAAGCTTTTCTTCCAAATATTTCAGCTTAATCCCTGCCCACTCCTCCCCTCACATACACACAAACGAATAATTCGATTCTACCAAATGTGGAGGAGCACAAGGGAAGTCTTTGAATTTCACATTAAATAACTGAAAGGCGGTCATCAATATGTGTAAGTATCTTAACAAAGACAGGTCACTGTGCACAACAGGATGAAATGTTCTGATGTGTAAGACGGCCACCAAAAATATTTTAATAGTCAAAAGAATTAGTGGCAGCACTCCCTTAACACTTGGAAATATTCGATTAAAATATTTACAAGTGGTATTTATTTTAAAAACAAAGTCCTATGTTCTTACATATTTCCCAATTGCCACTCTCATCTTGTCATTTTATACTATTTTATTCTCTTAAATGAAACTACACCTTACAAATCCAGTATACGTGGTGCTAAGTATCCAGCTTCCTTTATTAGCATCGTTCAAACTCATGTTCACAACTGTCTAAACCTTTGACAAATTCACTGTATTCTTCTCCGTTCCTGTTGTAAAGCGTGTATTGAAACAGAGACACTCAGACTAACATAGGAAACACCTTGACCCTCCTTTCACATAAAGTTATTCACAAACAACAACAAAATTGAGTAGAATACTCAAAGACAACAAAGGCCAGGAAAGCATCTTCTCTTAAACTACTACCACTGCTATGTGCTTAACAATGACAATCTGCCTGTAAAGCGATTCCATTTCTAAGACTGAATCCGAAGAGAACAGCGAGAAATGAACCCACAGTTCCATTGTTCAAGACGGCAAAACAAAGGAAGTCCATGACGTGCTGGGTAAGTAACTTCACCATATGTAATATGCAGCCAGAGAGCCATACGCGTCAGGAGGCTCTACTGAGCGTAATAAGACAGGCATATTTCTGCAGGTCTGCCTATATACTGAGAATTTCTACAAATGAAAAAATTAAAAAAAAAAAAGAGGGCCTGACTATCAGCACACTCTTCCTTCTTTGAGCTCTCCATCCTTTCACTTCAATATTCCAGAAAAATTAAAAGATAGTAGCACTGGTGTATCCAATAACTTGAAGCTCCACTCCCCTCAAAATACAGTGCTTTTAGCACATAACCCCGTAACTTTGCATGAAGACGATGTGAACCAGCACACGAAATTTAACACAGCTGTGGTCTTAATAATTAGACTAAGTTTTAAACAATTCACACATCAGTGCTGATAAGCAAGCATAATAAAAGCCTGTCCTTTCAAAACATGCATTATTGTGTCTCTCCAGCTCTGCAGCTTACTAACCCTGTGACTTTATGCAATTTACTTAACATCCCTAAGGGAGGGGTATTCTTTGTTTTAGTGTAAGCAATGGAAGGTAACAAAACTCACCTTTAAGTGCTTGGGAAGATTAAATGAGATACAAGCTAATGCAAGTAAAGTTTCAAGCCCACCAGTAAAACAGTCAGTAAATGTAATAAGCTACTATTACCAATCTTCATATGTTTCTGAGTAGCCAAAATCTAAAGGTAGACCAGTGAATATTGAACCAACAATGACATTAGTGTTAACCTTAATTAGGATTGAACCAATCTGTACTATAATATTCAAATAATGGTTGGATTCATGAGTTCCAAATGAGGCAATTTTACCAATTTTATTAAAGTACTGTTCTTTTTGGAAACTGCTGAATATGATTGTTATTTCCTGGCATGAAAGGAGTTTTGCCTACATAACATTGTGCATAAAAGGATTCCATTCAAGCTTATATGTAAATATAATATTTTACTTGCTGAGAAGGTCCACAGTGATCAGTGCACCTTAAATGATAGAGAATTGCCAAATATTTTTTGTATATGTAAAAAAATGCTTTTTTTTTTTTCATTTTCCTGGTGTGATGGCAAGAGAGCAGGAGGGAGAGATCGGGCAGTTGGGGGCCATGCTCCCTTGGGAACGTTGTGGAACCCAGGAAGGCTGAGAGATGGGAAGTAGAGAAGTCATGGGATAAGATGTGTTAGGTAGATAGCCGCTTTTCTTGGTAGATTCCAATTTACTGCTTGAAGATTTGTGCCAGTAATTATAATCTAGCATTTAAATTGGATTGGAATTGGATTAAATTGGAAACCAAACACCCTCAACCAATGAACCCCAACTTCTTTCTACTCTCCACCCCACTTCTGTCTTCCCTAACGCCCTGGTAACATGCTCATGGCCTCTCCACTAACAGAAGCCTTAAGATTAGCAAGACACAGGAATGACACCAAGAAGATCAGCTGTTCACTGCGTACAACCAGACTCTGGCCTTCGAGTCCACCTACAATGTTCCCCAAGGTCCAAATGCTGAAGCAACTGCCCATCCTAAAGATGGATCGAGAAGTGACAAATGGGAGGCTGCAGAAACTGGGTCCAGCTCTGCTGCTGACAGGAGGGGCTGTGGGTGGAGAGAACCAAGCCCCTGTAATCTGGCCCCTCCAAAACTACTGTGCACCCAGGAAAATACTATATGTAGTTGGACATGGAGAGTGAACCTTTCTCTAAACTCTCTCAGACTGTGTAATACAGATGCTGTCTCTACACACTTACACACTCAGGCTTGTACTTACACAGGATGTGTTTACACACACACGCACAGAGTCCTGATCAGAATTTCCCTGGCTCCTCCAATGAACTATGGGCAGAAGATGGAACGCTCCACATCCCACACTTCTTTTGTTGAATGGATGGTACCGAACGCCTGGGAGACACTTTGCACTAGACACCATGTAAGAACGTGGAACTGGGTTTTATCTTGCTTCTAAGTATGTCAGGCCAAGTTTTAATCCACTGTGTTCTGTGGTTCTGGAGTTTCACATCATAGTTCTAGCATCCATCTCAGTGGTAACATTAACTGAGTGCTCTACTTACTTTTTAAAAAATAATTTAAAGCAAATTAGGATTTTTTTTTTTTAAAAACAACAAAACAAAAAACAGTGAGTACCCATGAAGGAATAGTACTTGGTTACCTTCTTGTTCTTATCATCATTTCAGAGTATTGATTCTATTAACATTAGTTCTTATTTCCCAAACCTCAGTCATGGCTGAGTGATGGGAGCAGCAGATTTCAGCCTGGATCTTCTGTGAATTGACTAGATAAGGTTAGGACATGAGTCTCAGTTTTCTCTTCTGTATAAAATAGTCTGTCTAGCTTCATCTACCTAGAATGTTGTGAGCTAAATAAGTAAGTAAGTAAATAAATAAATAAGTAAATAAATAAATAAATAAATAAATATTTTGAAAGTGCTAATTACTGTATGGAAAAGCTCTTTTTAAAAACAAAAGTATATTAAGGATATTAATGTAATAAAAGCTGTATGTATGGTTCATTTCCAGAACTAAACAGTATGTTATACTTTCAACATTCAAAGGCCCATAAATAATTTCAAGTTGTGAAAGGAGCATGAAACACTTATTTTCTCTCCTCACAATCTATGTCTGTCTCACCTACAGAATCTTATGTTCTTGGAGGTATTTAAGAATAATAACATGAAAAAATGTATTTGAGAAAAATGATACGGAGTCTGGCCAAGGTTAATAAATAAGTCTTCACTTTGAGCTGGAGCATTGTTGAAGGAACTAGGCTGTCTGTTCAGTAAATAAAACGTCCAGGT